>NC_135547.1:16143994-16743994 GCF_045843805.1 Urocitellus parryii | reverse complement strand
ATTGAAGCAAATTTGGGATAAGCATGTAAAAATTGTTCTATTTGCTGATCAAAGCCTCATATACTTAACATGAATGCACTTGACATTTATGATTAGAAGCTACTACTTACTATATTCTATTTACCAGATATTTGCATTCACTCTTTACAAGTATTTCAAAATTAAATTACTGTATGGAAACAAGAATGCAAGCATATCTGTGGTATTAAGACTCCCATTAGGGAGGGAGACAGCCTGGCTCTTTAAAATAGTTTAAAGATTATGTCATTACTTTTGGCTCTATTATCAGCATTTTGGATATAAGCCATTTGCATACCTCTTGGGGCTTTTCATCCCTCTGATTTAACAATTATTTTAGCATCTTTTGCATAAACTGTTTTGTACATTTTCTTATACACAAACAAATGATCTTAATGTACAGAAAGAATACCAGCTTTTTAAAAAATATTCTTATAGAAGTAAACATGAAGACTTGTTTGATTCAGTACTACCCTATTAAGTACTACACAAGATCTGGTCATGTTAATACCTGGTGCCCTGGGAGAATTAATTATTCATCATTGTAGATTTTGGTTCTCTTGGGTACAACTGGATTATTTATTAAAATTGTGGTATAACTTGGAATACAATAAAGTACATGAATCTTAAATGTTTAGCTTAATGAATTTTGACCTATATCTACACCTGTGTGCCCACCATCCATATAAAGCTATATAGAAGCATTTCCAGCACCATAGAAGGTTCCCTGTGTTTCTTTGCAATAGTAACATCATCCCTGCCACCCCCAGAAAGGGGTAACCATGATTCTGACTTCAGTCAGCATGAATAACATTTTATCTGTTCTTGATCTCAACAAAAATGGATCATGTATTATGTATTCTTTTGTGTTTTACTTCCTTCGCTCAGTATCTTCCATGTAATTTATTTATGTTGTAGCATGTAACAGTGATTCATTCTTTTTATGGCTCTGTAGTGTTCCAAGGTATGAATATATTATATGATTTTTGTTTTTGTTTTTAACCATCCTACTGTTAATAAACATTTGAAAATGCTTTTGGCCATAACAAATAAAATTAATATTTTAGAATATATGTATATTTTTGGTGGATATAAGCACTCACTTCTTTTGGGTGTATACCAAAAAGTAGAATTTGGGGCAAATATATGTTTAGCTTTAATCCATACTGCCAACCAGTTTTCTGGAGTGTTTTTAACCAGTGTGGTTGTAACCAATTTGATAAATTCATCGTTACACCCAGTAACAAGTTAAGGGAGTTCTGGTTGTTTCACTTCTTTGCTTGAACTTCGTATTTATCAGCCTTTTGAATTTTAGCCATTTTGCTGAGTATATAGTGATATATCCAGTAGTTTACTTTGCATTTCTCTCTGATACCCAGGAAAAAGCATCTTTTCAGATGGTTTTTGTACATCTTTTAGATATCTTTGTCTTTTCTCTTTCCTATTTACTTATAGTTCTTTTATATTCCTGAATTAAGTTTATTGATGATTTTATGGATTATGTCTTTTTAATCTATAGCATGCCTTTTCATTTTTTGGATCCTGTCTTTTGAAGAACAGAAGTTCTGCATTTTAATGAAGTCCATTGTAGTATTTTCTTTTGTGGCTAGTGTTTTTTGTCCTAAGGTTATGAATATATATTTCCAATTTTCTTCTAAAAAGTGTGACTGTTTTAGCATCATCTTTAGGTCTTTGATTCATCACAAATTAATTTTTTTTTTTTGCAGTGCCTAGTATATACAAAGCCCTGGGTTCAATCCCCAGCTATATTGGCAGCCTTTTTATTTTATTTTGTGACAGGGTCTCTCTAAGTTGCCCAGACTGGCCTTGAAATTGCCATTCTCCTGCCTCAGCCTCCCAAGTAACTGGGATTTATAGGCATGTGTCACCGTGCCTAGCACAAATTAATATTTACCTGTAGTGCGAGGTACTTATGGTTAATATCTATGTTTTTTTCCAATATGGATATCCAAATGATCTAGCACCATTTATTAAAAATACCAATGATTACTGAACTGGGGTTGTAGCTCAGTGGTAGAGCACTTGCCTCACACGCATGAGCCCTGGGTTTGATCCTCAGCACCACATAAAAATAAAGAGATTGTGTCCATCTACAACTAAAAAATATTTTTAAAAATACCATCATTACTCCCATTAAATTGCTGTGGAATCCTTGTTGTAAATCACTTGGCCATATAAGTAGGGGCCAATTTCTGGACTTTCTATTCTCTATTTTTATATCAATCACACTTTTTAATTACTGTAGAGTAAATGTAGGTTTATTCTTCTCTAGTACTACCTTAGCTATTTTAGGTCCCTTGCATTTTCCTTTAAATTTTAGAAATATCTGGTCAATTTATACATTTTGTGTCTTGCTAAAAATAAGCAAAAAAAAAAAAAACTACTGGAAAGAAATGATATCTTAGCAATGTGAGACTTCCAATTCATGAACACAGCATATCTCCCCATTTTCTAGTATTTGATGCTTTTGATGCTATTGCAAATGGTATTTGTTTCATTTTCTGTTTGTTATTGTTATACATATAATTGGATTTTATGTATTGATCCTATGTCCAGCTGTCTTACTAAAGTTCACTTACAATTTCTAGTGGGTTATAGATTCTTTTTGGTTTTCTGCATACACGATTTGATCTATGAATAATGATGTGTTATTTTTTATTTTACAAGCTCTTGTATTTCTTTTTTTGTTATTTTTCTACATTTATTGTGCATTATAGTTGTACATAATGCTGCAATTTGCTGTTATACATTTGTACATGCACAAAACATAACAATATATTTGGCCTGTATTTCTTTTTTTACTCCCTACCTTCTGTATCTTTCCTCTATTCTACTTATCCCTCTTTAGTTTTCATGTAATCCCTTCACATTTCTTTTCCCTTTCCCTCTCTATCTTCCACATATGAGAGAAAGCATATATAACCCTTGCCCTTCTGAGTTTAGCTTTTTTTTTTTTTTGCTTAATATAATGTTCTCAAATTTCATCCATTTTCTTGCAAATGACATAATTTCATTTTTCTTTATGACTAAGTAAAACTCCATTGTGTATATAGGCCATATTTTCTGTATCCAACCTAGGCTGATTCCGTTTTTTGGCTATTGTTAGTTGGGCTGTTATAAACATGGGTATGCACTAATCACTATAGTATGGTGATTTTTAATTCTTTAAGATAAATACCAAGGATTGGTATAGGTGAGTCTAGTGCCTAGTCTTTTTAGAAACTTCCATACTGATTTTCATAGTGTTTGTATTAATTTATGGCCCCACCAACAGTTTTAAAGTTTCTTTTTCTCCACATCCTCTCCAGTATTTATTGTTATTTGTATTCTTGATGCCCTTGCATTTCTTCTTTGAGTCTTAATACATTGGCTGGACCTCTACAGCTCAAAGCTGAAGGTGAGTGGTGATAATGACATTCTTGTCTTACTCCTTATCTCAGGGAGAAATTTTTCAGTATTATACCATGAAGTATAATGTAACCTTTAGGAAATTAAGACTATTTCCTTTTATTTCTAGTTTTCTGAGAGTTTTATCATGAATAGACATTGAGTATTATTTATGTTTTTCCTGCATCAGTTTAGTTGATGACATGATTTTTTTTCTCCTTTAACCTGTCATTGTGCTGATTTGCATTGGTCAGTTGTTTGAATATAAAATCATTCTTGCTTTGCTGGAAAAAATCCCACTTGATCGTGATATGTTACCTTTTGTATATGTCATTTGATTTAGTTTGTTAGTATTTTGTGTCTGCTTTTGTGGGAGATATTGGCTTGTGATTTTTAAAATTGTAATGTTCTTTATTAGGTTTCTATAGCAATATTATGCTGACCTTATAAAATAAGTTGGGGAGTATTTGTTCTTTTTCTGTTCTCTGAAGGAGTCAATATGAGATTGGTGATGTATCTTCCTTAAATGCTGGGAAGATTTTAACATTGAAGTTATTTGGGCCTCTTTCTTTTCATATGGGATGGGTTTTTTTAATCTTTTAATAGAAGACTATTCAGATTTTCTTGATTCTTTTGTCAAAATTATTTGGCAAGTTCTTCTTTTTATTCTTTTGGCAAATTCTCCTAAGGAATTTATTCAGAGAGTGTAACACCACAACTTGCTAGCCTTAATAGTATCCTACTCAGTGCCATTGGACACAGACTTAGACATTTCTGTACTAGTAGAATTTATCATTCTAGTTTTTTTCCATTGGCTTTGTGTGGCCAGATATTTTATAAAGTATATTTATGTTGAAAATTTAATCTTTGCTTACAATTTAGTAATATGGCAAATCAAAATTTTGTGTGACTTTCCCATTTTTTAAATTTTTTTTTTAGTTGTAGTTGGACACAATACTTTATTTAATTTATTTATGTGGTGCTAAGGGTCAAACCCAGTGCCCTGTATGTGCTAGGCGAGTGCTGCACTGCTGATCCACAACCCCAGCCCCTGACTTTCCCATTTTTAATTAAGAACTATCTTAGCTTCATATTCTTCCCCCGCCCCAACCCCTGGAGTGCTAGGGATCAAGCTCAGGGCTTTGTGCATGCTGGGTAAGAAGTCTACCACTGAGCTATATCCCCAGTCCATGTTCTCATTTTAGAATATGGGGAAAATGGGGGACTGCGGATCCAGCTCAGTGGTAGAACACTTGCGTAGCAATTGTGAGGCCCTGGGTTTGAATCCCCAGTAGCACAAAAAAAAGCATGTGGGGAATATGATATATATGTCTGTATCCTTTATCCCTCCTTTTTCTTGTGATTCCCTCTTTTTCTTCTGAGTATCATATATTATCAATCCGTTTTTATCTGTTGAAATGAGGGTCTATAGTAGAGGCGTTCATTATACATAGTTTATTTAAATGTCTTAGGAATTGACTTTCCCTACCTCCTTACAGTTTTATAGGAAAAGATTCAACCTGATACTGAAGTTCAACTTAGAGTGTTCAGGAGGCCACTTGAATCCACAGTAAATTATTAAAAACATTTTTATTACTTGTGTACTATTAAAATATTTAATCTCCTCTCTGAAAATTATCATTCTTTGTTTTCTCCCTTGCTTCCTTCAGTGCCAAATTTAGAGTGACCTTATGTTCCTTTTACTTTTGGTAAAATCAGAAAAGCAATATGATGTAGTGGAATGGGCACATAATTGGAAATCAGGCCAATTTTGATTAGTAGATCAGTTTCTATTTTCTTAATTGTGTGACTTAGGCAAGTCCTTGACCTCTCTGAGCCTCAGTTTTCCTATCTGTGAAATAGAGATGATAAAAGGTCTCCCTTTGCTTTCTCACTGTCATCATGTGATGACAACATGAGATTGCATATGTGAAAGCCCTTTGTTAACCTCCAAAGTGGTCGATGGTTGGTATACTGTGATAATAACTGTCATTAACTGAGTTGTTTTTTGAATGTGTGGAAAAAGCGCAGCCCTTCCTTAACCACTCACAGCTACCTGAAGCCTCTGCTGACTCATAGTGGGCCTCCTCTCACCACCACACTCCCCAACTGCTGCGGGCCCATCGCCAGGTGCCTAACCAGTCCCCAGGCTTATGAAGTAAGTGATTTTTATCCACCAACTGAACTGTTTAGCAAGTTTAATTTAGCTGCTTTATGGGTGGGTTTCTGGTTTTGTTTTATTTTGGTTTAGTTTTGGGCCTTTGAAGTATAAAATCCCTCAGAAGAAATTTAAGCATACTTTGCTCAACCAAAAAATACACTGAAATCTACAAATATAATTCATGGCCTTTCAAATGTCATTTGATAACAGATATAGAATTTATCTCATCTTACTTAGGTGATGTTGCTACCTCATTCTATTCCCATGCCAGCTTTCATTTTTTGGTAGCAATGTGGCCCAAGTTTAGCACTAAATGTATGTTTTCGTCTGTGTGTTAGGGTTGCCACAGTTATGTTGAGAGAATTTTAAAACAATTTTGATGCTGCTCCTGAAGTGCAACAGATGTTTTGTTTCATACCTACCAACTTTTGGATATCTGAGAAGGTTTTTCTGCCCAGTGTTCACATTGTTGGAAGGCAGGGACAGATCTAGACAGAATCTAGATTCTGCATTTATGCAGACCAGCATATGATTGGTGATTTGGTAAATTTCCCAACTAAGAAAAAAGTGAGAGATATGCTAAATAGCCACTATTTTTGCAATGTGAACATTTTAACTTTAAATCTTTGTTTCTAAACCAACCATTCAGAAATAATCTGTGGCATCCAGTGGGCTCTCCTATCAACAAAGCCTACCGTTTTTGACTACTCAGACACAACACCCAGGACCTTGAGTGGAGAGAGGGGAAGCTGTAGGGAAGCAGTGTAGACATGTACCCTCCAGTTGCTCGCAGCTTCCTTTGTGGCATGGCACAGCAGATCCTATAGGAAATGGGTGGGATGAAGTAGGCAGCATGGGGGTGGCACCTGGGCCAGGTTGGGTGGTGGGAGTGGGAGTACCCTATGGCTTTGTTTAGAGTGAGTGCGTATTTTTGACAGACTGCTGGCAGAGTGGGAAGAACACCCCATGTTGCTTTATCTCTCTCCTACATTGCCTGGACTCCCCTCTCAAGCATTGTCCATTTCTGCTGTGTGTCACATTTTCATATAGTCCACAGGACACACAGTTGTTGTGGACCTTTGGATTCTTGGTGATGGCAAGAGGGATGCTAGCCAAACCTCACTGCCTGAACCAGCAGAGCAGGCTGACAGTTCTGTACAGAATCAAATGGGCTACCAGGGCACAGCAGCCAGTGTCCAACAGTATAGGAACATATAAATAAAATAAAACTCACTAGTAACTCTGTTTTTACAGAGTTAATGTTGAATACCATTCCAGACCTTTCTGTGTGTACACATGTTTTTTATTTACCAAACTGGGACTATACATTCTTGATTTCTTTTCCCTCTTGTAGAACTTTATTAAGTATGCTATTTTGCCACAAACTTTCCATTATAACCAGAGCTTATGGAGCTGGGAGACAAGTATGCAGTGAGGATTTCGTATTTCTGTGTGAGGTGGTTGGACTAGATAGCATCAAGTCTTTTATCATAACCATGTGTTTATCAGTGTGCTCCTCCCCCTCTCACCCTAGACCCTAAGACCCTTGATGGCAGACCAATATGTGAAAGAGCAAGTGCTATTTCAGGGAAGGGGTCCAGGAATGGGATGCTGTAAAAGCACACAGGAGGGACACCTAACCTAGACCTGGAAGATCAAGGATGACTTCCAGGAGAAAATTATAAATAAATGGTAGTCACATGAAGTGGGCAGAGAGGACAACATGTAGAATGATGTGGAGGTAAGAGAGATTTGGGAGACATCTGGGCAACTGGCAGCACTATATACATTGGGGCTGTTGGGGTATGAAATGCAGGTTGTGTCAGAAGATAAGGCTGAAGCGGACAAGTCACACTGTCCTTTTTTTTTTTTTTAAGTTGTTGATGGACCTTTATTTTATATATTTATATGTTGTGCTGAGGATTGAACCCAGTGCCTCACACATGCTAGGCAAGTGTGCTTCTGCTGAACCACAGCCCCAGCTCCCAAGTCACACTGTCTTTTAAGGCATTGTAGGGACATTTAAACCTTATCTTGAGGGCATTGGGCCACTGAAGAGTTTTAAATAGGGAATGTTTAAAAATTCTCCTACTGGAAATGATTCTTTAATTTCTTAACAATTCTAAATCTTATTTTATTTGCATTTAGAACCAAGAACAATTGAAGGATGATGACTCTGATCTTATTCTCAATGATGGTGATATCAGCTTGACATACGGGGATTCCACTGTGACCACTGAATCGACAACATCTAGTGCCCCTAGGAGATTCTTGGGCAACAGTTCTGAAGATGCCCTGGATCGTGAGCTTGCATTTGGGGACCACGAGCTGGTCATTCGCGGGACACGCCTGGTTCTGCCTATGGATGATTCTGAACCCGCATTAAATTCATTAGAGGATACGAGACACAGCCCAGCCTAAGCTTATTAATATTCACTTAGTGATTTGTAAAATTTGCACATGTGATTGTGAAGAAATTTGTACTACCTAAAAAGTCCTAGTGCATGTCTCTGAATGTGTAAGCTATATAAATGCTATTTATATGGCATAGAAAGAATATAACTATCCAGTACAAGGCAGATTGTGAACAAACTATTCTTTTAAGTTTTGCTGGCTGCACTATGTAGGCTGGATCTGTTTTAGAAAGTTACTTTCACAGTGATGTTGTGTGTTCTGTTAGCTTTATGTCTCAGTTAAAGTATAAAAAGTGATGGATTTACTCTATTTACCTGACACTTAGCAGGAGTACCGAGTTCTTGTGATGTGAATTAATTTGTGTGTGTGTGGTTGGGTGGGGGGACAAGAAGGAGGGAAGTGTTATTTCCTAGTGAACCCAGGGAGGAGAGGTTCCTTTGTTGGGACACTTTTGTTGATTGCTGCTGCCTTTGTCATGACCTTTTTCTTTCCCTTTTCTCTTGTGGCCTATTGTGGTGTAAGGAGCTGATGACATTTTGATCTTGCCCCACTCAGGTTGTAGAGTGAAGTTGGAGTGAAGTATGGGGCTGTCCCCCCCCCCCCCTTTGCTGTGAAAGAACAGATTCATTAACTACAATACACTGGTGTTTCAAAAGAAGGCTGCAAATGACCTCCAAGACCTTTTTCTTTTCCTCTAGGCCAAGACCATGGAGTTGCATCCAGCTGGCTTAGCCAAAGTACAGGTGTATATAGTTCAGGGCACTTGATTTAGATTTGGAGGGGCTGGGGCAGGTGGAGAGGGGACAGAGGGCAAGAAGGGAGTAAATGGTGTTAGAGGTCTCTCTTCCCAAATATGTAAATATTCTATACCAGATAAGTTTAAATAAGAAATTTAATTGCTGCTTAATTTTTGATTATGTACTTTATCTGTATAGCAAGCTTTGTTGTCACAAGTTTTTATATCAATTTAAATCGCTGCTCTTTAGCAGCCGAACAGGAGCAAAATGTAAAATTTTTAAACTTACTGTATCTAATTGTCATTTGTTAGTCTGTAGTTGATGTTAAAAGTTAATTTATGAATTCATGAACATCCCATACTACACCAAAGGCAGTCATAAGAGAATTGCAATGCTCTGGAGCATTTATTGTAAGGAGGCTCCTTTGTGTGCAGTGGGTATAGTTGTCTTCATTGTCATATTACTTTTTAATATTAAACACCTAAGCTGCCATGTATTTTTTTTCCACAGTTTTCAAGGAAGAGCACAGAACAATTTCCCATTTCATATTCATAGTATGAAAGTGAATTCTATTTTGTAATGCTGAAAATTACTTATAGGTACAATGAATACTTGAAAGGGGAATACTTTTTGATGTTGATTATGACCTATTAATAATTCTGAAGAAAAATATAAACTTTTGTGGATTTTTTCCTCAGGTCTGAGTAGCATTGCCTTAAATCTTACCCAATTAGAAAATTGATGTATGTACATGATGTTCAAATTTTCCACTGAAAACTATTCATCCAAACAAAACATGTACTTATTCTCCAAAAGAGTTCTGTGCTATTGCAAACACTCCTTGAGATTTTAAGGGAATTCTAATATTGTACCCTCTAGTGGCAGCCTTGACTGTTGGCATAGCCATTTGTTATGTAGTGGTAGCAACTTTCCTGCTATGCAGGAACCCCTCCTGTGAAGTGTATGTTTTATATGATGTGTGCCTCTTCGTCTAGTAAATAATTTCTTGTTGATGTATGTTTGAGGGGCTTTGTATGTCAGCATCATCTTCCCACAGAGTTATTCAAGTTATAAAAGGTTATACAATAATTTAACAACTACCTTTTTTATTGTCAGGTTACTGAGCTCACTTTATGAACATGGCTGTAAATACTTAGCATGATAAATTCCGTAACTTGTCTGTTTCAGCATGCATAAGACTTCTCATTAGGGGAACTGATAAAGCTTGAGTCCACTAAATCTGCCTTCAGTACTTTATCAAAGGGGAACCAAGCCTGCTGTGCTTACATCATCAGCCTCTGGAAGATTTTTCTTCTCAAATCTATGTACACATCTCCACACAAAGAAGAGCAAACATTTCTGCTCAGACACCCATTGAATTGAAACACCTGGATGAACTTTGATGAAGTACAGTCTGAGTTACCATCATGCACAAGTAGAACTGTTCTTGGACCTGTTTTTCTGTTGTTTGTGGAACCTACATGTTTGATTGACTTGAACGTTGCATCTTTTAAAGTTATTTTTAAAGGTCTCTTGGCATTTATCCTAGTTGTCTGTGTTTGGCAATGTGCTGTTAAAATAATAGACTTTTAATCTTCATGTATTTTTTTTTTGTTTTCCCTTGGAGTACTTGGACAAATGTTATAGTGGTTTCTTTTAGGAAAATCTGTCATTAAAGAAATTATAGCCTTGCAAATAACCACTCACCATATTTGAGTCACAGCTTATTCTAGTGAGATGTAAAGAGTGCTGACTTCATTTATTTTTCTACACACACACACACACACACACACACACACACACAGACTGAAAAAGGGGGAAGACTTATGTTTTAAAAACAAACCTAACAACTTAACTTACAGGGTGGCAAATTCTTGGTGCTTATGTATAAGGGTGGGTGTATTTGCTTATGGTCACAGTTGGGCCATTTAAGAAATATGAGTCAAAGTGGTCAAATTCCATTACATTGATTTGTGGCCTGTTAACTCAGTAATGGAGAATGTCATGAAAATGTTAGTTGTTTCTATTAGATGGAGAGTGTTGATTCTTTAACCAGTTAGGGTAGAAAGGCAGTTTCAGGTTCCTTCCCCCAAGTTAAAGATGCATCTCTCTCTCTCTCTCTTTTTTTTTTTTTTTTGGTACATGACATGTTTTGTAGTTAGACTTTGCTGACAGTATCATTACCTATCTGGCTACTGGCCCCAGCCACCATCCATTGTGTCTTGTTGCCATCCACTATGGCTTCCTTGCTCATAGCCCAATGAAAGGCACAGGTTGGGGGCTCACACACAACAGACTTATTCCTTGAAACAACTCACATTTTATAATTCACCGCACATTAGTTAACCTGACCCAGTGCTGGAGCATAAGGAAGTGAAAAGATAGATGTTTTGAGTTGATCAGAAATTTCTTGACAGGAAGTTCAACACTAAGATGATGCAGGAGGAGGCTTGAAAATAAATTTGAGAATAACAGTAGTTAATATTATTTTTAAAAAATATTTATTTTTTCGTTTTTAGGTGGACACAATATATTTATGTTACATTTATGTGGTGCTGAGGATTGAACCCAGTGCCTCGTCATGCTAGGTTAGCATTCTATCACTGAGCCACAACCCTAGCCCCTATTATTATTTTTTTAATTAGGTTTAAAAAATTTTTTTTTAGTTGATGATAGACCTTTATTTTATTTATTCATATGTGGTGATGAGAATCTAACCCAGTGCCTCACATGCCAGGCAAGTGTGCTACCGCTGAGCCCCCGCCCCCACCCCTGCCCCCTATTATTATTATTTTGGTACAGGGGATTGAACCCGGTTGCGCTTAACCACTGAGCCACATCCCCAGCCCCTTTTGTATTTTAGAGACAGGGTCTTGTGGAGTTTCTTAGGCCTTACTAAGTTGCTGAGGGTGACCTTGAACTTGCCATCCTCCTGCCCCAGCCTCCTGAGCTGAGATTACAGGTGTGCACTACTATGCCCACCAGTGGTTCCCATGAGGGTACATTCCACTATTCTCATTTCACAGTTGAGGAAACTGAGGTGCAGAATAGTTGTCACATGGCTAATTAAGTCACAGAGCTAGTTAAATCCAGTCTGATTCCAAAGTCCAGAATCTTCACCTCTACTGGCTCCAAAGACAGACTCTGCTAATCCATCTTTTAGTATAACAAGAAGGATAATGAAGGGAGTTTCAGATTTCGAGCCTGCTGCCCACCACCTTCGTGTTACGAGGCCAGGGTAAGGCATGAAGTCAGCTCTGTCCCTCCACTTGGGGCCATGTTGTCTGCCTCACGCAGGTTCCCCTGGTTAGGAGGGTTCTTACACTCCTAGCCAGGGGCCCTCCTGTGTCTTGTGTAGCCCATGGGCAAGGCAGTCTGACTAGCAGCATTCCTTCATTCTGCCTCCCAACCTTTTCAACAAATGGCCATCTTTCATGGCAGAGCTTTCAATTCTAAAAGTGGCTTTGTGTCCACATAGTTTGGTTTAGAAAAAAGAAAAAAAAAGCCCAGGTATTGGAGTTACACACATCTGAACACTTTCTTTATATGGTTCACAGTAGAAATAACAGACAACTGAATAACAATCCCAGCTCTGCTGGAGAGTATTCTATAGGAGTTACAGCCATATCATGGGATGTTTTTTTTCTTTTTTTGGTACTGGGGATTGAACCCAGGGGTGCTTATCCACTGAGCCATATCCCTAGCCCCCTTTTTTAAATATATTTTTTAGTTGTAGTTGGACACAATACCTTTATTTATTTTTATGTGGTGCTGAGGATCAAACCCAATGCCTCACATGTGCTAGGCAAGTGCTCTATTGCTGAACCACAACCCCAGCCCCATCCCCAGCCCTTTTTTATATTTTACTTAGAGACAGTGTCTCACTGAGTTGCTTAGGCCCTCACTAAGTTGCTGAAGCTGGATCTGAACTTGCGATTCTCCTACCTCAGCCTCCTGAGTTGCTGGGATTATAGGCATGTGTCACCACACCAGGCTCATGGGATTCTTAGGAATCATTCATGCAAGAAGTATTGATCACCTTCCAGTAGGGCAATGTGGATCATTTTTTATTTATTTTCTTTGTTATACATAACATTAGGATTCATTTTGACATAATTATAAAAGCATGGAGTATAATTTGTTTTAATTCAGCCCTCAGTACTTGACAAATGACCTCAAATACAATAATCATAAATGCTGTGATGGAAAAATATGGGACACTATGAGAGGGGATTGTCAGGAACTGAGAATGATTTTCCAAATAAAGTGATATTTAAGATCAGACCTTGGGACTGGGGTTGTGGCTCAGTGGTAGAGTGCTTGCCTAGCATGTGCGAGGCCCTGGGTTCGATCCTCAGCACCACATAAAAATAAATAAATAAAATAAAAGTATCGTATCCAACTACGACTAAAAAAAAAAAAAAAAAAAAAAAAGATCAGACCTTAAGTGTAAGTTAAGGGCCAGTCAGGTGAAGGGAAGTGAGGATGAGGAGCATTTTTGGCAAAGTGACAGTGACCTATAGTTGCTATTTCACATAACATTCCTTCAATCACACATTGAGTGGCAAAGACACCATGTAGTCTGCTGTGTACATATAGTGAAAAATAAGAGATGTGGGACTAACCTCAGCACTTAAACATTAGTAGGAAGACAGTAAGCATCCAACAATTAAATAGTGGTCAGAATAATGAGTGCACCTTGAACCAAAATCCCTGCAAGTACCACCCATTTCCCTGTTCTGCTGGGTCACTTAGGCCAAGTCTACCCTCCTTTTTTGTGTTGCAGTCTTCAGGCGTTTGAAAAGATGTCTTCCCTGAGTCTTTCTGTTCTAAGGTTAATACCATTCCCTTATCTTCTGAACATTAGGCCTGAAGTCCATTGTTCTACACTTCTCTGAACATGCCTTGCGTGAGACCATACTGGCTAGGTTTCAGTAGCTGTATCACACCCTTATCTTATAATTAGAAGAAAGTCTGGATCAGCACGCTGTCCTCAGAAAGCTTACATTCTAGTCAGGGAAGTCAATAAACATACACATAAACATAAAATAATGAAAGGTCGGGATAAGTCAAATAGGAAATGGGGTAGATTGTAGTGGGTATGAGGAGTTGGGCAGGGTGGAAGAGGCAAATCAGGAAGCCTTGCTTAAGAGGTTCCATTGAAAACAAGATGAATGAGCCATATGCTCAACGAATGTTTATTTAGCATGAGAGAAATGTCCTCCTGACCTTGGTTCAGTTGGAGTTTGAAGGCCAGCATGGCAGAATAGGAGAAGCAACAGGCTAACAGAAGGCCAGAATTCTAGCCCTGTATGCCACTGGGCACTTTTAGGAAACCATTTAAACCTCTCTGAACCTGCTTCTTCCTTTATAAAATGATGACAGTTCATGGATTCCGTAAACATTTAGTGAGCTATTAACATGTGCCAGACACTGTGGTAGGTACTAGATTCTGATTCCAGCCCCAAGTAACTGCCAAGCCTGTTGGGGGATCAAATGAAGTTATATACATAGAAACATTTTAACTGGGATTCACAAGGATCTCGAAACCAACATTGAATATTCTGTATGGTCTCACTGATGAGGTGCTATTTGAATAAAGTATGGAAAACTCTGCAGACCATGCAGCTACTCTGGGCTATTTTCCTTCAGAATCTCCAGTTCAGCAAGTTGGAGGCCTCCCAAGTGGTTGCCATAGTGAAGATAGAACTCTGAGAACTGGCTTAGTTAGGGCTGTCATGGCTGGAGTTTGAACTCCACAAGACCTGGCAAGTTTTGGACAATTCTGCCAAGTGAAAGAATCCATCTCCTTTACTATGAATCTATATCACAATTGCATCTTGTCAAGTCCTGCCCTGTGTCCTGATTGCACACCAGGTCTGCTCATTTTCTAGTTGGTGCTATATGGAGAGTACTGGGTCTCACCACAGAGACATAGTTTAGTTGTGGAACTTATTTTGCAGTGATAGAAAAATGTATTGAAAGCTCTGTGAGCACTTCTTGGAAACAAGGTTTCATTTCTCCAGATGTATTGGAACTGAAGGGCTTCACAATGTGTTTAAATGCTAATCCTACAAAAATTGTTTGAGAAGAATTTGATTCTCAGTTGTGTTGGGGGGTCATAAGACTTTATGGCATGAATTTTGTTGTTCATTTGAATTTCCTATACAGCTGTGTTCCCATGTGGGCTAGACAAAAAAGCTATGAGCTGTTTTTTCATCTGAAAAATCTGGAACACTTCTGTCAGATAATAGAAGTTGCCTGTTTTGTTCATCTTTGAGCTGGCTTAGTGTGAGAAAGCAAGATAATGACAATTGGACCCCCTGATTGTGCTACAAAATTGTTTTTTAACACTTTCTCAAAACTCAGTAAACCTCTATTTTCTAAGAGGAGTCAGGAGACTGATGTTTAAACACTCCAGCCAACCAACATTTTACTTAGTAGCTTCTAGTCGATAAATACTGAGCTCCTCACCTGGGCTGAGACCTGGGCCAGGGACTGGGGACAGAGAGGTGACTAAATCATGCTTTTGATCTAAAGAAGAATGCAGCAGACTAGGTAAGAGCATGGCAATTGTGCGAAAAACATTAGAAAAGAGTTACTATGTGGAATTCAGGGCCCTCACATTGCTGCCTATGGTGGGCAGAATATGGCCCTCCAAAATTGTACACACCCTAATTAGGGCTGCTAATTAGATAATCTTTAAGTGGTGAGATTATCATATATTACCCAGGTGGGCCCCATCTAATCACACAGTCCCTTAAAATTGGAAAACCTCTTTCCTAGCTGTAATCAGAAAAAGACAAGTGACAACAGAAATGATGTCAGAGACATTGGCCAATAAATGGATGGATCTGGAGACTATTATGCTAAGTGAACAAAGCCAATCCCCCCAAAACCAAAGGCCAAATGTCCACACTGATATGAGGATGCTAATCCACAACAAGGCAGGGAAGGGAAGAACAGAAGTTGGTTGGATCAGACAAAGGGGAATGAAGGGAAGGAATAGGGGCTGGGAATAGGAAAGACAGTAGAATGAATCTGACATCACTTTCCAATGTTCATATATGAATACACCATGGTGAATCTCCACACGATGTACAACCATAAGACTGGGATCCTAATTAGAATAAGATGTACTCCACGTTTGCTAATATGTCAAAATACACTCTACTGTCAGGTATAACTAAAAAGAACCATTTAAAAAAAAAGCAAAATCAGAGAGGTGCCACATTCCTGGCTTTGAAGATGTAAGGAGGGGGCCTCTAGAAGCTGAAAAAGACAAGGAATGGATTTAGAGCCTCGGAGGGAATGTAACCGTGCAAACACAATGAGTTTAGCTCAGTAAGATCCTTGTCAGACTTCTGACCTACAGAGTGTCTTATGACAAGTGGATGTTGTAAACCACAAAGTTTGTAGCAATTTGTTATGTCAGCAATTGGAAACTAACTTGCCACCTTTGAGGGAGAGAGGGTTGTCACTGTAACTATCACATCTGGAATGTATTCTCTGTGCATGGTGCCTCAGATACAGAACTGAGCAAGTCCCAGAGTTCACAGTCTGATAAGGAAGAATGGCAAGTGCACAGACAACTGTGATATAGAGCATTAGGTCCCATGATGGAGAAAAGCCCAGGTGATCATACTCTTAGCCTGGGGAAGGATCAGGAGGCTGGAGAAAGCGCTTCCATTTCTGTGACATTAACCTAGCTTTAACTATCACTTCCATATTACTCAATGGTGTAAGGAATTTCCTCGGTCTACTATGCCCACTACATTACCCCCAGAGTGGCAGTATGAGGGACACATCATATTTGAGTTTTAGAAAGATCACTTTCAATGTGGCTGCAGTAGGAAGGATGGATTATTTGGATAGGGCCAAGAGTGGGCCCAGAGATGACAATTAGAAAACTTGGCCAGAAAGAGACACACACAGAGAGTACTGGATTAGACCAGAGAAATATCAGTGGGGAAAGGAACAGATGCAAGACATTTTTGGGGGGAGACTCAACTGACCTGGGAAACTAAATGTAGTGAATGAGAGGGAGGAGTTTAGAATTATTCCCAGCAATCTGCAATGAGCAAATGGGTGGATGGAATGGCAAGAGCTATAATTTTAGAAAATATTAGGGCCAAGAGGTTAAGAGATAAAGCAGTAAAAGCACAACTCTAAATTTGCTTCTGAGCCAGACACAAAAAGACAGATACCACATGTTCTCTCTCATATGTGAAAGTTTAAAAAGTTGATCTCAAAGAAAATAGAATAGTATTTAGTAGAGTATAGGAAGGCTGGGGGACAGGGCATAGAAAGAGGTTGAAGAATGGGTCCCAAATCATAGTAGACAGGAAGAATAAATTCAAGTATTCTAGAGCATAAAAGGGTGACTAGAGTTTATAATAACCTACTATATATTTTATAAAGGTTTACAATATGGGAGCTCAAAGGCTCTGAAACATAAAGCTCCAAACATTAAAAAATGATAAGGAGACAGGCACAGTGGCACACACCTGTAATCCTAGTGGCTTGGGAAGCTGAGGCAGGAGGATCCCAGTTCAAGGCCAGCCTCAGCAACTTAGCAAGGCCCTTAGCAACTCAGGGAGACCCTGTCTCTAAATAAAATACAAAAAGAGCTGGGGATGTGGCTCAGTGGTTAAGCATTCCTGGGTTCAATCCCTGCTACCAAAAAAATTTGAAAAAAAGAAAAGAAAAGAAAAAAGATAAGGTGATGAAAATGCTGATTACACTGATTTGATCATTACATGTAGTATGCATGTATTGAAATATCACATTCCCTACAAATATGCACTCTTATTATGTGTTAATTAAAATTAAAAATGACTGGATAGAACTAATAAAAATAAAATTTAAAAAGTGAAAAATAAATATATTTTTAAAAATAAATCTGCTTTACTTAGACAAGGGAAGATAAAAACTTAATGGAAGAAGTGGGGTGGGAGAAGGGGACTAAGGGCCCCAGATGAGAAGATTGGGAAAGTTTCCAAGTTGGAAAACACCAAGATTTGTAAAGTCTTCTCCCATTATAACCGAGGAACATCTGGAGCTTTTTGCTCTGGGTGGTGTCTGGGGAAAATAATTACCCTAACCGAAGTACAATGGATGGAGGAAAAAATAAATTATTTTTCCTCCTTATAAAAAGTCAGCTTCATAAGTTCTCAGGGAATGATGGGTGGTGTTATTAGGAAACTTTTTAAAAGTGCGTCACTCTGGATTTCAGTGTATCCACCACGAGTCTGGTAGGAAGAATGAAAATATATGTTGTGGGCTCTCTAAAGTGCAGTTCTTAGCATTTTCCAAGAGGGTCAAGGGCCAAGGAATGAATACTCGATGTGGAAAGGAAGCCACGGCTGGTTGGCCAGACCCCTCTGGTTCTGTGGAGGTTTACGTGCTAGCAGAAACAGCTTCATTTTTTGCCTTTCCCCAAAGGCTGTTGCAAGAGTTCCTAGCACATCCATTTAAGAATCTGAAGCCCTTTGCTATGCTCTGCTCCAACACTGTGGGTCATTCACTTGCTGAAATTGACAGTGCCTGAGCTGCAGTCTTGGCAGAAATTTGAGCCAAATAGCAACTGGTGGGACAGAGTTCATCAAATATGCCTGGCTAGGAACCCTGTAAAAATTGATTTTTGCCTCAATAGAAGGAATTCAGCAAGTGACAGGATAACTTATAAAAGAAAGCATAGAGGCCTATATTAAGATGAAGGAAACATCTGGTTTTTGTTTTCTCAACTTTTATTAATTCATCTGAGGTGTGAGTCATCAGCTCACACGGCCAATGTTTCCAAAATGAAGTCTTCGTTGCCTCCAGAGTAGTTGGGAAAAGTCACTTCAGAACTACCTTGAGGGAAAGATGATCCATAGAGAGATGCCATATTTTAAATGTAATGTTGTTCCTGGTAGGTAGTCCCTAAAAATTGCTTCTATGTTAAACCATGACTACATTCCTTTCTCAGTGGGATTTTATTCATCCACCTAGAAATTGGAGTCTTGACTGCTGACATAAAAATGTATATTAAACCCAGAATCTCACAAAATACGCCTTTCACCTATAAATACAACTATTGGTTTTGCCTTAGTCTTTCCCAGTAGAGGGTGGGGTCATATGTGTAGTCCCTGAGGACCCTTGAAGGAAAATTTTCCTCTCTGCTCAGGATTTTCTGGAACCCCAAATAATCCCACTCTACAAAGGGAGCTCAGGCAGAGACACCAAGGAGAAAATGAAGATTTCTTCCTTTACCTATACCCTTACCACCATCTGGGTTACTGATTCCGTGTTCTCACTTAATGCTATAGTTGTCCAACACTGCATTTTCAAGATGGCTGCTCTGAGTTCACAGCTGGCTTACAGTCATGGCTCAGGACAAAGCTGGATGGTCTGTGCAATGATGGAGCCAACAACGGTCTCCCATTACAGTGTACTCTGTCCAAATGAGCTCTGTTCTTTCTGACCTGCTGGTAGGGATGTCAGAAGTGGGATTCAAATCTGTACTTTTCAAAGGAGACCAATGACTTGATTACTGTTCCTTCCTCCACCCCTCCCTTTCTTCCTTTCTTTTTTCCTTCCCCCTGTCCTTCTTCCTTTCATTAACAGACTTTGTCTAGTGCCTACCTCCACAATAGGTACTGGAAATTCAGAGGTGAATAAGTCACGGTTCTTGCCATCAGGGAATTTGGTCTAATGGTGGAGACAGACTTTAATTAGATGTCATTGGATATATGGTTTTAGAGCTCAAAATTCCAAGTTTGTAAAAAACTAGACTAAAATGCTCACATTTTTTTCCTGTAGAGGACTCCATACCATCTTTTCATTATGCCTTTTTAAAAAACATTTATATTTTTAGCTGTAAATGGACACAATACCTTTATTTATTTATTTTTATGTGGTGCTGAGGATCGAACCCAGTGCCTCACATGTGCTAGCTGAGTGCTCTACCTCTGAGCCACAACCCTAGCCCCTTCATTATGCCTTTTGCCAGGATCAATGGCTTAGATGTTAGATATTTTTGGTATTTCCCTGTGATTTCTCAACTGATATTATATAACTTGGAAAATGGTATCTACCCTGGCAGTTCAGGACAGCTATTGTCAGCTTCAGGCTCATGTAGTATTTTTTTTACCCTAAGATAAGCTTTAGGTTATTGTCCCTTGTAGCAAATGAAAACCCCAATCTTCATAAAGAACATGATGTCATTGGTATGCCCTTTTCTCTATTCCCCATCAGACTGAATTTAGATATGACACTGGCAAGAGCAACAGGGTAAATAATCAATTAGTGATGTGTCTGGTCCAAAGGGCACTATTTTGACAGTCTGTTCTAACCATACAAGCAGTGTTTCCAATAAAAAGTTTTATTAGGTGTTGTCACAGATGTAAATGTTTCATAAAGATATCACTCGAGTTATAAATCATTCTGCAATTCATTCTAAAGTCACCTCATTAAATACCAAAGAAAACTATGCCTTTCACATAAATCCTGGTCTCAAGTGACTTTACAAAAAAAAAGGAACAAAGAATAAAAAACAGAACTCAAGCCCCAGCAGTCCATGGTTGAACTTTAATAAGAGACTGACAGATATATGAAAATTTCTCATATCTCTTTCTTTAATCCTCCTTTCCAGATCAGACCTTCCAAAAGTTTTATTATCTTCCTAGGCCCTTCAGATTCTCCAGAGATAACAGAACTGGAGAAATGAGCCAAACTTTTTAAAACACAACTCTGGCTTTATTGAAGTATGATTGACAAGCTTTAAAATTTATCCTTTGTAGAGTACAGTTCTGTGAGTTTTGAAAAATGCATTCAGACATGTAACTATTACCACAATCAAGATATGGAATATTTCTATCTCTCCAAAAGATTCTACCCTGCCCCTTTGCAAGTTAACCCCCTCCCTGACCCCGGGCTTCTGTCAACCACTGACCTGTTTTCTGTCCCTGTAGTTTTGTCTTACAGAATGTCATAGAAATAGAATCATATAGCTTGCAGTCTTTTGCAGACTCTTTCACTTTTACATTCAATAATATTATTTTCAGGGAATAAGATAATACATGTTTATTGTAGAAAAATCAAAATATTTAATTAAGAAACAGGGAAATATATATATTTTTAAAAACCTTCCTTGCAATAAACACAAGAGTGGAGTTGTTTCTTTTATATATTGATTTCATTCCCTTTGGATATATACCCAGAAATGGGATTGTTGTTATCATATGGTAGTTTTGTTTTTAATTGTTTGGTACTGGGGATAGAACAGAACTGAGAGGCACTTAACCACTGAACCACATCCTCATCTCTTATTTTTTGAGACAGGGTCTTCCTAAGTGGCTGAGGATCTTGCCAAATTGCTGAGACTGGCCTCAAACTTGCTATCCTTGTGCCTCAGCTTCCCAAATCTCTGGGATTACAGGCATGCACTACCATGCCCAACTATTTTTAATTCTTTGAGAAAAAAAATTTCCATAATGGCTGTACCAGTTTACATGCCCACCAATGGTGTGCATGGATTCCCTTTTCTCCTCACCAGCAGTAGCTAGAAGAGAGATTTTTGATGTTTCATTACAAATAAATTACAAATACTTCAGTTTATGGATGTACTAATTATTCTGATTCAGTAACCACACAAGGCATACCTGTATCAGAACTTCATTCTGTAAATAAATTTGTAAAATTATCTGATCAACTAGAAAATTAAAACATAATAAAAATGTTTCCCAAAGATAACCATTGTTAGCATTTTGGTGTATTTCCTTCCAGTCTTTTTACTCCGTAAGCACCTGCACTCACATTTATAGAAAATATAGAAACTTGGAATCCTATGAATACAGGATTTTGTATTTTCATTTTCTATTTTGTGACTTAACATTGGGAGCATTTTCTCAAATAAATATTTTTTGAGGGATTGAGGCAAGAGCCTAGTCAGTGGATGCAGGGATGAACAAGAAACAGGTGCAGAACTACAGGGGTCCAGAGGACCCACCTTCAAAGTTTCCTTAGGAGGCTCTGCACTCTATATTTGGTGTTGCTGGCCACAGAGTTCCACTTGTTTTAATCAAAAGCTTTGTTTTCTTTTTAATGCTGGCTTTTTCTTAGACTAAAATAAATATACTCCCAGATTAAGTTTGGTGCCTGTTCTTCTCAGAACCAGCAGCACTCTGTGATCCTCTCCCACAAAGAACTTCTCTCACCATTTCAGAATTATTCATTTATTTTGTCTATCTCTCCCACTAGACAGCAAGTCCCACAAGCACAGGCACCCTTATATCTTATTTGTCTCATTTTCCTCAATCCTTGGCATACTGTTCACTGAAGAGTAGATAAAGCTGGGTGTGGTGGTGCATGCCTATAATCTCAGCAACTTGGGAGGCTGAGGCAGGAGGATCACAAGCTCAAGGACAGCCTCAGCAACATAGCAATACCATATCTCAAAATAAATAAAACGTAAAGGGCTGGAGATGTAGCTTAATGGTAACGGGCCCCTGGGTCCAATATTAAGATCTGTTCCAAAAAAGAATAGATACAGTTGTCCCTTAGTATCCATAGGGAACAGGTTCAAGGAAACCATAGATACCAAAATCCCAGAACACTCAAGTCCTTATACAAAATGGTGTAGTATTTGTGTTAAACCTACACAACTGTATACTTTAAAAAAATGTGGTTGTAGATGGACAAAATGCCTTTACTTTATTTGTTTATTTTTATATCATGCTGAGAATCAAACCCAGCACCCCACACATGCTAGGCAAGTGCTCTGCCACTGAGCCACAGCCCCAGACCCCTTCTGTATACTTTAAACCATCCATCTCTAGATGACTTACAATACCTACCTAGTACAATGTAAATACCATGTTGATGTTGCTATACTACATAGTATAAGGAATATTGAGAAAGGAAAAGTGTGAACATTTTCAAGGTAGATACAATTTGTTTTGAATATTTTATTTCTTTTTATTTTTCTTTCTTTCTTTTTCTTTTTCTTTTTCTTTCTTTCTTTCTTTTTTTTTTTTTGTATGTGTGTGG
Organism: Urocitellus parryii; assembly: GCF_045843805.1. Taxonomy (NCBI): domain Eukaryota; kingdom Metazoa; phylum Chordata; class Mammalia; order Rodentia; family Sciuridae; genus Urocitellus; species Urocitellus parryii. The sequence continues at coordinate 16,721,224 of NC_135547.1, read as the reverse complement.
TGCTGAGGATGGAACTCAGGGCCTTGTGCATGCTAGGCAAGTGCTCTACCACTGAGCTACATCCCCAGCCCTTGTTTCTAAATATTTTTTTTAATTTAAAAAAATTAAAAAATGTTTTTTCTTACTTGTACTCAGACACAATACCTTTATTTTATTTATTTATTTTTATGTGGTGCTGAGGAGCAAACCCAGGGCCTCTCATGTGTTAGGTGAGCACTCTACTGCTGAGTCACAGCCCCAGCCCCTCTAAATATTTTTAATTTGAATTGGTTGAATCTGTAGACGTGAAGGCTATGGATGTGGAGGGCCATGTGTATTTACTAAAAATGCAATGAATGAGAAAAATGCATAAATATGCGTTCCAAAATCAAACATTCCTTTCACCAGACTGGTAGCTGCTTCTCATTTTTTCTCTTCTGCTTTACCGTCAGAACAAGAAGGAACAAAACACCAAAACTTTTTGAGCATCATTGTGGTGGGTACCACAGAAGGAGTGAATTTTGCTCTCAAATGCATTTGCATTTTTAACTCACTGCTACATGGCCTGGTAAGACAGCCAACTAACTACTTTTCACATTGCTATGGCATGTCTCCTGCATTGCCCTGTGGAGCCAGGCCACAGTTGACTTGTGAAGGAGACATGTAAAGTGCAGAAAATGGACCTGTCCAGGAGAGGAAAAGGATCTTGCTCAGAGTGGCTGCTAATAGGCACACAGACCTATGAGTGACCAGTGTGTATTTCTCAACAGCTAGGCTGATAAGTGCTTGCCTTACCTGCCCTTCTTGGGAGTTGGGAAATAATTCACAGTCTGAGTCTAAGCATCAGGTAAGATGAGATGGTGGAGGACTGGGGTTGTGGCTCAGTGGTAGAGTGCTTGCCTACCATGTGTGAGACCCTGGGTTCAATCCTCAGCACCACGTAATAGTAAGTAAAATAAAGATATTGTGTCCATCTTCAACTAAAAAATATTTTTTAAAAAGATGAGATGGTTGAGGGGGAGGGATAAAATAAGACAGAGTTAAGGCCATGCTTATTTTCCCAGTTGCTCCTAACCTGTAGCTATTTCTCACAGGTAATAATGGTAATAGCAGCTGCTACGTGTTGAAGCACCCTAAACTGTGCCAGGCACACACAGGGTAAAGCCCTTCATAAGGATGGCCTCACCAAATCCCCAAACCACCCTCTGAGATAAGCACTAGTATTACTCCCTCTTTTACACATAAGGGGGAAAAGGAGCCTCAGAGAGTTTCAGTGAATGCCCAAGGTCACGTAGCGACTTAGCCCTGTGCCTGGGCTATAGTGAGCATCCTATCGATGGTAGCTGTTATTATTTGTCATAAGACACGACTGATGCCATAGTTGGCTCAAAGCAGACACTGAGCTCCAGGGCCCAAAGCAGGCTCTGAAACACAGACTCCCAGAGGCCTCCTGGAGCTTATAGGCTTCTGCTCAATGAGCCATGAAAACCCTGACTTCCCTTTCTGCTTCTTCAAGACTTGTGAAGGTGGCTCCTTGGGTGGTGGGGAAAATGGATGCTGGCTTGTGTTTGGCTCCTTCTTGGTTCCCACAAATGACCTTAAGTTTTCCATTTTCTGAGCATTTTGTAAAACAGCTCTGATGTGGTTGACAGTATTTGTAGTGGGAGCCAAGTCAAGCCTTCCTCTGGTGGAAAGCTGGAAGCCTTTAAGGGTCTTGTCAGTGCTCACGTAGCCCACAGCCTCCTGCTCATATCACCCAAGGCTGAAGCTCCCAGGTGGTCAGCTGTGAGCACAGTGCGCTCCTTGATTGCCATGATGTTTCTCAGGATGGGAAACCAACGCCCTATGGGCCTGGCTCGGGCTTGCAGGGGCCCTTCTCCAGGGAGAGCTTTCCTGGAGCCTTCACTCTGCCTGTGATGCTCTTTCTGATTTAGGGACTGCTGCATCCGGCTCAAGATGATCTCCCATCCTGTGTTTTCTGCAGCTTTGTTTTCCAGGACTTTAGAGAAACTTTGAAATGACCCATGTGTCAAAAATCCCCACAGCCTCCTGGTAAGGGGTAGATGAACAACATATGCTGTTTATATAAAAATGAATGGCTTCCCCCATGGAGCACATGGGTCTGAATCACTGGCTAACCCCTCTTTTACCTTAGCAGCTGGAGCAATGGCCCTTTGGGTGAGGATGAGTGTGCAGATAGAGATTTGGCTCTAAAAAGTCTGAAACATTAGTTTGTACAAGAACTTTATCCCTGAGAGAGGCAGGTGATAGGCAAACCAGCAGCCCCTTGTAGGACTAGTTGAAGAATGCAGGAGAGGAAGACAAAGAGGTAGTACTGAACAACTTTCATATAGACTTTCAGAGAGATACCTGTTATGGTTTAGATATGAGGAGTCCCCACAAACTTGATATGTGAGACAATGCAAGAATGTTCAAAGGTGACATTAGATTATGAGAGTTTTAACCTAATCATTGGAGTAATCCACTGATATGGATTAAATGGTTGTGGGTGGTAACTGTAGGCAGGTAGGTGTGGCTGGAGGAAGTCACTGGGTGGGGGGTATGCATGACTTTGGGGTTTAAGTTTCATCCTGATGAGCAGAATGCTCTGCTTCCTGCTTGCCATATTGTATGCTTCTTTCTTCTACAACACCCATCTTCCATGATGTTCTTTCTCCCTTCTGGCCCAGAGCTATGGAGTCAGCTGACCATGGACTGGACCTATGCAACCACGAGACCAAATGAACTGTTCGTCCCTCTATGCTTTGCTTGTTGGGTCCTTTGGTCACGCTGATGAAAAGCTGGCTAAAACAATTCCTGTCATCCCAATACTTCCTCAACATCTTGAGCCCTTGATATGGGGGCAGAGGGGGAATCTTTTCTTGGACTTTAAATGCAGATGCTCCGCAACTTGTGGTGGGCTTACATCTCAATAAACCCATTAAAGTTGAAAATATTGTGAGTCAAAAATGCATTTCATACACCTAGCCTACTGAACATTATAACTTGGCCTAACCTACCTTGAATGTGCTCAGAACACTTAATCTTAGCCTACAGTTTGGCAAAATCATCTAATATCAAGCCTATTTTGCAATGAAGTGCTGAATATCTCCTATAATACATTACTGAAAGTGAAAAATAAACAGAATGATAGGTATGCTTGGCATCATTGAAAAGTTAAAAAAAATACATAAACTGAGCCATAGTGAGTTGGGAACTATCCACACTTAAAGCTATTGCCTGGCATGGGCAATAGCTATTTCTCCATCCATTCGTTCACTCATCAAGAAATTATTAATCCTCTAGTACACGCACTCTAAAATTGCACTGAATCCAGCCCTAAGCACTTGTTCTCATTGATGACTCAATCAAAACACTGGGCCAACACTCTGGAAGTGAGGGAAACTGGCTCTATGGACTGGGCAACTAGTGAGTGTATCATTTGCACATTTCAGTGAGATTTTATTCATTTCTTTCTCCATTTATTCATTTCCCCAGCAAATCATGGGTAGATAGTATGCTATGCATTAGGGCTATTGAAAGGGAGAGTCACAGATCTAATGAAATGGACTTGCAGATAACAGGAGCTAGCATTTGCTGGGTGCTTGCAGTGTGTGTGTGCACCATGCTGAATGCTTGCCATTCTTCATCTCTTTGAATCCTCATCCCAGTCCTGGCAGGGAGGGCCACAAAGATAAGAAAGCTATGTCCTCAGTGCAGTATTCTTGAAGTGGTGGGACCTTCAAGAGGTAGAGCCTAGTGGAAGGAATTAAGGTAGTTCTTGTGAGACTTCACTCTATAGGGTTATTAGAGAAAAAGCCAGCCTGAACGAAACTTCCCTTGTCCTGGCTTCTTATCTCACCATGTGATCTATTCCTCCTGCATACACTCCCATTTTTATGATGTCCTCTGTCATTAGGCCCTCACCAGAGACCAAATGAACAGAGCCACTTTGGACTTTCAGCCTCCCTCACTGGGAACTAAATAAACTTCATCTCTTTTTAATGTTATACAGCCTCAGGTATTTTGTTATGACATCACAAAGCAGGCTAACACAGTCATATAGCTTGAAAGCCAGAGAAGTAGACTTGAAAAATCCAAGTGAATCCAAATGCCCAAGGCTGTGTTCTTTGACTTTACTGTGCATTGGTGTGCATTACTGCCTACTCTGGGAGTTAGCCACCTATAGCCCACAGGTCAAAGGAAGCTCATTGTCTTTTTTTGTACTACTTGAGAGCTAAGAATGGTTTTTACATCTTTAAATGGTTGAAAACAATCAAAAGAATAGTTCATGACATATGAAAATTATATGAAATGAAATTCACTTTTCAGTGTCCATCAATAAGATTTCATTGGAATACAGCCATATCCATTCATTTAAGTCTCATTTAAGACTTTTCCACTCCAATAGCAGAGTTAAGTCATTGTGACAGAAACCACAAAGCCTGAAAAGTCAACAGGGAGAGTTTGCTGATCCCTGGCCTAGTAGGTCACTAGCAGAAAAGGAAGCAGATCTCATTCCATCTCTGAGCTGAGGTGGTCTCCAGAGCTCTGTCCCCTCTGCCCACCATCTCAGCTCTCAGCAACTTGGAAGGATCTGCAGGGAGCCCTGAGTGAGAGTTTCGGATGATGGCTGCCTTTATTTTCAACACTTCTTTCAAGAGTCTTTGAGGCATGAGATGTTTAGGGGTGGTATTAGGTTTTCCATCAAATGTTTAGATGAAAACGTAGACAGCAGACTTGGGATTATTTGTGAACAAAGCTCTGAAAGCCATCCTGTTGGTCTTTGTGGAGAGGTGCCAAATCATCTCAGGCTCCACTGGGAGCTGCATGTGGGGCCTTATAAGGGCATAATCTCCTAAACTGGGTGTGCCCCACTCTGCAGCATGGTCAGATCCATGTTTCAAATTTTTTATTATTTTTTTTAAATTGATAGATAAAATTGCATGCATTTATTGTGTTCAATGTGATGTTTTGAAATATACATACATTGTGGAATTGCTGAATCTATCTAATTAACACATATGCTCAGAGCTACTTTTAAGGTTATGTGTGGGCTTTTCTTTGCTTCCCATTGATCAAGCTCTGGGGGACTTAGCTTCTGCCATACATAAAGTGAACATGAATGCTGTCAACTTCTAAACACATCTCATTCGTACATCAAAAATGACAATTGCCTTTCTTTTGGTATTTGTCTCCCTTTACATTTGTCTGTAGGTGGAAGGAAGCATTTGTACAAGTACCAGAGTGGGGGAAGTATGCTTCATAATCCTCTGTGCTTCCTGGGATTAGTGTGTTTGAAGAGCTGTTGATAAAGAGAAGGTGATTGTGTGCCTGGAGGCAGTAGGTCTGGAACAGGCATTCCATGGGTGTTAACTTACTCATACCTCCTAGCATGTCCTCACTCACTCATTCAACAGATTTCTTTTGTGGTGTTAGGTATGCATCCTAGACAAGCTCTCCCTGCTGAGCCACAGCCACAGCCCCTCATTCAACAGATATTTATTTTATATCTGCTAAATACCAAGTCTGGTGCTAGGCCAGGGCTATAAGATAGCCCCTGACCTCAGAAAGCTGACCTTCTGGCAGGAGAGGAAGATAGTAAGCAAATAAAGAAATATTAAAAATCTCTAATCTCAGCAGCTCAGGAGGCCGAGAAAGGAGGATTGCATGTTCAAGGCTAGACTTAGCAACTTAGTGAGGCTCTAAGTAATTTAGTAAGACCCTGTCTTAAAATTAAAAACAAAAGGCCTAGGTGTGTAGCTCAGTGGTAGTGCCCCTGGGCTAAATCTCCAGTACCCCCACAAAAGGAAATATTAGAAATCTTTGCCAATTGTGCCTATTGGTAGAATGCAAAAGATCAGTGTGCCAAGACATATTAATGGAGAGACCTACTCAAGACTGAGCAATGAGGAAGGACCTCAAGAACAGGGGACATTGAAGATGGGACCTGAAAGATAAGAAGGAGCTAGCTGGTGGACTCTCAGCAATTGGACCAGAATTCTTGGTATGGAAGAGTTTAGTTAAGAGCGTGAATGATTCTAGATAAAGAACAGGGGTGGAAGGGAAAGAGAGGGGGCAGGGGATTAGCAAGGATGGTGAAATATGATGGACATCATTATACAAAGTACTTGTATGAAGGCTTGAATTGGGTGTCAACATACCTTATAATACAAAGAGAGATATGAAAAATTATGGTATATATGTGTATTGAAAATTGTAATGCAAAAAAACAAAGTTCATGTATAAAGTCATGAATTGGTGTGAACATACATTATATACAGAGATATGAAAAATTGTGCTGTATGTGTGTAATAAGAATTATAATGCATTCCACTGTTGTCGTGTATTTAAAAAAATAATAATAAAATCAATTTAAAAAATGGGAGTGAATGAAAGACCTGTTTCAGTAACAGTTGAGCAGAGGCCCAGGCTGAGGAATCCAAGGCTGAAGATGGTTTTGTTCCAGAGACCTCAAACTGGAGCCCTAAGTTGGGCTAGGCCTGGACAACATAGCCCTGATCCAACGGAGAACAACTGGGCAGATGAAGTCCCAGTTGTGCATAAACATTGCACAAATGTTTATGGGGCTCCTCCACAAGCCCATCACTGTCTAGCCAGAGACAAATCAGACAGCAAAGAGCTCACAGTCTAGTAGAGGAAATAAGTCATTGAGTCCAATCCATTACCACATGGTAAATACAACAGAATTAATATGTACAAATTCCCCTCGTGTCACAGAACAGGAATGTTGAACACACGCGAGAATCAGAAAACAGTCATAGGAGACTGGATTTTGAAGGGTGGAAGGGCCTTCCAGAATGAGAAACCAGCCTGACCAAAGACCCAGAGGCATGAAGCCACATGCCTCTGGGACTTTGGGGAATTAAAAGACCTGCTGCATTTTTGAGCCTGACATACAAGATAGAGAGTAGTGGGCGTTGAGATTTCAACAGGGGCAGGTCCCAGGGGATCTTTGGGGATAAGTGTGGTGAATTCTAATGGCACTGAAGGTATGTAAACACAAGAAAGGAGATCTCCCTGTTAACTTGCCTCGATAATGCCCCTCTTGTTACCTAATCCTGCTGGTTTAGACTCAATTTTCTAGGAAGCCATTGTATTTCAAAGAAACTGCTTGATCCTTTTCTAGAATAATTTCATGCTTTTGGAAATGGCTTCCCCCTGTAAGTACTTTATACTTTTCTTATGACTTTTCAAAGCATCTACCATATGGTATTTCTCCCAAGTGAGAGATTATTTCTCATTTATTGGGGGGAGCTGAAATGAAGTCATCTATCCACTGAAGTGACAGCTGCAAGCAGAGATGTTCTGTCCAGGGCAGCAGGCCCACCATCTGAGTCCAGTGTGCCTTCTCCATGAGTGGCTGTCCCCTCCCAGCCTCCTATTGCTGCCTTCCCTTTCTCCCTGCTTCCCATTATATAAGAGCATTTTTGCAGAGATGAGTTCTGGGCTTGTTCTGAATATTTTAGGTGTCAAACATCCTGTTTTTCTCTGAGTAATGTGACCCTGTCAATGACCCATTGCATTTCAGAATGACATCATGGGATTAAACTGAGAATGGTTGAAGAGAAGTGATTATGGGAGCCCAGGGACCTCTGCTTGCCCCTTTACCTTCCAGCAACTTGTCTGGAGATACTGAACAAGATGAAATCTGCAAACAAATGTGTGCTTTGCAAAAAAGTAGGGGTTGGCAAACTAGAGCCTGAGAACCAAATCTGGCCCACACAGCAGTTCTGGTCCTGGCTGATTTTACAAGTAAAGTTTTATTGGCACACTGCCATGCTCATTTGTTTGAGGATTGTCCATGGACACTTTTGCACTACCTGTACAACAGAGTTGATGAGACAGATGAGACAGAGTCCATGTGGCCCACAAAGCTGAAAACATGAGCTATCTGACCCTTACAGAAAAAGTTTGCTGCACTCAGCATTGATGCCTTCTTCTCCTACCCTCCAGGAAGAGGCATGTGAATACAGTGACAGATATCCCAGGCCTCTGAGTACCACCATTCATTCCCTTCCCCTCCTCCCCAAACACATGGTACAAAAAGAAAGTAGAGATTAAATTTTAACAAGTATATCAGAGCCTTCATATTTATTAAATGACATCAGAACTTGCATACTTATGAAATGAGCATTGCCCTTCCAACAAGGTCCCTTGGGAGATTGCACACTTATTCCAATGCTGCTTCCAGCAGGCTGGACATTGTTGGGGCTGCTCTTTAGAGGCAAGATCCGTGACACCTGAGAAAATCCACTTTGCCTTCTTTTTTGGACCCAAAGTAATGCAGCCCTGTTGGAACATCTGCCTAACTGCCATGGGTCAGTGTTAGCCTATTTAAAAAGGGGGAAAAAACCCTTAGATTAAGCATTTATGGTGTTCCAAGGAATTGACTCCTGGTTCTGAAGGTAGGCCCCTAAGGAGGCATCCAAAATATGATATCTTCACAGATAAAGTGGCCTCCCCCAATGAACTGAGGGTTAAGGTTTTCCTTGGAAATTATTTTTGGGGGATTTTGGTGCATGTTTTAAAATTTTGAGCCATTTGATTTCTCACAAAATGCGTATGGCCCTCTCATTTCTATTTAGGGACAGCTATCCATACTTCATATGACTTTACCATCTGTCCTGTATTTCCCCATCTCCTTCCAGCTGCTGTTAGTAGATTTTGCTGAGGCTTGGTGCATTGTACCCATTTGGCTAAAAATGGCATGGACTCAGATGAGGAAACCCTGGTCCTTCAGTTCCATTTCTCACAGCCAGGTTTGGATGGATAAGAGTCCCTTGGAGGCCAGAATGTAGTATGCTGTGGGTGGGCCTGGCATTATTGGGAAAGAACGGAGGCAATGGGCATGTCAGTATTTGGTGATCCCTCTCGTCTCAGGGACTGTTGTTTGTGCTGGACTGCTGTGGTGAAGGGAGTGTGGAGTTTAGTGGTTTCAAAAACCATGAAATGCCTACTTATTCCTCTACATTTCTGCTTTCTCATTTTCCTTAATCTTATTCTGCAAAGGAGGTATTGTGTGGCCAGTCCTGAAGCCAAAAGATAACCACTTAAGCAAGTTGCTTTTAAAAATTGTTCCTTCTTTATCCTTTCCTTTTTTTCCCTTTCCTTTCTTCATTGAGAGCCATTTTCTCCTCACATGACATGTCTAAATTTCATGTGCTCACATTGCTTCACTGATTTCTGTTCTGCCAGAGTCTCAGACACAAGACTGGGCAAAAGTCACTCAGACCTACGTTTGTAATATATACTGCCCATTAAAATAAATATCCTTGCATGGTTGAGAATGATCAAATGGATTACCAAGAAGTGAATAGGATTAGGGCTGGAGCCACAAGTGTAAATTCCTCCTCCCAGTTCTGAATCAATTAAGAGGTAGTTTGGGTGGGAAAGCTCTTTTTGTTGTTGTTGTTTTTCTGAGATTTTCTTGCTTAGGCACCAGAAGTTATACTAGAACTGCTATCTCTAGCCCTGGGTGAGGAGTGGAACCTACCCTGATGTTATAGAGCCAGGTCATCATGTCTTGGTGCCCAAAGGAGAGCTGAGAGCCTCACACCATTCCCAGAGGAGGTTCAGAGAGAGGCTCTGGTCATGCCATTCATCTGTACTACACATTTTTTTGCACACATGGTGGCCTGGTCCCACTGGACTCTTCCCAGGGTACGAATGTTTTTATTGTTTATACAGCACACTACAACAATATGGGAAATAGCAAGCAATAGGACTTTGGGGTGTGTGGTTTTATATTTTGAGCTTACTGTCTATTTTGGTAGTACTTAATAATCAAGTGGCTTTCGGGTGTGAATCCTCCAACCATTGAATCCCTCAGGACTTCCATCAATCAGGCAGCATGTGAAGGAACTTGGGCTTTGTTCATGAAAAGTCTGGCATCATTGGACTTTGGGAGATTTCCAAACTGGCATGGCTCGGCACCAAAGGAAGGGGTGGGAAGGGGGGCTCCTTGCTAGACAGCTCTTTAGTTTGAAGTTTTAAAAAAAGAAAGGGGTGGCTTCAGAAATGTTTGCTGGAAAGCTCAGTACCTCAATTTTGATGCTGAGAAAGAGAGAAGTTGTCTTGGCAAGGACTCCATGTAGGTTCTCTTCTTAGTATTCATACGAGCAAGGAGCTCTGTTTAATAGGTTGGACACGTTCTTGTGGGCAGAGCTTCTGGAGGTGGAATGATGACTCTGTTCTTGCCACTGGTAGTGTGGGGGTGGGGACATGAGGAGTAGGGAGGTAGGTGGGGTTGAAAACAGCTAAAGGGAAGGTAGCAAAGAAATGTGGGCACTGTTAGCCAATATTCCTCTTCAGTGCCCTCTAGCAAAGCTGAGACTAGTTGAAAAGGTCCTAGACATCTGGATAGCTCAGTTCTTCCCTAGGCCTTGTCATTAGCCAATGATATGCTGATTTTGAGTGTTCATGTGACATCTGTGTCCTATGTCCTACCTGTCACTGATAAGTCAGTTTTCAGCACATGCCAAAAGTTCTGAGAAGTTATCCTCTGCTACCATTGGGAGAGTCTATTTTCATATTAAGAGTCTGCCCCATTTGGCCATTTTTAAAAAGAAACTTTCTCTTTTAATGAGTGCCCAAAGGGATTCATATGAGAAGAATATAGGCCACAGCCCTTTGATCCATCTTTGGCCCCAGTTGAGCTTCACAGGCTCCTCAATAGGTTTACCACTTCTGCATGAAGACTGCTTCTTTCCTCTGAAGGTGACCTTTGGCTGATTGATTGATTCATCATTCAATAGTTCATTCATTCAACTCGTCCAACACGTATTCATTCAACATTCATGTGCCAAGATCTAGATGCTTTGTTACAGTGTGGGGCAAAACCCAAACAAGCGTGCTATATCTATAGAATGTACATTTCTGCTGGGAAGGTAGACAATATGCAAACAGACAAACAAACAAACAAAAGAAATAAACAAATAAGGAAAACATCCATGAGTGGCAAATATAGCACAGTAAGATGACATGATAGAGTGAATGGGTGGCTAGCTCAGATTGCATAGTCAGGAATGGGTTCCATGGGGAGAATGACCTTTAACCCAAGATTTGAAGGCAGACTCTTAAAGATCAGGGTGAGGAGTATTCTGGATATTAAGGTGAGCTAATGCAGTGAACCTACTATAAGCTACACACTTGATATGCAAAGAGGAATAAAAAAAGAGGTCCTTCCCTCTAAATCCAAGAATCTAAGTACGAAGATGCACAAGTGGATAAGCAGTTATAATAGATCAATACTATAGCAGGAAGAGCATACACAGAGCTATGGAAACATGGATTAGTGGCAGAGGTCAAAGGTTTCCTGGAGGAAGTGGCTTTAAGCTGGGTAGAAAATAGCCAGGTCAACAGGGTGAGGGGGTTGGAAAAAAGAGTGCTCCCTGCTCTAAGTGAAGGCAACAACAAATGTGAAGGGCTATTGTTCACAGTGCATAAGCATATCTGAATGACCAAGAAATGTTCATGGTCCATTGAGAAAGAGGCAGGGGCTAGGAGACAAGACTGAAGAGGTAAACAGAGACATCCTATGGGTTTGGAGTTTGAATTCTGACAGTGGAGGAACTGCTAAATAATGTTAAAGAGGGCAGAAACTTAATCCAATTTTGTTTTGAAAAGTCCAGCTCTCAGCTGGGCACGGTGGTGCACACCTTTAATTGCAGGTATTTGGGAGACCTAGGCAGAAGGATTATTTGAGCCCATGATTTTAATACTGGTCTAGGCAATATGGAGAGACAAGATCCCATCTCAAAAAGGAAAACATTTCTCTGGCCTCTATGGGGACAATGGACTGTAAAGGAGCAACAGTAGAAGCAGGAAGATCAATTAGGAGATGAGTCCAGTTACCCAGGTGGAAGGGAATTGTTATCTTGGACCAGGGTGGTAGATAGAGAAAAAAGATAAAGATAAGAGGACAGGTTAACGAGATGTTTAAAAGGTAAAACTGACAGGCTTGATGAGGGTTTTATATACGGAGGTGATTGAAGCGGAGAGAAGAAGTCAATGAAGTCTTCTAGTTTTTTTACCTGAGCAACTGGATATATGCCAGTGCCATTTAAAGAGAGGGCAGACAGAACATGAGATTTGGTGATAGCATGGAGGCAAGATAGAGTTGTGTTGTAGACATTGTGAGTTGGAAGAGATATCCAGTAGGCAGATGGAAATATGGGAGTTTAGAGCCCAGGGGAGATTTCTGACCTAGGAAGAGCTCTCAGCACAGAGTTGAGCTGTGGTGGTTGAAGCCGAGGGAGTGGAGACACAGTGCTAAGGGAAACAGGCAAAAAGAGAAGAAAGGAGAGGACCAAGGACTGAGCTCTGAGGCCTCTGATCATGCATGTGGAGGGCAAGTGGAGGAGGAGGAGTGCAGTAAGACAAGGGGAAATCCTGCTGTTTCTTTGAAGCAGCCAAGAGAAGAAAGTACTTTAGGAAGGGGGACAAGTCTACTGCTACTGCTAAGTATTGAGACAGACAATAGAATGACTATTGAATTGGGTACAGGGAGGCCATTAGTGTACTTGACAAGGGCAATTTCAGCAGAAGTGAGAGACATGGAAACATAATTGGAGCCAGCAGAGAAGAGAATAGGATGTGAAAAGGTAGAGATAGAGCCTCAGAAGAAGATGACATTTTTTAGGTTGCAGTGCAGCCCAAGATACCTCCACTGCTACAAGTTCTTTTACTGGAATCTTAAGATTAAATTCTCAGTGGCAGTACGGGAAAGACATCCAGGTGAATTCTATATTCATTAAAAATGGAACACTTAACACTCTTTTGAAGGAAAATATGCCACAACTTACAGAAACTGAAGACTCACAACTGGACGCCCCAGAGTTCATAAAACCCTTCTTACAGAGCCTCTCATCCTTACTTGACCCAGGCCCACCCTCTCCTGAATGCCTTCTGTTTTTTCAACTTTCCAAAGTTCTCATAAAGGGTCCTTACATTAGTCCACTTTCTATTACTAATAACACAACACCATGGACGGGGTAAAATACAAGGAAAAGAGGTTTGTTTTGGCTCATGAATGTTGTCCAAGGTTGAGGAAATATATCTGGTAATGGCCTCCTTGCTGGCAGAATCCTGAGGTGGTGCAGGCATCAATGGCAAGAAATAGGGAACATGTGTGAGAAACCTAAGAGACCTGCTCTTTTTTTTTTTTTTTCTTTTTGTACTGGGGATTGAACTCAGGGGCACTCGACCACTGAGCCACATCCCCAGCCCTATTTTGTATTTCATTTAGAGACAGGGTCTCACTGAGTTGCTTAGGGCCTCGCTTTTGCTGAGACTGGCTTTGTACTTGTGATCCTCCTGTGTCAGCCTCCAGAGCTGTTGGGATTATAGGGGTGGGCCACCATGCCCAGGCTAACAGACTCACTCTTCAGATAATCTATTATTCATTAATTTATGACCAATGCAATCATGAGGGCAGATCCTTAATTATCTCTTACAATTTGCACCTGGTTCTATCTCCACTTCCTAGTGGGGATCAATTGTCAATTTGAGTTTCAGAGTAGACGAACCATACTCAAACCATAGTAGTCCTGTACACTATGGATGTAGCACACACACGTGATAAAAGTCATTCATTTTTTTCATCTTTTTTAAACTGCTTGATATTAAATGCATTGTAGAGGCCCTGAGAATAAAGCATTGGAGAAGAAAAATTCATGGAGTCTATGTTCCAGTGGAAGAAAAAGACAATAAGGAAGACAATAACTAAATAAGCATGGTGTTATTTTTTAGACAGTACTGCATGCATTAAAGAAAATAAAATAGGGTAATTGATGCACAGTAATAGGGCAAGGAAAGACAGTGTGAAAATGGCTCTTAATCATGATGCTCATAGAAGACCTCTCTGAAAGGAAGATATTTGACCCCTCTATAGAGCTGCATTCATCTCCTTCCTTACAATTATAATACAAACAACTCCATCTGCTACTGTAACCACAACCTCTGCCACTGTAACCATCACCACTGCCACTTCACTGTACTTGAGGAGGATCCTTGCAGTGGTCTTCTCTGTCCTCAGCCCCAACCTCAGCCACTCACTTTCATGATTGCACCCTAGACGTGGTCATTACAGATTTTTCTACCAAAAATGTCTCCTTGGGACTCTAGATAGGTGACTATAATCTCCTACTTTCCAGCTCACTCCCATTAGTGACTCCATCTTTTGACTGTAAGGGACTTCCAATCTATTCACTCTACTGCTTTTTCATTATTCCTCACTGCCTTGATGCCCTTCCATGCTCCATCGCTGTAATCACTCCCTCGCATACACTCCCCCTCCTTTGCCCTTCTTGCATCTGTGGACTCACTTGGCAAAACATGGAACCTGATTAACTTCGATTCTTTTCTTGCAGATGAAATGCAACTGAGGGAAAAAGCATAACCAGGATGACTGATGATAGTCTCACTTTAAATTTATGACCATCACCTACAAGTGGGTCCTTAGAACTGCCTGGCAACAGCTTACCCTACATATCGACTCTCTGAATCTCCTTGAAGACACATCTTGTTTCCTATTTTATTAAAAATATAGATGCAATCAGAAGATAAAAAACTTCCCAAATCTCCCACCAGGTATGTTTCTGTGGAAGAATTGTCTGTCTCCTATCCAAGAGTAGCTCCTCCACATGTTCACTGGATTCCCAATGCCTTTCACCTACTCAAGCAAATGACTATAAAAAAATTTCTCCCCTTTTCCTTCTAAATCATCACTTTTTCCTGATCTATTAGATCATTCCAATTGTGAACAGACATGTCTCTTGACCCACTTCTCTAACAACTGCCCCACTTTCTCTTTCCTTTTACATCAAAGCCACTTGGCGCCGTGGCATACACCTGTAATCCAAGCAACTTGGTAAGTGGAGGCAGGAGGATGGAGAGTTCAAGGCCAGCCTGGGAAACTTGGCAACACTCTGTCTTAAAAGCAAAACTTCAAGGGCTAGGGACTTAAGTGCTAGAGGGCCCCTGGATTCAGTCCAGTGTGAAGGAGGAGGAGGAAGAAGAGGAGGAGGAAGAAGAGGAGGAGGAAGAGGAGGAGGAGGAAGAGGAGGGGGACTAGGAGGAGGGGAGGAGGAAAAGGGGAAGGGGAAGAGGAAGAGGAGGAAGAAGAATTACAATAAAAATTCTAGTTGTGACAGCAAAAATTCTACCATATGGGCTGGGATTGTGGCTCAGAGGTAGAGCACTTGCCTAGCATGTATGAGACAATGGGTTGGATCCTCAGCACCACATAAAAATAAAATAAAGATATTGTGTCCACCTATAACAAAAAATATATAAAAAAATTCTACTATAGACAGAAAAATATAAGCCAATACATTAAGATTGTTCTGTTACATTTTTAAAATTCATAGTTGTTTGGGTTTTGTGAGAAACTGGAAAAATATAGGGAACCACTGAAAGTAATACAATAAATATTCATTTTCCCATTATCCAGAATTAATAACTATTAATATTTTGGCATATTTGCATCACATACTTAAAATTTTTAATGTGGGAATTTTCAAATATATGTAGAAGTAGAATGTTTAGTATAATAGAAAGGAGAAAGAATAGCATAATCAACCCCCATGTACCTATCACCCAACTTAAAAAATTCTCCATTTATGACTAACATTTTTCTCTTCACCCATTTCACTCCCGAATTATTTTGAAGCAAGTCTCATACATTTTATAATTTAAACTACACCATCATTCAGTATATATCTGTAAACACACATTCTTAATATCCTTTTAGTATTCACATTTATGATTGTCTTAGAATGTCTTAACTTTGAGGAAAATTTGTTTAAATTATGATCCAAATAAGGCCTCCCATTGCAATTGATACAACTTTCTTATATAAGTTCTGCCTATATCTCTTCTTTCCCTTAAAATTTATTTGTTGGAAAACCTGGTTGCTTATACAAAAAATTTCCCACAGGCTGGAGTTTACTGACTGTATTCTTGTTGTGTATCACTGTAATTGTCTTCTTCTTTCTTCTCTGTTTACTGTACATTTGTGAACTGGAACTATAAGCCTGATCAGATTTGGTTTGTTTGTTTGTTTTTTGTTTGTTTTGCAAGACCATTTCTTTGATGGCTGTGCATACTTCCATTTAGAGGTATGGAATTGTGATAATGTGTCTTTTTGTGATGTTAGCAGCTGCTGATGCTCCATGGGGGGTTGAAACGTGGTGATATTTGAATCACATTATCCCATCTTATTTTATTAGTTGATATACTTCTATAAAGAGAAATAGCCCCTCACTGACTATATGGTTTTATAGTTGAACTATTTTCTGTAGAAAGACAAGAGAGGCACCTGATTCTTTCCTTTTATATACCAGTTTTCAAAATAAGGAGTTGATTCCCTAACATTCTCCAACAGTTACCAATGAGTTTTCGTGTGTGTGTGTGTGTGTGTGTGTGTGTGTGTGTGTGTTATTGAGGATGGAACTCAGGGCCTTACATATGTTGGACAAGTGCTCTAGCACTGGGTTATATCCCCAGGCATTTTCTATTTTATCCTGAGACGAAGTCTTGCTAAATTGCATGGGCTGGCCTTGAACTTGGGATCCTCCTGTCTCAACCTCCCAAAAAGCTGAGATTACAGGTGTGTACCACCAGGCCAATCACTAATGAGGTTTCCTAAAAATCTTCCAGTCAGGGTTTTGCTCCCATCATTCTACCTAAATGGCTCTAGTCAAGGTCACCTGTGATCTTCATGATGCTAAATCCAATGATACAATCTCCATCATCAACCTAGGTGAAGCCTCAGCAGCATTTGGTATATGCTTATTGAAACATTTTTTTTTAACTTTCCTTCCAGAGTAATCCACTCATGGTTTTCTTCCCACTTCCCTGACCACTACTTCTGAATCTCCTTTGTTATTTCCTCCTCTTGTCCCCCTTTTTTTTTTTTGAGAGGTGATTCGCATACCATAAAATTTTACTGCTTCATTGTGACAGTTGAGTAGTTTTTTTTTTTTTTTTTTTGGTACTGGGGATTGAACTCAGGGGCACTCAACCACTGAACCACATCCCCAGCCCTTTTTGTGTTTTATTTAGAGATAGGGTCTCACTGAGTTGCCTAGGGCCTCACTTTTGCTGAGGCTGGTTTTGAACTCGTGATCCTTCTGCCTCACCCTCCCAAACCACTGGGATTACAGGCGTGTGCCACCGCACCTGGCAGTTTAGTAGTTTTTCTTGAATATTCAACAGTTGTACAACTACCACCACTAATTCCAGAACCTCCCCAAAATGTAACCCCTCACCCATTAGTAGTCACAAACATAAATCTACTTTGCATCTGTACAGACTGCCAATTTTTCTCTCTGACTCCTTAATATTGGAGTGCACCAGAGCCCAATTCCCTCTTTAGCTGTCTTTATTGCTTAATGATCTTATCCAGTTCAGTGGTTTATGTACACTCCATACAGTGACAACATCAGCATGGATCTCTCCCTGAATTCTAAACTTAGATATTCAACTGCCTACTTCACCAGTCCACATGGATGTGTAATAGATATGTCAAATGTAACATTTCAAAGCCAGCTGCTGGTGTCCTAGACCTTTACAGTCTTCATCTTGGACTATGAGAAACTTATCCTTCCAATGCTCAGACACCAAAACTTTAGAGTTATCTTTGCATCCTCTATTTCACTCACATGCCACATGTAATAAATTGGAAAATCTTGTTGATTCTAACTTCAAGATATACCAGAATCTTACCGCATCTCGAAACTTCCACTGCTATTGCTCTTGCCCAAGCCTTCATTATGTCTCATATGCTTGCTTCAATTATTTCTCTGTTACCATCCTTATCCCTTCTATAGTTTACTTTCAACCTGGCAATGGGTGATCCTTTAAATATTTGAGTGGTGATGATGATGTTACAATAATACCTATTACACATACAGCACTTGCTACATGCCAGGAACTATATGCTTTACATGGTCTGGCCACCATTACTTCTCTGACCTCATTCTGTTACTTTCCCATTCCACATCTGCCTCTCTGCTGTTCTGAATCCTCCCTGCTCCTGCATGCTTCTACTTTAAAGTTCTTGGGGTCTGTGCTCTCTGCCTGAAACACATTTCCCCCAGATAGCCTCCTGGCTCCTGGCTCACTCACTTCCTTTAGGTCTGCTCACATGTCACCATCTTAGGTGATACCCCATCAAAAACTGCCACCCCATCTCCATTTTTAGCACTACCTATTCGCTTTCCCTGTTACATTGTTCTCCATAGCAATCATGATCTTCTGACAAATTATATGCTTTAATTATTTTTTTTGTTTCCACTAGGCAGATTTAGGATCTATTAGTTTCAGGATTTCAGTGACTTCATTCACTGCTGTGTTCCCAGCACCTAGAACAGTGCTTGGCAAATCAATGCTCACTCAATACTGGTTGAATGACCTAAATTAGCACTCATAATATTACTTAGTTTGCATTAAAAATCCTAGGAAGGCACATTACTGTCTACATCTTACAGATAAGAGAACTGAAGACTTTTGTCAATTTCCAACTTCATACATCTTCTAAGTACTAGAGCTCCAAACTTCCATAGGGTCACAGTACAGTGACTTTGCCTCTTCTCAAGGTGTCTTGATTATTATACTATTGGTATCTCTGAACTCTCCATGCAAACATGTCCATGGGATTAAACCAATGACATTTCCATTTGAGCAGTCATGCCAAAACAGGCATTGTTCTCTGGTTTATTTTTCTTTAGTGGTTTTACATCTTTGGAGCAACAGCCACAAAGGACACGCTTGGTCCTGCTCAGACTGCAGCGATAAGGGAACTAACATACACATCAGTAGGAAAGAACAACGTGATGGGAGTAGGAGATGAATTGTTTTCTGGAGTGAAAATTGTGTACAGCAGAGGCAATTTATCATGTCATATCATCACCAAAATTATCTCCATGCTGCCTGCCAACAATCAGAAACTTCAGTGGCTTCCTCAGTGTTATTTAAGCAAATGAAATATGCTTGTTCTCATTTTATTTGTTTATGTAATATTTTTGTGCTGCTTCAGTAAGAGAATGTATTTTAATAACCTTATGTACTTAATAGTCATAGATATTTATGACAATATTTTTTGTAGTCACAGAATAAAATAAGCATTGCATTCTGTGCAGGGTCAGATTGACCAACGTGTGCTTACATAATCTTTTATATTTGATGTCAACTCTACTAAATTTGACACAGTTAAAGCAAAAGCTTTATTGTGAGAATAAAGATTTGGTGGGTTTTCCACATAGCTAGACTTTAGTTTGACCGGGGTTAGGGGGAATGCAGTTGAAAGGATGTTCATTTGTTAGTTTGGTACTGGGAATTGAACACAGAGGTATTTACCACTGAGCTACATCCCCAACCCTTTTAATTTTCTTTTTATTATGACACAGGGTCTTGCTAAGTTGCCCAGGGTCTGACTAAGTTGCTGAAGCTGCCCTCGAACTTGTGATCCTCCTGACTCAGTCTCTCAAGTTTCTGGGATTACAGGCACACATGTACCACCACCATTTCCAGCAAAAAGGATGTTTGTTTGTTTAAGGGTTATACTATGCCTTTTTTTATACTTCTTGACTGAACCAAGATTTTGAAATGTGCAACCCCATAAAAGGACTAGAGAGCCCAGACAGCATTTGGAACTGGTCTCTCTTCTAAAAACATAAACTTGGAAGATGGTATGAGCTCCATTTGACAGAGGCACCTCAGGGAAATTGTAACAACCTTGCCTTCTATTTCTTTCCATTTCTAGTTTAAAATGTTTACAAGTAGATAGGTTGGTGGCTACTCCAGAGGCTGAAGCAGGAGGATTGCAAGTTGAAGGCCACTCTTAGTGATTTAGTAAAACCTTGGTTTTTTTAAAAAATATTTTTTAGATGTCGATGGACCTTTATCTTATTTATTTATTTTTATGTGGTACCTCACACATGCTAGGCAAACACTCTACCACTGAGCCACAACCCCAGCCCTAAAACCTTGTTTTAAAATAAAAAAACGAAAATGGCTAGGGTTCCTGCTCAGTGGTGGAGTGCCCCAGGGTTCAGTCCTCAATATGGAAAAAAGATATTTGCAAGCATCTTCATTGAGCACATTTAAGAGATTGCAAATGAATAGCAATGATGGAACATAAACTTTAGTGTGTTCCTTTCTCATTGAGACTCCACCTGTTTTCCCCTTCTTTACTTCTGCACGACAGGAATCTTTCAAGCACTTTTCAGCAACTCCTTAAACTCTTCTCCTGAGGTTGCAGGTTGGTGGGGCATTAGGAGTTTCCCTCTTTGTTAATAAAGAACTCAAGTTGGCTTCCCATTACACCTAACTATGGGTTTAGCTCTGATTTTGGACATGCCAACTCATCCAATATTCAAAAGTTAAAAAAAAAAAGATTCCATGTTCCTCCTTAGTTTTTGTCTGAATTTCCTCCATATATGGCAAGGTTATTTTCTCTTTCCCATCATAACTCAGCCTAAGGATCCTCTTAAATTTGTCAACAATTTTTGGAGAGTGTTGTGTCTAGTCTCTAGACCTACATCCAGTTACAATGAAAGCAATGTATTGGACTTTTGTTAAGCATTAAAAATTATTGTCTTCATTATAAAGATAGTTCCAAGGCTCTACTTTAATTTCCTAGTTAGGAATTCTTCCTACAACCCCATTCTGTCCCACATGACAGAATTAAGATTCAAAGAGAGCCAGCTAAGTGAAATATCACAGATACTTTGCCTCTGCTAAAGCAGCTTAAATCACACACACACTTCTAAAATTGCCATGGCACGTGGCTAGATCACATAGAACTTGTGGTCAACTAAAGCCCCCAAGTCTTTCTCCATGCAGCCAAATCAAGTCTTTCTCGTGGTCTACTTTAAAATTTTTAGATATTAAAAATCATCTTTTTGGGCTGGGGTTGTGGCTCAGCAGTAGAGTGCTCTCCTAGCATGTGGTAGGTGCTGGTTTGGTTCCTCAGCACCACATAAAAATAAAAAAAAAATAAAGGTATTGTGTTCAACTACAACTAAATTTTTTTTTTAAATTCATCTTGTTTGTTTCGACTTATTCTTCCTACCTGTCTGAATCTTTTTTATTATTTCTAAAAATTCATTAAAGTATAATTTAATATAAAGAGCATATATTTTAAGTGTATGACTTCACACACACACACACACACACACATACACACACCTGTAACCACCACTGAGATCAAGAAACATAGCATTACCAGTATCCAGGAAGCTCTCATGTGCCTCTTAATAACTTCCACCACAAGGTAACTACTATTCTGATTTCTAACATCATAGATTAATCTTTTCTGTTTTTGAACTTTACATAAATGGAATAATACAAGATATATTCATTTGAGAGTGGCTATTTCTTTATTTTGCAGTGCTGGTGTTCAAACCTCTGGCTCAAGCACGCTATGCAAGTACTCAACCACTGAGCCATAGCTCCTGCCATGAAGGACTTTTTCAGCACATCATTATGTCTGTGAGATTCATCCATACTGTTGCCTATGGTAGTAAATTCTTTTTCATCATCAAATAATAGTCTACTAAATGAATGTAACATGATTTCTTTATCCGTTCTCCTGTTGATAGAAATTTTGGTTGTTTCCAATTAATACAATTAATGCTATAATGAACATTCTTGTATATGGCTTTTGGAGATACATGCATTTATAACAGATATAAACCTGGAAAGACACTTGTTAGATCATAGAGTATATGTATATATTGAGTTTTAGTATCTATTGCAAATGTTTTAAAAAGTGTGGCAATTTATGTTCTGTGATGGTCACTTTTATGTGTTCTTGGTTAGGCTATAGTCCCCAGTTGTTCAAATATTAATGTCTACATTGTTACGTTATTTTATAGATGTGATGTAAGTCTATGATCAATTAACTTTAAGCAAGGGAGATTATACTTTACTGAATAATCTAAGTAGCCCTGATTCAATCCAAAGAAAAGTCTTAGGAGCAGAAGTGAGATTTCTTGAAAGAAAAAGAAGGAGGAAGAGGAGAAAGAGGAGGAGGAGAGAAAGGAGGAGGAGGGGAAGGAGAGAGAAGGGAAAGGAGGACAAGAGGGAGAAGGAAGAGGAGAAGGAAAAGGAGAAGGAGGAATTCTGTCTGCAGGTAGCAGATTCAGCTCACACCTGAAAGTTGCAGACTGCCCTTCTTGTTGGGTTACCCTATATGAGTGATGTACTCTGCTTTATTCAATCTACTGACTCAAATGTAATCTCATCCAGAAACACCCTCATGTGATGAGTTTCAGTGTCCATTCTAGAGGGTTGGTACCTGTACCAGATCAGTTGTTAAAATATCTTTATTATTATGCCACCGACTATTTGGAGTGAGAGAAAATGTGCAGTTGTCTAAAATAAATGTGCTCAATATGTTGTATAATATCTCAGAGCAAGGATTTATAAATACAAAATTGACTTTCTACATCTTCATTATAGGATCTGAGGTATTTGAGAAGCCCAGGATTCAGGAAAAGAGTTGGGACCCAAATGTCCTTGATACAATGGTCATGGGAGGCCTATGAACCTCTAGATTTCATGTCACCAATTTTAATGAGCTGGATGGTCCCACCCTCCAAATAGGTCTATCTCCTAGACTCTAGAATATGAGAGTATGATTTTATTTGGAAAAGGGCCCTTTTATTATTATAAAAAATGCCTGTGGCTGAGTACTTTGTAAAGAGATGGTTTACTTAGCTCACAGTTTTGCAGATGAAAGTCCAATATTGAGTGGTCCCATTAATTCAGTCTATGGGGAGAGGCTCCTTCGCTGGTCATAACAGAGAAGATGGTGTCCTGTTAGGACTGCATGTAAGAGGAAGAGGTTATATTGTGAGAAGGGAAACCAGACTAAGGAGAGGCCAGTAATGATCTCCCACTAGGCCCCACCTCTTAAAGGTCTCTCCAGCTATTAATGTCAACACACTAAGGACCAAGCTCCCAACACATAAACAATTATGGGACATACTCAAATCACATACAAACCATAGCAGAGTTTTTGCAGATATAATTATGTTAAAGGTCTCAAGATAAAATTATTCTGTATTATCTGAGTGGGCTCTAAATCTAATTACAAACATTCTTATATAAGACAGATGAGAAGTCACAGAGAGAAGACAACCAGCTCCATTTAGAGGTCTGAATCCATAGACAACCAGCTCCATTTCTCAGGGCTCCATTCCTTGGAGCTTGAGGTGAGGCAGAACATAATGGTGGAAGAGAGTGGCAGAGGGAAATAGCTCATGTAACGATCAGGAATCAGATAGAGAGAGAGACTCCACTTACCAGATACAAATATATACCCCAAAGCCATGACCCCAATGCCCCACCTTCTCCAGCCACACCCCAACTGCCTTCATTTACCACTCAATCTCATCAGGAGATTAATTCACTTTTTGGGTTAAGGATCTAACAACCCAATTATTTCACCTCTGAACCCTCTTGCATTGTCTCAACATAAGCTTTTTGGGGGACACTTTACATCTAATCCATAACAGTTTGTTGTAACAGAAAAGAAGAAAAGAGGTAAAGAAGGAAAAGAAAAGAGGGAAGGAGGGAAGGAAAGAAAAGGAACGAGGGAAGGAAGGAGGAAGATGACAGAGAGAAAGGGGGATGGGAGGAAGGAGGGAAGACATAGGAAGGAAGAAGAAAGAAGTTGAAGAGGTAGGGAAGGAAGGAATGAAAAAGAGAAAAGAACAAAGGAAAGGAGGGAGTAATTAAAGAAGAAGGAAGTGAGGGAAAGAGGAAGAAGAGGGCAGGAGGGAGAGGAGAGAAAGATGAAGGGAGGAAGAAAATGATGCTCTCAAGAATCTCATAATGTAGTACTAGGGAATAGTCATGTAAATAATTAAAACTCAATTTGATAAAATTGATCGTGGGCCCATTTTCAGGATAAAGTGGAAACACACAAGAAAGAAGGCCTCCCTCTGTAAAGGGGGCAGGAGCTATGGAGGGAAAAGGAAGGCTTACCAGAGAGTACTGCAGACCTGATTCATTTAACAGGCAGAGGAGAGTAGGCCCAACAGAAGAAGGAGGAATAAGATTGGCAAAGATATCAAGCTGTGAGAGAGCACAGCAGCGTGGAAGGGCTGGACTGCAGGGGTCATAAAGAGTAGAGTCAAGAAGCTCCTTAGCATAGAGGTATTTGGGGCAAGGGTTGGGTGTCTGAATTGTATTCTAACATTGGGGGCCACTGGGAACTTTAAGTAGAGGGGGTGAGGGGAGATGTTACAGAGTCAGGATTAGCTTCTCAATCAACCATTTCTATCTTCTCTCTAAATAATTAACGGAAAAGGAGATCAAGCCTGGAATCAGAGAAATCAGTTAGAAAGCTACTGTAAATATCTAGGTAGTGATGTCATGGTGACCTAGATCCTGACTACTCAAAATGTTGTCCAAACCAGCAGGAACTTTTTAAGCATGCAGAATCTCAGGACCCACCAAACACCTATTTAATCAGAATCTGCATTATAATATGGAGACTGATGTCCATATTCAAGTTTGAGGAGGATTGGTCAATACTAAATGGGGATAGAGAGGAGGGTATAGATAGGAAGGGAAATTAAAAGGAACTAATACAATTTACCCTCAGATATATTGGTTCTTTTAAAATACTTTATTTCTCCATTTGCTGACTTCTCCATATTTTATCAACCAGCACTCCCACTGACCTCACACTCTCCAGGACTGGGCTCACACCACAGTTAAGGATCTGACCTTCTCTTTTGGTCGGAGCTGTGTGTAGACAGAAAGTTGATTTCTTTTCAGAAGCCCCAGCAGATGGCCCCTTAAGCAGTTCAAAATCAATAAAATGTAAAATAAAACAGTGTAGGATAATTCCACATAGTTTTTGTTTTTGCCAAAGTAGATTGAGACTCCAGCTGTTCCAATAATTTCTTTAAGTCTCTTCAAAGACAACAGTTGACTTTCATTTAAAAGCACTGGAGGGTAGGGAGGAATTGAATTACCTTGCAAAATTTTGAAAAGTGAAACGTAAGCTCTTTATTCTAGTTCCAAAGGACGAAAGGTGTCCTTGTTTTATTGTGGATATTCATCTTAAAACCAGGAGATTATCTGTTTCTATAACTGCTCTTTAAAAAAATGGGAAATGGTGGGTGGGTTGATGTGGAACATCATTAAATACCAGAGAATCTAAGAAGAATCCCTTCCCGTGAATAATGATTCCCATATGCCATTTTTAGAAGGAAACTGACTTCATCCTTGAGTCAATATGTTCATTTTTGTTATATTGGAACGACAGTCACTTCAGCTGCTGACCTCTTGTTTCTTTTCCCTTCCAAAATTCTAAGGAAAGCTGTCAACTAACAACAACAAAAATAGTACTTGCCATTAGACTACTTCAGCCATGGTGGAAATTCATGGGATTTCTTACTGAGTAATTTCAAGTTACGGAGAAAGGGATTAGATGCTTACCAGCAGATATTTGTTGTGTACTTACTAAGTTCAAGGCATTGTACTAACAAGGTTCTTAGTTGAAATCAACAGGAAACAACCCAGAATAGAGAAAAAAAAAAGCAGTTCTGGCAAGAAATTAGGTTGCATACAGAATTGTAGGAATTCTGGTGGACCAGGCTTGAGGAACAGTCTGGAGACTGAGGTAAATTCAGGGATCAGTCTCAGGCAACCTCATATCACAGGGAAGCAACAGTTATATGTCTCTGCCATTGCTGTTGGACACTGAATGCTGATACTGGCATCAGCAGCACTGATTGTGGATATCGTACCCATAACCACTGCCAATGGCCACTAGATTCTATTGCTGCTGAATCCAGTCTGGCTGGGCACAAAATCACGAGCCACTCAAGCAGGGGCAAACTTTATTTTTGAAACTGCCGCCAATGCCCCATACACTGGGGGAGGGGGGGACTGCCGACCTACACACGCGGTGTTATCCCCGACCCCCAGAGGAAGTCCCTCCTCCGGAATTCCCTCCTACTGCACTTCCCCAACCAATGGGAACTCTCCAGGAGTCCCTTAGCAGACCGTGGTGGACAGCAGGAGTCCAATATCCATATGAATGCAGATCTTAACATAATCATATCATCTCAATGGCTTGCTGGCATCACCTTTCAACCAAAAATGCCATGCATCATATTACTTGGCTGTGGCTCTTAGCAGCAACACTGGTTCCAGATGCAAAGTCCTAAGTCCTGGATTGGAGTCCTAGGTTGGCTGAAACTGGGTTACACACCCTTACCTTGGCTGCTAGATGTCAGGGACAGTGAGTATCTGGACTTTTCAATTTCCTCAATGGAAGGTGTGCCCTGCCTCCCATCAGGATAACACAACAAGGATTCCCTAACATACTCTCTACCTAAGTTGCCTCATCCTGCTCCATGACTTTAAATTCTAGGATATACTGATAACCTCCAAATTTCTATCTCTAGTCCAACTTGTCTCCTGAACTTCAGACTGCTCTTTTACAAGCCCATGAACCACTTCCATTTGGAAACCTGATAACTTGTACTTATGGCTGACAACAAATTCTTGATTACCCATCTCCACCTTTACAAGTCTACATCTCCTTCAGACTTCCTGTTGTAGTGAATAGCAAGTGCCATTAATCACTTGAACAGAATCCCAGGGATGGCCCTCTATTTCTCTTTCCCTCATCCTTCATATCCAGTCCATAAGGATGTTGTGTGGTTTCCACCTCCAGAAAATCTTCTCTCATCTTGAATTTGCCCTCTTTTCTACCTCTAGCACTACCAGTGTAGTCCAAGCCATAATCATCCTTTCACCTGCAATAGCCACCTGTGCCATTGAGAGTACCAGAAGGAAGATAGACACATTCGAAAGAGATTAACTAAAGAGAGTTTAATGATGTGCCCATTAACCAACATGTGGACAGGGCTGATGAAACAATCAAAAGATGTTGCAATACCAGGAACAAGCATAAGGATTGTAGTGTAGCAACATCAGCCAAAGCCAGGATCTGGTGGAGGAAGGAAGGAAATGGGGTAAGAGAGATGGTAATAAGTATCCTGACCTCTCTTCTCCCACTTTTCTATCTCCTGTCAGTGCTTCCTTTAGCTAATTCAACCAAAAACCAGCTTTGGAGATGCTGTGTGTGTAAGAGTCAGCCTTCAGGGTCATAGAAGGGCAAAGAAAGTTATGGGAAAGAAGTATCCCAACATCTGATTGGTCACTTTGCTTCCATTCTTCCCCATCCTCCAAACCTCAAGTCTATTCTCCACAAAACATTAAGAGTAATCCTTCATAATGCAAATCATGTCATGTCATGTACTTGGAGGAGTTTGCTCCTAGTAGCTTCTTATCACACTCTGTTATAGTTTGGATGTGAGGTGTCTTCCAAAAGCTCATGTGTGAGACAGTGAAGAAGGTTTACAGGAGAAATGATTGGATTGTGAAAGTCTTAACCCAATTAGTGAATTAATCCCCTGACAGGATTAACTGGGTGGTAACTGTAGGCAGGTATCCTGTGGCTAGAGGAGGTAGGCCATTGGAGGCGTGCCTTTGCAGTATATATTTTGTATCTGGCAAGTGGAGTCTCTCTTTCTCGGCTTTCTGATCATAATGTGAGCTGCTTCCTTCTGTCACACTCTTCCACCATGATGCCCTGCCTCACTTCAAGCTCCAAGGAATGGAGCCTGCTGTCCATGGACTGGGACCTCTGAAACCATGAGCCCCCAAATAAACTTTTCCTGCCCGAAAATTGTTCTGGTCAGGTCATTTAGTCACACTAGTAAAAAAGCTGACTAAATCACACTCAAAATCAATGTGCCTCACTGCGGCCTATATGACCCTCATGATTTAGCCCTACCTATTTGATATCATCTCCCACTATTTTCCCTTGCTCACCAACTTCCAGTAGTCTCTCATTCTTATCTTAGTCTTTGCCATTGCTTTTCCTGTCTGGAATAGTCTTCTCACAGCTCACTACATGGCTTGTTAATTACCCTATCTAAATTAGTTCTGTGCCACTATCATATGGCCTTATTTTCTTTTCTTTATCATGTCAAAGGATTTTGAGACTGCCACTCAACACCTGATTTCTATTCTAGACGACTAATCATCCAAGTAGCAGCGTCAACTAAATAGTTGGTGCTCCTTTGTTATTGTTTCAGATTTTGGAGACTTATTTTAAAAATATTTTAAATGAGCTTTAATTTATGCACAATAAAATTCTATATGTCTTAGCTGTGTGCACTGGCACACACCTGTCATCCCAGCACCTTGGGAGGCTGATGCAGGGAGATCATAAGTTCCAAACCAGCCTGGGCAACTTAGTGATACCCTCTCTAAAAATAAATAAATAAATAGATGAATAAATAAATAAAATTAAAAGGGCTGGGGATATAGTTCAGTGGTAGATCACCCCTTTTTTCAATACCCAGTACCAAAAAAAGAAATTCACAAATTTTAAATGTTCATCTCAATGAGTTTAGACAATTATGTATCCCTGTGTAACCAACATCCCAAGCAAGCCATAAAGCTTTTTAACACCCCATAAAGTTATTTTATATCCCTTTACAGGCAATTACCCCTACTAGGGGATCTGATTTCTATCATACAGATTAGGTGTATTTTTTTTTTGTTCTTGAACTTCATATGAATGGAATCATATATTACATTCTTTTTTTGGTACTGGGAATTGAACCCAAGTGTGCTGTATATCCCCAGCCCTTTTTAATTTTTATTTTGAAATAGGGTCTTGCTTATTTGCCCAGGCTAGCCTTAAAATTGCCATCCTCCTGCCTCAATCTCCCAAGTTGCTAGGATTTTAGGTGTGTATCACTACACCTAGCTCTCATTATACACTTCTATGACTAACTTTTGATTCAACATCATCCACATTGTTGCATGAATCAGTAGTTGGTTCCTTTTATAGATGAATAATATTCCACTGTATTAATTCGCCACCATTTTCCTTATTCTCTTGTAATGTTTTGGTTCCCCATCTCTATTTTTGACTATATGAATAAGACTGTGATGAGTATTCTTATATGTTTATCTTCATGGACATATACTTACATTTATCTTACATTTATCTATGAATAGAATTGTTAGATCATAAAGTAGATAAATATTTAACTATATAAGTATCAAAGGATCTATTAAACAGTTTCCCAAAGCATTTTAACCATTTTACATTTCTACCAGCAATGTGTGAAGTTTCCCATTACTCCACATCCTTGCTAATATTTTATGCTGTCAGTCCTTTTATTTTAGCCATTCCAGAGCATATGGAATGGTATTTTATTTCAGTTTTAGTTTGCAGTTTCCTGATGATTAATAATGTTGAGAACCTTTTTAATGTGTTTATTGACCCTTCACATATCTTCTTTTGTAAAGTGTCGGTTTGAGTCTTTTGTCTATTTTTGTCTTTTGTCCTTTGCTAGTTACATGTATTGTGAATAAATTATTCCAGAGTGTGCCTTCACTGTTCATTTTCTTTCTTTCTTAGGGGGAGGGGAGTACTGGGGATTGAACTCAGGGGTGCTATACCATTGAGCTGTATCTCCAGCCCCTTTAATTTTTTACTTTAAGACAGGGTCTCACTAAGTTGCTGAACTGTTCATTTTCTTAATGGTGTCATTTGATGAGGAGTAGTTTTACATTTTAATTGTTTCATTGATAATTTAAAAAAATTTATCAACAGTACTTTTTCTGACTTATCTAACAAACTGTTTTATATCCCCAGGTCATAAAGATATTTGCCTCAAATTCTTGTAGAAGCTTTAGAGTTTTCCTTTGCACTTAGGTGTATGATGCAACTCAAACTAATTTTTAGGTAAGTAGTGAGTTACAAGACCAAGGTTCATGTTTTTCCATAAAAATATTGAGCTGTTCCTAGCTTCATTTGTTGAACAGACTATCCTCTCACCATTAAATCATCTTTGTACAAAGATGATTTAATTGCAATACATGTATATGGTTCTCGCTGGACCCACTATTCTGTCCTGCAAAATCTCTTTGTCTGTTTTCATGCTAGTACCACATAGTACATTTAGAGTCAATATTGAATTCAGGTAGTGTGAGTCTTCCAATGTTTTTCTTTTATAAGCTGTTTTGTCTAAGTCCTCTTCATTTTCATATAAATTTTAGAATATGCTGGTCAATTTATACAAAAGAATGTTATTGAGATTATAAATCAGACTGTATTAAATTCATAGATAAATTCAAGAAGACTAACAATACTGATTCTCCCAATTATTAACATGATGTAGCTTTCAATTTATTCAGACCTGTAATATTTTTCAGAACTGTTTTATTTCTTAATCTAGGGACCATGACCATCTTTCAGAAATTTTCTAAGGGAAGATTTTATGCTACCATAAATAATGTGTTTCAAAGTTTCATTTTCAAAATTTTCATCACCAATATATAGAAATATAATTAACTTTGCATATAGACCTTCTTATAAGCTCTAGTGGTTTTTTTTTTTTTGTAGATTTCCTACATTTTTCTACACGCCATTATGTTGTCTCAATGAAACGCTTTACCTCTTCCTTCACAATCTGTATGTCTTTTATTTCTTTTTCTTGCCTTATTGTATGGCTAGGATTTTCACTGCAGTATTGAATAAAAGTAATGAGAATGGGCATCCTTGCCTTGTCATCAATCTTTGAAGAAAAGTGCTCAATATTTCACCTGTAAGTGTAGTGGCATATAAGTCTCAAAAATGAATAGTCTGGCATCTGTGAAAAAATGGGTTCAGTGGATAAGTAACAATACATAGGAGGTATTTAAAACCTGAGTCCTGGTGAATAACAACATTAGAGGTCAGGTGATAACTCAAAATAAGGGCTGCAGTCGTAGCTCAGTGGTAGAGCACTTGCCTCACACGTGTGAGGCACTGTGTTCAATCCTCAGCACCACATAAAAATAAAATAAGTAAAATAAAGATATTGTGTTCACCTACAACTAAAAAAATAAAAATAACTTAAAATAAGAATAAACTGATAGCAGGGCTGGAAAAATGAAAAAGATGCCACCAGCAGATAGCATTTATTGAGTGTTTATTATTTACCATGACTATTTGAATCTTTTTTCATTTATTATTTTATTTACTCTTTGCATAAGAAGAGGAACAGGAGATCCAGCAAAAGACACTGAAGGAGAAGCTTGAAGAATGTAGAATATCACAGAAACCAAGAAACAAAGTCGTTCTAAGAATGAAAGAATGACTGACTTTTGTATATTTATGAGAAACTAAATAATATGCAGAAAGGAGAGTTTTCCCTTCGTTTTACCAACACTGAAGCCAAGAACAGTTTCAGTAAAGTGGAGAATCTGGAAGATAGATGGAAGTGGATTGAAGAGTGGATGGGTGGTGAGGAGGAAGAGGCCCTGTAAGTAGATGATTATTTGGAGAAGTTGGGTCAGGAAGGGAACAGGAAAAAGAGTATCAGGTGGAGAAGGGTATGAGGTCAATGGAGAAATTTTCATATCTCCAGTGTTTCCACCATACTATCCTTAGCTCTCTTAAATTGTCTTGTTTATACTTTCCTTTCCATGAGCAAAGTTCTCTCTCTACCCTTCTCCACTTGAAAATCTCTTATTATTTAAGACCTACCTCAAATTTTCTTCCTCTGTGATGACTTCACTAATAATCAAGGCAAAATGAACCACTTTTTCTACCATATTCCTGCATACCATGTTCATACTTCTATTACTGCACTTAGTGTATCGTCTATAATGTAATTGTCTTATCTTTCATCTTCCCTACCAGATTATGTCTTCCTCCAGGGCCAAGGGCATGTTTTAGTCATTTTTGATCATTTTCTTGTTAAATATCCTCATTGTAACTAGCTAACTGGCAACACAGGTAGAGTGATATTGTAAAAATTCACCAAGTTCTACAGTACAGTCAGCAAAAAGTTTTTTAATGTACAAAACAATAAGAAAAATTGTTTAAAAAATTAATTTCCCATCTCATTGTCCTCAGATTGAAAATCCAAATTCTTAGCACCTACTGTTTCCAGCACCGTGCTAGTTCTTAGATGATCAAAGTAAGCACCTTTTGGCCTCATTATCTCTCTCCATCTCTTAATCTAAGCTGGCTTTAGTCTGGAGAGATCAGAACAACACCCAGCTCCAGGACTGTGGGCTCCAGAATGGTCAACTCCTTGCTTGGCTCTGTAGAATAATTTACAAGGAGCTCAAACATCCTGGATAAACAAAGAGGATGGATTTACAAATCTTTTGGACTTCATACTATCCTTCTGTTAGCATACTTCTGGAAAAATAGCAAGTTCTTTTGCAATAATATCTGCATATTTCCACATTCTGCTTGTGAGCTATTATCTATATATTTCTGTTGGGCCACATGCCATTAACCAAAAATCAGCAAATTCTGAAAAACTGATCTTTGGACCAATGCACTGGAATGTTCTACCTACTTTTTTAAGGGTTGAAAGAATTTTTTCATATGTTGATCTAAAAATAACAAAGCAAACATCTCATTTCTTCATTTATAGCATTGCAGTGTATTACTTACACTTAATCTGTGTTTAACAATCTGAAAAGGGGCCTTAAGAATGTTTGAATTCTTGGATCCCTTTAACATTTCTGGACTTCAATTGAGTGAGATGAACACACTACAAGAGAAGTGATCTGTAAACAGGGAAAATGAACCCATATTAAGCAATTGGAATCAGGATATGGCTTGTGTAGCATTCCAGTTTTGAAGTCTAGCTTTAGCTATATGTCTGACTTCAGCTAATTTGCTCAACTTCCCTGATCCTTAGGCTCTCCATCTTATAAAATGGAACTAAAACTTTAATCTTTAAGATCAATAATTAGGAGGAACAGGGTAACAACTGTAGAACTTTTTGCTAAGAGAAAGTGTGATTGTCCATATGAATCACTTTATCTGCTTTTTTTCCCCCAGCACTGTGGATGGACTCTAGGACCTTGTACATAACAGGCTCTGCCACGGAGCTATGCCCCAGCCCATGAATACCTCTATCTGAAAGAAAGGGGATAATTGTGTCCTCCAATTACAAAAACTTCTTGGGTGTTGTTAGGTATGTCATTAAGAAGACAAAGGGGGTATACAAAATTACATACAAGAGGAAGTGAGGGGAAAAGGGAAAAAATACAAGGGGGAGAAATGAATTACAGTAGAGGGGGTAGAGAGAGAAGAGGGGAGGGGAGGGGAGGGGAGGGGAGGGGAGGGGGGATAGTAGAGGATAGGAAAGGCAGCAGAATACAACAGACACGAGTATGGCAATATGTAAATCAGTGGATGTGTAACTGATGTGATTCTGCAATCTGTATACGGGGTAAAAATGGGAGTTCATAACCCACTTGAATCAAACTGTGAAATATGATATATCAAGAACTATGTAATGTTTTGAACAACCAACAATAAAAATTTTTTAAAAAAGAAAAAAAAAGAAGACAAAGGGAATTGTATATTTATAACAGGTGAATTTTATGGTATGTGAGCATATCTCAATCAAACTGCTTTTTAACAAAAGACATAGGTTCACTGACTACAATGACCCAAATCTAATAGAACGATGAGAGAAATTTCTTTCAGGATCCTTTACCAGGAAAATCTACACTTACCTTCAGTAAAACTATGGGTTATCTTATAGACAATATGAACTTGGTCTTGCTTCCTTTTTTCCTTCATTCACCAGGAAACTCTAAGCCATGTTGTGATCATTGTGGCATTTCAGCTTAGTTTTAATTTTACTCTCAGTTTCATTTAATTTTCCCATCCATTTTCCCCTTGATTATGAATTTTATCTGTTGATTACTTTTTATCTTGTTATCTTACATAGGTTGTGTGACCCACTTCATACCTTCTTCGGAAGGACCATTTTGCTACCTTAGTTACTTTATCAACTAACAGAGGAAGGCAATATGAACATAACGAATGGGAACATCATTCCTGTTAGCCACTTTAGGGAGATTGAAGGAATAATAGACTTGGGCTCCAATTGGCTTCATTGGTTGCTTGGCTATAAAAAGCTACAAGAATAGGCCTTCATTCAACCACTGTATTCAAATATCCAGCTGAATATCTTTGAAATTTTTAAAGCCAAAGTTAGTGTATTATGCTTTCAGACATTTCTCATTTCTCACTAACACCCTATGTCCATCTGCCCAGTGCAGGTTTACAGAGAAGAGCCACTGCAGAACAGAAGGCCAAAGAATAGAATATAACAACTTTTCAATGGTTTCAGAGGAATACAACATTTGCATTTTTTAGTGCCCTTGAAATAAGAATCCCAGGTCTCACCATGGATAGGAAGGCCCCAAAGAATCCAGACCTTGTCTGACTCTCCAACCTCATTCCCTTCCATTCTCCCTCTTATTTTATAGGCCACATCTTCCTACTTTCTGGAAATAACTGGCTTTTTCCCATCTTAGGGACTTTAGAAGTTTTGTTCCTACTGTTTGAAAGACTGTTTACCCAGCTCTGGCCTTGACCAGTCCCTTCTCACCCTGAAAAACCTCAGCTTAAATTGCAACTCCTGGGGGAGGACTTCTCTGCTCACCCTTTGTTCCTTTTATCATAACTTACGATTAGGTTATTTATCTATCTACTTGCAGTTAGTCTGTGTCCTTCATTAGAGTGCAGATTACTCAAGACAAGGGCTGTCTTATTTACATGAAAAAATGTTCAGTTGCTATAGTAGGACCCTCAGTGACTCTTACCATAACCGTACTATTTATTTCCATAGCTCAACCCCCCAAAGCTCTTCTTTTGTGTTCTTTGTTATGATCTGACTCTGCCTATTAGACTCCATGAGGACAGGGAATAGGTCTGTCTGATTCACTTTGTCTCCTATACCTAGCATGTGCCCCAACACTGGGTGAATGACATTTAGGACAAGATGTCTCTCTCACCTCTTCCTAAGCAAGCACTTCTTGCTTTTTAAGTGTTTAGAATTGTGATGGCATTTGGCTGCTGATTCCAAAGAAATAAGAATAAACAAGAAATGACGTTTCCTATTCCTGTGGTATACCTAAATCACAGAGGATTTAAGCACAACTTTTCGATGGTATCAGAGGAATGCAAAAGTACATAAGCAAATGTTTAGGAGATTGGAAAACTATTTGTGTTACTTAGCAGCTGCAATGTTGAGAAACATATTTTTTGCCTTGTGTGCTCTGTGAAAATACAAATGGTCTCTTATTTCTGACACTCTCCCAACTCTTAATTTTAAAAAAAACTTTTTCATATTATAAAAAAGAGCAATAAAACCAAACCATATAATACAGGCTACACTGACTGGCTCAGAAATTCCAGTAGTTAACAGGAGTTAATAGTGTTAACTGCTTGTTTAACTTGTAGTTAACTTGTTTAACTACAAGTTAAAACAAAATGGAGAGTTGAAAATTTTGAAGGACATATTCTTGGAGTTGGGGCAACACTGAGAGTTGTGAAATAGACATGGCTGGGGATATAGTGAAATTGATGTGGGTGAGTGGGGCACTCGAGTCTTCACCTCACACCCCAATTCCACTGGTGTGATTCTTGCCTTCTTCCTGTGCAGCTGACTTCTTGCCTTGGAAATTTGCCTTCATGCAGTTAGCAGACATTTTTTTTTTTAATTTTAAGGCTACAATATCACGTCATACTAAAGTAATAAGACTCTTAAATGTGTAGGAAGTGCAACCACCACACATGGATGCATAAGTAATTTTTTTTTCTATAGTCTACCTAGCACTTGCTGAGATGATGGGGATTATTTGAAAACCTAGCCTTTCTTGTGTCCTTTTCACCACTAGATCATCTGCTTAAAATTCAATCTTAAGGGTTTTAAGAGGATTCAGTAAGTGGGCTTGCAGACTAAAATATATGTTCAGTGGTTTTCACTTAGAGGGTAACCAACATCTCTTTCTTAGTTTCTAATATATTGATGCAGAACTCCTTTGGCACTGCTTACAGATGGTTGTATAACTTGATATACTACTTTGTAGGCACTTTACCTCTTGAATTATTATCTTCTCAAATTCCAAAATTGGGCACAAAATTCTGTTAAAATGCCTTGTGTGAAGACAAGAGATTTTCAATTATGCATTTGATCCAGGTCTATTTATTAAAGATAAAGACAACAGACTCTGGAAACTCTAAACTCTAAGGTCCATAAAGCAAGCCCAACTCACAATTCCATCTTACCATTTACCTGGAAATATGTACATTATTGTTACAGATCTTTCCTGTGCTTCAGAGGTAAATATTGCCCTGCATTTCATAACAATGCACCTTGCTCTGTTTTTCTGTTTTTGTTTGTTTTCCAAGAAAGGAGAGTTAACAGAGGAATGGCTATTATTATAAATAAACACAAATTCTTTCTTAGATGGCAACAAAATAACAACCATGCTGATGTTAACTCTCCTTTCTTGAAAAACTAACAAAAACAGAAAAACTTTAGGCATCAGGAAGAATACAATTTGGACTTGCAGAAATGTGTTAAGATTTGTTCACTTATTCAGTTGACAAATATTGATTGAGCTTCTATAGGTGCCAGACACTGCTAGATACTGGAGATATAGCAGTGAACAAAACAGGCAAGTCCCTACTCTGAAGGAGTCTACATTCTAATGAGACTTCTAAAAGAACAAAGGTCTTCATGAACATGAGTTGAATAAATCTGGGATATTTGTTTGCTTAATTAGCCTCATTCAGAATCTTATAATTTGTGGTTAGGACTATGACACTAAGTTTCTATCCATTCCAGGTCACAGCATGCCCAGAATTAGAGTTCTTATTTTTTAAATTGAACAATAAAAATACATAGTAATAGGATATATTAATATTATAAAAAATTATAATTGAAAGTCATATAATGAAAACCCACAGTTCTTCTCCTGACTATTTACCGCACCCTAGTTCTGGTTCAAAGAAGTAGCTGTTTAAATGTTACTAGCTGTTTTCTTCTAATATTTATGACCATGTTCCATTGCAGTATGATTTTGTTATTTGGCATTTCTAGACTTGTCAGCCCCAAACATCATCTTTTGACTTCTTGTTCTGCTTGAAGAGCACTAAAGAGAAGAAAAATCTACCAATCTCACATAATATGGTTGTATGGTTTCTAATTGTATTTTAAAATAAAACAAGTATTTATACTATTGAAACTATGTTAATCTCATTCATCATGGAGTCAAACAAGATGATATGATGATTTTTCTTTTCTTGTAATATATCTTTCCTGGAATCATGGAATATTATTTATTTTGTTTTCTTTTCTCCTGTCATCTACACATCCTAACTTCTTTCTAGCTTCTCTATAATGTTAGATATTCTATCAAGTCCTCCCCTTTGTCTTTTTTGGGCATGGCCCTCCTGAAGCCTACCACCTTCCTGCACCAATCTAGACTGCTTGCTCTTCAGGCCTGCTGCATGCTTGTCATCCTGAGCCTTCCCTGTGTTACTCTTCTAGATTGGATCCAGTTTCTCAGATCCTGTTTCTTCCCTAGTCTTATTATATTCCTTCATTTTTCTACAGCATATCCTCCAGAAGTCTCTAAGAAATATGTTTGAGTCCCCTTTCCATTTGTCCACCATTGAGGTGTGTGTGGTTGATTCCATTCCTCACCATGTGTAGTGGTTTGGATATGAGGTGTCCCATAAAAGTTCATGTGTGAGATAATACAGAAATGTTTAAAAGTTAAATGATTAGATTATGAGAACAGTGACATAATCTGTTTGATGGATTTGATGAAATGGGAATCAATCAGTTTAATGGATTACTAATTTGGAAGGATTGCTGTACTAGATGGTAACTATAGGAAGGTAGGGTGTGACTGGAGGAAATAAGTCACTGGGGGAGTGTGTCTTTGGGGTATACATTTTGTCCCTTGTGAGCAGAGCTCTCCCTCTCTGTCTCTCTGTCTCTGTCTGTCTGTCTGTCTCTGCTTCCTGGTTGCCATATCCTGCTTTCCTTTACCACACCCTTGTGCCTTGATGTTCTGTCTCATTTTGAGCCCAGAGCAATGCAATTAGTCCACCATGGACCTCTGAAACCATGAACTCCAAATGAAGTTCCTCCTCTACATTCCTGTTGTCAGACATTTTGATTACAATGAAAAACTAACACACCATGTCTTTTCATAAGACTTTCAGGATCAAACAATTCCTGTACAAGAAACAAGCAAAATCATCCCAATCCTCACTGGATTTAGACA
The DNA here is from genome assembly GCF_045843805.1 of Urocitellus parryii. NCBI lineage: Eukaryota > Metazoa > Chordata > Mammalia > Rodentia > Sciuridae > Urocitellus > Urocitellus parryii. Next base: position 16,683,055 of record NC_135547.1, on the reverse strand, counting down.
AAAAATGGCAATAAAATCAGGTATGGAACGGAGGAGGCACTGGAGAATAACCTATAAGGATTGTACGTGAACAAACATATTTATGCTGTGTCAAGGTCATTAGCATTGTACAGTATCAAGAAGAAAATGTTGCCACTATTTGGACAGTGGGGCGTATCTTATTGGGAAAATGGTTTTCTCTTTGTTTCTATCCTCCATACTAGTAAGTTGTTTCAGTAATAAATATGTGAGACCTTTAAAAAAAGGTGCATGAGAAAGTTTCTAAGCCCTTGCATTTCTGAAAAGATCTTTAACCTCCCATTTGATTAGTCCTGCAGCTGGGAATAGAATTCTGGATCAAATATTATTTTCCTTCACATTTTTATGGCATTGCTCAATTATCTCGGAGCATGTAGTATTGCTCTTGAGAAGCCTGAGACTGGATTCTTCTTTATACCTTATGTTACTGACTTTATGGAGAGTTTTCAATTCTTGCCATCCCCATTATACTGACATTTCAGCCTTTTCTGTGCCTGGTGTCTTGAAGTCCTGAACTTCTTGAGCCTATTTGCTCAGATGTCTTGCTTAAGGAAATGTGTTAGTGGGCACTGTGTGATTCAGAGTGAGGATGGTATTGGAGGTAGCATGGGAGAATGAAGGTATCATTTAAAGCATAGCTTTGATTGTGTGATGACCCTGCTCCAAAGCTTTTGTGTTCCTCTTTACTTCATGAGGCAAATCCAAACTCTTTGTCATGGTATTCAGTGCCCTAACCTACCTTCACTTCCTTAGGGAGTTATTACACCTCAGTTCTGACCTCCATGCTAAATGACATACTTGACATTGCCCAAACACAATAGATGTTTCTCACTTCTATTGTCCAGGGGTGCTTTCCCACTGAGCTACATCCCCAGTCCTTTTATTTTTCATTTTGATACAGGGTCTCAATAAGTTGTTGAGGCTGTCCTTGAACTTGCAATCCTCCTGCCTCAGCTTCCTGAGTCACTGGGATTAAAGGCATGAGCCACTGTGCCCAGCTTCCATCACATTTTAACAGCTTTATTGAGATATTCACATCCCTAGGTGATTTATCCTTTTAAAGTGTATCATTCAGTGGTTTTAAATACATTCATAAAATTATGCAACCATCACCACAATTTTAAAGCATTTTCATTACCCCCCAAAGAAGCCCTATAGCCATAGTAGACAATTGGGAGGCTGAGGCAGGAGGATGGCAAGTTCAAGGCCAGTCTCAGCAACTTAGGAAGACCCCATCTCAAAATAAATAAGAAAAAGAGCTGAAAATGTTGCTCAGTGGTAGAGTACTCCTTTGTTTAATTCCCAGTACCACAAAAAGGCTGTTAGTAGTTTTTTTTTGTTGTTGTTGTTACCAGAGATTAAAACCAGGGGCACTTAACCATTGAGCCAATTCCTAGCTCTTTTTATGCATAGAGACAGGGTCTCCCTGAGTTGCTTAGGGCCTCACCAAGCTGCTGAGGCTGGATTTGAACTCGCCATTCTCCTGCCTCAGCTTCCTGAGCTGCTGGGATTACAGGTGTACACCACCATGCCTGGCAGGCTATTAGTTCATTTTCTTTTGTCACTTTTGTCTATGGTATCATGTCTAAGAAAGCTTTGTTTAATACAAGGATATTAAGATTGATTCCTGGGCTGGGGTTGTGGCTCAATGGCAGAGTGCTTGCCTAGCATGTGTGAGGCACTGGGTTCAATTCTCAGCATCATGTATCAATAAATTTTTTAAAAAGTCCATTAACAACTAAATTTTTTTAAAAAATTGATTCTTGTTTTCTTTTGAGTTTTATACTTTGCTCTTAAATTTATGTTTTTTGATCCATTTTCAGTTTATTTTTGTACATGGTGTGAAGTAGAGGTCCAACTTCATTTTGGATATGGATACCCAGTTGTGTGAGCACCATTTGTTAAAGAGACTGTTCTTTCCCCATTGAATGGACTTGGAATCTATGTTGAAAGTCAATTGATGATAGATGTAGATAGGTTCATTTCTTGTCTCTCAGTTCTATTCCATTGGTCTATATGTCTATGTTTATCTCAGGACACTTTTTATTGCTCTAGCTTTGTATTAAAGTTTTGTATTAGGACATGTGAGTCCTCCAAATTTATTTTGCTTTTTTAAAATAGTTTTGGATATTCAAGGTATCATGCAATTCCATATGAATTTGAGGATTGACTTTGGCTTTCCACAAAAATTTGTTGAGATTTTGATATGTAATGCATTAAATTGCAGGTCAATTTGCAGGTATTTCCATCTTAACAATGTTAAATCTTCTTCTCCATGAATACAGATACCTTTACATTTATTTAGGTCTTCTTTAACTTGTTTGTGAGTTTTTATACATTTCAGAGTACAAGTTTTATACTACTTTGTTAAATTTTTTCCTTAGAAAAAATACAAAGAATAAATATTTTATTTTTTGATGCTATTATAAATAGCATTGTTTTCTTATTTGTATTTTCAGTTTGTTACTGCAACATTTTAAATAAGAATTTAAAAAACCACACCATCACAACCAATCTTTAAGTTTAAAATCAAAGGTTTTTACTATTTTTAGGTTGTTGTTTTCAAGGATTCCAATGTTTTTACAATGGGCTACACAGTAATAAAGCTTAAAAATTATCTCATTAGTATGTTTTGGTAATGTGGAAACAATTGGCTTCACTAATGGATTTAACATCATCATAAAAATTCCAAACCAACCTCATCCTATCAGAAGAAAGTTAATATGAAACTGCTTACTTTGGTTGTCCCAGAAATTTGTCTGCTAATAGTTAAAAGTATTTAATATGCTTCTTGGGTGAGTGGGTATTTCTCTAATTACAATTCTTTCTCTGAGGGACATGGAAAATTCCTGGGTGCTGGTATTAATCACTCCATTTCTTTAAGAAACTGGAAAATGGATACAATGAGATTAAAATTTTCTCAAGAGCCAAGATCAGGACTCTGTTAATGTTCTGGATGAATTTGGGGTTTTGTGCTAGACATAAATTGACCCCAACCCCTCACCTAGAAAGGTTGCTCCCTCTATTTTTTCTTTATCCTAGCCTTAAGTCATCACAGCCAGAAATATAAAAGAGAGGAGTACACTAGCTGTGAGTTTTGACCAATACACTACATATTTTAATAAAGTTGTTGGTCAAAACTCAACTACATGCCTAGAATGCGTGAGGTCCTGGGTTTGATTCCCAGCATTGCAAATAAATGCAACCAAGCCAAACAAACAAACAAAGCACTTCAGATATGCAGTGAATATTAATTTATTTTACTTGAAACAATATTGTTTTTTGATTTTAAAAAATGTTTCTATGATAATCAGAGGTTTTAAAATGTTTACCCAGATTTTGTGTCAATCTTTTAAAAGAAATTTTATAGACTGGAGGCATTTAAGGAGTTGGAAGGAAGCTTAGAAACTGGGGGCGTGGGTTTGTGAGCCAAGTTCTGCCTGTAGACATGTTTTATTTGGCCCCTGTGGTATTTTAAAACTATTTAAATTAGTTGCCAACATTTAAAAATCAGCCAGTTTCACATAAAATTTTGGATTTCTGACTTTTTTGAAAAAGTGGGCAAATGTGGCTATCTCAGGCCCACAGTGCAGCACAGTGTATACTGGGGGCATGTGTCAAGGTCCTCCTCTGGTCCACTCCCTTCAGTAGCATTAACTACTGGCCCCAGGAGGCCTTTGAGTCTATGAATTCTGAGCTAATTCATTAATCCCCTCCTGAGGTTTTGAGACAGGATTGGAGAAATCATTACTGCCAAAGTTAGTCAGCAGCTAATTAATTATCAATTTCTCAATAGTTGTTTGGACTCTAATGTCAAGAGTGTTATTTGTAAAATGGATAAAGTTAGGGAAGGGCTAATTATTCTACATTTTCAAAGGATTTTCTTGCTTGAATGGCATCCCCATTGATGTATTTTGGCTTTTTAAATATAATTAACTGATAGAGGATCTAAGGAAGCCACAGCTCATCAAAAATTGGTCCAAAGAAACACTAGAAAAAAATGAATCATGTTTATTTTAACCCATATCTCACAGCTTAGATCTTACGTCCTCTTTAAGAACTTTTTCATGTCTCTCCTCTTCTTCTAAACCCCTATGATTTTATTACAAGTTAGTAATTAATCATTCATCCATTCAATAAATACATATTTGATGGCTCTGGGGATATAACTCAGTGGTATAGCACTTGCCCACCATGTGTTAGGCCCTAGATTTTATCCTCAGCACTAAGAAAAAAGAAAGGAGAAGGAGAAAGTAAGAGGAAGAAGGAGAAGAAGGGGAAGGAATTGGAGATGGAGAAAGAGGAGGAGAAGGAGGAAGAAGAGAAAATGAAGGAGGAGGAAGAGAAAAGGAGGGGAAGTGGGGAGAAAAGGAAGGAAGAAAGATGAACTTCAGCATTTACTAGATACCATGGGGGCCTGTGTTAGCACAGTGGACAAAGGGACAGGAATTCCTTGCACAGCTACAATGCTAGTGGGGGAGATAGATAATAAAGAGACAAATAGATAGTTCTGATAGTTACATGCATTGTGAAGACATAAAGACAGGCTAATGTGACCATAGCTATTTAGTTAGGATGGTGAGAGAAACTTGAAGAAAGAAGCCATTTGAGGGTGTACTGCCTGTTCAGTCATAGAGGAGTCAGAGTGCCTGGGCCTAAATGCCAGTACCTGCATCCCATTCCCTTATTGGGTACTGGGGATCAAACCCAGTAGCACTCTATCACTAAGCTAGATCCCCATCCCTTTGTATTTTTAATTTTGGATAGGGTCTTGCTAAGTTGCCCAGGCTGACCTCAAATTCACAATCCTCCTGCCTCAGCCTCTATAGTAGCTGGAATTACAGACATGAGCCACCACTCCTGGTTCCAATAGCCCCTTTATTTTTATTTATTTTTATTAGTTGCTCAAGACAATACAATGATCTTGACATATCATACATTTGATTCAAATAGGGTGTGAATTCTCATTTTTCCATGTGTACAAATTGCAGGATCACATTAGTTATACATCCATGTGTATACATACATACATCCTAGTGTCAGTTGCCAATAGCCCCTTTAAATAACTGCATGACCTTTGGCAAGTTGCTTAACCTCTCTAAGCCTTCAGTTGCCTCATCCATAAAATGGGATTACAGACTACCTCCTTTATAAGGTTACTGTAAAGAGTAAAGGAGACCATATATTTATATTACATAAAATAATGCCAGTCTCATTACCGAAGCTATTGTTTATTTCTTAATTCCTGCATTGTTTGAAAAAACACAGAATTAAGGCAATTTGCATTTTTATATTGCATTCACAGAAATTAACAGTGTGCTATCTGAACTGAGGGATTTTGGAGGGAGGAAACAGAAGAGAAAAAGTGACTTAAATGGAAGGTAATTTCTGTCTTCATGGCTATATTCTTAACAAGCTTTGTAGAGAAGCACCTCTCATTTGATTCCCAAATATAGGCCTAATCCTGACCAAAAAATGGCTCTCAATCCTAAATCATTCCAGCCTACAAAACAAGTCAAGAATTAATTTCCCTCCATTTATGTTCAATTTTGCCAAAACCATTAATCAATGAACAACATAAATTATCTAATGATTCAGAATCCAAGTGCTGTTAATATTTGTCTGACTCTAAATACAATTTAATCCCAGGCTGAGAGAAGCCATGCATATTTGTACCACGAACATATATGGTAGAGTTCTGAATGTGCCAATATGGACTAAGAAAATTACATTAACATTACATTACATTACATTACATTAACATGATTTAACCCCAACCAGAACAAACCTCCAAAGCTTAATCTGGTTCTTCCTCAATTGGTCTTTTTGGCCTCCGTCAGCTCCCATAATTCTAATACGGAAATGTTAGCTTATGACTTCATTTGGAACAACAGCTATAGAAGAAAATGAAGTAACAGAAAATGGCTGAATATTGCTTTATATATTCTAAGTATGTATATGTCTTTTGTTTTGAATCGCTTCTTCTAGAGCAACACTGTTTGTGCTTAAACAGTGAACAACTGAAATATTAATGGATGAAAAGTATGTTTAATTAACTCGCTTTTATCAGACACCATGTCCATTGCTATATTTAGCAACTGAACTAATAGAGAAAGCTGCAGCAGAATTAGTCAGCACATCAGCCTGTTAAATATCAAAGAGCAGAGGAGGTCTTTTGTCTCAGCATTGAGCCAGACACTGAAAATGCATCTAATTTTAGCATTTCCAGAGGAGAATAAAAAGATGTGAAACACAATAATCAGGAAAAATGTCACGCACAGTCTAAGTACACATTCGTCAGAGGAAAAATGCCGAGAGGGCAGAAGGCGGCATATGTAAGAGGTGTGTCCGGAAGCTACAGTTCATATCCAAGGAGATTCTTTAAAATAATTTAACATTATAAAAGCCAAGACTTCCATCCACAAAAGAAAAGGTCCTAGGGAATAATACAGAGTACTGAGTAGGTGGAAAGGTCTTTTTCTACAAATGGTTTCCTGTGGTCTACTTTAGCACTTAAGGGCATCATCAATGCAATGAAGGGAAGTATTGAAGGATTAAAAGAGAAGCTTTCTTTTTGGGGTGAGCTTTTAGTTTCTTCGGGTTCTTTCATTTTCAGAGTGTATAACCAGATGGCTATAGGTGGAGGGGAGGAAGAAGTAGGCAAGATGGGCATCCCTTCAAGATAACCTGACCATCCTAATATATTTGAAATATTTTATTATATTATGAAAGTGATATGCACTTTCTTAATAAACAAAGCATAAAGACAAAGAAGCTTGAGCTCTGATTAGCTGTTTAAAATTTCTATAATCTAGTTCAGTATCCCACAAATTTAGATTGGTGTTTGGCACCCAGTAGGTCTCGATAAATATTTATTGAATAGGGGCTGGCAGTGTAGCTCAGCAGTAGAATGTTTGCCTAGCAATCACAAGGCTCTGGGTTCGATCCCCAGCACTGCAAAAATAATTTGTTGAGACTGAGCCATGGTGGCACACTTCTATAATCCCAGCAACTCAGGAGGCTGAGACAGGAGGATCACCAGTTTAAGACCAGTCTCAGCAACTTAGCCAGACCTTAAGCAACTTAGTGAGATCCTCTCTCAATATCTATATTTTTATTATGTAAAAAGGGACTGGGAATGTAGTCCAGTGGTAAAGCCCTACTAGATTCAATCCCCAGTATATATAAAAAAGGTTGAATAAATGGTTTCATGTCAAGATGGTAAAGTGAGCATATGCATAATGCTCCTGACATTATTTCAAACACAGCAAAGATCTATAAGGTTGTTTAAAATACACTTGAAAGTACATAATCATCAGCCAGGTATGGTAGCATATGCCTATAATCCCAGCAATTTGGCAGGCTGAGGCAAGACGATCACAATGACTTAGGGAAAACCTGTCTCAAAACTAAAATAACAAATTAATTTAAAAAGGACTGGGGATGTGGCACAGTGGTAAAGTGCCCCTAGGTTCAATCCCCAGTACCCCCCAAAATAAGTACATAACTTATCAAATATGATAGGAAAATCATGACAGACCAAAGCAAACAGAAACTATAGCAGTTAAGTCAGAAGCAGTTGGGGATAGGACTTCAAATCCATGGAAAACTGTGGCCAAACTTTCCCAGAATGTGGTAGGAGACTGGAGCCAGGATCTGTGTGAAACCAGGCCTTCCTGCCTATCCTGCCTACCCACCAGAATTGGGCTAGAATCACCTGCTTACCTGAGGCAGAAAACTCTAGCTAATATGAGACCTATACCTGCATTTGTGTCATGTGAGTGTAGGTATTAGAATTGCTAAACTTTGCAGGAAAAGCCCTGGTATGAACTTTTGATAATTTGAGGGGCCAGGACTGAGGTAACTGAAAAACTAGCACCATAAGCATAAAGAAGAAAATCAGTTCTCAGCAAAACTATACCATTCCTGGGGAAGATGGGTACTATGAAAAGTGGCCAACACATCCAATAACTGAGGAAATGAAGATAATAGAATGACCTAAATACATTCAAGGAAGCATGCTTAAAATCTCCAAATTTGAAATTATGATCTCAATTTAGTTTTAATTTAAATCTCGTGCTTGTAAAATGCAGAATACTATCTGTAGTACACTACCTTTGTGTAAGAAAGAAGGGGAAATATATATGTACGTATCTGCTAATATCTGCAAAATACATCTTGCAGGAAAGATAAACCAGAAATTAAGGAAATTGATGATCTAAAGGGAGCGGGTATGAATGGGATACTAGGGAGGGCAATGGGAATTCTCTAGGATTATTCTGTATGCTTTGTCTTTTAATTACATTAGTATTTTAAATATTCAATAAATAAAATTGAATTCATATGAGAAAAATTCAATTCCATATAAACAAAGAAATTAAACTAACTGCACATCACACTGAAAATGTAACTATGTGACAGAATAAGGATGATTAAATTAATAACTTTTGACACAATAATTTGTGCAATCTTAGTGGGATGTATCATATAGACAAAAATAAGTTGAGCACAGTGGCACATACCTGTAGTCCTAGTTACTTGGGAGGCCAAGGCAAGAAGAATACTTGAGCAAGGAGTTTGAAGCCTGCCAGGGCAACATAATGAGATTCCTGTCTCTGAAAAAGCAAACACAAAATATGGCAAAGAAACCTCGAACATTTCTTAGTGGTTTATTATTGGTAACACTATTTATGTAGCAATACTGAAGTTATTTTGTGTGCATCATTGGATTGAGAAAATGAATAAATACAGTGAAATTGCATAAATAAATCAGGATCAGGATTCTCACTGTGGGAAGAAGGAAATACAAATTATTTTGTCGAAGAAGGCATAGAAGTACCATGTGGCATTGGATTGGAAATTATTTTAAAATGTGTATCTGTCTACTAAAAGAGCATAGAAGCAGTGGAGTTCTAGTAATATTAGCACACAGTACTTAGAATCATATTCTAAATACCACATGGCTCAGGTTGGGTTCTCTGAAACATGCTGTGATGGAGTTTAAAACACAAAATATTCTCAGCCATGGGCCATGGTGGCACATTCCTGTAATTCCAGCAATTTGAGAGACTGGGGCAGGAGGATTGCAAGTTCAAGATGAACCACAGCAACTTAGAAAAAACCTATCTCAAAATAATAATAATAATAATAATAATAAAATAAAAGGGCTGCGACATAAGTCAGTGGTATAGCACTCCTGGGTTTGATCCCCAGTATCAAAAGAAAAAAGTACAAGTTGTTTACCAGAGATCAACAAGTATATAAGGATGGAGGAAGGAAGTAGGATTGAGAAAAGAAAGAAATTAACTGCATTGTAAGCCTCAGCCAGGTGTGGAGCAAGGAGCTACGAAGCTAATATTTTTCCCCAACATAGTGCCCCATATCAGGTTGAAAAGCCAGGACTTTATACCCATGTTTAACTCCATCACTGGATGTGGGTAGCCCTGGAAAAGGCACTTAAAGGAGTTTTGCAAATAAAATAGACCTGAAGGAGCTGGTAACTTTAGGCTGCCCAATGACCATACTTTCCACAGCTAGGCAGCGACTCTGTTCTTGATGATTGACCTGGATGGCACCTCTTCATGTCTACCATGTTATTCCACAATAAAAGGAACTAGATTTCCTAAGACAAGTGGCTGATTCTATGTCCAGGGCAAGGAAAGAAGAAAGTGAGCCTGGAACATTTTATAATGTGAGAAAACAAGAAAATGGTCAAAAATTAATGGATTCATTTAAAAATTGGGATCCTATTATAAGGAATCCCAGACAAATTTGGGACAATTTGAGCAGTGAAACAAATAAGGACAGCAATGGACTATACCACATTGAACAATAAGAAAGAAAGTCCATAATGATATTAAAAATGAAAGCTCAAAAAAGAAAGAAAACATGGCTCCTTTTTGTAGGAAATTCCAACTAATAAATGTAGAAAAAAATGGCAGATATAGAAAATCATCATTTTTAAAAATATATTTTTATTTGTAGTTGGACACATTAGCTTATTATGTTTTTAAATGTGGTGCTGAGGATTGAACCCAGTGTCTCACACGTGCTAGGCAAGTGCTCCACCACTGAGCCACAACCCCAACCCAAATCATCATTTTTATAACTGCTATGGTAATAACTTATTCAAGCAAAAACTATCAATAAGTGCTAAAGCAATCAGATGAAAATATGTTCAGAAATAGAGTATTCATCAAAAGGAGAATGTAATAGCTGGTGCGGTGACACACACTTGTAATCCCAGTGGCTGAAGAGGCTGAGGCAGGAGGATTGCGAACACAAAGCCAGTCTCAGCAAAAGTGAGGCACTAAGCAATTCAGTGAGACCCTGTCTTTAAATAAAATACAAAATAGGGCTAGGGATGTGGCTCAGTGCTCGAGTGCTCCTGAGTTCAATTCGCGCTACAAAAAAAAAAAAAGAAAGAAAGAAAGAAAGGACATAATAGATTGTCAGAAAGTAATTAGAGTGAAAATTTCCTGATTTTCTTGGTTACTTATTCCAGAGACTAAAATTAGACTTTCATCTCCTAAAACACATGGCTTTACTTAATCTCTTAAGGCCATTAACCTAAAGTTCTATAGATGTGGATATAATCTAAGAAAAATGTGTGCCGTTTTTCATTTTCCAGAAGAATAAGTAAGTTTTTGTTTATTTTTTAAAGGCAACATGGAAAATTTAAAAATAATAATGAAAAAGAAATAAGATATTCACACACTCCCCAAATATCACTTCCTAGATTACTTATTATAAGGTGGGAAAGGAACCCTTATAAAGTAGAAGTCTGGTGGAAATCACATATCAATAAAATTAAAATTGATATATAATAAAAGACACCTAAGCATCTCAATGCACACAGAAAATACATTTGAGAAAAGCCAACATCCCTTCATGATAAAAATACTCGTCAAACTCTCAGTAGAGATGAATTTCCTCTAAGGAAAAAAATTTAAAAAAATAAAAACACAGCTAACATTATACATCATGGAGAAAACCTGAAAGCTTTCTCTTTAAGATAAGTTATTTTCATCACTTTTTTAAAATTTATTTATTTATAGAGAGAGAGAGAGAGAGAGAGAGAGAGAGAGAGAGAGAATTTTAATATTTATTTTTTAGTTTTTGGTGGACACAACATTTGTATTTTATTTTTATGTGGTCCTGAAGATTGAACCCAGCGCCCAGGCATGCCAGGCGAGTGCACTACCGCTTGAGCCACATCCCCATCCCCCATCACTTCTTTTTTTAATTATTTATTTACTTTTTTAGAAATAGTTGGACACAATACCTTTCTTTTATTTATTTTTCTTTATGTGCTGAGGATCGAACTCAGTGCCCAGCACGTGCTAGACAAGCATTCCACCACTGAGCCACAACCCCAGCCCCTATTTTCATCACTTCTACTCAACATTTGTACTATAGGTTCTAGTTGATGTAATCAGTTAAGAAAAAAAATAGGAGGCATCAAGTTGGAATGAAAGAAATGAAACTATCTCTGTCTTCATATGACACAATCTTGGATACAGATGTTCTTACTGAGTACACACACAACAAAACCTATTAGAACTAATAAAAGAGTTTAGCAGGTTTCATGGAATAATATCAATATGTGAAGACTGATTGTAACTCTATACTTACAAATGAACAATCCAAAAATAAAATTAAGGAAACAATTCAATTTATAATAGCATCAAAAGAATAAAACACTTTGGAATAAATTTTGAAAAAGTGTGAAATTAATAGTCTTAAAATTGTATCATTCAAAGAAATTAAAGAAGACCTAAATAGAAGACATCCTATGTTCATAAATTAGAAGACAATATAGTGAAGATTGTAATACCTCCCAAATTGATCTATATATTTAAAACAAACCCTATCAAAATCCCAGCTGTCTTTTTTTTCAGAAATTGATAAGGTCATCCTCAAATACATACGGGCACTCAAGGGACCCCAAATAATGAAAGCAGTCTTAAAAATGAAGAACAAACTTGGGGGACTCACATTTCCCAATTTCAAAACTTAATATAATGCTGCATTAATCAAGAGAGTGTGTTGTATGCATAGGGATACACATAGATCTGTGGAATTAAAATAAAGACTCTAGATATTAACCCTTACATGTATGGCAAATTTATTTTCAGTAGGGTGCCAAGACAATTCAATAAGGGAACGAATAGTTTTTTCAACAAGTTGTGCTAGAATAACTGGCCACCCACATAAGTGATAATGAAATTGGAAGCCTTTCTCTCAGCATGCACATAAATTAACTCAAAGTTTATCGAAGACATAAGTGTAAGTCTTGAAACTACAAAACTCTTAAAATATAATAGGAGTGAATCCTGATGACCTTGACTTACGCAAGGCATTCTTAGCTAGATCATGAAAAATACAAACAAAAGGAAAAAGACTTAAATTTTGATGAAGTCTTGTTAAAATTAAAACTTTCTGCTTTATTAGGGACTGAATGGTGCCTCCCCCTCCCTAATATCCTAACTTGCAATGTGACCATAATGTGGAGATAGGGCCTTTAGGGAGGCAATTAAGGTTAAATGAAATCATAAAGGTGGGGCCCTAATCCAACAGGACTAGCATCCTTATAAGAAGAAAACAAGACACCAGACAGTGATTCATGTGCATTTCCGCTCCCCCCCCTCCACAAAAAAGAAAAGACATGAAGACATAGTAAGAATGTGGCTGTCTACATACTATGAAAAGAGGCCTCAAAAGAAATTTATCCCTGATGGCACCTTGATCCTGAATGTCTAACCTCCACCACTGTGAGACAATACATTTTTGTAGTGTAATCCACTCAATCTGGGGTATTTTGTTACATCAGCCACAGCTGACTAATACAGGCTTTAAAGGAAAAGATAACCATACAATTGTGAGAAAACATTTAAAAATAAAATATGCAAGAGGACATTTGAATTTGGAATATATGAAGAATTCTTACAACTCAATGATATAAAGATAAATAACTCAGTTAAAAATGGTTAAAGGACTTAAGTAGACATGTCTGTAAGATATATGAGTGGTCAAGAAGCATACAAAAATGTTCAATACCATTAGTCATTGGGGAAACCCAAATCAAAATCACAATGAAATATTACTTCATACATGTTAGCATGGCTAAAATAAAAAAATCATAGACAATGACAAGTTTTGGAGAGGATGTAGTGAAATTGAAACTGTTGAGAGTGTAAAATGTGTACTCATTTTATGTAAGTTTTGCAGTTCCCCCAAAGTTTAGCTTTACCACTTGATCTGGCAATTCCATTGCTAGGTATATAGATGTTAGAGAAATGGAAACCTATGCCCATTAAAAAATTCTTACACAAATATTCATAGTAGCATTATTCGTAGCAGTCCAAAGTGGAAACAACCCAAATGTCATTCAATTGATTAATGGATAAGCAAAATATCCACATAATGGCATATTATTCAGCAATAAAAAGATGAATCTTGAAAACATGTTGCTAAAGGAAAGAAGACAAATACAAAAAGGCACATATTATCTGATTTATGTGGAATACCCAAAATAGGCACATACAGGAAGATAGAGAATAGATTTGTGGTTGCAAGGAGCTTGGGAGAGGGGGCAATAGGGAAAGATTGGGAGAATGAATAGTAAGGAGATTTCTTTTGGGATGATGAAAATATCCTAGAATTAGATTGTAGAACTGATTGCACAACTTTGTGAATATACTAAAACCCAATGAACTGTGCACATGAAACTGGTAAATATTATGGCACTTGAACTTTATCTCAAAAACAAACATAGTGAAATAAAAATGTCAAGGGATAGAAACACTGAGTCAAGGTGGGGTGGAAAGTTGCCTCGTCTGGGAGAAGAATGGAAGTGTTAAATACATTTGGACTAAACAATAGAAATAGAATGCACAGCCTGCCCTCTGTGTCTGCATGTTCCACATCAGAGGAGTCAGCTAATGTAGATAAAAAACATTGGGGGGGGGGGAATTACCTCTGTATGGAGTGTGTATGGAGATTTTTTTTCTTGCTCTTTTTCTCTAAACAATACAGTATATCAACTATTTACATGGAATTTACATTGTAATAAGTATCATAAGTTATCTAGAGGTCATTTCAAATAAAAGGGAGAGGGCTGGGGTTGTGGCTCAGTGGTAGAATGCTTGCCTAGCATGTGTGAGGCACTGTTTTTTTTTCCCCCCAGCACCATATAAAAAAACCTAAATAAACAAAATAAAGGTATAGTGTCTATCTACAACTAAAATATTATTAAAATAAATAAAATATAAAGGAGGATGTGTTGTAGATTACACGTGAAAACAACACCATTTTATAAAGATGACTTGAGCATCCTTGGATTTTGGTATCTGAGGGGATACCAAGAACCAGTCATTTCCATTTGGACACCAAGAGAGAACTGTGTTCTAAAATGACTGGAGGTGAGGAGGTAAGAAGGAATAAAGAATAAAGCCATAATATTGAGTCAAATAGACAAATAAAAGTTAAGTTGTAGAATGATATAGACTAATAATAACACAAATGTACATTAAACATAATGTTGTAAAGCAAACCAACTCAGAATAGTGGTTGACTCAGGAGAGAGGTAAGGGTCTAGTATTAGAGATAGTAGCCATTTATTCCACTCTTTCCTTTTCCCATTGCCCCACCCTTCCCATCATTCCTCCTTGTTCATCCCACTGAACTTCTTTTTTTAATTTTTAAACTCTCCTCCCTTTATTGTGGATTAGCTTCCACATATCAGAGAAAACATTTGACCTTTGGTATTTTGGGGATTGGCTTATTTCACTTGGCATGATAGTCTTCAGCTCCATTCATTTACCCATAAATGTCATGATTTCATTCTTCTTGAAGGCTGAGTAATATTCCATTGTGTATATGTACATTTTCTCTATTCATTAATCTGTTGAAGGGCATCTAAGTTGGTTCCATAGTTTAGCTATTATAAATTGAGCTGCTATAAACATTTATGTGGCTGTATCACTGTAGTATGTTGATTTTAAGTCCTTTTGATATAAACTGAGAAGTGGGATAACTGGGTCAAATGGTGGTTCCATTCCAAGTTTTCTTAGGAATCTCCATACTGCTTTCCAGAGTGTATGCACCAATTTGTAGTCCCACATTCTCACCAACATTTATCATTGCTTATATTCCTGATAATTGCCATTCTGACTGAAATGAGGTAAAATCTCAGTGGAGTTTTAATGTATATTTCTCTAATTGCTAGAGATGTTGAACATCTTTTCATGTTTTTGATGTCCAATCTGACCTAACTTTTCTATGTACATATGTGAATATATCACAGTGAATCTCACCATTGTGTACATCCACAAGAAATTAATTTAAAAAATCAACTATGGGTAAATGGTAGAAAGATCAATAGAGGGAAAGGACCATGGGGTAGGGAAAGGGAAGGGGAAGGAGACGGACTGGGGATTGAAGTAGAACAAGGCATATTATCTGCCTTTATAATTATGTCAAAAAGGAATTTTGCTGTCATGTATAACTAAGAAGAACCAATTTTTTTTAAAAAAAAAAGATAGTAGCCATTATTAAGTAATTACCGGTAATGTTTCATTCTTTCATTTCTCAAAAGAGAGACTGAAAGAAAGTATAAACTGTTTAACAGTTGTTAATTCTGGGAGGGGGGAGTATGAGTGGTCATTATATTATTCTTTGTATTTTTCTTTCTAAAAAATGTCTGAAAGTTAAAAAAATATACACGGCAAAATGTCCTGATTAAATTTTCAGCCCCCTTATATTGATTTAATGTACAATTTGGGCCATGCCAACCTTTTTTCAAACATCCCTTTCAGGCTGTACAAAAAGAAAAAAAGATAATCAATCATACTTTTATAAAAATAGGAATGTCAAGATGGAAAGGTGCAGAAGGAATATAACATTTTCTGAACACCTACTATATGTCTGATGTTCTACTAGGTGCATTACATGTGATATATAATTTAATTCCATCTTCCAAATAATCTTGTGATTTAGTTAATGCTAGCCCTTAACTGCAGATGTCAAAACTGGGAAAGGGTAAATTGAGTCACATTAGAGTACACATATCTTTGGGGATACATGAAGAAGTGCCAAGATTCTGTGGACACATTCAGTTGTCAAGAAATCAATTACTAGATACTCACTCAACTTTAAAAAATTGATCTGTCTGGGAACACTCTCTCAGGCAGGTGGATTCTCTTTGCCTTCATCCTCTTTCTCAAAAACTTTCCTCATATTTTACAAAAGAAAGCCAATCCTCCCAAGCATCCCTCCACTGCTAATCTGACTTTGATGTGTTGCCCCAGGGGTAAGAAACCTCCTGGTGACAAACAAAGCCGAAAGCCAAAATAAGGGTGTTGATGTGGAAAAATAAATGACCCCAATCACTGCATAACAAGACCTTTTGCAACACAGGTGGATTCCAATTCTTTGCCTTCAACAAAATTGCTGAAGGATCTAATGGCATTGTCAACTAATAAATCATTAAAATTATTTTTTGATGATAGAGTACATTGGGATTTTGGGTATATAACTCAAGAAGTAACACAAAGGTTTGTGTGACAATGTTATGAGAAAAAAACTCTTCACTTCCTTCTACTTATTTAGGTGAACAAAGTTTCTTAGTGTTCGCATTTTTTAAAAAAATAAAGAACCAAAATAAAATTGATACTTAACTGAATTATTCTAACAATAAGCAATATTTATTCACAAATTTGTGAGCAGATTGAAAGATATTTCTTTCATCTCTAAAAATTCTCCCTCTATAATCTAAATAATATATGTTTATGTGTATGTGTATTTGTTCATGAGACATATATAGAATGTTCAAAAACAGATTTTAAAAACAGATTTACATGCATAAAATATATTACTTTAGGACAAAATTCTGTGGAAGGAATGAATAGAGATATGAGTTTAAGGAGAAAAAGGGAACAATGCAAATTTATTAATTGTTTCCTTTTTCTGCAGATTGGAGATTGAACCCAGGGGTGCTCTACCATTGACTTACATCCCCAGTCCTTTTAAAATTGTTATTGTAAGACAGGGTCTTGCTAAGTTGTTGAGGCTGGCCTGGAACTTGAGATGTTTCTGCCTCAGTCTCTTGAGTAGCTTGGATCATAGGTGTGTGCCATTTTTCTGGGTTAATCGTGTATATTTGAATGATTGATGGTGGGTATAGGTTATTATATTTAGAGTCAATTGGACATACTCAAAAAGGTGATACAACCATTTACTGTCAATATTTACTATAAAATAGCTTCCTTTTGTAACTATTTGAACATGACATGAAAAAAGTTAAGGTATCAACTTAGAATATGTGGGGAAAGGTACACAGGTTTTCAAAACTACTTTAGGGAGCATGTGAACACATACATTTGAAGACAACCTGAGTTTATAACTTTCCCTGGGCCATACAACCAACAGGAGGCTAAGATCAGACTGGAAACATGTCTACACTGAGGAGTCTATGGAACTGAGGGTTTTTTTTGTTTGTTTTTGTTTTTAATATTCTTTAGTTGTCAATGGATCTTTTTGTGAAATTTTATTTACCTATTTATTTATATGCAGGGCTCAGGATTGAACCCAGTGCCTCACACATGCTAGGCAAGTGCTCTACCACTGAGCCCCAGCCCCAGCCCCTATGGATGTGAGTTTTAATAATCAACTCCATTCATCTTAGAAATAAATTATTTGTTTCTGTTATATGAGAAAGATCCTCTGCTTGGGGCCAATAGGTACACACAAATGAGTAAAACATTTTACTTACTTTCAAGTAACTTGAAAATTTATAGGAAAGATAAGCCATCTTCACAAAATCTTTACTATATGATTAAATGTAATCTTATAGACATTTATGAAAAATGCTGTGGAAAAGGGGAGATATTACTGTTATCTGAAGTATCAGAGAAGAGTTTGAACAGGTTCTAATATCTGATGGATGGGTCTTTGTAAAATTAATGATGGAAGAAGTGGGTAAGAGAAAGTAGGGAGAACTCATTTACTCATTCATCTATCCATCCATCCATTCATCCAAGAATAGACAAAAAGAGAATAGACAAATATAATAAATGGGGCTATCCTGGTTGGAATAAATTGTATGGAAATATTTGTGAGATATCCACAAACCTATGATCCCAGCTACTCAAGGTAATTCTGAATCCTGAGTCTGATGGTATTAAGGAACTTCAGTTAACAACTCTTAAGTGTGATAATTATGTTGTGCCTATGTTTAAAAAAAAGTAGAAAAAAATCTTTCTCTTTCAGCAATATATACTGAGGTATTTCTTAGTGGAAATACATAGTATCTTGCATTTGATTTAAAGTAGCCCAGTGTGTGTGTGTGTGTGCATTGGATGGAATGTGTAGGGTGACTATTAAGAAATTGGTCATGTGTTGATAAAACTGTGAAAGCTGAGTATTTGGTGCATGGAAATTCATTACACTATTTTCTCCATTTTGTCATGATGATTTTTTTTTGGTACCAGGGATTGAACTGAGGGGCACTTGACCACTGAGCCACATCCCCAGCCTAATTTTGTATTTTATTTGGAGACAGAGTCTCACTGAGTTGCTTAGCGCCTTGCTGAATTGCTGAGGCTGGCTTTGAACTCTCGATCCTCCTGCTTCCACCCCTGGAGCTGCTGGGATTACAGGCGTGCACCACCGTGTTTGGCTCTGATGAAATATTTTTAAAAGTAACTATTAATTTAATGCCTACCATGTTCCAAGAAACTGGAGTCATAAACAGGAAAGACACATTATATTGTCTGTCCTCAAGAAACCTATAATCTGGAGGTGGGGGGGGGAATAAACATGAAATATCCAAATACATCATGATTATCAAGTGCCATCAGAGCAATGGGTTCTGCCTGAGCTGCTCAGGGAGAAGTTGGAAGGTTTCATTATTTCAGAAGTAGAATTTATAGGACTTGGTAGCTTATTTGTTGTGAAGGAGTCAAAAGTAATGGAAGTTTTTACTTTTACCATTAATGGAGACGGAAAATATCAGAAAATAAATAGGTCATGATGGGGGTAGGTGGTGTGTGGGGCAGTTTATCTTTGTATCTCCTGAGGTTAAGCTACCTGTGAAATACAGAGATGGTCAGGAAGTCACTGAAACTGTGTTTCCAGGCAGAAGAAACTGCAGTGCCAAAGGTTTCATGAAGGAAATATACAAGATGTATTTCAAGATCCTTCTAGACCCCAGATTCATGGACCATAAGATCTGAGTGGAAAGAGGCTGGCCAGAGACATAGATATACTCCTTGAGAGTTATGTTGGATTCCATCATTGGTATGTTGCATGATCATGAAATGAACCACGTGTTTGACAGCATGAGGTCCCTTGTAGAAGGGGATGCTTGATGCTCAGGAACAGGGAAAAGAAGATGAAGGACTCTGTGCCACTTTGAAAAAACAAATCACTTACCTTTAAGAAGCAGCCTTTTTGGAAGTATAGTATACTGACTTGTTCTGTGGGCTCTAGAGTTACACTGCTTTGTTTTAATCCTGACCTCAAAGTTGTTTAACCTCTTTAAGCCTCAGTTTCCTCATCTGTAACATGGGGATAATAGTATCTAACATGAGAGTAAATAAAATTATGTATGCAAACTGTCTGGTATGTAATACATTTTCAATAACTTGGGATTAATGGTCTTAATGTTACTTTTTGAAGAGGAGGCAAAGGACTTGATTGCTTTGTGGGCTGATAAATGTTCCATTATTTCCTTTCAAAGGTGCTTTAAATGCTGTTAAAAATTGAAGACCTTCTCCTCATGTCTATTTCCATGCTCCAATGGAAACTGAAATGATCATATTTGAGATCATACTGATTTTAGTCTATTTTTGATTTTTAATGCTGAAAACATTATGAAAATATAGCACATAAGCTCTCAGTCTGTGCAACCCCTTTCTTTTTATCTGTTTTGCTTATTTGGCAACACATACCACAAGTACCCTGCATGCTTTAAATGAAACAATGTGTTTCCATGACCTCCAGAAGTTGCATCCCAATCCAAGGAAACCAAGTGTTAAGAGGCAAACAGGACTGTCCTTGTCTTGGGCAATGTGGGAGGTGCGACCTTGTACCTAGTCAAGGAATGTGACTGTTTACAGAAGGTTAGAAAGAAGTGGGGAAGGTAGAAAGCAGGAAGCAAGGAGCGGAGCAGAGAGGTAGGGAGAAGGAAGGAGGGAAGGTATGGAGGAAGAAAAGAAGGGGATTTTTGAAGAGTGAACCACAACTAATACTGACTGAGTGCTAAAGAATGGCCAGAAGTTTCCTTGACAGAGAGTCTTGTGTGCTCCTTGGCCATTTATTTTAGGCTGGGCACAGGGCTGGTATTCAGGGGAGTTATCTGCAGCACAGCTGATTGTTCATTATCTTCTGTAATGGGAGGAGGCATGGATGGCTCATCTTTTCCTAGGCAATGTGTAATGGGGCTTCTCTTGATCCCAGAAAGACAGAACTTGGGTGCTTCTAAAGCTCAGAAAGGGAAAAGAGAAGGGCTTAGTCCAGGATAGAGAAGAGGACTTATCTCTGGTAAAAGAAGTCACCACCCAGTTTGTAAGCTGTGGGAAGAGAAGAGTCAACAGACCCTATTAGCTTGATCTAAACACACTGCTGGACTACCTTCCACCTCCATGGTCTTCCTTACAATTCAGAAAGTCTTTTTCCAGACTGACGGCCAATCCTCTCCTTGAATTCAACTCTTATGCTACCTCTGGACTTGACTCCTTTAGTAAAGTCTTCTCTTTCATACCTCACCAGCACCTCCCAACTGATTGTCCATAAACTGTTTATAAACAGACTTCCATTTTTGAAATTCAAAAGATAGAAGGAAAACATCCCCTAATCCCTACTAAACCTTCAGTTCTACTCTATTTCTGTTCTACTTTACAGTGAAAGGTCTCAAAACCGTTGCTTCCCCTGTACTGTCTCTACTTCAACTCCAATTTCCTCCTCAGCCCTATTCTATCAAACACTTCCAAACACTTCCACTTACCTCCACTGGCACCAACTTGATCTGAACCATTGTCAGTTTTCATTAAGATTATTGGAAAGATTCCTAGCTAGTTTCCTGGTTATGGTTCTTAATCTCCTCTGAACCATTCTTCACACAGTAGTCAAGGAGGACTTCAAAAGATAAATCTGACCTAGAATACTACTCAGCAATAAAAACATGAACTATGGATACATGCAACAATTTGGGTGAAATTCAAAGGAATCAAGCTGAGTGGATATGTGCAGTATTAAAAAGTGTGTAGCTGGCTCTCCATTATGGTGGGTTCTGCATCTTTAGAAAAGTAATTGTGTCTGTACTGAACATCTATGGACTTTGCCATTATTCTTTGTACAATAAACTATAACAACCATAGTATCATTTACATTATATTAGGTATTATAAGGAATTTAGGGATGATTTAAAGTGGATGGGAGGATGTGCATAGGTTATGTGCAAATACTATGACATTTTATATAAGTGACTTGAGCATCTGTGGATTTTTGTATCCAAAGGGGATCCTTGAACCAATCCCCTGTGGCTGCTGAGGGATGACCATACAGTATTATTATTCATTAACATAACATTCTTTTTTTTTTTTTTTTTTTTTTGCAGTGCTGGGAACCCAGGAGGACTCTACTACTGAGTTACATCCCCAGACCTTACATTTTTTTTTTATTTGTAAATTCTGAGACTGGGTCTCACTAAGTTTCGAGACTGGCCCTGAACTTTTAATCCTCCTGCCTTAGCCTTCTGAGTAACTGGGGTTACAAGAGTGCATCATCACACCTGGTTTACATAACATCCTTGGAATATCAGAATTACAGAACTGGTGAAGAGATTAGTGGTTGATATTGGTAAAGGACTCCCAGGAAACTGGGGTGATGCTGTGGCTATAAAAGGGCAACTGAAGGGATCTTTGTAAGATGACTGTTTTATTGACTGTGGTGGTGGATACACAGCTGATGCAAGTGATAAATTTGTATAGAGCAGACACATGCAAATGAATTAAGGTAAAATGGGAAATCTGAATAAGATCTGAAGGTTGTACTAATGTTCATATTCTGGTTGTGATATTGTAGTTTTATTTTGCAATTTAAGCTGAGTAAAACTGGGTAAGGGCACACGGAATTGGTATTATTTTACAAATGCATGAAAATCTACAACCATCCCCAAAGGGGGAAAAACAGTTAAAAGAAATATAAATCAGATCATATCATGCTCCAGGGTTAAGCCATCCATTCAATGGCCTCTCATTGATTTTGGAATAAAACGGCCTCAAATGAGGACCAGGATGCAGTCCACAATCTGATCTTGCCAACCTGTTCAGCCTTACATTCTGCTACTCTCCCCAGCTCTCCTGGCACCAACCGCAATCACCACCTTTTAGTTACAAGTTTTCGAGATTTGCCCCCCTCTTTCTGGCTTTCTTACATCTGCTCTTTCTGGAAAGCTTTTCCTTGATTTCCCCTCAAATGGTGGTTGCTTCTTTCATATCTTTCAGGGCTCAGCTTAAATGCCACCTCCTCCTTTCCTGACCACATTATTTGCACCCCCCTCTTCCTGCATGCACCGCTTTATACAAATGTGACTATCTTCTCACTTCTTTATAGTCTGTCTCCCAAATTAGATTTCAAGATCCTAGGATAAAGCGATAGTGTCTGCTTGACTGCACTGTATCTCCAGCGTCAGGCACAGCGCTTGGCACACGGTGAGGCTCAGTGAAATGAATGAATGAGGCGCCACGCGCAACTCGGCCATTAGTGTTTTCTGAACGATGTAAAGCCTTCAGGGTGGTGGCACTAGGCTTAAGGACCTGGCTCCTTTAATGCCCTCCAGCTAGTTATTACAGGGAGGGGTGGTCGGTGAGTCCTTCAGCCAGGCTCTCAACTGCGGGGTTGCGCAGTAGGGGGCTGAGACCAGTGCACTACAGACCCGCGCGGCTCTGCAGGAGGTGCGCAGGTTACTGAGGCCCCTGGCGAGGCGAGACGCCGATTCTCTTTGTTGCTCCCACCTCCCTGGTCCTGGCCGCGGCTGCCTGCAGTGACTCGTGACTCCCCGCCAGCCTACGAAGGCCTAAGGCGCAAGGGAGGGGGTCCCGGGCGCCCCCAGCCCACCCTCCTCTCCGCCTTTGGCCAGTAGCGGGTCCTCGGGGAAGCGCCCGCCACCACCTCCCCGCAGCTTCTTCGCGCGCGCGCTTCGCAGGCAGCCGGGCCTCTCCTGAGCCTGGGACACGAGGCTGCGCCGGGTGCGTGGCGAGCGCCCCCTCCCCGCCCCCGCCTGGCCGGCTCCCGCGCGCGCACCCCGCACCGCAGCCCCCGCGCCGCGGGCAGAGCCCGGGCTGGCGCGCGCCCAGCCCCGCCCCAGCCGGCCGCACCCGCCCCCGCGCGCGCTTCTTCCCCCTCCCTCCCGCCTCCCTGCGCGCGCCCCTCCCCTCCCGCCCCTCCCGCGCCCTACATCCAGCGCCCGGCCGAGGGGGCTCAGTCCGCAGCCGCCGCCGCCGCCGCTGCGCTTCGGCCTCGGTGCAGGCAGCGGCCGCCGCCGCCACCGAGACAGCTGCGCGGGCGAGCATCCCCAGGCAGTAAGCCCGCTTTCTCTCCGCGTGTGCATGCGTGTGTGCCTCCCGCCCGCGTCCCGGGGGAGCGGCTGCCCTCCTGCCCCGCCACCCCCGTCGCCGCTCCAGGCTGGTCCCCGCGGCCCCGGTTGCCTGGACTTCTGGGGCTGGGTACCTGCCGCCTCGGGCCTCGGCGGCCTCGCCGCATCTGGGGCACCCCGTGCTGCCGGGTGCGGGCTTAGGGACTGGGAGGTCCCCTGGGGTGCGTGCCTCGGCCTCCTTGGGGCTTTCACCACTGGGAGATGAGGAAGGAGTAGAACGGGGGTGGGGGGCGGGAGTAAAATGGGAGCTCTCTCCACGTTTTCCTCTGGGGGGTGGAGATGGGGAGGGAGTGAACGTGGTCCTGGTGTTTCTCACCAAGGTTGGCGGGCAGTGGGAGTCAGGCTAGGTGGGGGCACCTTTTGGTTTTTTCAAAGATAGCTACCCGGGTGGTGGGGGGAGGGTGAATATGAAGTGGGGGCTCCCTTGGTTTCCCCATCAAGGATGGCTGTTGGGAGGGGTAGGAGGTGGGGGACCTCCCCTGGTTTGTTCCATGGGGATAACGGGTGGGGATGAGAGGGAATGGAAGTGAGGGGGCTAGCTGTGGCTTTCTCGTCGGGGATGCTGGGGGTGGGGTGGAAGGAGTGGGGGTGGGGTGCAGAGAGCGTGGAGGAGTGGGGGAGGGCCCGCTGTGGTTTTGCTCTTCAAGGGGATGGCAGGGGCTGGGGAAATGGGGGTGGGAAGAGTGGGGGATTTCAAATCCAGCGTGGAACCTAGAGAAGCCAAGAGGAAGGTTGTGTCACCGGGTTGAGCCTTAGAAGGTGGGTTTGCAAAACCGCAGGGTGTGACCTTTCAGTCTCAAAAAGCTTGAAATCCCTACAAGGTGCCGTCTAATCTAGGTTCTGGGGGAAAGGTTTCTGCTTTCGAAGTTTCTCTTTCTCTTCCATTCTTCTGGGCCTCTTAGTCTTCCAGGAGTAGGTAGAGATTTGAAAATCAGCGAGGCTAAGGGAAACGCTGTGTGTGGTTCGTGTTCAGTGCTATATTATTTTCTGCGTTTGGGGCCAGGCGAGTTTCTCAGGTTTGTTTTGGTTGCCCTTTACAATAAAAACCCTGTACTAGGGAGACCCCCTTGGGAAAAGGAGAGAACAAGGTCTATTAACGGGATAGCAGGTTTGGTTCTTGAATTTCCTGAAGGGTAAGAGGTACTTCGTTGTAGCATTTTTCTTGGCTTTCAGAAGAGGATAAATAGTAGGATAAACGCATGTCTTTGCTGGAAATCCCCTGTATTATTCACTTAAATTATTCCATCGGGACTATCTGAGCCCCCTTTGATTTGAATTTGGAACAGATCCAGTTTTCCTAATTGAAGCCATCATTTTGTAATTGCTTGTAATTCTTCTCTGGGTTATCAAATATATGGCAAGCTTATAGAACACCAGGAATATTTTTCGATATCTTGATTAAGACAGTTTTAATGTAAATGTTAATATTGTTCCTTGGAAGTGTGAACATTTGCAGAATAGCACAAGTTTGAATTATAGGCCCCTTGGAATTTTGTAAAGCTTTAGCACCCGAGCTCATCCTCAGGAATGGCATTGGGGTCCTCCTGGTTCCTTATACTGAAGAAGCAAGGGCTTCTGGGATGGTAGCTTTGCCTTTGGAAACCCATGCTTATATTTACTTAAGAAGAATCCATATTAAAAAGACATTGGCCTTTAATGTGGTGGAGCAATAATGCTTTTGCATTTTGGTTACATAAGGTTCCAATCTAGTCTTTACCTTCGGTCTTTAAAATTGCTTATTTAACATTTTTAAGGGCAAATATAATTTTTATGCAACAGGAAATTGGTCAGCTACTTAGGTCACGATTTTCCCAAACCACCTCACAGTAAGTACATAGTCTAAGACTACCATATAGATTCTGTAACCATATATGGTACTTTAAAATTCTAGGTTACCATTCCGATATTTAATTTTTGGAAAAGGAAAATATTTTTTCAAGCAAGTCTAGATCTTTGAGTGAAACTTAAAAAGATTTAAATTGGTAAAATTCCTCTTGTACAATATCAGCGCAATAGGTCACTTGAAAAAGATAATTTTCTAAAAACATTAAAGTGGAAATAGAGTTTGGGTTACAAAGATGGGTGAAAATGCATTTATTTATGCTGTTGTATGTACCATTGCTAGTCTGATTTGCATTCTGTACAAACACAACTATCTTAAAAATAATATGGTTTTGCAATACAGGTCCATTTTTTTTTTTGCCTTCTGAGGAATAAAATGCTGAAAGTGTTAAGATACTTTACAAAGACCAACATGTTGGTGGGAAGTGGGCCTTAAGAAGGGGTAAAGGGAATGTCTTTAACCTGTTTTCTTGAGAACCTGTTGCTCTCCCGTGGGATATGAGGGAAAAATACAAAGGAATTTCAGAAATTAGCAAAAGTATGATCAAATGATCTTTCTAAACATTCTCAAAGATTTTGCTAATGTCCCTTGGAAAAATAATTTGTAAGTCAAAGCTTTGTGTGAGAAAATCCCCCTCACCTCTGAAGTTTGAACAGTTTAAAAATATAGCCATTTATTGAAGGAATGGCAACTAATCTCCTGAGACTGATCCCTGTTTTCCTTCTCTCCACCTCTGGGTTCCCTTCTGTCCCACCCCTCCCTTTTTTCCCCCTGGTGCCAGCAACATTGGCTTTTATAACCTTGTGGGAGTTGAACAAATGTTCCTGCTTGCTTGAACTTTAGGCCTTATCTATTTGGCTGCTTTCCCCAACTTTTGCCTACACTTTTTTTTTTTTTTAAATTGAACTATTCAGTTTGGATTTGGGGTAAAAGGGAGTAGATTGTAATTATTTTCTCTTAAGAGATCTTTCAGCTCCTGTTGCACAAAAGCAAAGAAAGATTTGTGTGTGTGTGTGTGTGTGTGTGTGTGTGTGTGTGTGTGTGAGAGAGAGAGAGAGAGAGAGAGAGAGAGAGAGAGAGAGAGAACAGAGCACTTAATTAAGTAAGAGTATATGTATGACCATTCGTTTATTCAACAAACATTTACTGAGTTACCTCTGGTGGAGGCTCTCGTACTAGGTGTGGGCATACACAGTGGTTAAAAAATGGCTCCTGCGTTTCTGGTGTGTTTATTAAAACGAAAAATGGACAATGAATCTATTGTGAGCCACATCCCCAGCCCACATAACAGATTTTTTAAAATTCAGCTTTGTGTCACTATATAGAATAAGAGTAGTGAAAAGTGAATAGCCAGCATCCCTTCCTGTGATTTAAAGCATGTTCTGATTTCAGACCGAGCCTCCCCCCACAAATTATTTTTCTGTGGCAAGGTTTGAATTATGGATAATAATACATGATGAAGCCCAGAAGAGTAAATAGTACTAAGTAATAGCTCAATTAAACCTTAGATTTTCCTGCAAGGTTACCTCCTGAGATCTTGGAGAATACCCCTGTGTGTGGATCATGTTAGACCAGGGATTTTTTTTTCCACCAGGGGACTGGGCCACACAGGAGTCTTTGGACAGTATCCAGGAGACATTTTTGCCAGATGCAATTACTGGCATCTAGTTGGTAGAGGCCAGGGATGCTGCCTAAACATCCTAGAATGCACAGGGCAGCACCCCACAACAAAGAAGTAATGAAATGTCAATGAAGCCAAGGTTGATGTAATTTCCTCTACAAAATGCAGTAAAACATAACTCCAGGAGAGTAGAGAACAATAACAGTGTGTTCATGTGACTGAGTACTTGGCTGAGCTCACTTGGCTAGTCTTAAAAGTGACTAGTCCTGCACACTGATCTGAAAAATCAGAATAACAACAGCTACCATTTATGGCAGTGTGTGCTAGAAGCTTGTATACATTGACTATTCTCTTCATTTTACAAGTGAAAAACTGGGTTCAGAGAGGTAAAGTTAATTTCCCTAGGTCTCACAGCTCTCAAGTTTGGAAATAGAGATCAAAATTAAGATTACTTAGTCCTCTCAAGTTACGGTTTTGAGCACAATTTCATACTATCTCCCTTGTGGCATACACCATTCAAAATCTTACTTAAATGAAAATTGCTGCATGTCCTATATACCATTGAGCTTTGTTGAGAGTAATTAAAATCATGAATGTTAAATTTGATCAATCTTGGAGTTAAGTGGCAGGAGAAGGGGTAAAGGGGGATCAACATTAATTGAATACCTGCTGTAGCTCCAGAAAGTATACTGGTTGAATTTACACCAATTATCTAATTTGATCCTTATAGCAACTCTGCATGGTTGTTATGTTGCACATTTTACAGATGAGAGGGAGGAAGATTAGACTGCACAATTTATAAGTGACAGAGTTGGGATTTGAATTGATGTCCCATGACTAAGTCATTGCCTTGCTATTTGCTGTAAAGATTGGTGGTGAGTTGAGGAGCCTGGTGGTGAGAGTGGAGTAAAAGGTAATTTCAGAGGTAATATGTAGTCAACAATGGATTTTGCTGTATTCAGATAGAGACTAGAGAGGTAAATTTCTGTACTTTTCTCAACTGATGAGAATTGTATTCACCATGGAATTTTAAAAAAATATTATTGGTTGTTTAAAACATTACATAGCTCTTGACATATCATATTTCATACATTTGATTCAAGTGGGTTATGAACTCCCACTTTTACCCCGTATACAGATTGCAGAATCACATCGGTTACACATCCACTTTTATACATACTGCCATACTAGTGTCTGATGTGTTCTGCTGCCTTTCCTATCCTCTACTATCCCCCTCCCCTCCCCTCCCCTCCCATCTTCTCTCTCTACCCCATCTTCTGTAACTCATTTCTCTCTCTTGTTTTTTTCCCTTTCCCTTCATCTCCTCTTATATGTAATTTTGTATAACAGTGAGGGTCACCTTCCATTTCCATGCAATTTCCCTTCTCTCTCCCTTTCCCTCCCACCTCTCACCCCTGTTTAATGTTAATCTTCTTCTCATGCTCTTCCTCCCTGCTCTGTTCTGAGTTGTTCTCCTTATATCAAAGAAGACATTTGGCATTTGTTTTTTAGGGATTGGCTAGCTTCACTTAGCTTAATCTGCTCTAATGCCATCCATTTCCCTGCAAATGCCATGATTTTGTCATTTTTTAGTGCTGTGTAATACTCCATTGTGTATAAATGCCACATTTTTTTTATCCATTCATCTATTGAAGGGCATCTAGGTTGGTTCCACAGTCTAGCTATTGTGAATTGTGCTGCTATGAACATCGATGTAGCAGTATCCCCATAGTACGCACCATGGAATTTTTTTAAGAGATCTTCATTTTCTTTCTTACCTGAAAATTTCAGGCAGTGCTTTGATAGCCTTTAATCTGGAAGTTACCAGGGTTTATATCCTTTCAGCAGCTCACCTTCTGCTTTCCTTAGAACTGTTATATAGAACTCAGTAATGACAGTATTTCATTTTGAATTCTTTTTTACACAATTTAAATGTGCATATTTGCCATAGAAGTTGTTTTGATAATAAATATCATCAGATTAATACTTGTGTATCTATATGGGGGTGTTTTGTTTTGAAAGCTAAATATTTAACTTTTTATGTGTTTTGTTTTAGAGCATAAAAAGAAGAAAAAATTTTTACAGTACAATAATAATTACATTTTGTCTGGAAAGCGTGTGTGTGTGTGCGCGCGCGCGCGAGTGCGCGCACATAAGCACATGCAAAAAATGGACCTCATGTTTCATTTCATTTACTTTAAATTGGAAAGGAATTTTAACCAGGATTCTTAAGGGCCAGAATGCTGCAAAGAAAAACTATTATTTAGATAAAATGCATGTTTTGATTTCCACATTGGATTGTGAGCTATAGATTCTGATTATAATAATAATGTCCTGATTCTGACTGTAGCAATCAGCTATTTGGATAATCAACTGCTGTGTATAGACACACGTGGTGATGCTGCCTGATTTTGTATCCCCCACCCACTGGCTTTACTTTATTTATTTATTTAATTTATTTGTGACACTGGGAATGGAACCCAGGGCCGACTTCTCCACAGTTGAACTTCATCCCCAGGCCTATCCCCCACTGATTTTTGAGTATACTTGTGGGATATGGCAAAACTTGAACACATTCTTTGGAAAATCTAATTTTTCAACCATAGTAGTAGTACTTTTTCATTGTAGGTAAATGCAGAAAGTGTAGAAAACCCTAAATAAGAAAAGGAAAATCAGGCATGATCCACCCCTTAAGTGACAAATTAGTGACAATATTTTGTATATCTTCAAAATGAAGTCATTTTTTTAATGGTGGACTCAATATCATTGCAAAGTATCCAATTTATAAATGTATTCTAAGGTTTCTTGAGACTACCAAAAGAGTTTTCAAATCATTGCTGCATATCTAGATAGAGTCATGATCATAATGTGAGTGAAATGGAAAAGCTGCCAGGGAGGTAGAGAACCACACTATGGCTTCCTTGTGACATCTATCTAAAGAAGCTTAAGGTTGTCTTCTTCACATTTCTCCTCTTTCAACTTGATTAATAGAAATACAGTGCTAGAAGGGGTTGTCCCCATCCTTCCCTTCATTTTACAGAAGAGGAAACAAGAGACTGAATGAGGTGAAGCACCTGAATCAAGGTCATATAAAGTGTCATGGTTCCAGATTAAAATTTTTTTTGCAGTTTGGATTTTTTGGTCTTCTCTATACACAGGTCAGTTTGTGTTTTGCAGTTAAATACTTTTCATAAACAAGAACTTTCTGGTGGCCCACCCCTCAAAAAGAATAAGTTTTTGTGGTGGAAGTATATTAACTGTATTGAAGGATACCAAAAGCCCAAATACATCTTAATTTTCGAAAATGATCAAAACAATTGTGAGCTGTTCAGGAATTTTTCATATCACTTGCTGAATTGAAATTGAACATTAGTGATAGTGATCTTCTTGCCTTCATCTAGCCCTCACTTTAATTTCCCCTGGCTTCTGGGACAAGTACAAAGGCATATCAAGTATGAAAATGAAAGATGACTTTAAGAGTCTTTAGACATGGTAACCTGGAAAACCACTATTTGGACTATTGCTCTATTAAAATGAGATGTTTGTTGAAATTGTAGGAAAGGGGTTTTAAAGATTGCATTTTTGGAAATCTGGATAGAAAGTTAAATTATAGCAAATGCTGGCAGTACAGTGTCATTAAAACGTACACATGTACACATAACACTTATTTTAATCTTACACTCTTTTTTTTTCTCAAAGGACCCAACTTTATTTATTTTTTTTTGAGGATTCTTTTTTTTTATTATTTATTGTTGGTCGTTCATAACATTACATAGTTCTTGATATATCATATTTCACAGTTTGATTCAAGTGGGTTATGAACTCCCCCTTTTACCCCGTATACAAATTGCTGTATCACATCAGTTACCCTTCCATTGATTGACATATTGCCTTTCTAGTGTCTGATGTATTCTGCTGTCTGTCCTATTCTCTACTATCCCCCCTCCCCTCCCCTCCCCTCCCCTCCCTTCCCCTTTTCTCTCTCTACCCCTTCTACTGTAAATCATTTCTTCCATTTGTATTATCTTGTCTTACCCCTCCTTTCCTCTTATATGTCATTTTGTATAACCCTGGGGATCGCCTTCCATTTCCATGCGATTTCCCTTCTCACTCCCTTTCCCACCCACCTCTCATCCCTGTTTAATGTACATCTTCTTCTCAAGCTCTTTGTCCCTACCCTGTCCTTGTTTGCTCCCCTTATATCAAAGGAGTCATTTGGCATTTGTTTTTAGGGCTTGGCTAGCTTCACTTAGCATAATCTGCTCTAATGCCATCCATTTCCCTCCAAATTCTATGATTTTGTCATTTTTTAATGCAGAGTAATACTCCATTGAATCTTACACTCTTTTAATAAAACTTCCTTAGCTTTCCTTCCCTTATGCCTTGTTCCTCTTCATTTCTTTATGTAGCTCTCTGGGTCTTTTTCTTTTGTCTACTTTGCCTTTTTTCTTTCTTACTGCCAGGGTCCCCGAAATGCTAAAGCTATGTGAAATAATGAATAGGATACTCACTGATAAGGGCTTACTATTTGAACAAATGAGAACATTGTTCCTTTGCCTAGAGGGTGTGTTTTGAAAACAATTTTTGTCCCTATTCATCATTACTGCTTGCTAATAAATATGTACATCACCGGTAAGTAGTCAGCTCTTCTCAGCTCTTCCTATGGTAATCTCTATTTTCTACTAAAAATGGATTTTCCTCCAAATTTAAACCCTTGAGATGTACACGTACCTCATGTTTGAACTACTTTATACATAAAATCCACAGATAAAGATGGATATGGACAATTTTTTTCAAACACAGTTAAAGCTGGTGAAAGGAAAGAACAATCGAAATAATAATTCTTATCACTTTACTGCTTGTCAAATTTATATTTTATTTACCTACATAAAGTGTTACAGATATTTCAAGACACAAAATGTTCCATATATATCCTAACCAGAATATTTGTAATAGCCACAAGGTTTTAAATTTACTTTTCTATATTAAGGATAGCTAGAAATGCAGAGATTTTATTGGCAAAGTTGTTTTGATAAGGATAGTACGAAACTAAATCTGTCTACTTGATTAGTTAATAAGTCTTTTCACTTGCCTTCAATTTTAGAGTGTGGTTAAGGCTACTTGGCTCCTGTCAGATTTAAAATTTCTGATTTATTAGGATGACATTAAGGGTTCGTCTTTCAGTGAACTCTGACAGGCCTAGTTCTATATGCCATTCCTGTTTATGAAGCTGATTGCTAGCATCTGCCTATAAGTATAATCAATCATATGTACTTTCATGTGTCCAGTAGAACTGAAATAATGAGTTCCCCTCAAGGTTTCTCAGAGACTTAAGGATTATACACACAAAGAGAGGCACACGTGCAAACTGTAAAGCCCACAACTTTTTATATTGATAAGTCATAGTCATGGATCTAGGTTTTCAAATTAACAAAATGTATGTTTTTTCACACAAATTTCTAAGAACTACCTCATGAATAGTTGTAGTTTTAAATGCTGAAAATGATAAAATAATTGAAGTCCTCAGTCAGAAGCCAAAAAGACCACCCCTCTCTTTTTTCTTTTTTTGGTACCAAAGATTGAACTCAGGGGCACTCAAACACTGAGCCACATCCCCAGCCCTATTTTGTATTTTATTTAGAGACAGGGTCTCACTGAGTTGCTTAGCACATTGCCATTGCTGAGGCTGGCTTTGAACTCATGATCCTCCTGTTGTTAGCCTCCAGAGCTGCTGGGATTACAGGCATGTGCCACTGCACCCAGCCAAAAAGGTCCTTTAATAAAGTGTCTTAACAATCCTATACTTCTAGATACTAAGATAAATGCAAGTTATCAAACCCTAGACCAGTTGCCTTCTGGGCCACAAGAAACTCTGCTTCTTTTTAAATTTATATTTGTAGATGGACACAATACCTTCATTTTATTCATTAATTTTTAAGTGGTGCTAAGGATCAAACCCAATGCCTCCCATGTGCTGGGCAAGTGCTCTACCATTGAGCCACAACCCCAGCCCAGCTCTGCCTCTTAAGGAATAAGTGGAAAGGAACTTTCCAATGTAGTAAGCACAACTAATCATACTAAAGAAAGAAACCAAGCAGTCAAACTAATATGAAGTGGTAAAAGTTTGTACTTAAAAACAGCTGGCCTTTGTTAGAGCTACTTTAAAAATATTTATTTAGCATCATTTATGTATAAACTGTGTCCATTTAATGCCTTCAATTTGATGAGTTTTGACAGATGTATATATCCACAAAACCAGTGCCATAGTTAGGATATGCAGTTTTTTAGTCTCCCAAAGTTTCCCTGTGCCCCCTTTGTAGTATATTTTCCCCTCTTTCCTTGTCCTCAGGATCCCACTGATCTGCTTTTGTGTAAGAGTCACTTTCCAAACTAGCTTTGAGAATTTTGTGAATTCTCCTTTATCCAAGAACTGGATTTATGTCTAAAATGCTACACACACATATACACAAATACATACCACTATTTTGTGGTACTGGGAATTGAACCCAGTGGTACTCTAACACTGAGGTACACACCTTAGCCCTTTTAAAAAATTTATTTTGAGACAGTCTCACTAAGTTGCTGAGGTTAACCTTGAATTTGCAATCCTCTTGCCTCAGCCTCCCAAGTTGCTGGGATTATAGTTGTATACCATCATGCATGGCTTTCAGAATGCAATATTAATCTCTATGTTTAAAATAAAATAATATTACAAAAGATTTCTAGGTGTTGATTTTCTAGAATCTTTTCCTGATTGCTTTCAAGTAAACTGCTTAGCATATTGTCTCATTACATACTTGGATTGAAGGAAAATTACAGCTAAGAAAGAAACAATTCTGATAAACAGGAGAGCAGAATATGTAATTCTCAAGTTCAGTGAGATGTCAAATCTTCTAAAAGCAGGAAAAAATAAAATACTCTAAATTTTGCTTTATGCTTGCTTTTAAGATAAAACCATCTATAAGTTATACATTACTGAAAAAAAGGTCTGTTTTCTTAGAAACATGTTGTTAGGTGATTTCAACATTGTACATACACAAGAGCATATTATACAACCCTAGATGATACAGCTTACTACATGGCTATATGGTGAAGCCTATTGATTACTAGGCTATATGGTAAAGTCTGTTCCTAGGCTGCAAACCCACACAGCATTTTATTTACTTAATACTATAGGCAATCATATCCCAATGGGAAGTATTTGTGAATTTAAACATAGAAAACAAAATGCTAGTAATAGGAATTTTTCAGCTCTATTATAATTTATGGGACCAATATCATATATGCTGCAATCCATCATTGACTGAAATGTTATGTGGTACATGGCAGTGTATCTGTACCTCCACCTACACACACACACACACACACACATACATACATACACACACACACACACACACACACACACACATACAGCTTGTCCTTTTCTCTCTCACCCCTCAAAAAATTAAAAGGCTAAAACTTGACTGTTTCATTGCTATTGCTCTGGCCTATATCTAGTTTCATTCTGCCATTCCTGATAGCTACTGTTTCTGTTTGTTCTTTCTTCCTTCCCTAACTTTTGTCATCTGTATTTCCTGTCTCCTGATGCTACTTCTCTCAAACTGCTCTGCTTTTTTTTTTATTACAAATCCATTTTTTTATCAGCATTTCCAGACTGGGCAGCAAACTGACTCTAACATGTCCGATAGCATCTTGGGGTCTATATTTCTTACTTTTCATTTTGTGATCCAATCAAATTTTCAAATACCTTTTAAGTTTGGAGCCATACTAGAAGTTCGAGAATTGTGAAAAGCCAGATTTTGAATAATCAAAGTAGAATGTTTTTGATGGCTATGTTATCATAGTTCTCTGACACCATAGATTGCTAAGAATAAATGAATGATTACATGATAACTTCCTTTGACAATGCTAAAGCAATTAAAATGGTCTCAAGGCATGGGGATTTATTGTTCCCCAGAATGTCCTGTACAGGTATTTAAAACCCCTTTAACATTTGTCAAAACTCAGAAAATGTTTGACACAAAGATTGAACCCTAATGCAAACTATGGACTTCAGTGTATAATAATATTAATATTGCCCATCATTTGTGGCAAATGTACTGCACCAATCCAAGATATTAATAATAGGAGAAACTGAGAGGGGAGTGTTGAGGAGATTTATGGAAACTGTGAGTACCTTGTATTCAGTTTTTCTGTAACACAAAAGCTTCTCAAAAAGTAAAGTATGTTAACAAAACAAAAACCAACAATATCCCTCCATTTGTTTGGGTTTCAGGAATGTAAGAACATGTAAGGCATCTTATTACCTTGTAAAGTCTGGTGTTTGTTTTTCAGTATAAGTGACTTAACTTATGATATAGGCTCCTGGAAGGGGAAGGTATGAGATCCCACAAGAGCTAGCCAGTATTGTCAAATATTGCCTAGTGGTACAGTACTCAGTGGATGTATCACTGTGAACACTGGTTTGGGACTTTCTTTGTCTGCCACCCACTGGGACATTATGCCATCTTTGCAGGGAAGTGGAATCCCACACTTGATCGGTCACTTTCCTGCCCTTCAAGCCAGTGAGCCTTTTTTTGACCCTAGCATTTGTGGTATCACTAGCAGCAGTATCCAGTATCCCTGAACTAATATCCAGGTCAGTTTGATTGCTTTGGGCCCAAGGCTGTTGTGTGACGTGTGACACGAGTACCTCCATGCAGTTAGTATCGCCAGCTCTACTGTAAATGTGTGTGACAAGATTAAGATTTTATAGGTGCTAATGTAAATGGTTTTTATATATTGAACTGGGTAACTCTGAGGAGCAACTACAAGTATGTATTGCTTTTCTGAGTTGGCTATAAAAACAATATTCTAGGGCTGGGGTTGTGGCTCAGCAGTAGAGAGCTAGCCTACCACCTGTGAGGCCCTGGGTTCGATCCTCAGCACCACATAAAAATAAATAAATAAAATAAAGGTACTGTGTCCAACTACAACTAAAAAAATATTGTAAAAACCCCAGCATTCTGTGGTAGATGGTAGTAAGGGTGGTGACTGGGTCTATGAGGGCCATTGAAACTGAGAAAGGAAACAAGCAGATGTTGTGATGATGTTAAAATCCCTGGAAGAGGGAGAGAAAAAAAAATGACAAGTTGTCATTATAAGACAAAGGGGTAACCAAGAAAGTAATGAGCATTTAAAGTAGGTATCCATGAAATGTACCCCATACTTACCATGTGTGTGGTAAGACCCAGGGGAGAAAACTTCTTAGTTCATATATTTGTCTGAAAATATACTAATAAATGGAGGAGTTGGTTTTAGAGTACACTTCTGTTTAAATTATTAAATTTTATTTTGTACCTTGGAAGTAATTCTTTATATATGGATCATATATATGTATGTATATTATATATACATAATATATGTATTAGGTATATATAATATATAAAATCTTGTTATATCTGTTATTAGACAAAGTTTTATTTATTTTTTTCTTAATTTCACTGCTTGCCTGGTTACTATATGTGGCACTACCTGTGTTAGAAGCAACAAATTTTAATAGGGAGAAGGACAAAGCGGTGACCAAAATAGCCTCTGCCTTGAGTCACAGTCTATGATGGAGACTGGGGGTTCCAGTTCAGGAGCCAAGAGCCAGTCACTTTATGGCAGTGGTGAGACAAATGGTGGTGAAACCACTACGTTCCTTTTACTCACCTTCACAGCTGATACCAAGTTCTGTTACTGACTTGTCTTGACAGCAGTTCCTGCGAATTGGAAATATGGAAAAACTAATGATCTGGCCAACTCAGAATGCATTTGTTTCACGGGTAGAGATAGGCTAAGTTACACATGAGGCACAGCAGAGTCATATTCCCTGGCTGCTGGAAGTGTAGTTATCTCTCAGCATCTCTGGAAGATTAGTTCTACAACCTCCCTTCCCTGCTTTGGATACCAAAATTTCCAGATGCTTAAGTCCCTTATATAAAATGGTTCAGTGTTTGCATAGAACCTACACATTTCCTTCTGTATATTTTACATCATCCCTAGATAATTTCAAGTAGCTAATACAGTGTAAATGCTATGTAAACAGTTATACTGTTCAGGGAATAATGATAAGAAAAGTCTGTACATGTTCAGTGCAGATGCAGTCTTTTTGAATACTTTCTATCTACAGTTGGTTGAATTGGTAGATGTAGAACCTATGGATATAGAGGGCTGACTGTACTTGGAAGGACTGGGGAGGCATAGTGATAATGGTTTTGGGGGCGGGTATATGACAGCAGCATCTTACCCCCTTGCTACTCACCAACCTGCTTCTTGTTTACATTTTGGTGCTTTTTAAAGTTGTAAATGGACACAATGCCTTTGTTTTGCTTATTTATGTTTATTATATGGTGCTGAGGATCAAACCCAGTGTTTCACACTAGGCAAGCACTCTATCACTGAGCCACAACCCCAACCCCATTTTGTCATTTTTAATTTTCCCTTTCCTCTACTTTTTTTAAACATTATTCCAGTTATATTTTTAATTATCTATTAAGGAATAAGGAGGGCCTCAGCTTAGAAAAACATTGACCAAAGTATCGAAACTACCAGAGCTTCACACTGCACTGCATAATTTTCTAACATTCAAATTTTTACTGCTGTGGTTTGTTAGGTATAAAATGGTCTGTAGGTACTTTGTGAAGGTTATCTGACATATACAACATGAAAGTTGAATTGTGTCACCATATAAACTTGGTTATCATTCCTGCTACTTTTAAAACCCCCATAATTTTTCTTTATGTGTTTATCATTGTCCGTATAGCAGATAATGGCAGCATGCACGCTGATGTGAAGGATTTATTCTATGGCCATTTGATTGAAGCAGAGCTGCCCATTTGGCATGGCATAATGGAATGGTTCACAGAGTGCCAGACTTGGCTTTGACAAGTATAGGGCTAAGTACTTCATAAAATCTAATCAACAAATGTTTATGAAGTGCTCACCCTAATGTTCACGGCTCGTTGGTGGGTGGGCTAGATGCTGTGGGGAATATTAAAACATTGTGATCACTTCAAGCAAGGAATGTTCACTCTGAGAAGCTGTTAGAGAAGCATTAAAGATGTAGTAGAGGGAATATTGAACTGGGTGGGGTGATGGTAGTGAGGAGAATCGGCAATTTTGAATCCTAGCCAGAGTTCTGCCACAAACCATCTGATCCTCTGGGCAAATCAATTCTCTACTCAGGGTTTCAGTTTATAAAAAGGGAATTGGACTAGATCATCTCTAAGATACCCTGTAGCTTGGTTCATAAAAAATGTGGAAGAGGTTCCATAAGGTGGCCCATTCTCTTTTGCCAAATGGATTGTATGGGTTGAGCATCCCTACATGCTTGGATTTTGGAGCATTTTAGATTTCAGATTAAGGACTTTCAAATGGTAAAGTGTATGCAAATATTCTAAAATCTGAAAAAAATTGAAATCTGAGATACTTCTGGCCCTAAGATTTCACATAAGGGATACTCAAACTATATATGTAATAGTTACTATTATATGTATATGGTACATATGTTTATACTGTATAATTATACAACTGATGAGTATAGATCAGTTTTTCTCAAAGTGAGGTTCTTGGACCAGCTTCATGAACATCACCTGGGAGCTTATTAGAAATGCAAATTCATGAGCCCCACTCCAAACCTTCTGAAGCAGAAATGTTGGGGATGGAACCCAGCCATGTGTATTTTTACAAGATCCTCCCCTCCTTCAGGAAACTCTGATGCCTACTATAGTTTTGCAACTATGAACTATAGGAATTTGGGTCAGTGGTTCTTAACCTGGGCTGCACATCAGATTCATCTGGGGAAACTTTATTGGGGGGAGGGCACTATCTCAGTCTGTTTATGCTCCTATAACAAAATGTCTGAGAATGGGTAATTTATATAAGACATAAATTTATTTCTCAGTTCTGGAGGCTGGGAAGTCTTAAGATCAACCAGCAGGTTTGGTTGTCTGGTGAGGGCTGCTTTCCACTTCTAAGATGGTGCCTTGATTCTGCATCCTCTCAGTCTAGCCCTTTTATGAGGGTACCTATTCCCACTCACAAGGGCTTCATCCTCTATGCCTTTAATGGACTATACCAAGACAGTAGAAAATAGTTTGTAGGGAAGAAAAAAGTATGAAAGTTCTTTTGTAGAAAAAATGGGCAGGGTTTGGTGAGGGTTGTGGGGATGATGGGTCTGTCTTTTGTTCAGGAGTTCATCTCAGACTTGAGGGAGGGCTACTATTCTCTGGATGCATCTGTCAGAATTGTCATTTATGGATCTTTACAATCCTTTGTCCTTTATTGTTTTGATATAGTTCTAATTTGTGGGTGGGGGTCCACAATGAGTTATATAAAAATACAGAATTACAGTCACCTAAAAAGCTACCCATGGTCATGTCAGGAGGAAAAATGCTGTTTTTCTTAAGGAAAGAATGTTTGGAGTTGTGGGAAAGTTGTAAACTTGGCAGTGATTAATTCAAGCCTCTCAGTCAACTAAGTGAATTTTTATTTTATCATTTGTTTTATTTGGGAGCTGCTGCAATAGTCATTGAAAGAACATCAATCTCCTTATTTTTAAAACAAAGCAAAAACATCATTGAACATTAGGGCAAAGGACAAGAATTTCAAGGTTTTACCTTTTGACTTTAGCAAATATTTGTCGCTCCATTTTTCTTGCTGGATTTCACCATTTGACTTGTGTTCTTGCTTTGTTCCCATTTGTTCCTAATGCCTGATAATTTTAGTTTTTTCTATTTTATTCATAAGTATTCTTACTGTTTTATTATGCCAGGCAAAAAATAAGCAAATATATTTTCCTTGACAAAAAATTCTGTAAGTTTGATTTGGAAATGGCCCAGGAAAAGGGTCCCTTAGTATTTGGGAAATGGTGGAGGCACTGCTCACCCTTCCACCTTTTGTTAGTTTATAGATCGTGCCACATCCAGAAGGAAAGTCTAGTTTGAAAATCTACAAAAGCAGATTCAGTATTTTAAAAGATAACAGTGCAAAGTGAAAAATGGCAAATCTGTGCACATTGTAGTTTTCTTAAGGAACTGCCAAAATCCATGGAAAAATATTGGACTAATCACCAGTTTAAATGTGTAGTGTATCTAGTAGATACCTTTAAAAAATATAACTGGTCTTTTCCCAAACTAGATAAGGATAAAACCTGTCTCCAAATTGTGAAGAATATTGTGAGTATGTTATATAAAATAAGTGTAGGAGCTTGTGTGAAATAAATTATCTTAGTATAAAAACACAAAATTGTACTTTATTTTATTTCTGTTAGTGGTAATATCCTTTTGGTTTTTGTTTACTTACTAAGTCAATATGTTATTAAAGATTTGGTTGTGTTGCTGATCTTGATTGTTTTGGAATTATTAAAAATGGGGCATCTTGGGCTGGGGTGTGGCTCAGTGGTAGAGTGCTTGCATAGCATGTGTGAGGCACTGGGTTTAATCCTCAGCACCACATAAAAATGAATAAATAAAGGTATTTTATCTATCTACAACTAAAAAAAATTTCAGTGGGGCATCTTTCACCTCAGTTATTTATTTTGAATACATTATTTAGCTAAGTGAGAACCATTTTGTCAGTTCTTCTGCTAAAGGAATTGTGACCATCTCAGGTGTATTTATTATTGCATTTTATATTAACATTGAAAATGTCATTTTAATGGTGCATGTGCCAGTGTTTCTGACTCCCATAGAAGATTAAATAAGGTAAATGAATAAAAGTGTGGTAAATGAGAAGTCTGAACTGCCTGTTATCATCACAAGTGTACCTAATTAAGGAGATCTTTGGGGTTCACCGATTCTTTGATTTCTTAGGTGGGAGAGAATATTCTGAAGGACCTGATTAAGGAATGGTTGCCATGGCAATCACATTCAAAGAATCTAGAGGAGACAATGAATCTGTGGGGATCATCCATTTTGATTGATTCAACTGGTCTTTAAAGTTCACTCAAATAGCTGTTGTTTTGATTTTATTTTTCCATATAATTCACCCAATTGATTGGAGATTGGGGATCATTTAAACTTGGATGGTTACTACAAGTAGCTACAGACTTATGCTGGAATAATATAAATGATTTCTCTAATTTCACTTATTAGTTTTGTCAGGGTGGGATAAGATTAACATGATTTATTTTAAAGCATGACTGACCCTAAAGTGTTTGGGTTTTATTTTGGATTACTTTGCTGTCATCACATTTTGCCCAGTGTGTTTGGCTGCTTTTCTGTTTTTATTCTTTGACTTGTGCAGTATTAACAACACAATTTGTATTATGTCTGGTCAGAACCAAAGTTGTATACTACAAATTAAGAAGTATGCACAAATATACCTACCATGAGTGTCTTCAACGTCACAACCCTAACTAATATTAATATAGACAGTAAAATGATACAGAGACACAAATGCATTCAGATCTCACTGTAGGTTTTTGTCCTTTGGACGGTTCTTGATGGAAAACCACAAACTGGAATAGAAGGCTGCCCTAGCAGGGGTCTAAGTTGGACCTCAGTTTGAGAGCCTTGCCTCCTCAGCCTTTGGATCTTTCCCTCTTCTGCCCTCTGGAGGGTGTCAGGGAACAGGAGATGCAAGGAGCTCCTTTGAAAGGGATAGCCAGAGTCCTGGTCTGGTTATTAGAAGACAGCTTCCCTGCCCCTTCTCCACTTGTAATCCCCCACTTCAAACCAGAACTTGTAGAGTTGGGGAGCGGACAGTGAAAGCAGGGAAGGCATCAGCATGGCTGAGATGTTAGGAAGGACATTGTGCTGGTTCTTTAAGCAGAGAACCAGATTCCTTCAAGTAGAACCCAGTACAAATTGTATCCACCCCCAGGAAAAATCAATTCCACAAGAATAAGTTGAAATATGATACTAAGGCTAGAATGTGAGGGATTCAGTTTTGTTTTGTAGTTTAAGTTGGGTGCCAAGTGTTTGTGGAAGCAGATGAAATTATTATGTGTTTGATAACATTTTGATACTTCGCCTGCTATACTAGAAGTAATAATTATATATCTAATACTCAGTGAGTATCAATAATTATATATCTAATATTCATTGAGAACCTGTTTTGTGGCAGGCACTGCCAAGGGCATAGAATGTGCTTACCTCTTTGCCACTGTGAGGTAGGTTGCCATTATGATGCTCCTAGAGGTTTGGCAGGTCATATGAGTTGGGACCAGTGTATGAACCCAGGCAGTGTGACTCTGGCACCCAGGCTGTGAACAGCTGTGCCATGCTGCATTCCTGTCGCAGCTGCATACAAGGGTGTGGCATCTTCTAGAAACAGTAAGTTCCATATAAGTGGAGTATGAGTGATGGGACAGGAGACTGAGCAGGGCTTTTGTTTGTACATTCCATGCTGAGTACTGGGAGGTAGAAAAGGAAGATCTGTGTCTCTGCCACCAAAACACTTAAAAGTCATGTAGTAAAAATGAGTTATAGCATGAAACAAATAATGTCGATTTATATGATAGAATATGGAAATATTATCTCTAAGTATAGGTGGGAGGAAGACTAGAAGGTGTTTCTTTGAGTTCAGGCATTTTTAAACATTCTCTTTAATGAACATATTTGAATGTTAGCTAATCACCATCAGCACAAATTTGTCTTCCACTGGGCTTTTCACCTGGCAACAAGAATCCTGTCCCTATAGTTAATAGTTTTGTACATTGTGAGTTCAGAAGAGTAATTCTTAATTATGACAGTTATCATTAGGATATCTTAAACAGAGGAACCCTTTAGCCTATTGAATGGAACCAACTCTTTATTGAACAGTTTATTAAATTATTTAAATCTATAGCTACTGCACTACTGCCTTTTTGATATTTAGCCTGG
This sequence comes from Urocitellus parryii, assembly GCF_045843805.1. Taxonomy (NCBI): domain Eukaryota; kingdom Metazoa; phylum Chordata; class Mammalia; order Rodentia; family Sciuridae; genus Urocitellus; species Urocitellus parryii. The sequence goes on along the minus strand of NC_135547.1, from coordinate 16,640,063 downwards.
GTATGGTTGGTGTGAGGTGGTGGGGATTTCAAGCCTGGTTAAAAAATCCTTGGTTTATATTTGCCCTATTCCCATGGATACTTCTTGAGAGCCTCCTGTGTGCCAGGTACTGTTCTGGGTGTGGGTTCAGAACAGTGAAAAAACAGATGGGTCCTGCTCTCAGGGAGGTGATCACTAGGCAGTGTAAGACATAAAGTGGTGATGTGTATGGGCTTATGGGCAGCGTGTCACGGTGGGGACTGTATTTGTGTCAGGGATGGGAACAACAGAAGGCACACCTGTTTCCTAGTGCTATAGAGCCATCCACACTGAGATGAGCCTGCCTGCTAGCCTGCATCCTAATCCTGGTGTTGATTGGAGATAACTTCAGTGGTCACACAACACCTCGTCTCCATGGCAACACCTCTAAATATTCCTCTGGTGACTTGTGTTCTACATTCTAGCTGGATCAGAGCCCTCCTGTGGCAAAATATTCTAAAGATGTTAAAAGAGAAAAAAGGCTCAACTAATAAATCTATTCTAAACGACTGAGTCATTTGTTTTGATTACCCGGGTGATTGCCAAATGTTAATTTAAAACTGAAATAGGCCATGAGCTCACTCCCCTAACAATGCTGAGTGTTTGAGCTAATACAGCTTGATAATGAGGGAGCCAGATCCACTGCCAGTGCTAATGTTATATGATAAACAGACATTTGGAGAAATATGCAGAACATCTTGGCAGTTTTCCGTTAACTCTAAGGGTTGTAAATACTAAGTAGAATGTGTTATCATGAGCCATTTCAAAGGAAGTTGACTTTATTTTTTTAGAATTTCTGACTTTTATTCTAAAAAGGTAACTTTGTCTCTTGATTCTCATTTTTTTCCCTAACTTAGGCAAGTGGAAGCTGTTCCCAACGGTATCCAGCCCTTGCTGAACACATCTTGTTCTCCACACGTCCAGTGTGAGGTAAGTTTTACTAATTGCCATAGGTTCTTATGCTGTTCTCCAACCTTCCAATTTGTGGTGTTAGGGGCAGCATTGTACGAAGAGCTTTATTTGTACATGAGGTTTAAGAGGTTTATTTTAATTGGCCCAACCAATATCACTGCTTACCCTAAATATTAGCTCTCTGGGGAATGCTTTTTCAAGGGAAAATCTCATTTGCTTTGAACTTGGGGGCATGAAAAATGAGTGTGGTAGGCACAACAGAATTGTTAGAAGGTTAGTTAAAAAATAAAGACCTGCTTATATGCAGCATGAACAGTAGGGAGCAGGAAAGCTTCATGGAGCAAATACCAGGATGGAAGGGAGCAGACTCCTGCTGGAGACTAGTGCTGACTGTATCAACCATCAGGAATATTTCTGTGCTGGGTGGAAAGGGGCAAGTTGTGGGACTTCCACTGAAAAATCTCATGATAGAAACACAAAAGAGTACTTCTGGTGGGTCACATTAGCATGCACCAGCAAATTAAAAAAAAAATTGCCCTGAAGTTCAGAGCAGCCCTACTGCATTGGTGTGAGCAGCCTGATGGCCCAGAACTTTTATTTACTATACATTGGCTAGGTATCCTCTGTCCTCTTCATTTAGCCACAGTGGCTTAGTTACATTCTGTGATGATCCAGAAAAATGGAAATCTTAAAGATGACTCACTCAAGCACAATGCAGGAATAGTTGCTCATTTTTTTTGTGCCCCAGGCATTTACAAGAGGGGACGTAGCATTTGCCTATATTGTACCATTCAGGATTTCCAGTTTCATCCATTAAAAGGTTGCTGTATTTTTGTCTTTTCCACTCCCCCTTCCCCATGCAGCTATCAGACATTCAGTATACGTACTTATATTAGATATTTGTTAGGTTGCCTTTGTTATGTCTACTGGCAGAACCTATCTCAGTTTGTAAAATACGGATTGAATATCACTTATTTGAAAAGCTTTAGACCAGAGTGTTTCAGATTTCAGATTTTGGAGTATTTGAGATACCTTAGGGATGGGACCAAATTCTAAATATAAAATTAATTAATGTTTTGGGGTTGGGGTTGTGGTTCAGCAGTAGAGCACACACCTAGCACATGTGAGGCGCTGGGTTTGATCCTCAGCACCACATAAAAATAAATACATAAAACAAAACTATTGTGTCCATCTACAACTAAAAAATATTTTAAAAAATAATTAATGTTTTAATACACCATATTCACATGGCCTGAAGGTAATTTTCAAAATATTTTTACTACACTGATTGACCCACATAACATGAGGTTAGGTATAGAATTTTGTCCTTGTGGTATCATATCATGTTTATGCTCAAAAAGGTTTTGATTTTAGAAGATTTCAGATTTTTAAGATTTTCAGATTAGAGATACTCAACCTGTATATCTGTTCAGATACACCAATATATTAAACATGAAAAAGTGAAAAACAGAGCAAATTTTGAGGTATGTTTAATTTGAATTTTACCTATTTTATTTTTATTTTTTCAATTCTGGTTGTAGTGGGAAGTCCTTCCAAGGGTCTGGGGCTTTAAATTGGCTAATAGTAAAAATCAAGGTGGACTCTTCATCCTTGCCTCTGAACTCTGCCATATCCTTTATAAATGACTATTTACTCAGCACAGTGTTTTCAAATTAAAAAAAAAAAAACAAAACAACAAACCACCATAGAAACCTATCTTCCCCAAAAATCTTAGTGTTAACCCCAGTAAAGAAAACCAAACTAGAAATGGTTTGGCTCAAGTAGGAGTCTGTAACTTTGCCACCCTTCCCCTGAGGAATCCCACAGTGTTCTAAAGAGCACAGATTTTTTTAAAAAAATATTTATTTTTTAGTTACAGGTGGACACAATGTCTTTATTTTATATTTACGTGGTGCTGAGGATCGAACCCAGTGCCTCATGCATGCTAGGCAAACACGCTACCTCTGAGCCACAATCCCAGCCCCACAGAGATTTAACTCTATTACTTCACAGCTCTAATTTTTTATTTTCCCACAGAAATAGAAACTAGTTTCCTTAAGTAAAACATCCTCCCGTTAACTTAGTTGAAAGTGCCAGCTAGTGGAATCTGGCAATTCACCTTCATTGTTTGCCCTCAGGAATTCCACAGCAATCTGCAACTTTGACAATCTTCATCAGTAGAAAACTTTGATATAGGTGTATAAGGCTGTGTTCTTAAGATGGAACACTTTAATTGAAGTTTTTCAACATGTGTTTAAAGTGGTTTTCTAATACCAACAATACATCAACGACATCTTCACTCTGACCAAAATTCGGTATCTTTTGAGTTTTCTTTTAGAGCAATGAGTTTCCCAGATGAGTCACTTAAATGGATTATTTTAAATTCTGTTTCCTGGTGACAGAAATACATAAAAGTAATGCAGTTGCTTCTTGTGTTCATTGTTCCTTTTATGCATTCATTCATTCAGCCCTACTATGTGCCAGGCCAGAAATGTAGTGGTATTCAAAACAGAAAAGAATAATATATTTTGGTTCTGATATTTCCTCCAGTGTAGGATATCCTTATATTATTTTCCCTTTAGCAGATGAGGAAACTGAAAATTGCTTTTGATTTTTTTTCTTTATTACATTGCCCAATATTCCCTGTCTCTACTTGGCTCTTTGAGCCTTTGATTTATGCCATCTCAATTATTATAAGCATGTGCAAAATAATAAAGTATGTGATGATGATTGGGGATGCAGCTGTGCCTGGGATCCGTATGCCCCAAGTGAACATAAATGTAAACTGTGCCTTTCACACTCTATTTTTTAAAAGTTTGTTTGGAATAATTGAACAGTTTGGGAATGTGAACTTTGCAGTTTCCACAGGAAGATATATTTTTAAAATAATTGTGTGTCCCATTTTTAAGCTTAACAGCATTTATCTTAGATAAACTTTATATTTCAGAAACTTGAAATTATTCCATTTGGCTGCCTTTTAGTTTATGGAAGTATTTGGAACACAGATTTGAACACGTATATGAGCTGGGCTAAATATGAGTACTCTCTATTTGTACTCTAGTAATGACAATATTGTTAATTAATTAGACACGTATTTCACATCTAGGAAATATTTGTATCACTGACATATGGTCATTTTTCATTATTGATTTTGGCAGTTTTTAATTTTCACAAAACACAAAATTTTAAAAGACAGTAGTCATAGTGATTTTATGTGTGCCATTTATATTGATGTGACCTGTCTTCCTGGAGCACTGGTAGTAAGCATGCAAATCGGCACAGATGGGTTACACAGGCTTAAACAATTTGGAAATTATCAGTCTAGAGCCAAGGTCTCAAACTGGTGGGCTGGATCTGGCACACTGAGGTGTTCTTTTAAAATTTCAACTGAATTGCCAGAATTTAAAAATTGAGAGATTTCATATTTTTAAAAATTCAGATTTTTCAGCTTCTTCTCAGTATCAGAAGATCTGGCAGTATTGAGCCTGCCTTCCTGTTTGGCTGCATCAGGCTGGAGCCAAGTTGCTTCTGTTTTAATTTTTGCACAGACTCCGGGGTTTGCCACAATCTCCAGCATTCTTTGCAGTCTCCATAACTTTAAGGACAAGGGTCAGGTGCCATTAAGGGAATGTTTTACTCATGCAAGCATGTGAATTTTCAGCCCCAGGTATAGATGAAATTGAGGTTGCAAAGAAAAGGTCATCCTTTTTCTCAGAAGATGGGCTTGTTGATTTTCAGGTGTACAATTTTGAGTGATGTTCATTATAGGGGGGGTGCTTTATAAGATTTGAAAGTAAGCATTTCAAGGGAGGGATACTTTTGATTAAGAGAAGGAACATCAGCTGATACAGGTGTTTTAGTTCATTCTGGAAGATTCCTGTGGACTCCCTCAGTACTTTTCTAATTCTAATGTAAAGAATCTGATGCAGGAGGTCTGGAGTAGGACTTGAGATTCTGCAGTTCCACAGAATGTTAGATTCACACTGCTACTAGTCTAAGGGTCTGCCTCTACTTGGGTAGTTTGGGGACTTTAACCCTTTAACAATCCAAAGAAAAAACAGGCAGTGACTTTTTCCTTTGACCTGAGAAAGAGAAAGTAATCTTATCAAGATTATTTTGGGTTCACTTCTACTTGTAGCAAATTAGGTGAAAAATCAGTTATTTTGAATATAATTTAGCATATGTGGAAGATAAATCAAAATTTTGTTTGAATATTTTGTTCTAAATTATGTGCTCCTAGTAAAGAAGCCAGTTACATCAAAGTTCAAGAATGGTGAAGTAGAGATTAGAGTTTTTAATTTTATTATTTTTTAGCAATTTTTTAATATTTATTTTTTAGTTGTAGTTGGACATATTACCTTTATTTTATTTATTTATTTTTACATGGTATTGAGGATTGAACCAAGGGCCTCACACATGCTAGGCAAGCACTCTACCACTGAGCCACAACCCCAGCCCCTTTAATTTTATTATATAAGGCAATATACTTATGGGCCTCTTAGCTTGTAAAAAAGTTCACAGAAAATAGAATTATTATCAACTCTCTGGATATATAATAATGTCATAAGCTATATGATGATAGAAAAAGGCAGCAAGGAATAAAGCAACACATTAAAATATATACAACTCTATCATAAAAAAAGTATAATTAAAATGAAAAGTAAGCCATGAAAAATTTACTGTACATATGAAAAGATAATTAAGTTCTATATTATGCAGAACTCCTTCTGATAGTAAGAAAGGCGTACAGGGGCCTGATGTGAGGTAGATGCTCCATACCAGTTGGCTGAATGTATTCTCTAGATGGGTAAAAAAATATTCATATTACATCACAAAAATAAATGCCTGGAAAAAGGTTTAGCCTTACTAGGTGTAAAGACAAGTAAACTCAAATATCAATAAGGTACGCTTTTCACCAATTGAATCAACAAAAACAAAAAGAAAACAATGTTAATATGATTATTTGAGACAGACACACATATAATTATTGCTTGTAGCTTTATAGGTTGGCACAAAGCCTTTTGAAGCATTATTTGGCAGTATATGGCAAAAATCACAGATTGCTACTTTTTAATCCAGTGATCCTATTTTGGGGGATATATTCTATGAAACAAATTTTCCCAAGCAAAGAAGAAAAAATGCTGTATGTTGTAGGTATTAATCACAATGTTATTTGTAAGAATAAAAATTAAAACAAATATAAATATCTGATAGAGAAATGGTTCATTTACTCAGCAAGTATTTTGATTAATTGTGACACATCTATGCAGTGGAATTCCATGAATTTGTTAAAAGTTATAATTTAAAGAATTTGTGCAATAGAACCTTAGTAAAAAAAATATAGGATGCAAAATGGGGTGTATATGCTGTGATTATAACTTTGCAAAGTGATATGTACATATGGACAAGAACTAGAAGGCACATGGATAAAAATGTATCACTTTGAGGTTTTATTTATGTTGTATATATATTTTACCATAAGTTTGTGTTCACTTAAAGGTTGAGAATCTTCTACTATGACTACTTAACTCTATATTGCAAGTAGGACATTCCTGCTTATCACACAGTAGATGCCTAGTAAATACCTGACGAGGATTCCTGCTTAGAGCCTAAATATGGAGTTTCAGTGATACAGTTTCTTGTTTATTTTGTTCCTTCATCCCAAGACCCCCTTTTTTCTTTCTTCTATGTTTTTGTGATTGGTAGAAAGGCATCTTGCTGTTCCACATGACAAGGTACAAATGTTTGCTTCAGAACATTTAACTGATGTGTAGCAATGCCTGGGAATGAGTTCATATGTAAAGGCTCAGTGTATATTGAAGGAGAATTTTTCTAAATATTTTTTAGTTGTCAATGGATCTTTATTTATTTATATGTGGTGCTGAGAATCAAACCCAGTGCCTAACACATGCTAGGCAAGTACTCTGCCATTGAGCCACAACCCTAGTCCCATGAAGGAGAATCTTAATGAACCTATAATTTGAGGGCAAGACCCTTCTTATCTTCTGATTTCCTTCATATAAGGCATAAAAATTCACTTTCAAGTTGCAAGCCTTCTCACAGTGCCCCCTCCCTTTCAGCTATTCTCCCTGTTTCAGATATACTCATTTCCCTGCTCTAAGTATACTTTTCTTTTTTAATTAGGTCAGTTACTTCATGTCTGTTTTTCTTTTTTGACATGGTTTCCTCTGGCTTTGGCACCACATATTTTCCCCATATGTCATTGCCTCTGGAGCTTCATGTTGCAATTATTTTTCAAGGGGAACAGAAAGCACATTGCTTAGCGGCGGGGTGGGGGTAGTTCTTGACTCTCTTTCTTGCCCTTTGCTTGAATGAACATTCGTATTTCTTTTGGGCCTAGTTCTGTTTGGTTTTGTATTCTTCAGAGTCGGTTATGTTTGGACTGAGAGATACTTAAGTAAAAATAATGGTAAGTCAGAGATATGCCTGGCAAAGGTGCAGCACATTTGTTAAGGTTACTGGTTTATTTATCTCCCCTGTCTCTATGGTGACTAAATGTGGGCCTGGGATTTAATGGACTTAATTTTGACCTCTTCTAACATCTCCTAACTTTGCCCAGCCTCTGATTTAAAAGGAATTCATTTTCACTTAAGGAGAAAAACTGCCTCATTTATAAAAGGGGTCCCAACTAAGAGTCATGAAAAATAGAATCTCTAGAGACTTTGATTCTTACACAGTCTTTGATCAGATTACACATTGTACTTGTAAAGAAAAGCTAACACACACACACACATACACACAGATGTACATACACAGGCACATGCACTACACACACACACACACACAGCATCACTAATATCCCAAGGAAATAATTTTCTTTTCAGAGAAATAAAGTTTTGTTTCTTAATGTGAATGAACTATGAGAACTTTCTGTAAGAGAACTTTTGTAAGGATAGTAACTCAATGGGAACATTGATTAGATATTACATTTGTGTTTATTTTGGAAAGAATATACTTTATCCATTATGGAATAATATATTTGCATTTGTATCAGTGTTTAGACTATATGTCAGAGTTCAAATGTAATTAACTATGTGCCATGGAAGTTCAAAATAAAGGTTGAATTTGATCAGGATTCTCATGCAAGAAATCTGACTTGGACACTGAAATTCAAATCTAGCATTTCATCTATACTCACTTGATGTTAAATGGAGAACACATATCTGGTTTCTAACATAGCTAGAGTCACACTGTCTTGGACCTCAGTTACTTTGTGTGATGACAGAGTACTTTTTATTCTCTCCCATATGGTTTGTCTGAGACTTAAAAAGATTCCAGTTTTAGGGAACTTAAATCATTTATTCAAAATCAAGTCAGAATTCTTTAAGGCTAGTGCATATTGTCACTTTACTCATGGATAATTTGCAAGAGCTTTTACTTTCTTAGGAACACACATACACAAACTTTTCTTAAGACCAAAACCAAGGAAACAGAAAATGATTAATAAGGATTGCACAAAGGCTATGGCAAGGGAAATGACTTGGGTCCTGTCCTTACTCCCCAGTTGTAAAATATTAAGAACTGTCATCAAGTTCAGTTCAGGTACAATAGGAACTTGTGAATACTTAATCATAAAAGCACAGTGGATGTGGAATCTTGTCCATCGTCACCTCTTCTATTAATAGGACAAAGACTTGAGAAGCCAACAACAGATGCTCACTTGTAAGAGAGAGCTACACTTGTGAGATGAATGTTGGATGTTTCTTAATTTCTGCTTTGAAACTTTGACTCACATGTTTTATAACCGTGAACTTAGAAAATTTATTAGGTTAAGGTCATAGGTAAATCATATAAATTTTGTCATGGCTGGTATAGTTATAGCTTAGGTGAAAGCATTTTACAGAAATCACTGTTACGGCCTATAGCCCTTAATAATCTTGAGGATGAATAGCACTTTTGTCTTCATCATAACTCTTATCATTATTATTATCCTATCAGTTTTATATCACATGTTGGAAGCCATTGTGGAGAACTGTGCAAATAACTGTTATAATTTGTGAATTTTGTTATTTCTTTCATTGTTAATACTTGAATTATGTGTAAATAGAACTAGGGATCAAATCAATGTAAATAGAATTGGATGAAATACATAAAAAGGTTTTTAGAGTAACCTCACTGTCTGCCAGAGAGACTTCCCACTTTGTAGAGCATTTCTTACTGAGGATGTCCAATTATTAGATAGTTTCTTTAACAGTTCTTCTCACCTGAGGAGAAAAGCAATGATCCATAGGTAGTTTGGTAAAAAATTTGTGCTGTTTATTGAGTCTGTGGACATCTCTTAAACCATGGGATGTATGCATGTGATGATATGACCATTTCTTTAAATATACACTCTTTAAAGCTGTGAATTTGTAATGTGCTAATTAAGGTATTCGACTTGTTTTTTTCCAGAACCAGTACAGCTTTTTCTGTGGATGATGGTAAGGGTTTGTGTACATAGTTGTCAGGGTACATAGTTTTTTTTTTTTTTTTTTTTGGTGCCTCAAGTGATTCATCCACTTGGTAATTGGAGAGGGAGAGTTCTACCACTTGCTTTGGACTCATGCAATAGGATTGAACTGAGTGACAGTATAACGTGTGTCAATATTTTTAGCCCATATTCACAGTTCTGCCATCTGTACTGTCAGGCCCCAAAACTTTACACAGGATCTTTATCTGACTCTTTTGGCCCTCTCTTGAATGTTTCCCATTTTTTCTACTTGAACAATCTAAAATATAAAAAATAAAGGATTTGGTTGAGGTTACTATCTTAAATGGTACCCTGCTTTTCCAGGAAATGGGAAGATCCTGGGGAGCAAGAATCCTCATATTTTCTCTTAGGTCTTCTACATAATTTATTAGTGCCAGAGGCTTAGTAGGCATTGGCTAGAGATACAATAAATTGAATGAAAGGAATTGAATATATTGCAAACCATAGCATTATCTGGAATTGCACAGGATAATGCAGAATCTTTATTTGACTCTCTGTTCCTTTAATAGCCATATTCCTGACATCATTGGAGAACTTCCCCAAATGTAGTCTTTCCTACCTCATTATAGTGTGGCATCGTTTTTTTCTCAACATTTTATTATGAAGTGTTTTAAGCATAAAAAGTTAAAATTGTGCAGTGAACACTCATATTCCTACATAATCTAAAATTAAACATTTTCTGTATTTGCTTTATTACATGTCCATTGATCTATTTGTCTTTCTGGTTTTTTAAAAAAAATTTTTTTGAGAGACAGAATTTTTTAATATTTATTTTTTAGTTTTCAGTGGACACAACATTTTTATTTTATTTTTATGTGGTGCTGAGGATCAAACCCAGCGTCCTGCACATGCCAGGTGAACGAGTTACCGCTTGAGTCACATCCCTAGCCCCCTTTCTCATTTTTTAAGATTCATTTCATGGTAAGCTGCAGGCATATATCCACTTCACCTCTAACAATTTGGCATGAATATCTTTGTGTGGCCTTGATTTTGATGTTCTTAGAGCTATTATCAGATTTGCTGAAATCCTGACATTTATTTTGGTGGTGGCCAAGAAGAAGTGTTAACTTGAATGTGAAATATACTCCATTTTCAGACTGTGGGAAGTTTCCATTTGTTTCTAACTACAGGCAAGTATACAAACATACATACTGCTGCCCCTTTCTCCCCCACATTGCTGATTGCATTATTTATACTGTTGAAACTTGGAAGATTAACCTAGTAAATGCAATTGAAGGTCTTATATATGATGAAACCAAAGAATTGGGGTTGAGGATAGTAGTGCAATGTTACTGTAAGGATGGGGATAGACTTAGATACTATAGATAGGGGGATGGACAGGTTGAGAATCAAGAAGTTACCAGCTTGATTGTGCTTTAGTCTGTGAAGTCTAGAGAGGGTTTAGTATCTGTTTAATGTTACTCAAAAGTCATAGATCTAATAAGCACTAAGAGTACAAAAATAGTGCTTCTATTGGGTTTTGTATTATATTTTATGGAAATGTAAAATTCATAGCTGTGTTTCAGAGGTTTTACCAAGTTTGAATTTGATTTTAAAAGCGCACTGAACTATTTAAAAAGTAATAAAAATGACAGACACACTCATCTGTGTTGTACAGTCAATTTTAACATCCTGGAGAATATTTACTGATTGACTTTAAAATAAGTAAAGGTTATTAATGTCAGCCTAAAATAAAACTTTGAATAGCACTTTTCTGTCATCCATCAAAGTCAGGATAATATTTCTGTTGGGGGAATAAAGACAAAAGGTCTACAGTGGGCCATTACACTAAAGCCATGGGTGTTAAGACATTGGCCTGTGAAGGCTGAAGTTACATTTGGGTTTCCAGTTACCATGAGCACTTATCCATCTGTTATATTTAGATTTTTTTTTTCTAGTACCTTTAGGAATCTGGAAACAGATGAGTATATCCTTTAAACTTGAAACGACCATAAAAGGGGAAAGATGATTAAGAAGCTGGAGGCTGGCTATGGTATCATTGCTCAGATGAGGTTGTGGAAATGGATTAGGGAATTTAGGAAAGCAAACTGCTCAAGACAGGTCTGAAAATTTATGTATGTAATATTTCAGTTCATTGTGGGATTTTTTGAGGACTTCTTGATATTATCCCTGAGAAACCTTCAAATGGGCTTGATAGATTCGTTGCATTAGAGGCAGTTGTACTCACCTTGGTTCCTTCACTACAGATTATACTATGTTCATTTTTTATGTGTTTTTTTGCTGGGGGTTGAACTCAGGGGTGCTTTACCACTAAGATACATCCCAATTCCTTTTTTTAATTTTTTAAATTTTTTTTTTTTTGCTTTGAGACAGGGTTTTACTAAGTTGCTAAGTGTGGCCTCAAACTTGTGATCCTCCTGCCTCAGCCTCCTGAATTGCTGGAATTATCAGTGTCTTCCACCACACCCAGCTCAGATTGTATCATGTTCTGTGTGTGGGGTCATAAATGCCTTTTAGAAGTAAATACCTGCTTGTGTGTAGCTGCAGTTGATTTTTAAGATTTTATTTATATATTAATTCCTCCTAACATTTTATTATGAAGATTTTCAAAGCTGAAATGTTTTTTTCAGTGACCAACTGTATATTCATCATCTATAGTTTGCCATTAACAACATTTTACTCTACTTGTTTTACCACATATCCATCCACCCACCAGTCCATCTTATTTTGGGATGCATTACAAAGTGAATATAGAAGAAATCTTCACCACTCTTAACTTTCATGTATTTTATATACTTCAAGTCTAGCTTTTTGAACATTACACTAATGTGCCTAAACTGGCATAGATGCTGTGAAAGAAGATATAAAATAAATGTCCCAGTTTTACTAGGAAAAAAATTTAGGAGCCTTATTTTAAAAGTAACAGGTTTTCTGGAATTCTGGCATGGAGTTGGAAAAAATACTGTCTTATTTTAAAATCTGAACTTTTTTTGTGACTTGGACATTGTTGACCCCTAATTAAGTTGGAGTGTGCTTGTAAATTTCATTTTCATCAGAGGTAGAAGCCAAATAGCTTCCAGTTCTTAATAGAGAGGTAAGATCATCTTTAAAAGAGTTATAAACATTGTGTTGGTCCCGCCCACAGATGCTATTGCATTTGGAAAGCAGAGGAACAGTTAACCGAGGGATAAATTGGTCTATGCTGGATCTAGTCCCAAACCCTGGTGTCAAGGTGTTAAGTGCAAATTATTAAAACAATTTGAACAGAGAGAGAATGGGGATGGAGCTAAAAGGTTCCAGTGTAAGACTTTTGCCCCTATTTATGTGGAAAACACTCCCTATGTTCTTGCAAATCTGAGTAGTTGTTCCCTTTATTCTCAGTCCCCAGAATTGTGTCCAAACAGTCTCCCTTTGGCCCAGGGGGTTGGCTGGGTGTATTTCCTTCTGGAAGTCTTCACTAGCACTCTTGAGTTAGCTGGCAGGAGATCCCTTAAAAGCATTTCCAAGCAGTTTTTCATATTCCCTATAGGGGATAATGCTCTTCTTTCCACTTCAGTTCCAGTTGCTGTTGCTTGGGTAGAAACAGACTTCTATGTTCCTAATCTCTAGATGGCTCATGAAAACTTAGTGTATAAAAACAAAAAGAACAGAAAATCTTGGACAGGCATTAGGTGGGGAAAATTTGGCAATTATATATATTTTAAATGTGTCAGTAGAGCATGAATTTTTAAAAAGTTATATATAGGAGTTATAAAAAACTTACCAACCCTTCAGACAAGCACATGACCCTTTAAAACCCATAAAAACTCCTTGGCATGATAGAATAGCATGCACTTTGGTCTGGGAAGAGACTTGGGTTGCAGATATTTTGATTTGTCTACCACTGACTTATTCTTTGATCTTAGAATGTGACTGACTTGTCCTGTGAATATTTCATAATCACCCATAATAAAACTGATTTACTGTATATAGGGTAAGAATTCAGTTTAAAACCATATGTAGTTTTTGTTAATAGCTCATTTATGAATTATTTTATTGGGATTTAGATATGATATTAAGCTTTCAAATGAGATTTAATTTTATTTGGAAATGTTATTTTATATAGGAATGCTATATAAATGTTATTTTATATGTAAATGTAATTTTATATACTTCATGTGTACAGTACCACCCTTGATTTTATATTTCCACAGCTTAGTTGAGAAGATTTTTTTTCTTAACTGCTAAGCATATGTTTAAAATATAAATAAAAATTGATTACACTTATGGCTTAAGTAGGAAGGTGGAAAGTTTTCTAGATTTATGCTTAGGACAGGTGACAGTACTTGAGATTCTATTCTTAGTTTGTCCTTGCTCCCTTCTCTTCAGGCAAGACACTTAATCTTTTAATGTCTCAGTTATCCACCTATAACACCTGTAATCTTATTTCATGAAAACAGTTTCTAGTTTATATTTTAGCATTTGAGGACTTGGTATGAAAAGTGGCACAGAAGTTCAAATTACTATGTAGAAAGTATTTATTTGTATGCTGAATGATAATCTTGACAAATTACTAATTACTACATTTAGAAAGTTACCACTCTGGAGGGAATTGATATTTGATATTGTTGTCCTGTGTGTTCTAAGTTACCATCATAACAGTAGGAAAATAAACCCTGTCCTGGCTGGGTTACAAAGGGATTAACTCACTTCTTCAAGTTGTTACTGAAGTTCCAGCCCTTAAACAACAGAAGTTAAAGTGTTCCTATTTTATTTACTTTTTCCCAAGTGAAAGTCTTATAACTAATCTTAGCTGAAATTTTTCTTTAGTTGATGGCTTTCCAAATTATTTTCTTTGTAAAGAATGAAGGATGAACCGTGTTAGTTACTTAAAGCTACTAAAAATACCCTATACAAATATGCACAGTAGTATGCTTTTGATTTTAGATCAAAGCAAGGACCCAAGATTATGTGGAGCTTGCTTATTATACATTTGTTCCCAACTACTTGTGCCTTTGCAAAGAATTCCATATTAGCTATATACAAGAGGATTAAATGGCTTGACTCTAAGTAAAGCTAAAATACACATATTACTATTTTTCTAAATTCTATATCCTTGAAAGTTTGGGCTAACATGTAAGAGAGAAAATCTCTATCACAGAGATTGTCAATCTTTTCACAATGATCTGCCTCTGTATTTTGTGGTGTATAATAAATGTGTGTGTACTTATTATAGAAATTGTGTGAGTCATGAAAATTTAAGTCCAACTGAAAACCAAGAAGATACTACCTACATATGTACACAGCCTGATTTATATATGTATTCATATTTTTTTATTCTACAAATATTTTGCTACCTTTTATTTCATACAATATTTGGAGACATCATTCAATTTTGTTCCTAAAACAATTCTATACTACTATGTATAATTATAACACTCTATTTTTTTACAACAACTCTCTTGAAGACAAGAGATAGGAAGTGAAGGAGAGAACTAGTATTTACTCAGAACTGCTATAGTTTGAACATCCATCTCAAATTTATACATTTAACAGCTAACTTGTTGAGAGGTAGGACTTCTAGAAGTTATTAGGTATTGTGGGTTAATATCATGGGAATCATACTGTTAAAAAAGAGAGCTCTTTCCAGCTCCCTTGCTTTGTCTCACCATGTGATACCCCCCAATCATGTTATGATGTAAGAAGGTACTTTCAAGATGTCATGAATATGCTCTTGGGCTTCCCAGTCTCTAAAATGTGAGCTAAACAAACATCTATTCTTTATTGAAAAAGAATAATTCTATGGGGAAAGCAGGACAGATGTTGATATCCTGTTTTCATAGATGAGAAAAGTAAATTAATTTTGCTAGTAAGCAACTCACTAATCAAGAGACTACATGTGGGGTATTTGATTCCAAGTCTAGAATTCTTTCCTTGAGTTATAACACAATAAAGTCAACAAAATTTCACTGTTATTTTCATTAAATGAAAGCTTAAAATTAATTTTTAAATGGTTATCCCAATTTAAATTCTACAAAGTAAATTTTAATTGATTTTGAACTCCCTAAAAGTGTTTGAAAATTAGATATCCTATTTCACAACTCCTGAATTAATCTCTTCTTTGAACATTTCCTGGGCCAGTATATGATAATTTAAATAGGCTTTAGCATTTATTTGTGATATTAATGAGACAGTTTAAAGATAATTAAAAGTAACTAGGTTTGCCTTTCTTACATACTCCTGGTTTGCCATGCAGAAGTGTCACAACACCATAACTGTGGATCCCCATTTTGACATCTAATAAGGTTAGTTGTTATCCATACTTTTAAAATGGTTGAGCTGGGCACAGTTGTATACATTTTTAATCCTAGTGACTTAGGACGCTGAGGTAGGATGACCAAAGTTTGAGGCTAGTCTCCGCAGCTTAGCTCCCAAGACCCTGTCTCAAAATGAAAAGGACTGGGGATATAGCTCAGTGGTAGAGCACCCTTGGGTTCAATCCCCTGTGTACACACACACACACACACACACACACACACACACACACATAAACACACATATATACACGCACATATAAATACTATAATATATATAATAGTGTGGTGATACTAATATAATACTATACTATATATAAATAAATAAAAATAGTTTGCACATTTAAGCTTATTTATAAACATCAACTCTTTTCCAGAGTTAATAAAGTATTCATTGTGTGAGTGAAATGAGGGTATCAGTGATCTTTGCTTTTTTTTTTTTTTTTTTTTTGTAGAAATACAGAGGTACATTACAAGTTGGTAAATCAGTGACAATTAGCCACAGACTAGGTCACTTGGCTTCAGTTAATTATATGACCTTTAAAAATCCAAGTGCTTATTTCAGAAAAGACTTACTTTTGAAATTATAGACATCAAGATATTACTCTGCTTTGAAAGTGGGAACAATTATAGGGTGGATTGAAAAAACTGACACAGATACACTTGGAAAATCCCTGAAAGACTTATATAACAAATGAGGATATTGTTTTGTTTTCCCAGCATGCAGTTTTAAGGTCAGACCTGTGACTCAGAACTGTGCACTTCCCTGGTGGTATGCATCAGTGACATGTTGCCAGTCTTATCCTCCAAAAAGGCTTGTGCCCAGCTCAAATTACTCCATTATAATCCCCAGCTGAAAAGCCACCCTTCGTTTTTTTTTAAATAGATAAAGAAGACAACGTGAATATTTGAAAGTCAAGTAATGTGTGTACTTTATATAGTTATTTAGCCTAAGATTTGAGGAATACTAAGATTTGACTGTCCTTAATTTTGAGAAGTAGATCCTCTGTTGCCACTAATCCACCATGATGTGGTGTAGCATGAGCACATGTTGTGTACACTGTCAGCATAAGCATTTTACTAAGTTTGTTGTTTTTAAATTCACTGGCAAGGCATTGTAGTTGGGTGCAAAGAGCATTAGACTTGGAATCAAAAGCCACTTCCTCTCTGGGTGGATATGCTAAAGGTAATCGTAGCCTAGTTGGCATGGGATTTCTAGATGGCATCTTCAATTTGTGAACAAGAATAATCTGTCATTTCAGTAAGCTTTGGTGGTTGTTCTTCCTGATCTGCTTGAGATCTTTTCATTCTTTTTTCTTTTTGTTTTTACACAGTGCCTTCATTTTATTTATTTATTTTTATGTGGTGCTGAGGATCGAAATCAGTGCCTCACATGTACTGTGCAAGCACTCTGCCACTGACTTATACCCCAAGCTCATCCTTTTCCTTTTTTGTTCTCCCTTTCTTTGTAAACCAAAATTCCCATTCCTTTAGCATAGCTGATGCCTCTTGAGTGTTAGAGAAGGGCAATCTGGTTAAACTCACTCATTATGTAGTATTTTTAGTTGGTACATTCCATCCTTTCTAGATATACATATATTCTTTTTTGTGTGTGTGTAGTGCTGGGGACTGAACCCAGGGCCTTATGCATGCTAGCAAGCACTCTACCAACTGAGCTATATTCTCAACCAAGATATACACATATTCTTTCCAGTACTGTTTGTCACAACAAAAGACGAGAAACGATTTAAATGTCAACAAGGAACCACATAAGTTAACTGTGGTATATATACACAGTTGAATTAGGATATATGTGTTAAAAATGGAATCTCTTTTTTGTTCTGGCATACAAAGTTCTCTAAATATAAATAAATACAAATAGCAGTAGAATAAATAGCAAAAGCAAGACACAGAAGAAGACATATAACTACCTAATTGTTATATACTTGTATCTTTGGAAGCACAAGAAGACCATGGTATCATTGGTTATGAATATAGAGGGGAAGTAGATGCCTGGTGACAGGCAGGAGGAGGAAGGCTTTTCTGTATGTACTTTTTTTGTACCTTTAAAAAAGATGTTTCAAAGTAAGATAAATTTACACAAAAAAGAAAATGTTCATAGTAGCATTATTTATAAGGGCTAAGATGTAGAAACAACCCATATATTTGTCAACTTCTAAATGGATAAACAAAATATGATGTATCTATATAATGGAATACTTTTTTATGGACACAATATCTTTGGTTTATTTATTTATTTATTTTCATGTGGTGCTGAGGATCGAACCTAGTGCCTTATATGTGCTAGGCAAGCGCTCTACCACTAAGCTACAATGCCAGCCCCTATATAAGGGAATGTTATCCATATAATGGAATATTTTTCAGCCATGAAAGGGAATGAAGTATTGGTACATGTGGCAACATGTACCAATTGAAAATATTACACTAAGTGAAAGAAGTCAGACACAAAAGACCATATCTTGTTATGATTCTATTTATATGAAATGTCTAGAATAGGCCAATCTGTAGAGATAGAAAGTAGATTAGTGGTTGCCAGGGGATGAGCTAGGGGTAAAGAGGAGAATGAGGAGTAGCTGCTAAGATAATCAGGGTTTCTTTTGGGTTGATGAAAATGTTCTGAATAGTGGTGATGACTGTACAACTTTGAGTATACTAAAAACCATAGTACATTTTTAAAGGGTGAATTTTATGATATGTAAATAAGATGTTTATAAATAAAAAGCTACTTGGTAAAGTGAGAAAATGAAAGCTTTAACAGTCAGTGTGAACATATAAGATAATGAAAAACATCAGGCTTGGTGGCACACATCTGTAATCCTAGTGACTTGGGAGGTTGAGTCAGGAGGATGGCAAGCTCAAGACCAGCCTCAGCAACTTAGTGAGACCCTCAGCAACCTAGCAAGACCCTGTCTCAAAATAAACAAAAAGAGCTGGAGATAGGATGTTTCAGATCCATATTCTTGGCATACATTCATAATTAACTCATGATGCAAAATTAATCTGCATTCTGGTGGGAGCTGCCTAATGGATATAAGTAGTTTCTTTGCATTGTTGATCTTTATGGACCAACTTTAGCTCCAAGATGTGAAGCACGTATAGTCTTTTTATTAAATAGCATTCATAAGAGCAAACCCTTCTTTGTTATGTTGGAAAGCCTATTAACTCCAGCCAGGGAAGTTCTAATCCTCTCTTGTGCTACCTGGACCCTTTCTTGGTAGGAAGGCTCTTATGTACCCGCAAACTGGGCAGGTGACCTAGATTATTGGGCCTTTTCCTTGAGGAGCAAAAGAGGTTTGTTCTTCCCACGACCTCATTCTCTGTTCATAAACCCTTCTCTGCCCATGTTGCTTATACATCTTTCTGTGCTAGGCCAGAGGCCAATACCTCTAAGTCCCTAGGACTTTGAGGTTTGCTCTCTGCTATAGTTATTCCCATGGTCTTTACAGCTGGGCTCTTGGCCAACATCTTGAGCTCTTATCTCTTTTTAACATATCTCTTGTGAAATGGTAAACTTGAAGATAAATTGTACTTGCAGGAATCTGCTGCTCGGAACAGCTATATTTTTAGAGTGCAGTTGAATAAATAATAATATAGTTCTTGCTGTGTGCCAATCCTTGCAGTGACCCTATTACATAGCTTCTATTATCCCCATTTTACTGATGAGCAAATGGAGTAACAGAGAAGTTAGTTTGTGTATGTTATACAACCAGGAAGTGGACACTGTAGTACACTTTATTCTATTGAAACTCATATTAATCTTGGAAATTCCTTATTATTTATCTCAGAACTAACAATGCTAGTTGTTCAACCAATCTTATATATAATTGAACTTGGAATTTCTTTCACAGAAACTTTCAAAATAGTTCTGATCCAGCCTACATTCATTTATCTGAATAGAATAATCTCTATCACTCTTTGTTTCATTTTCTGTACTTTACATAATCTGGTCTTATTTATACTAAGTACATATGTCACATGTTCTGTTTATCACATTGCTTGAAAATGAACAAGAAGGGCTGAGATTGATGTCAGTGTGATGCAATAAGCGTGTATCCTTTGGTGGTTTCTGCCACTCTGGGTCTACCTGCAGACCCTCTTTTTATTGTGGTGCTGGCAATTGAAACCAGAATTTTACCTGTGCTAGGCATGTGCTCTGCCACTGTGTTACACCCCAGCCTCAAGATCCTCCTTTTTTGTGAAGCCAATTTGCTGGCTTTATATCCTCTCATTGCTACCTAACATAGTAAACATATTGCTTGACTTTGAGATCCTTGAATTCACACACTCTTGTTTAAATGTTAGCTGTTTTGGATAGACTCTTTGCTTCTTTGTTCAACCTAGACCTTGTCTCCCACAGCTCTATATCAGCAACTGTTTCCAAATTATCTCAGCAGTGTGTGGTCTCTTTGACTAGACTCTTGGTGTAGCACAAGGGAATCTAAGCTGTTTCACTTGTAAGTCATATAACTGTCCTTTAGTCTTGGAGTCTGTGATCCATATTACAGACCAAATGTTGTAATTACCAAAGTCAAGGGATCATGAACCTCATTTATCATAAACCACATTCCTAGGCTTTGCATTGTCATGAGTAAAGGACCCCCTGGTGGAAGTCGCTTGACAGGGAGCAAGAAAGAGTACCTTTTGAGGGAATAGACACTCAGGTTCCAGACTTGGAGCTGCAGCTAACTCAGGGAAGTAAGTCATCTTCCCATCTTGGAGCTGCAGTTTTCCCATCTGCAAAATGAGAGAGTTGAACTAGATGGTATTGAAGATGATTTCTAGCTCTGTCATTATGCAATCTTTACCGAAGTGGAAACACCCATAGACCTGGTCCACTTCATTTCTAGGTCCTCCTAGAATCTCCACATTTGGAGGGACCTACTTACACTCTGTTTTGACCATGCACAGACGGACCAAGGGCATACAAGCTATGCTTCAGGGTAATAATGTCTTGGCAGACCACACATGCAGATCACTCTGCTACTGCCACATAGTTTTTACAAAATAGTGCCTGTCTCGGCACAATAGAAGAGTTCTTTCCGTAGAAAGTTATTCTTGTGAGCTCTTTCAACATAGATCATTGTGGGCTACCACCTTCCTGAGTCCACCTCTAACTACTCCTGGGTGGAGTGTAGATTGAGGCATTGCTGAGACACTTACCAGGGCCCTTAGGAAAACTTGCATATGGAGGCCAAGTACCTTCTGTACTATAGTCATTTCTCCAGAAATCTAGATTGCTTTTAAGATGCTCTAGTGTCTTAACAAAATATGACTTCCTGAGTGACATCCAGATCACTGCTTGGTCTCTTTCCTTCTCCTATGTTCACAGTCCTACTTCGGGGTACGTTAAGTTCAGATGTTCTATTGAGCAAATCCCATACAACTACTTTCTTCAACCTTCAAGGTCAAGGTGTTTCTTCAACCTTGACCTTGAATTCTAGGACTATCCTGTTTGGTGTTTGAAAAGAACAGTGCATAGCACAGTAATATACTCAACATAGTCCTTTGGTAAGTGAAGACAGATTATATGTTACTAGTCTTAATATTTCACACTAAGAAGAAGGGTTCATGAAGTATTAGGGTTTCTTTCGAATCTCAAGCAGTCAGTTGCTATCAGCATTAAGAGTACAGGTATGGATGGTAGCTTATTTGACTTGCTCTTCTTTCCTGTTATGGGTATTAATCATCTGGGTAAATTATAGAAGAGGGCCATGGAATGTTTAGCCCTCAAGCATCCATCAGAGGCTTGAAATGTCCATAACAGGTGGGCTTGGTGAATGCCAGGACTTAGTATGATTGAAAGGGTGTTTTGAGTCATGGCACATGGCAACATGGAAATAAAACAGATATATCACAAGTGGGTGGTAGAAATAGACTTGAAGAGAATTTTAACACCTAAAATATGACAGAGATTTATCCCTACCAGCTTCTCAGTTTCATGAAATGTCCATTTCCCCTTGATGTGAGATTTTATGTGTGTATTATATATTTCCTTCTAAAATTCTTTCTGGTTTCTAGTTATTTTCTGGTTTCTCTTTATTTCTCTTTTAAGTGCCACCTTTGTTTTTTATATCTGAACTCATCATAGTGGCTTGCTCTGAAAATCATTTGTGCAATGGTGTCCTGATAATGATTTCTGATTAGAGGTCCATGAAAATATCTGTAGAATATTTTCTACATCTTGAAGAGAGTCTAAAGGTAACATGGGAAGGGGCAGACTTTGAGAACAGGAGACATTTTAAACCGTTACTAATCATGGAATGACATTTTCAAAAATCAAATGACAGAAGCCATGGCATATATTTCAATTCTTAATCCCTCAGTGAATATTATTTGGAAACCTTCTGAGCCTTGGTCAATTGTAGAATGAACAGGTCGGCAGTAGGGATAATTAGCATTTTAAAGGTGCCCTGCTGTTTACAGGGTCTTTTATTTCATGTATCTTATCTCATTTGTAACAGATCTTCCCCTGTTCATAGCCACCTTTGCTTTTGCTCTGAGATTCAGAGGCCCTTTGGAGAGGCAGAATTGAGGACTTTAATTTGCATCTTGCATGAAGAAAATCACCTCCTATGTAGTTTTGGGAGCGCTCCTTCATTTTGCTCTTTCATAGTTATGCTGGGAATGGTGACATTTAAGCAGTGACTTTGCAAAACTGGACTTGTGAATAGGAAAAAGTACTCTCCCCACCTTAAAGATTGACAGGAACCTGAGATGGCTAAAGCTATACTTGACTTTTTCTGGCAAGAGTACATAGGACAAGAAATACTCTGGAGAGTTCAACATTGAATCACATCATATCATAGTACATGACTAGATGCTTTAATCTTGCAGTTGGAGTCACTCAGGAGAAATTGTTGGCAGAGGAACTATTAGCCTGACAAAATTATATTGAGAAAAAACTCGTAGCATATTAATTTATTAGTAGTAGACAAGAGGAGAAGAAGAATGTAAAAAATATTGAGATGAAATCACTGATAAATCCACAAAGAATCCATTCCTTGTTATTCAGCCTCTTGCTTCTGGCCATGACTAATGACCAGTAATTGTCTGAATAAGTTTTCAACCATTTGAAAAAGTCTTTAATAAAAGGAAAATAAAGGAGAAGTGTGACCACAAGTCACACTGTGAAGGAGAAATTCCTGAGGTGTGCATGAGCCAAGTGGGTCACTGAATATGCAGCATTTGACTCTATGGTTGCACCACTTTGAACTTTGAAGTGTGATCCTCCCAGTGGTGCTTCTGAGGTAGAGGGTAGGATCCAATTGCAGTGTGGGAATCCCCACAAACTAGTCTTACTTTCTCTCTGCTTAACAACTGAATCTCATTAAAGGGGTTCACTATTGACATCATAAAAGAACCTCATCATGGAGTCCAGAGTGCCACTCTGTCCCACACTGGCTCTGCCTCTCACATCCCCTATGATTCTCCTGCTTGCCAGAATCTTAATCTCCCAAGAGCTCGTTGGCTCCATCCCCTCCTTTGTGTCTACTCAGTCTTTTCAGTCCTGTCTCACAGTGTCCTTTCCATCTAGTCTTTCTTTTCCAGGCCCACAGCCAGTGTCTTTCATGCAGCCCTTCCTTAATAAGTGTAATGCTCTTGTAGGCCCTTTCCCTGCCTCCAGATTCTTCCTGTGAGATCCACCCTTCTTTTAGCTGCTTGCATCACTCAGATCTCACCCTTTCCATGTACCACTTATAAAAAGCCCTCTGCTATGGCTTTCCCACCTCTCTCTCTATGGGTCCTACCACTTATCATCATGCCCTGTCACCTCCCCACTTGCAGGCTACATCCTGCTTCTTGATAAGCTCTGTGTTCTTCTCACACAATTGACCTCACCATACCTTTATCTTGGAATGGCCCCTCCCCATTATGTGCATGCTACAGTCTTAGCCATTCTTCAGGGACCACTCCAGTGCCATGATAACTATTCACCAAGTCTTTCTCACTTGAAAGAGATCATACCAAAGTTGGTATGATCTCTCCTAGTGATAAATCTCGATAATATGTTATATCTCCCCTGTAATACTCACCAAGCCCTGCCTTGAATGGAAGTCATTTGTATATTTATCTTAGCACCATTGAAAGTAAGGGATATGTAAAATGTCTTACATTACATAGTAGGACATCTGCTCAGTGTTTATCATATACAATAAATGAATGGATGGCACAGTGTCACATACAGGTGGACCCCAAGATAGGGCATAATGCATCCATGGGTAGTTGGAATACGAAGATATGTAGATAAACTCTGATATGAATGATTCTCAGGATCACATACAAGACCAAGTTGGGGGCCAGGGGGTTGATGCCTAGCACCCCCTAAAAAAAAGTCATCCTAATTTTTCTAGCCCAGGAGAGACTTGAAGACCTGAAATGTGCGTTCAGACACTAACAAGATTGATTCACTAGTGCAGGCAGCTACAGCAGCACTATACTAAGGCACTTAAAAGCAGCACAGTGATTATCAAGGATATTATTAAACATCACACTGTTAATGTGTAATAAGATCAGCTCAGACACCAGTAAAGCCAGTTGACTATTCAGGTATCTGCTAAATAACCATCAAGGTTTCTGAACCACAGGACAAAGCTACCAACTATTCTTACTGAGAAATTGATTTTTACATTACAGTTGGCCTTTTTCTTTTTGGTTTTGTGAAAGGTCTAGTTTTGTGACCTGAGGACAGCAGGAATAGGGAGTAATGTCCAAGCAGGCACGGGTCATGCTTCATAAAGTTTTTAGGAAGGCAGAGTTATCTAGTTGATGTGAACTTCAGCTGGAATAAATGTAGTTAGTTGTAGGATGGCACTCCCAGCTCAGTGGCTTGTCATATTTGAGTAGTTAGTGTTCAGAAAGTGGTGTTTTGTCTTTGTATTTTCTTATGTCTCAGGCAAAATAGATTCATATTTATCTGTGATTGCTTTTCAAAATGATTTGACCCCTAAAGGACTACTCTACTCACCATGACGATCTACCTCCTGATGAATAGCTTGAAACTAAAATTGACTTCCTAAAGGAAAGCATTTGTGGCACACTAAGCTTATTATTCACACCACTATAAGAGAAGCACTTAAAAATACACTTACTCTACCTAAAAAAAAATATGCCTCCCTCATGAAAATCTAAAATTTTGATTTTGTAAATGTTAATCATATAATAAAATAAGAGCATTTCCCCTCAGTGAAAAGTGTAAGTTTATTCTGTGGGCATGGTGTTGTTGCAACTGGCCAATCCCTCTGCCATAATTTAATCAGCCTGGATGAGTAAAAGGCTAGAAAAATGTGGAGGGGAGAGCATAGTGCCACTTCCTATCTTTTCTCAGGTCTATTTTTTTTAACCCTAACATGCAATGTATTTGCCTGAAACTGCAGGTGTTTATTGTTATGCCATTTTCCAGCTAACTAGGAGTCAATGGCAATTTCAGCTATCTCCTAGAATAACTTTTCCTGGATTGCTTGAAGAGCATGAGAATTGGGAAACTCATTCATTCATTTATCTGTGAAGCACTTACCTATTATGTGCTGTAGGAATGTGGAGACAAGACAAAGCACTGCGTGAGCCCTCAGCCTGGTAGGGGAGCTTTTTGAATAGGGCCCAAAGCAGTGACATATGCACTATTAGATAAGACACTGGATATAAAGGTACTCATCCCAGGGCTGGTCCCAGAGTCAAAACTCATCTTGTTATCCTTGAAGTTTAGTAGCCAAAGCCACTTTAAGGATTCTTGGTAGCACTTATGTTTTTGGAGGGTTACTTGACACTTGTTGGCTTCTTTTGTTTGATTTTTCCAACAAATGGTTTTAGAAAGTCTCCTGGGAGCTGCACTGTGTTGTAGGTATTGGGGCCACAGCAGTGAACACCACCACCCTCTTGGAGCAGAGGGGCAAATCAGACAAGTGAGAGAGATCAGTGTGACGCCTGCTGTGTTAGAAGGAGAAGAAGGAGTTGCGGAAAATTATCGTGTGGACAAGAACTTGCAGAAGAAAGGGAAGGAGTATGTTGGCAGGGAGTGAAGTTGCAATTTGAACCTTAAGGGTGGTCACAGGAGACTCTGTTGACAGTGGCTTGGGGCAAAGACTTGTAGTAGTTGGAGGAGCAACCAGGAGATGTTCTGTACCAAAAAGGTGCAAGGAATAGTGAGAAGGCCAGTGAAGAGTGTACCAGTGCCAGGGGTTTGGGGATGAGGGCAGAGGAGTGGCTGGTAGGGGGTCCTGGAGGGACTTGGAGGCTTTTGCTAAAATTCCTGTCTGGCCAGTCTCCAGCCAGTTGATGGTCTGTGGAGCCATTATAACATGTAAGGTTTCATGTCTTTATTTTCATTCATGCTTTTACATTTATAGACCAATGACAATAAAAAGCGAGAGATTTGAGTAGGTGGGACAGTCTTCTTTGTGTGTGTAGCAGGGATATGCATGTGCATCCCCATTCTGTTTTCTTCTATCTCATGTTGGGGAGATAGGGTGGCTATAATTGTTCTCTTCGGCTATCTGCTGATCTCTGGTACATACCAAGGAGGACATAGAGTTAAGCATTTATAATACCCTTAATCTCTATAGTCATAGTGTCTAATCTTCTTTAATTACACTGGTAACAAAAGTCTATCACTTAGTTACTTTTATCATTAACAGCACAAAAATGCATTATTTATAGGGCCAAATGCAAGCTCTTGAGGCATATAAAGTAGATTAATAAGGTTGGCTCAGCGTTAAGCTATGTCAGAGCTGAGTCCAAATTTTATTCCGGTACGGGGATGACTTTCTATGTGGCCTCTCTGGCTCTGGAGCTAATTTGGATGCTGAGTCGCCCCACAGGTATTTATATGTAGCGTTTGGTATTTTTACTGGGTCCTATTCTTCTCCCTTGGATCACCTAAAATGGTTAAGAATTTTCTAGTGGGATTAAGGTTGTGATCTCTGAGGAGGGGTGGGACATCTGCTCTTGGTTATTTTTGTGAGCCGCTTCCCCTTAAATGTATGTTCGCAAATGAGCCACAGTCCTATCAGCTGAGATTGAGGGAAGACTGATCTAGGTGCAGCTGCTGAACTTGGTCTTTAAGCCATGGCTTCTCATAGACACTCAGGTAAAAACCTCATATTCTTTCTTTTCTCTTGAGCACAATTTTGTTAGGGCAATGAACTCATTATTTGCCTAAAAGATACTTTCAATTAAATGATTTTACTCTTATTGAAATAGTACACAAATCATAGTTTTTATCTGTTTTGTGCTTGCCCTCTCATACTGTTTCAAAGACAAAAGATTATTACTCAAATAGAATTAGCCGTTTGAGTGACGTTTAAAAATATAAGTGATGATATTTTACATTTTTCAGGATGTCTTATGAAACTATAAGAGATTATGAGAAAAGAGGGGAGACTGGTTATTTAGTATTTGGTTTTTTATAATATATAACTCTTCATCTTGACTGTGTTTGAAATATAACTTAAAGTGTTGGAAAAAGATAAAATGAACATGGAGAAGAAGGAGGGATATTTGTAACTATAAAAGTCAATAGTGACTTACCATATCTTCCCTTTTTCAGACCAAGATTTAAAAAAAAAATTAATTTTTTTTTTAGTTGTAGATGGACACAATACGTTTATTTTATTTATTTTGTTTATGTGGTGCTGAGGTGCCTCACATGTGCTAGGTGAGTGCTGTACCACTGAGACACAACCCAAGCCCTGAATAATATTTTTAGTGTTCCTAAAGAAATAACTACAGATTCTTCTGATATGACAAATAGGTCATTAGTTTTTCTTTTTGGAAAAAAGGTCGAAGTTTTGGGTCCCTTAGTCTATGATGACCACACAACTCATCCTCTTGTTTTGTAACCTGGCATTATGAAAGCCCTTTGCCACAAACAAGAAACCCATGGAATAGGGGCTAAAGGACAGAAGCCCAGTTTTGTGGAGTTAGCCTGCTCCCTGTGTCTCTCCCCCAAGGCCAGGAATGTGGCAGTTGTTCTTGTTGCCCTCTGCCCTGGAGCTGGTGAAGTAAGACAGTTGGGAAGAAAACAAGCACTTTGTCCTGTCTCCCAGCTTTCAGGTTAAGGGCCAAAGTAATTATTGTGGTATGTTTGGGGAAAATTATTTTTGAAAACTTGTAAATGTCTGTCAATATTTCAACAATGGTAATCCTTTTGGTTTTTAAAGCATATATGCTGCAATGGAATTCATTACTTTAATTAATGAGAATGCAATACCTGCTTTGTCTCTAAGTTTTCTGAAGGTGTTTGGTATTTCCCCCCAATCCCTAGAAACTGTTTTAAAAACATGGTACTGCGTGCCCAAGAACGTGGTTATTGACCAACATTTGCATTCTCTGGGTGTAGACAAATTGGGCAACTGTCCCTGTTGTTATGATGGACCTTGAATGCACATTAACTATAGAGTGACTTTCCATTTTATTTACTAATTAAGTGACAGATAGGAAAATAAGTTTAAAAGGTGAAATATTTATGGCATGCCCAATCTTGGGTTTTAAATTACACCAAATCATGTTATTTTTGGTTATCTGAATCTGGGGTCTGTCCTTCTAAAAATCTTTTAGAAGATTTTTTAAATCAATAAATAGCATTTTATATTTCATTATGTTCATTGTTCCATGAATGCAGAGAATAACTAGGTCCATGAAAGGAAGATAAGTCCTCACAGAAGGAAAATTAGTGTTACACTGAAATGTGCTTCAGATGGACAAAAATAGAGGTTCAGATCATTGGATCAGAATTTATTGTGAGCAAATCCACACACTAAGAGAACATTTCAGGGACCCTGAACACTGCAAAATAATGTAGATTGATTTTTTTACCCTTTGGCATTTGAAATCAAGGCCAGAATGGGGTCTAGAAAGGGAAATAAGATCATTGGCCATATTATATAGCCATTAGGTCCCTTTACCAGTCACTGACCAGTGGGCTGCACATACCCACTAGTCCTTTCTCAGAGAAGGGCTGGAAAATGAGAGAGTGGGGTGAGAGGGGAGCAGTCAAACTGGATTGTCCTCTTAAAATCAATGAAAAATGGTAGTCAAAAGATTTGGTTGAGGGTGAACTGAACATTTTGTACTTTTAATGACCACCAAATGACTGTCTACAACTGGGTAAACTAAAAACACATGTTCTATTGCTGCCAGGTTGTGATCGCTTTTTTCTTATATGAAAGATGGGATATGCTGCAAGTAGTATGTACAACATCAAGATAAACCTCATATATTGACAAAATGGTACTAAGGTAGAATCTGGCCTGTTGCAAGCCCAGTGGCACATAACTTTTAATTTAATGATCTATATCCAACCCTCCTGACACCAGATACAATCTAAAATGGTGTTCTCTAGGTATTGGTGACCCAAAGGGGATTTTTTTTTTCTAAATGCAGCATACCAATAATATAGAATCACCCTGTACATGTTGTTTTTAAGGGAAAAATACTTTCTGATTTTTCTGTGAGAGTCTATGAAAGATCACTTTGCAGCCATGACTCACGAGCTCCAGCTCCTTGTAGCTATTTGGGTATTTATTCCCAAATGTTTGATGACACCTCCAGGTGCATTAGCATGTCTGTGACAACAAGTGTCCTATTCATCAGCTGAGGCTCCTTCCATTTGTCAGATGTTCTCTGGAAGCCAACATTTATTTCTACATGGAGTCACTGTTGTGCTGGTATGTTGGACTTAGCCATCAACAGACCAGAAATAACCTGAATTTTTTTCCATTTGGGTTGTTGTTCATTGTTGATACTGTACATTATAGTACCCCGGGAAAGGAATGGTTAGAAAAACACAACCTAGTCATAATACTCACTTTTTCCTTCAGTATTCTTATTTTGAGCCACTTGGGCAAGAAGAAAAAAAATGAATGTTAGCAAGAAACACCTGGGAAAATACATATAAAAGACAGACTGGAGCTTTTCTAATGAGAGGTTTATAGTAAAAAAAAAAAAAAAACAAACCAAATTTGCAATGTTATATTACTCATATACATACATGATTAAATTGAAAGCTTAAACTTTATTGCAATATTAAGGTTTGTGTAGACACCTTTTAGCATGTTGGATGTAGATAACAAATTTTTTCTCTTCAGGAAAAAATTTTAAAGTGAAGAATGATGTGTCTTTTGAAAAAAGAAGGATAAAAAGAAAGCCTGCCATTTTTGGAATTGGTATCTAAAATTTGATCACCTATCCACATTTCTAACTGCCTTCTAAAAAGTTAAAAGGCTTCACATTTCACATATGTAGAAATTGCTAAAGGGATAAAAATTATTCCCTAGAGAAAAGTAACTAAGAATTTGTCAATTGAATAAGAATAAATAGAGCCCTGAAGAAAAGCTGAAATGTAATCATAGTATTTCTTTCTTCTCTGAGCATGTCTAATAAAGGCTAAGGGGGGGAGTGCAGACTTTTCTCTCTTTATGAAGCTAAAGCTGAACTGTGTCCCAGACACTGATGGTGCCCACCACTTGGGATATTCTGTCCTTTAGGAACTTTTCTGTCAGCATTGTCATTTATCAGCTGGGTTTTTAGAGTTGTGGACCCCTTTGAAGATAATTCCTAGCAAAACATTTTGATCTTGTACACATTATCCCCTCCTTTATGGAAAGTTTTAGTGTGGTAGCTATCCTGCCAGTAGGAATAGCTATTACTCCAGATTCACCCTAAACTTGTTGTGTGAGGGTTTGAAATAATTTCATACCAAATGATCAAAAAGAAATACATGAGGTAAGCTAATTCATGTTTCCCAAAGTTCTACTTAAGATTTCTTTTAAAAACAAAAAGTATTAAAGTTCATGAATTTGACATAGATATTGGTAACATACTTTAGGTATTTCTAGGCTACTTACTTATTAGGCAGTAAAGCCAACATTCCTAGAAGTGCCTGTTTTATCTTGATTAATAAATGTTTCCACACACATAAAAATGACTTAAGACAACTGTCAAAGTGAATTCTAAATTATGCCCTTGGAAATCTTTATGTCTATCTGGATACAGAGTTTGGTGGGAATATCAAGTGACCCTGGATTTCTTATTTTTTCCCATTGGTGTATTATAACTATACATAATATTTGGATTCATTATGCCATATGACCCTAAATTTCTCACACTTGGAGAACAGCCAGGATTCAAAATGCCAACAAATGAGGCTCCTCTTATTGGTACCATTAACTTGAGATTGACTCGTTTATTGTTACTTTTGATTGGTTTAAGACCCTGTTATATAGGAATAATACTGTGCTTCCTTGACTGATGTTTTCAACACACTTTTGTACTTCCTTGTTCATTGGTGAGCCATGGATTGTTTCATCATTGGGGTGCCTAGAAACTGAGAGAGTTGTGTTCTAAAACTATGAAAGTAAGCACTGAAGACCTTGGCACTGGGAATAATGCAGAAAGCATTTGCTTTTAAAGTGAGAAAGGCTTGGCAGTTATATCTTTGGTGTTGTGACTCCTATTGCAGTTTTCCTTCTCTTGAAAACTTCTAGATAACTCTAAATGAAATTCTTTGTTTTTTAGCATTTCTTTTTCTTTTTTATACCTTTATTTTATTCATTTATTTTTATGTGGTGCTGAGGATCGAACCCAGGGTCTTGCATGTACAAGGCGAGCACTCAATCACTGAGCCACAACCCCAGCACCTAGCATTTCTTTTTCT
Organism: Urocitellus parryii; assembly: GCF_045843805.1. Lineage (NCBI taxonomy): Eukaryota > Metazoa > Chordata > Mammalia > Rodentia > Sciuridae > Urocitellus > Urocitellus parryii. The sequence goes on along the minus strand of NC_135547.1, from coordinate 16,608,718 downwards.
ATTGTATGATGCTGATACTTATATACCATAAAGCTAGGATTCTGAAATTACCAAAAGGTAGAGGACTCCCCTTAAGTGGGGTTGTGCATGGTACCTTAATGTAGAAATGTTTGGAATCCAATTTCTGTTTTGATAGACATTAAAAGAGTCTAAAATGAGCAGGTTCAAAGTTGTATTCTTAATAGAGGCCTCAGTAAGGGAGTAAGAGGGACTTTCAGATATAGTCCAAGAAGATAGTCTCTGAAAGGTGAGCCCAGTCATGCTTCCTAGCCGTGTAGGAAGCCATTGCTGGCTAATCTTACAAAATCTGTTTTTCTGCCAAATGGCACCTAGGAGCCACTGATAATTTAATTTCCTGGCATTTACTCATACTGGAGATTTATTTGGTCTCACTAGTCAGCTTCTTAACAAGAAAGCAAATCTTTGTTGAGAGCACAGTTTCAATGTGGCAAAGGGAATACAAGAATCTCATGACATGGGAAAGACCAATGAGAGTGGATGAGGGAGAGTGATTTTTCCACATGCTCTCACAGTGACAGGTACTTTTGTCTCTAGGCATGGAGCCACAGACAGTTGAACAGCTGTCTTACATAAACAATGCATAGTTCAAGGAGATTGGCCCTGGGTTCACTGTGTGTGTACATTTTGTTTCTAACCCAGTCACACAAGGGAACATCTCCATATTCCTTTTAGGGAAATATGTAAGTAAGAACCATTCTCTTGTCTTCCTTGTCTCTTCACTGTGACACACCTGTCCAAGCAACTGTCCTTACACAAGAATGTCACTCATTTACTTCGCATGCCAGCTCTCTGGAGATGAGGGGGCCTGGATGTATGTCCCTATGAGGCAGAAGGTGTTGTGTGTGTTCAGTGACCCAGTTTCCCTTGTTTGGAGGTTGGCTGCAGAGACTTACTGGGGTCTGAGTGAGAGTTCAACAGCCTGGACTCAGGCTGGTTCCCAGACACAGGGTGTGGTTTCCTTAGCTCACTCTCTGCTGTTTGGTTGCCACTGGTAACAGGATCCAAACAACTTGGACATGTGGTTGTATAAAAAAAAAAAAACCTGGGAATGGAACCCAAAGTGGGAGTCTGGGGCCATTCAGTTGATGGGAGAGCTGCGGTGAGTAGCAGGCAACTGCTCATTTATTTCCCCTCCTTTCTCTCTAAATTATACTTGGGATGCTTGATAACCATGTATGTGGATAGTTTGAAATAAAATACTCTGAGTTCTAGTGTTCCTTGCATAGCTTAGATAATTGCTCTCAATTTACTTGTACAGATTTCTTTTTTTTCAGAAGGAGAGGAAAAATTAGCATATGTGTAAAGAAATTGAGAGCTAATAGAAACTTATAATTTGGTACTTTCCCGGGCACAAGATTCCTTAGAAAATGACTTGGCAAAGGGGCCACAAAAGGCCTTGGAAGTGCTCAGGATTGTTCTGGCCTGTTGTCTAGGGCTACGGCTGGCCATGGCAGGGCTGGGGGAATAAGTGGAGTCTGTTAATGAGAAGGGACTTCTGAGATTCTTGGAATAATCAGCTAAAACCTTTGTAAAAAGTCATTTTTTCCACATTGTATTTTAAACTTGCAGTGTTTTAAACAGCACTTGTCCGAATTGGTGAATATACTTTAGTGAATATACTGATTCTCACTTGCTTGACCCAAAGGGGATTTGATTTTGGTTTGTCACAAAACCACATATCACTATGACAAAATTATTCAGTTGCGAAACATGCTGGTGCCTGTCAAGAATGCCATATTGATAAATACTTTGTGGCCCTATTGCTCAGGCCTCAAAAGTCAGGGGTAAAACTTTTAGGGATCTATTCAAGGACTACAAACATTTCTGCCAGATTTCAAGTAAATTAAAATGAATTCTTGAGGAACTTCTGTACCTAGTATGGTACAGAGTTAGCAGTTAAGTTTTGTTCAGGACAAATAGAATTGGACAGATAGGAAGATAGTAAGGCCTGCAGAGAATACTTTTTTTCTACCTAGAAAGTGATGGGAAAGGGGGCAACAGCTGGCAGGGAGGCTTCTGTCTTGTAATATGGTAACCAGGGCAGTCCTTGGAGCATAGGGCCTGACCCCTGTCTCCTCCTGTGGACCGAGCTGCCAGTGTGGGCATCTCCCCAAGAAGCTGCTGTGGGCACATAGTATGCCTGCTGCTCTTTTTTGTGTGAAACTATTTCTTCTTCCTCTCTGTTCCATCACACTCCCTCAGTCTCTCATATTCACTGCTCACTATGACCTCATCTTCCAAAATCCCAGTGTGGTAATCCCAGCCAGCAGAAGCTCTGATCCCCTTATCCTCCTCAGTTTCCTATGAGAGTCAGCATAGTGGTATGTCCCAGCAGGGATTTCTGCCATCTCCCCAGGGAGTTGCTGGCCCTTGGCCTCTCGCACTCAGGGGAGTTCCACTCAGAGCACTTTCTTCTTGGGAATCATAGTGAAGTATCTGCTGCCTTGGCACCAGATGGCCAGTCAGTCTCCACTGGAAGCTGGGCTCCGGTTCCCAGAGGAAGCTGGGCCTTGGTCCCCAGATCCCACGGACTCAGAGGGTTTTATTGGTCACACAGTAGTGCACAGATATTTCTAGGACCCTCTTCTGTAGAGTGCCCTAGTTCTTCCATTGGTCATTTGTTCTGCTGGCTTGCCTCCACAGGTCCCTCCAGCTATAGGGTGGGCACTATGGCTGAGAAGTTCGACTGCCACTACTGCAGGGACCCCTTGCAGGGGAAGAAGTACGTGGAGAAGGATGGCCACAACTGCTGCCTGAAGTGTTTTGACAAGTTCTGCGCCAACACCTGTGTGGAATGCCGCAAGCCCATTGGTGCCGACTCCAAGGTAATGATCATCCCCATGTGTGAGCAGGACAGATTGGGCTTTGGAGTGTACTTTTCCTGCAGCTGTGACAATAGCTTTCTTTGTGAGTTCTCATCAGGGTAGCCATCTTGAGACCTTGAGATGGCCTCTCCAGTTCCTGAGACTGTTCCTGGTGTCCTGAGATGTTTAATATGTGCCTTGGACTAGAGGGATGCCAAGGCCCTTGCTAGCTCTTTTGGTTGTACAGGTTGACTCTCCCTTATCTGAAATGCTTGGGAGCAGAAGTGTTTCAGAGTTTAGATATTTTTTGGATTTTAGAATATTTACATAACCATGTTTATATACCCATGATGAGTATCTCGGGGATGGGACCCAAGTCTAGATACAAAATTTCATATACATCCTGCACACATAACCTGAAGATAATTTTATACAAATTTTTAAATAATTGTGTACATGCAGCTTACTGTGTGCATTGCAGAGGAAGGGGCTCTGAAGATCTTTTTTCCCCTTGGGGTCACTGAATAAACTGTGCCGTGTGCCTGGGTTTTGACTCCCCCCGGCAAATGAGGTCAGGTGTGGAATTTTCCACTTGTGGCATCGTGTTATCTCTCGAAAAGTTTCAGATTTTGGAGCATTTTGAATTTCAGATTCTGTGATTAGGACTGCTCAACCTGCACCCTCTATATTTCAGGAAATGTGAGTTTTTCATCCTCACCTCAGTGTTTCTCTTGCTACTGATACGAATACTTACCCCAGGGCATCCCCAAGGCATAGGGGACTGCAGCATCTCAGTAGTCAGTCGGTCCTGGGGAAAGTGGCCTTGATAGGAGGCTGCTTCCATTGCCCCTGACACCCCTCACAGTGGCCTGCCCCACTCTGCTTTGTTTCTAGGAGGTGCACTACAAGAACCGCTACTGGCACGACACCTGCTTCCGGTGTGCCAAGTGCCTTCACCCCTTGGCCAATGAGACCTTCGTGTCCAAGGAGAGCAAGATCTTTTGCAACAAGTGTGTCACTCGGGAGGACTCCCCCAAGTGCAAAGGGTGCTTCAAGGCCATTGTGGCAGGTACTATCTCTCTCCCACCCTGGGCTGCCAGGGAGGAGGCCCTGAGGGCAGGCGTGATTTCGGGCTTGCTTGTCACGGTGGGGCTAACGTTGCTGTGAGCTGCTTTGAGATTTTAGCATATATATGTACACATATACATACACGTATATATGCGTACACATATATGCTCGCACACACGCACACACTCGGAGACTAAAGAACACTGGCAAGAACAGCTTGTGGCAAGAGAATGAAGTGAAAAGTATGTAGCGCTTTCTCATTTGGGTGTAGTAAGTGATCAAAGCATGTTTCTTTCTGGGGTGTAATTCTGGATGTGGCAGCCCCCTGTTGAACCTCTAAGTCCATGTAGGGGGTAGAGGCGGGGGACTGGGCATTCAGGCATCTCATCCTAAATTAATACTGCTGGGGTCCCTACTCATGACAAAATCCTGGGTTGGCACAACTGCAAGTAGCACACCAGTAGGCTAGTTGGAGGCGTGAGGCCAGTGACTGCAGGGCCTGCATCCCCTCACCTCTGTAGGGCCAAGAGGAGGGGAGATGAGTGGATGCAGCCCCCTGCAGTGCCTGTCAGTGGGGCTATCCAGTTGCTTCTCCCTGCAGGAGACCAGAATGTGGAGTACAAGGGAACCGTCTGGCACAAGGACTGCTTCACTTGCAGCAGCTGCAAGCAAGTCATCGGGACTGGAAGCTTCTTCCCTAAAGGGGAAGACTTCTACTGCGTGACTTGCCATGAGACCAAGTTTGCCAAGCACTGCGTCAAGTGCAAGAAGGTATGTTGTCAAGGGAATTCTGCACTGACCTTTGTTTCTAGAAGTGTTTCACAGTTTGCGAGCACTTGCACACACACTATCCCATTCCATCCTCATGATAGCCCTGTGACGTAGGAATTATTATGCCCATTTTGCAGATGAGGAGACTGTGGGATGAGAAAATAGTGCCTTGACCAAGTCAGGCTCCCCGTGTGTGCACTCACTGTGGTGGTGTGGCACGGCGGCTGGCACTGTGCTCTGAGCCAGGGAAGCCCTGGCTCCAGAGGCCTGCTTTTGCTGCTTAATTGTTGGAATCTCACAGAGGGGCTTGCCTTCTCTGGGCCTTGGTGTCTTCATCTGTAAATTGGGGATAATAATAGCACCTGCCTCCCATGGCTGTTGTGGAGATAGAAGGAGATTATGTATACCAAAGCGCCCAGCACAGTGCCTGGCATGTTGTAGTCATTCAACAAAATGGTTGTTGAATCTGAATCCGGTGCTACACCCCCTGGTCTAGGCCATCACAACTGGAGGAATCACTTACCAGGATCAGCCCTGGCATGCCGAGTGCTTTGTGTGTGTTACCTGCTCTAAGAAGCTGGCTGGGCAGCGTTTCACCGCTGTGGAGGACCAGTATTACTGCGTGGATTGCTACAAGAACTTTGTGGCCAAGAAGTGTGCTGGATGCAAGAACCCCATCACTGGTAGGCTAAAGAGTCCTTGCTAAGTCTGCCAGGCTAGGTTTTATGCATGGTAACCATCTCTCATTTTCCTATGTCGTCGGTTTCATCCACAAAGGCCCCAAAGAATGCCCTTCTGCCCCTGCCACTGTGCTCCCAAAGGTCCCACAATAGTTTGGATTCTCCCCCAGGTCAGGTTAGCATTTGCAATACAGAACACTTCCTGAATACTGCTGAATAGCTAACCACGCCAGGAGTTCACAAGCCTGAGACCATGGGGGTGGGGTGGGGGGTGCGGAGGGGGGGAGGCACTGCACAGGGTGGTTGGGGGGAGAGGGAAAGGGAGGGATGCTGGTGGGGATGGGGTTGGGGGAGGGGGAGGGCCAGGGAGGCCGGAGTGATAACCTGGGATGGGGACACCCCATAGTTGAAGGCTAGCGCAGAGGTACCTGCTGGCAGGGTTTATTTTTTTATTTTTTTATTTTTTAATTTTTTTGCGATCAGAAGCAAAGCTAATCACTTCATTCCTCATCTCGCGGCCGCGATCCACGTGCCCCGGGCCCTTTCCCCTGCCTCCAATTATCCCATCTCCCGGGGGAGCCTTGAAATGTACATTTGAGAAGACTTTTGCCATCCTCAGGGAAAAGGACTGTGTCAAGAGTGAGCCACCCAGTCTCTAAAGCTAGGAAGCCCCCAGTGTGCCACGGGAAACGCTTGCCTCTCACCCTGTTTCCCAGCGCCAACCTCCGGGGCAGGCATCCGGGTGGAGAGAGGACTTGTCCCTCGTGGGTGGTGGTTCTTTATAGAAAAAATCGAAGCTTAGCAGCTCCTCGAGGCCCGGTAAGTGCACACCCCACAAACAGCCCAAGTTTGCCTCCTGGTGGCCACTTTGATGCCATGGCCCTGACCTAAATCAAAAGAAACTGATTATGCTGGGAGGTCCGGTGCGGTGCGCGTCACAGGGCGATAGCAGTGGCATGGGAATGTGGGTTCTTTAAATCAGGGAAGCCTTTGGCTGAGCTCCGGCATTTTCTCAGGTCCTTGAGAGCCGTAGCAGGGTTGCAGCGGCGTGGGGCCAGTGCGCGGTGGAGTGGTGGGGGGCTGGGAACAGGCCAGACACTGACTCTGCGTGCTTGTCGGCTCTGTGAATGGGGCAAGTCATCATTTTATCTCTGAACCGCAGCTTCCTCACCTGTATTCATTCAGCTGTCTCTCTCATTTTCTTTTGTTTTTCCACAGGGTTTGGTAAAGGCTCCAGTGTGGTGGCCTATGAAGGACAATCCTGGCACGACTACTGCTTCCACTGCAAAAAATGCTCCGTGAATCTTGCCAACAAGCGCTTTGTTTTTCATGGGGAGCAAGTGTATTGCCCTGACTGTGCCAAAAAGTTGTAAATCGACAGGGGCCCCTGTCCTGTAAAATGGAATTTGCATCATGTTCTTTGTGTCCTTGCCCTCTCTGCCCAACACCATCTATAGGGGAAGAGTGGCCTTTCACCTCTTTAAAGTTGTTCCTTCTGTCTTTTCTCCCATTTTACAGTATTTGTCACATAAGGGCACACAGTGATCATGTTAGGATTTAGCAAAAAGCAACCTTTGCAGCAAAGCTCATTACTCTATGGCTGCAATGAAAAAACAAAACAAAACAAAAAAACAAAAAAACACACAAAAAAACAAAAAAACAAAAACTTAGATAGATTGACTCTTCTGCATGTTTATCATAGAGCAGAAAAGTGCTAACCATTTAGCTCCTTCGTGATGTAAGCAAGAAGCATATGTGATAAAGCCCCCACTGAGATATCTTTTGTGGCTCAGCTGGGACCCACCATGTAGTGACATGACGTGCAAGAGTTGCAGCGGCTGCTCCAACTCACTGCTCACTCTATTCTGTGAACAGAAACAGAACTTGCTGGAATGCATGGTGTAACTTTTTCATCAGAATTCTGACTTCTGTTCTTTTGTGCTTTCACTTGACTAACAAGAATTTCCAGAAAATTAACATTTGAACTTAATGGTAATTCTCACCTGACCTTTCCCCATACTAACATTGGGTTTCCTGGTGTGGCATGTTTTCTGAGTGTTCCTACTTTAAAACATGGAACATACAGGTGATTTGGGAAGTGTAAACAGACCTGAGAAAACGAGCCTGTTTCAGAGCAACAGTGTCACAGCGAGTACTTATGGAAGCTTATCAAAACTAACCCTGCTGTCCTTTTTATATTTTTTAATTAATGATATTTTTGTTTTAATTAATGGTTTATGGGTTTGGAAACTTGCATGACAATATTTGAGCCCCCTCAGACATACTTGCAGTTTTGAGAGTCATCCTACAAAAGTGACTATAAAACTCTAGAGGGGTAGCTGAGCAGGCACCAGGGCTGTCATCAGTGTGGTTGTGACACTTCAAAACCGTGACAAGTTGAATTCCTTGTAACATAGTAGTTGTCTGCTCTTTGTCTGTGTGTTCAAGAGGACTGCAAAGTCCCTTCTCTTGTGATTACTAAGACTTTTCCTTAAGAGTTTAGCTGGATCTCTGGGGGAGTGGGGAGGCCACCATCCTTACCAGTGGAACCAGATTTCCACCTCCTGCTTCCCTGAAAGGCAGGATCACCTACTTACTGTATTCTTCATTATTATATTACATAGTATAATGAGACAATATCAAAAGTAAAATGTAATGACAATACATATTAACATTCTTGTAGAAGTGGTTATAGAAGCCAATGCCTCATTTCTACATTTTGTCATTAGATATTATCATCTAACGTTTCAGTGTATCCTTACAGAAATAAAGCAGCATAGAAAGAACTTGCCTCCTGTCTTTCAATTCTGCGCAGAGGAAGCACTACAGCCTGATAGTACTAAACTGGAAATCCAAGTAACTTCTTCTGAGAGATTTTCCTCAGCTCAGTGCAATTACTCTGAACATAAAGATTATAAACAAGCCTATAATGCCACTTTGATCTAGTTAAAAAATAAAACCTAGTGACCACTCTGACCCCAAAATAGCATGCCCCAGGTTTGCATCTCTTAAAAAGGATGAGTTGATTCTATTTGGCCAGGGTGGTGTGAGTGGGGTGGGGAGGCAATCCCAGATGAGGCATGTCACTGAGAAGTAATCATGGTCCCTGATTGTTTCAGAAGGATCTTCCTCTTGGCTCCTTTCTTCTTGGGCCCTCTGGAGGCCATGATCCATGCTGAGCACTACTGTAGCCCAACTACATAGTCTCTGCCCTCTACTTTAATGAGACCCAGTTTCCTCCATGAGGTTTGGGCCCATGTCTCTTGATAGGACTGAGGGGTTAGAAGAAGTGTGGGCAGAGGAAGAGGCTGGTCCAGCATACAGCTCCCAAGTTGCTATAGCTTTCAGATCACCACACATTGACATAAGTGGTTCACACATCCCACCCACACCCTTGTGGTGGGTTCTGTATAGTTCAGGAGTCCCAGGGCATCAGAAAGCTACTGTGCCTGCCTTCTGGCATGGAAGGGTCTAACAGGCCCTAAGGGCATCTCCTCATTGCACTTCAGCTAACAGGCAGAGTTGGAGGGATGAGAGGGTGTTAGGTTTTGATGGGCTCCATGACTAGGGCAGAATCCCTTAGTAGCTAACATTTACCATCTCAGAAGAGGATAGAAACCTGTCAAAAACCACTGGGGTTTTCGTTTTGGTTTTTGGTGCTAGAGATTGAACATGGGCCTTGCACAACCATGAATGTTTTTAAGAACATGGAACACATCCCCTTGTGTTTCTCTAGATCAAATTCGATGTCAAAACCTTTAAACCAACAGAGTCTGTCCAGTCTTCTGGGGACCCCAGGGAGCAGGGGTGGTGGATTAGGGAGTAGAGAGCAGCTGTTCTGCTTCTCAAGGGAGCAGGTTCTTGAAACTACAACAAGGAAAAAACAAAAAACCCAAAGGAGATGGGCCTGGGACAGACAAGCCACTCCTTTCCCTGAATACTTGGAACCTGGCTTATGCCCTTTTCCCCAGGAGAGCCGATGACAGCACCCCAGTAATCTCCACTTCTGCAAGCTCCACTTGGGCCAGGCAATGGGCCTTTCCACACCCAAGCTCACCCTCCTTTACCCAGAACTCCTGTCCTTCTGGAAACTGGCACTCACCTTGCTGGTTCCTTGGCCTCTATAGTCTGCTCATTGCTCTAAACTCCTCTGTTTTCCTATCCTTACTTCCCCTCCAAATCTGTCCTAGATTGCTCCCAGCACCTCAATCATTCTTTTCTTGCCTCCATTCTGTTACCTTCACCCCCAGTCCACAAAACCTGAATTAGTGGCCTGAGTTCTACTGAGGAACAGCCACATTGCCTAACATTCCTAATACAGCCACTCCACTACTTGGCCACATTCCCAACAGATTGCCCCCACCACCTTCTTCACCTAAGACATGGAGGCCTATCAAGGGTCTGTCTTCAGCAATTGCTCAGCACTTAGTACTTAAACATCTTCAGAATACCTCATACATTTTGGATCTGCTCCTCCAGCCCATTCTAGGCCCATGGTTTCCATTTTCTAGATGAGAAAATGGAGGTTCAGATGGGTTGAGAAGCTTGCCTGACAAGCCACACCCTCTAGTTTATCAATGGTGATACTGCATTGTCATAAAAAGGAATGCATCACAATAAGGAAACTACCATGCACTATGCTCAATACTTTAGAAGGCAATTGTGTGTGTTGAAAAAGCAACAACTGTAAGGCTCAGGAGGAATGAGGGTAAAATTCTACTTACCACGTTGTCAATAAAGAGGCATTTTCATCCTCAAAGGGGATCAGAATATCAAAACAGGCCAACTACGGCTAATAGGATGGTGTCGGGAGCCAGGCTGCCTGTTCAAACCTTGGCTGCTCTGCCATCTTTTAGCGATGAGACCTTTGGCAGTTCCCTAACCTCTCTGGCTTGTTTTTTTTTTTTCATCTTTAAAATGAGACTCCTACTTTGCCAAATCACATGCAGATGACATGATTATAAGTGCTTAATGAGTGGGGTGACTGGCATCCAGTAAATGTAATCAATGTTAGCAAAAATTTTCTCCCCAGCACCAAAGACACTGCTCTGGTGTCCCTGACCTACCCTGTAAGCCAAAAGACAATTTTACTCCCATAGCAGTAGGGAGGTGTCTTCAGAGTTGGAGAGACTTAAATTCAAATACCAGCTCTTCCTCTTTCTAGTTGTGCAACCTGGAACAAATGCAACCTGTATAAATGGCAATGTTCTATAAGTAAAAATGAATACCACACCTCATAGGGTTGTTGTGAGGATTTAAAATGATGTCTCTAAAGAGCTGGCATATGGTACATGAGAGCTGACCACCATTATACCACAGAATTGGAGAAGTAGAGGAGCAGCTAGGACCCATCTGGAAACACTAACTGGACTGCTGGGAAGGGAGATGTTCTGCTTAAACAAACCAGGCCAGGGGAGGGGCACTAAAAGTAACAACAGGGAATTGACCCCTGATAAGATTAAGTGATGGACAGTTTGCCTTCCACCTCTGGCTCCTTGGCAGTAACTCCTGTTTCATATCTCCTGATGTTCTGGCCCCGACCAGAATGAGTGGCATTTAGCAATGTCAGAATTACAGAACCAAAAGGGCCCAGAGCCCCCTTCATTTGATAGACAAGGAACAGGGCTCAGAGAGGAGAGGCAGTGTGCACAAAGTCACACACACACAAATCCTTGTGGCTAGAATTCAGGTCTTCAGGGTACTGTGGAGCACTGACAGGATCCCATATTGCACTGCTGGGTTTTCTAGGCACTGAAGCTGTGTAAAGTTTCATTCTACATGCAGTGCCCATGAAAACAGTGATGTAAGAAATGTGCTCATCTGTAAAACCTGGTAGTGGCCAGAGATCTGTGTCTCAGGGAGAGGGGACCTAAAAGCTATAGAGGGAGGGAAACATGAGGGGATAAGCAGGGAGAAGGCTAGGGATTCTGTTACCTTGGAGTTGTAAACAGAACACCCTGGTTCAGCAGTTCCAACAGATGAAGCAACAGTACCTGGTACCTGACTTGGCAGTGAAGAACTCCTCAGATAAATACATGGAGGTGGTACCTTTGGCAGGAATGGGATGTGTCTAGCTTGTGTTGATTCAAATGTACATAGAATGCTCTTGAAAGGTCAATGGAGAATGGCTACATAACTGCCAGACCCCAAATACCTGGGATAACAAGTACCTGGCCTTTTCAAAAAACTTAGTGGAGGAAAGCAAGTTCATTAAACAGCCGGATGCGGCACATGCCTGTAATCCCAGTGGCTCAGGAGGCTGAGGCAGGAGGATCATGAGTTCAAAGCCAGCCTCAGCAAAAGCAAGGCCCTAAGCAACTCAGTGAGACTCTGTCTCTAAATAAAATACAAAATAGGGCTGGGGATGTGGCTCAGTGGTCGAGTGCCCCTAAGCTCAATCCCTGGTTACCTCTCCCCCAAAAAAGGTTCAAACTAAACATCTGTGGGTATATCAGAATATTTGTTTTATCATTCACAGTTAACAGTAATGTAATGAAGAAATGTACATATAAAATAGCACACAAACTGCCTGAGTATAGACTTTAAAAAACAAGCAAGTATCGCCATGTGTGGTGGCACAAACCTATAATCCCAAGGGTTTCGGAGGTTGAGGCAAGAGGATTGTGAGTTCAAAGCCAGCCTCAGGAACTTAGTGAGGCCCTAAGCAACTCAGTGAGACCCTGTCTCTAAATAAAAAAATACTGGGAATGTGGTTCAGTGGTTAAGTAAGTGCCCCTGGTTCCCTGGGTTCAATCCTCAGTACCAAAAATCAATCAATCAATCAATCAATCAAACAAACAAAAGTGAGCAAAAGAAAGAATAAAGAAATTAAGAAATGTAGAGATAGATTTCCTCTTCTGAGTCAAGCACTGAATTCAAGGATTCAATATTTAAAAGGCCAGGGGAATAGATATCTTTTCTGAAATGTTCTGGAACTAGATAGTGGGGACACCTACACAACCTTGTGAACATACACTTCAATTACAACAATGACTTTTCGTTGGATGTAGTGATATGCACCTGCTGCCCCAGCTACTCAGGAGGCTGAGGACTGTTTGAGCCCAGGAGTTTGAGGCCAGCCTGAGCAACACAGGGAGACCCCATCTCAAAGAGAAAGAAAAGAAAATGGTGACTGTTAGATTATGATTTTTACAATAAAGAGATTTTAACAATGGGCCTTGATAATAAGTGCAAGCCATCACAGGAAGAGCAACAAGCAGCATCCTAAGAGTTGTAGGAAGAAGTTGGAAGAAGAGTTGGAAGAAGAGTTCTTACTGTCCTAGAAGTGTAACTCTGTCTAATCACCAACTAGATGAAGAGGGAAAGCAGAAGATCTGATTACTAGTTCTTGACCTTACTGGTTCCTTGTGTTCATAGTTTAGTTAACAACTTGGTATGACCAGTACCAGTACATTTTTGCCATTATAATGAAAACAAAAATTGCTTTATCTGTGAAGTTTATTTCATACAGATCAGAGTTACAGGGAACGGTAACAATGTTTCGGCGTGTGACATTTGTGCAGAAAAATAGCATTTCATATTTTAAGATGATTGTCTCTGCCTTTTATACAAAAAAAGCTAGTGTATAAAAATAGTTTTAAACCTAAGGCATCCTGCCTAATCTATAACAAAGGTACAGTACTCTGTGTAGCAAAGAACCAGGCAATCAGAAAGAATCATTACCTTCGTTGACTAATCCAAGACTGGTGGCCAAAAGGAACACAGGCCCGCTTCAAACTATTTGTGATTCAACACTAAAAGCTCATTACCATTAGGACAAGGAATCTGCATTCAAGTTTTATGGAATCATATAGCCTATGTGTGTACGTATGTACGTATGTGTACGTACATCTGTGTGCCTATCACGGGAACTGAAGAATAACACTGCTGCTGTCCTCACCTGCAGCCAGTGCCTAGAGAAAGGCAAGTATATTTTGGTTATATATCCCAAGCCTATACTGATGGGCAGAACTAGGGAGCACAAACAGAAAAAGATGATAAATATTCAACATTTAGAGGAATTAAACATACCCCATGAGACAATGGCCAATTACTGCTTTATGGACACAACAAATAAAACCCATCTTTTGGTAGATAAGCCCCAATATGTACTTCAAAGGAAACACTGACAGGAGTGTGAGAGATGCTGAATGCTCCAAGTTTATGCTTTCCAAGACTGCTAGCATTTGTGGGTATCAATGCCGGGCACTGACAATAGAAGAACTGAAATACGCATATATTATGCTCAAATTTTACTATATCATGCAGCCTTTGGCATTTGTATATTAGAGACAATTTTGCCAGCAATCCTGAGTGCCTCACATCTTCTATCAAGTTCTCCACAAAATCAAATTTTCTAGTAGTTAAATTGATGTCATTGTCAAACAAGAATCATTAAGACTTCTAATATATGCTGAAAGAACATCGTTCCTTTAATAGAGTTCTTTTAGAAACTCAATAGTTATCACCTAATGAAAGCACCCTGGATATACACACTCCAACACACATGGAGATACACACACAAAAGACAATCATGATTTTTTAAGGGAAACCAAAGCATTTCTTTTTAACTCAGAACTCTCACAAGAGAAAAAAAATGATATGAACACCTTCCAAGACAGATGTCAGGGTGACCTTCGGATGTATCCTTTCTTTTTTGTTTTAATGGTCATTTCCTTTGCCAGGTTCAAGTATGAAGCAGGCAAATTCTGAGGCATAGGCCTGGGAGTTATCCAGAGTGGAGGACAGATCAATCTTCTAGGCTGTACGAGGTTTATGTATCTAAGCAGAGGGAAAAGGAAAGAAAGACCAGTAGAGAAGATGCTGGTGGTCTCATGGCAACTTGTCCCTGGCCTCCTTTTGGGGTGGGCCTAGGACCCCCTAGACTGACACACTGGGTCCCTTAAAATGTTCCCCTCTTCCTAGATCCCCAAAGGAGCCCACACTGCCTCACTTGATTTCTAAGAGAGCTTCTCAAGAGAAACAATGGTCTTTTGGGTCTTTTGGTTTTGGAAACAGAGGATGAGGGACTAATTCCAAAGACCTTCCTGGACCTCTGACCTAAAGGAAAATTATGTGCTTGTCAAGTTGCTGGTGGATCAAGAGCTCTGAGGAATCTGGATCTTGAAAAGAACTTAGTTTTTTGTATCTGACAGGAAATGCAGGACATAAAAATTAGAAGCAAGCCATCTACTCTCTCAAAACTAACTTAATGGAAGACTCTTCTAAAGCATTCCTGCAGACTCAACACCATCTTCTTCCTCTCCTCCAAAAAATGCCCTACTGCTAGAAGTAGGAGAGGGTTCAAGGTCAACTGCCTTTGGAGCAGAGCAGAGATGGGATGAGGCCTTACTGGAATTAGCAGGCACAGATTGGCTTTTTTTCTTATGGTCTGTAGGCATCTGAGGATTTGGGTGGGATGTCACAGAATCCTTCAAATTTTGTTTGTGGATATCAGGGGTGACATTTGTGTCTTGTGATTCAGTGTTGTGACTACTACTGTCATTTTTGCCATAAGTCTGCTCCTGAGGTGTGCTGACATTCGGGATGGATTGGGTGGTGGTGCTGAGTTCCTTTGCTTTTCCAGTTTTTGCTGTGCGTGTAGATGATCTTTTGGTAGATGACCTGGAGAGAGATGTTTTGGTTAAGATCCAGATAGTACCAGGCCCAGTGGCACACCCCTATAGTCCCAGCAGCTTAGGAAGGCTGAGGCCTTTGTGAGTTCAAAGCCAGCCTCAGCAACTTAGTGAGGCCTTAAGCAACTCCGCAAAACCCTGTCTCTAAATAAAATATTAAAAAGGGCTGGGGATATGGGTCAGTGGTTAAGTGCTCTTGGGTTCAATCCCTGGTACAAACAAACCAAAACAAGGTCCAGATAGTTCCAAAATCAAGCCTGTACCCTGAAAAAAGCATTATTTTTCAGTTAACTTCTAAACGATGCTTGGGTATTAATGAACTTCCTGAATCCTAGCATGGGAAAGCTGGAAGGGACCAGGGGATCACACACTGCTTTTCAAATTGCATTCTTGAAAGCCCTACAGTGCCACAGAGGTACCAGGACATAGGGAGCAGATAAACACATAGGAACCCAGTCCCCCTCCTTCAAGTTGGTCAAGGGAAATGTCCACTATGGCACAGTTAGAGAAGCAGAGCAGGATTTGTAACTCTAGAGCTCTTTTCAACTGTTTCTGAGCCTCTTAGCAGCCTTGTGTTTCCACAGGCCCTTATAGCTTAAACATCTTTTCAGGTAATCACCCAACTACTATTCCTTTCCAAGAAACTAACCTCTAACTTGGTTCCCCATCTAAAAAATGAGGATATTATTACCAATCTCACAAGTACTGTGAGAATTAAAGCAGGCCATGTAAAAGGCCTGGTTTACAACAGGCATTCAATAAATGGCTCCTTCTCTAATTTTATGAAACAACAGTCATTATGTAAAGAAAAGCAGTTTGGGCTCTGCCCTTTAGCAGTGGGATGTTGAAGAAATCCCCTTAGCTCACTGCACCTCAGTTTGGTTGTCTAATCAGGAGGAGGCTCTTTACCAAGCAAGGCTATAGTGGGGCTTAGCTTATTTCTGTAAAGTTGAGTGTTTGGCATGTGCAAACTAAGAGCTCAAGAAATAATATTGCTTGGCATTCTAAGAAGGTCAATCATAATCCCCCCCAAGTTTATTCAGATAAATAAGATGCAGAGTGACTTACTTTAAGCCTTTTGCTTGAGTCGAAGACTCTTTCAGGCTTTTTTGCCTAAAAGGTTTCAAATCACCATTAAAATATGATTTCTTTTCTTTATCGGTCTCACCAGTTGTGGCTTGTAAAAACACCAGTTTCTGAGGCATTTTCTTGGCATTTTTATAAGGCATTTTGGGCTTGTTAGGTGACTCTCTGCCATTTCCATTAGCTAGGGAAGAGAAAGGAACAAAATTAAAACTGGAGTTTCAAACAACACAAGAAAAAGAAAAAGCTGCAATCCTGAGGAGATGCGGGTGCCTGACACAGAGGGCATCAGGCAGGTAACACTCTGGGGAGCCAGGCCTACCACCCCCAGCTGCTTGTGGTGCTTGAGCTACAGTCAGCGCTGCCCAGTACCTGCACTCACCCTGCCCTCCATGCACAAAGGGGCCACCTTTAAGGAACCTGTCCTGTCTCCTGAAAAACTGGTGGACCAGTGGGTAGGGCTACTTCTTGCTACTCACACCTGGCATTCATCTAGAACAGGCTGGTCCTGAGTTTGTCTTGCCCCCAAATGCTACTTTTCACACTGGACTCTCCTGTGGGCTCTCCTCCTTCCAGCCGACCCAAAGCTTCTGTCCTAATGCCATACACTGGCTGCACTCTCAACTGACTTCTTTGAACCCAGTCCTTGTGTGATAGTAACCACTCTCTGTTCAGGTGTCTATCTCCCCATGGCTTTTCAGTACCTTGAGAATACCCTGCTTACCTGTTCAATGTCTGCTTTCAGGATAAATATGGATCAATAGTGTTTTCTCAAATGCCCATTACTATGAAGTATTTCCTACTTGGAGGGAGTCACCAATATATTTCAAGAGGGTATGAGCATCATGACACAATTTCAATTTTTCCTTATAAGTTAGAAAGTTGAATCCCACCTAGAGTTAATCATGGCTGCCTTCTGAGGCTCTGAGCTATGTCAGCAGTCCTCATATTCTACTGAGGAAGAGCTACCACCTACAATCTAATAGCATAAAGTATAAAATTAAGAAGCAGTGGCAAATATTTATTGACAGTTTACTACATGTTAGCTGCTATTCTTAGCATTACTCAGATTTATCTCACTGAAATCTCATGCCCAACCCTGGTAAAGAGACATTATCTCTCCCTCTTGCAGATGGTAAAGTTGGGCACAGAGAGGTTAAATGACTTGCCCAAGGCCACAAAGCTCAGATGTGAAGGAGCCCTTAAATATAAACCAAGGCAGTCCAGCTCCTTCGTGGCAACTAATCGAACATTAGGCACAAACAAACCTGATGGGAACATTTTATCAAGGGAGTCCTCATCACTTTCTGTCTCATCCTCATCATCAGCTTCATCCTCTTCAGATGTATTACTGCCAGATATTTCTGAGGCCTATGGTCAAAAAAGAAAATCAATATTATATCTAATATTCAATCATTCTGGCTTAGAATTTCAGAGAATTTAGATATCAAGACTGGATTGATGGCTAACTTTCAATACTTCAACTACAAGATAAAAAAAAAATTCTAACAACATTAAGTGGTCCAAAGAATGGGGACAGGGGCAGGTTGCCCTTGTTGTGTCTTTCAGCTAGAGAAAGACCCTCAAGAATTAAAGATTTCCCTGAGCAAGAACAGACACTACAGCCTTGAACTGGTATTCATCATCTCTGCTTAGAATTTTACTAAAGACAGGGTGGCTTAATAGTATAAACGACTATAACTGAACAATTGTAAAAAGGCAAAATATAAGTTTTGTAACACAGGATATAAAGAGCAGCACAGAATCTAGGAAAAAGGCACATGCTCAATCAAAAGACACACTGTTGGGGGAAGCAAATAATGATGCAACAGACAGAGAAACTTTCCACCATAAAGGGGAGAAAAACTGGAGTTTGCTAAATTGAAGAACATCTGGTCCATTAAACTAATATTATGTGAGGCAAACCAGCGTGGGAGAAGCTCCCTGTAGTACATATATCTAAAGGACTCCTCACTGGGGTAGGCAAAAACTCCTACAAAGGCAAGTGACAAAATAGGAAAATGGGCAAATGACTTGAAAAGACATGTCACCAAAGGGAATCTCCAAATGGTCAGGAAGCATATCAAAAAGCACTTGACCTCATTAGTCATCAGAAAGTATTGATAAATTCAACAGCAATGACATTAGGAGCTTCTACCTAGCAGAAGATGACAATTCAAAAAGCCAAACCATTTGGAGGGTGAGGATATCTACAACACACAACCTAAAAAGCAGCAATATCTAGGAGATTTAAAGTGCAAGAAAAAGACAAAACAACCAAAAGATTTAGGTAAAAAGACCTATAAAGCATTTCACATGAGAGAAAATATGAAAGCTAATTAAAGACAGGAAAACGTGTTCAACCTCTGTAATGATCAGGGAAATGTAAACTTGATACTTCATACCATGGCCATAAGATCAGCAAAAAGGCAAAAGTTGGCAAGGATGGGAAGTAAGAGGCATTCTTTCTTTTTTTTTTTAATACAGGTGTTCAATGATTTTTATTTTTTAAGAGGAATTCTTATATACTGCTGGCAGTAGAATGAAGACTACCTTTGTGATGTTCACATCTGTCTTTCTTGTCCGCTTCATTATTTCCTCAATTCTCTATTAAAAGGAAAACAAAAAGTCAAACATGAAAAGAGATTAAAAACCAGTGGTCCTGAAGCAGTTGATTATCTCCATTTTACACAGGTGGACAATGACACACAATGTATGCTCCAAAATCATAGATTTCACCCACAAAAGACAATGCAGGACAGCTGGCCTCCCTGTTCTTCTGAACTGGTTTCAGCTATAATATGCCATGAATGGTGACAGTTGTACTTTTTATTACAACATAGATACCCAAATGACAATTTCTTACTTCTATTTTCACATAGACATTAATTAGAGTAAGCATATTTTATTGCAGACAAATTGGAGTTTTTAGTAGGATTTTAGTCTTCACGGACCTTTCCTGAGGCTAAATGAAAATAATGCACCTCAGTCATGGCACTGTCAACAGATTTCATTACTAAAAATAGACAGGAGGCTGACAAGAGGTATATTTTAGGGAGGGTTAAGAATTCTCTACCATGCACGGGGCTGGGTTATAGCTCAGCACATTTGAGGCACTGGGTTCAATCCTCAGTACCACATAAAAATAAACAAATAAAATATTGTATCTATTTTAACAAAAAAGAATTCTCTACCATGCATAAGGTGAGGAGAACTGTGACTCCCTGGCCACCTCAGGGTGCCTGATGATTTATGGACAGGGAGGTCCTGCACACCTCAGCCCAGGTTGGGGCTCCCAGATGAGCCATGTGAGTTGCATAAAATGTGGCTCACCCTTACAAATGGCCTGCACCTTGGCCTCTCAAAGATGCCTGCACTTCTTCCCACGATAGTTATTGCAAATGCTAGCCAGTTTAGAAGAAACTCTAACTTTTGACAACCCGTACCATGACTAGTCATTCTGTTCAAAGGAGCTGTGTTCCCACAGGTTTGCTATATTGTGGCAATGCTGTAATCATTACCAAGGGTTCTTGAGGAAATGGCAATGTAGAGGAAAAACCTTCTATATATAAACCAGCTCCTTGGATAAGGAAGAGGAGAGTATAGTGGGAAAAAAAGCCAGATGCTAATACACACCTGACTTGTGATTTTCAAAAATGCCACCCAATTGTGTTTAACATAATCAAACACCCCAAAACAGAAAACACTTACCTTTTTTCTCTCTAATCTTTCTTGTAAATTTTGTAACATAATTCTCTCCTGCTCCTTCTTGCGTTTATCAGCTTCTTCCTGAGCTTTTATTTTGGCATCCCCTTTCTAGAAAAAGTGTGTAAAAATATCATTTAAATTCAATATATGATAGCACATTTAAAAAGTCAACTGTTGTAACCTCTTGACTGAGCACTCCTATCTATGACCAGTCATGGATTATCAATTTTCAAACCATTAGTTAGAATACACAGAACTAGGTGAAATGTTATCTGGAAGGCTCAGGATGTCAAGAGTATCATTATGAACATCACATCATCTTACTTTAAAACTACGTAGGTGACTATGGAGCTATCCATTAACATAGCAACAAGAGTGAAAAGTCATATTTCTCCCAGTGTCACTGAGAGAATCCACAAAGGTTCCTTCTAGAGAAATTCAAGCACACACAATCATTTATGGAATTTACATGTTACCAAATTTGATGAATCACACACTAAAATTGGGACTAGAAATTAGACTATGGTAATAATTCAAACTGAGTATAGTTTGAGCTCAGTTCAGGAATTTAGTTTCCTAGTGGCTTGAATTTAGAAGGGTGATATATTCTTACTGGTGGATCTGATTTTGAACTTTGCCTGGTGTGGGAGGTGTGGGGTGCAGCTGTGAATGCCATTAGTGTTACCACAGAAAGCAAATTTGGGGAAAACCAACCTGGGATATCTTATCTGAGCAAGCAGTTTGGATTTCAAACTAAAGGACTACTAATCTATAATATACTGTTTTCTGCCTTTTTTTAGCTGCCCTCGGGAAACTTGGGGACTTTGCCAAGGATGGCTGAAGATGACCTGCAGTGGTAATGGGTTATAGTGAAACTGTAATGTTAAAGTGCCACAGGGAATGCTACATCTCCTTACAGACAAATTTCAGCTGGGCATGGTGGAGTAAGCCTATCATCCTGGCGGCTCAGGAGGCTGAGGCAGTAGGATCGTGAGTTCAAAGCCAGCCTCAGCAATGGCAAGGCTCTAAGTAACAGTGAGATCCTGTCTCTAAATAAAATATAAAATAGGGCTGGGGATGTGGCTCAGTGGTTAAGCATCCCTGCATTCAATCCCTGGTACTAAAAATAAGAAACAAAGATTGCTGCCTTTTTTGTGTGTGTGTGTGTGGTGTTGGGGATGGAACCCAGAGTCTCATACATGCTACGCAAGTATCCTGCCACTGAGCCCCAGGCCCAGCCCTGCTGTGAGTTTCAACTAAATTTTATTAGCTGGTTCTTAATTGCTGCTAAAATGTTAAGCCAGTAAACCTGTAGTAGTACTTCCTGGTCTTGATGCTGACATCCTTTGTTCTTTTTAATCTCTTTTTCTTGTTCTTGCCCATCTTCACATTTTGATAGCTCTTCTGCTTGGCCTTTGTCCACCTTCTCTATCACATCTGCCACTTTCCTAGGAAAACAAGAGTATTCAAATAATTCTTAGTATTTATCTTAGTTGCTACCATATACAGCTTGCAGTAGTATGCAACCTTTTATAATGAAATTGCTCCCACATTAATACAGTTTACATTTACACCATATTCACCACTTTTTCTGTGTTGTTACTACACAAAATTTACACAATTTCACCCTTTTTTTTAAAAGTGGGGGAACTAGCCTGAGAGAGTAGAAAAGGACTTCTCTCAAGTACTGGACTGCTTTGAATCTTAAAAACTGTGCATACACATGCACATATGCAAAACAGAAAAGAATTACTCCTGAACTGTTTTAGAGATCCTCCCCAAAGTCCTTATTTACACATGCTTACACCCAATCTCACCTGGGTAATATGGAGGATGGTCTAGTGGTGCCCCATTATCCAGCGCTTTCAAATGCTAAATTAGCCATGTTTACATTAGGTGATAATATTCTTCCACTTATAATTTGTTAGTATTCACAATATCACCTTTCTCCTCTTTCTCTGAGCCCATATAAAGTTTATGGAAATTGTGAAATTATATTGCACAGAAAATAAAGCCAGTGCTGTAGGTATTCCTTGCAGGCAGTGGACAGAGGTTTACATTACAGGGCTCAACTTAAAATGGGCCCCTAAATGGAAGAGCAAGGAACCTTTCTTTTCAAGTTCTGAGGCATACAGCTGTATATAAGGTTTGCTGCCCACAAGACATCCTACAAGCAGTGACTCACTAGTTAGATGAGATTCAGGTATCACAAAGGTCTTTGGAACCCAAAGTGAAATAGGAGTATGTATAATTTCCAGGTTTACAAATACTGAAGTTACAAGTCTTAAAGGGTCTGACACCAGAAAATACAAATATAAATGTCATGTGATCACTCAAGTGCTACTGTGCTTAGAGATGGGAACTCTGGGCATGAGTTTGGTCTTTTTATACAGTAGCACAACCTAATGGCACACAATGTATGGAGATTAAAAGGGACAGAGAGGTCCTCTATGTTCAGCCACTCACTTGGTTAGAAGGTAACAAGGAAATTTTGATCCTTGCTGAAGAAAAATTCAATTTTTGAGAAATTATAACTTGTGGGTAATATTTCAAAATTGGGGCCCCAGCCTAGACTAGTATAGAAAGGATGATGATTTTGTGCTGACCTTGGTTCCATTTCTTTCTGGAGTCTCTCTTCTTCTTTTTTGTCTTTTTGTTCACGAGCAAGACGGCGTTTCTCTGCCAAAATTTTCGTTGCTTCCTCAGCACTCATGGTTCCTGGTGCAATTTTATTACTAGACTCTAGTTTAAATGAAAATGTAGAATAGTTAGTTTAGGGAACTTATTGTCTCTCAGTCCAATAAATAAGTACAATATAACCCAAAACATTAAAAAATGAACAATGTGTGCATAGATCCAAATTTATAAACCATAAGCAAACTATAGGTGATTTGTTCAAAGCCTCAACTGTTCCCTGACAAGAGAATTAGCATTTTCTTTTAAATAAATACTTTTTCCAAAATGCAATACTATACTTCTACTTTATTTTAGCTATATTTTTTGGTGGGTGGGTACCAGGGATTGAACTCAGGAGCACTCGACCACTGAGCCACATGCCCAGCCCTATTTTATATTTTATTTAGAGACAAGGTCTTGGCCTGGGGATATAGCTCAGTTGGTAGAGCGCTTGCCCCTGCATGCACAAGGCCCTAGGTTCTAATCCCCAGCACCACAATAAAAAAAGAGAGACAGGGTTTCACTGAGTTGCTTAGCACCTAGCTTTTGCTGAGGTTGGCTTTGAACTCAGGATCCTCCTGCCTCAGCCTCCTGAGCTGCTGGCATTACAGGCTTGCACCACCACATCTGGCCTTGTTTTAGCTATTTGGAGATAACTCAATCAAATGACTGGATAGGAAAAGATTAAGATATACTGATTATAGGGAAAGTCAAGGTTTAGCCTGGTCCAAATGAAGAGTATAAATCTTAAATACCTGATTAACCCAAAAATACATTAGGCATACATCTGGAAATCTTTGGCACATTTTCATTACTTTCCAGTTAAACTCTGATAACAGTGTGTATATCTGGTTATCATAAAGTGGCTAACTGTAGATGATAACCAAAGAAACCAAGACTATCAGTAAAGTAAGGTGAAGATGTGGAGGCCTATTATCATATTTTAGTCTGTGTAACTCATTGCTTTACTTTAAACAAATCACATGTGAAAAGGAAAATTTTAAGACATATCAAGAATGAACAATATGCAATAAAAAGATTATTTCTGTTACAAAGAATTTACTGTGAAATTCCTTTAAAAAGCAAAACTCCCTAATGTATTTAAAATTAAATAATGTCTGTAGGTGTAAAAATGTGTGTGGCAGGCAAAACAGCCATGTGGCAATTTTCAGGAACCTGCATACAATACAAACTAAGGCACACCACATGCTCTGACCTATATATGGAACCTGACCTACATCTCCTAATGGAAACCTGCTCATCCAGGAATGGCTAGATGTGTTCTCTCCAGCAATCATCTAACATCAGAGCTGGGAGAGCCTACAGGGATCTCCTAGACCAACCCTCTCATCCAACCTGTGCTTTTAGCAGTAGTTTCAAAATGAACTTTCTAAAACAAAGAGGTGGGGTGAAAACGAAGCTTTGGCAATGACAAGTAAGCAGAGAAGCTACATTCCAGGAGAACCAGTGATTTAGTTAAATTCTCTTAATATCTAAAAGAAAGATCACTTCCTAAAGTTCTTTCCATTGGGGAATAAAATTATATTGACCATTCCCAAAGTACCTCAAGATTTTATGTGTTGTTAAAATGAACTTCTTAAATTTTTTTTTTTATATTGGGGAATGAGCACAGGGGTGCTTTACCACTGAGCTACATCTCCAGCCCTTTTAGTTTTCATTTGAGACAGTGTCTTGTTATGTTGCTTAGGGCCTCACCAACTTGTCCCAATTGGCCTCAAACTTATGATCCTCCTGCCTCAACCTTCTGAGTAGCTGGGATCAGAGGAATGTGCCACCACACCTGGCTTAAAATACACTTCTTAATGAGAGAACTTACCCTCAGAGATCATCTGTTTTTGGCTCACAGGCTCACATTTGTTTGGGGATTTAGAAACTGTTTCTCTTTTCTTTTTGACAATACCATCTGGCACAAATAGGGTACGTTGAACAGGTATGATTTTACAGGGCAGAGGAGCATGTACTGATTGTTTTGACAAGACTGGTGAAGGTGATGGTGGGCGGTTCTTTTGAATATGCCTGCTGAGAAAAAGTAACAAATGTGTGTTAGTTAATTTTTAGTATACAATTTGATAAAATATAATGTCTCAACACTATGAGATAATGATCATAAGATTATGATCTGGGAGTTTTTATAATAGACAAAGCTAAATCCATTTTAAAAGTTTTTTTTCTTCACATTTGTGTTACTGCGCATACAATCATATTTCATCATGAAACACTGACATGAAATTTGTCCTGACATGAAATTAACACCTACCAGAATGGTTGCAAGTAGGCTACTTACTTACATAGTATTTACGGGAGAGGGTGGATGACACCCGCTGGCAGGAGATGGTGACTGCATATTAGATAGTATGTTTGAGGATGGATGCTTCTTGATAACAGGGTTGGAGGTCTGTCTGTCCATTTCTGGTTTCTGAACAGGCTAATGCAGTAGGATATTAGTAAGTATTTTATTGCAGCTAGCTTTGTAAAAGAAAAACATTCTGAATAAAGTACAATTATAGTTCCTTAAATCCACGAATTTCCTTTAGTGCTTGAAATCAGGTTCAGACACATTTTCTTCTAGACTAACAATTATATTACACAATTCAAATGGATTACAGAAATAACTAATTTATGAGAAATCTTTTTTTCAAAACCTATTTCCATTTCTAAGTCTTAATTAAGGGTTTGGAAGACTTCTTAAAAAAATCTTTTCTTCAGAGTTCAGAAACAGTTCATAGGAATGTTACACTTTCTCCCTTCAACCAAAAGCAATATTCCACAGTTTGGGGAAAATATTACACTAGAGTAACAAACATCAGAGATTTTAAATTACTTAGGGAATTATTTTATTAATTTTATTGCAGAACACTATAATAATGTTAATTTTGTTGTAAAACCCAACCTATTATGTTCTATACAATGAAATACACGCATTTTAATAGGAAACTTGTCAATAAAACATGACAAACTTCTGGAGAGTCTCTCACTTTTACCTGGAAGATGATTTCATGCTCACCTTGGGGGATGCCTTGTAGGACACTTCTGCCACCATCTTAGGGGATGATTCCAAGCTCTCCTTGGGTGATGCTTCTACTTCCCCTTCAAGAGGCACTTCCACATTTGCCTCAGGAAGTGTTTCCGCACTCTGGGATGCTTCCATGTTTGCGTTACAGGGAGCTTTCATGTTCACCTTAGGGGATGAGCCCATGCTCCCCTCAGGGGATGTATCTAGGCTCACCTCAGAGGAGGCATCCATGCTCACCACAGGGGACACTTCCACACTAACCAAGGGGGATGTTTCTGTGCTCGCCACAGGGGACAATTCCATGTTCTCCATGGGGGAGGCTTCCATGTTCAACAAGGCATCCATTCTCACCTCAGAGGGCACTTCCATTTTCGCCTTGGGAGTAGCTTCCACATTTACCTTGAAGGGTGTTACTACTTTCTCTAGGGGAGCCATTTCTAATTTTGTCTGAAGAGGTGTCTTCACTATTGGCTTACTGAACATGATGGAACTCTTCAATTCATCACTACTGTGGCTACGCAAGGGCATATGTACATACTGGAGGAGGTGATTGGTGACACCTATAAGTGAATGAGGATGGAGAGTAAAATGCCCTAAAGTTAGAAATTTGATAAGACAGTATAAGAACAGGAACAGAGAAAAGAGACAACTGTTTATTAGGAAATCACAGAGATTACACACATCACAGGAAGTATTCGCCAACAACAGTCACTGTGAAAGCAATGTTTTTTTTTGTTTTTGTTTTTGTTTTTTTTTAGAGAGAGAGAGAGGGAATTTTAATATTTAGTTTTTAGTTTTCGGCAGACACAACATCTTTGTTGGTATGTGGTGCTGAGGATCGAACCTGGGCAGCACGCATGCCAGGCGAGCACGCTACCGCTTGAGCCACATCCCCAGCCCACAATGGTCTTTATTACAGATGAAAATAAGATGTTTTTCCAAAGTTCATATTTGCCATTTCTGTTTTTTATACCTTTGTTTTATTTATATTTTTACATGGTGCTGAGGACTGAACTCAGTGTCTCACACATGTCAGTTAAGGCTATACCACTGGGCTACAGCCCCAGACCTGCCATTTATATTTTAACTGCACTGCACTTCAGAATTATTTTCATGAAAATTGCAAGGTCTTCAACATCTTTAAAAAGTAATATGAACATCTTCACCAGGACTAGATTTTAACCATTACAGGTGATTACATAAGACACTTCATAGTTGATTGTTGCAGAAGGGAATTAAGAAAAGCATTTTCTCAGCCATATTAAAAACTGTACTAAGACTTACTAGGAGTGGGCTAGATCTCAAAGGTCTCTTCCAGTTTCAGCAAACCAAATATTTTTTTTGCCTAGGGAAGGAGCAAAATGCTAATATTCCATGTCAGCTTGTATGGAAGAAAATGGTAATTCCAATATTTGGAACCAGGCAACCTCATACACTGCTGGTGGGATTGTAGATTTGTATATGTTTCCTGAGGAGCAATTTGGTAATATGTATCAAAAGCCATTTAAGTAGTATATACTCTTTGTTTTAGCAATTCCACCTCTGGATTTATCCTTAGTAAAAAAATAAAGATAAAAAACCTAGATAAAGGGGTTGGGGATTTATCTCAGTGGCAGAGCACTTGCCTAGCACAGCAAGGCCCTGAGTTCAGTCCTTAGCCCTGGAAACTAGATAAATATGTAAAAATGTATTCACATTGTTGCTAACTAAACCATTGTTTTAAATACTGGGATAGTTGAAAATATAATCCAAATATTCAAAAGAAAACTTGCACTATAGGAAGGCAGTCATTAAAAGAAGTAATTTGCAATTTTTTGGATACAGAAAATGGTATTTATTGAGTTTAACAAAGGCAGGTTATTATCTCCTTTTGTGAAAAAATATATATGTGGAAAGATATTAAATTACTAGTGTGCCTTGAAATAGTAGGGAGATTACACTTAAAATCTTGTTCTATGCTAAATGTTTACTGCTTATATAATAAAGTAAACATTTTAAAAATGTCTTCCATGGTAGCTTTCTTAACACTTGGTAAAATTATTTGGCACATCAACTTTAAGTGGCAAATTTTCACGATTTTGTCAAATATTTAAAATAGAATTACCAATTAACTACTTATGAATAAAACTTGACAAAGTTGTTATTTTTTTAGTTCCTCATTTTTGATAAAGAAAGCAGTTTATTTACATATCTACATGTGCCTAACAGTTACATTAATTAACACCAACAATTAGTATTATAGAAAATGTATAAAGTATAAGATTTTTTGTGTGATCCTAGAGACTGAACCTAGGGTCACTTTACCACTGAGCATTATCTCCTTCCAGTCCTTTTTTTAATATTTATTTTTTAGTTGTTGTTGGACACAATAACTTTATTTTACTTATTTATTTTTATGTGGCGCTGAGGATCTAACCCAGGGCCTTGCCCATGCTAGGCAAGCGCTCTATCCCTGAGCCACAACCCCAGCCCCACTCCAGTCCATTTTATTTCTGATTTTTGACATGGGGTCTTGTTGCCCGCCTCCACATTGCTGAGATTTTAAGTGTGCATCACTACACTTAGCTCGTTATAGAAATTTAAGACAAAATACTGAGTTTTTCATGATAGTGATCTATTAAGCTAAAACAAAAATAATCAGAAATATCTAGATTGGTAGTGGGGGAAACTGGCAGAAACTAATCTGATATATATATATATATATATATATATATATACCTAAAGCATGCCAGGAATCAGAGCACTACAAGAAAGACTGATACAATGTTGATTCATTTTACTAATCACATGAAAATGACAGAAAAAAAGAGGTGGGATGTATTCTGGAAAGGAAAGAGCAGAGGGGGTAAATAATGGGGACAATGCAATAGACCTTTCCATTATTGGGGATATCTTGCTGTCCACAGGCTATGTAAACTACAAATGAGAAAGTCCTCATAATCCTGAAGATTTGTTTTGTTGTACTTACAATCTTTATGTCCCTAATTGAAAACTGAAAGTTTGATCAATGTTATTGCTCCATATTTTTGGAAAAAAAAAAAGGTTAGTAGGAAATTTTCTTGTTTGATATTAGTGAAGTTCTTCTATATTTTTAGAATCTATAGAGCTTTAAAATTTAACCAACATGGGCTGGGGTTGTGGCTCAGTCATAGAGCACTTGCCTAGTGCATGTGGGGCCCTGGGTTCCATCCTCAGCACCATGTAATAATAAATAAATAAATAAATAGTTGAATAAACAAAATAAAATTTTAACAACCATCACCAAGTTAGTCATCTCATCCTATTAATTACCCATTACCCAGTTTAATCTACCATGCTAGAAATTTTGTAACTATTGAATCAAATTATTTTGACACCTAAAAGCAAAAAGTCAAGTGTTAGAGCCTACTTTTTAAGTGCAAACACGAGTACTTTCAGGCTTTTTTCCATGTGCCTGTTACCTGGAGTATCTTTTCCTGGGACGGATAATGAAGCAGCAGTCTTGCTTCTGGCTACTGATGCTCTTGTTGGGATAAGCAGGCGACTGATTAAATTATTCTCGGAGGGATTGCAATAAAATCGACGAGCTAAATGATGAGAATAAATTTAAAAAGCATTCAATTTGAGGTCTTACACATGAATAAATACAAAGCAAGAATGATCAATGTAAACTGCTGTAAAAATGGTAACTTTCCCAACAATACATAGTATAATAGGATTGGACACTGTTAATCTAATCAGATTGCACTGTCAGGGACAAGATTACCTGAATTAAGGAGCAAAGGCCTCAGCATACCACAATACCCCCAAAGAAGAAACTCAGGTAACATATTTGACATAACCACCTCCCATAGTATGGTGTCCTTATGGGAACTCACACATGGAGAAAAAGAATTGCACATGACAAAACAACATTTACATGGATTCCCAGATGTATGTCATTGACAATCATAATGATCAAGTGCATTGCCAAAAGCTCCCAGGAATTGACTGAACTTTTTTGTTAAAAATGAGCTTTGTGCCAGGCATGCTAGTGCACGCCTGTGATCCCAGCAGCTCAGGAGGCTAAGACATGAGGATCATGAGTTCAAAGCCAGCCTCAGCAAAAGTGAGGCACTAAGCAACTCAATGAGATCCTGTCTCTAAATAAAATACAAAATAGGGCTGGGGGTGTGGCTCAGTGGTCGAGTGCCCCTGATTTCAATACCCAGTACCTCCTACCAAAATGAGCATTGTTGTAAATAAATATCTTGCTCCAATAAGTATTTATATTCTTAAAGATTCCTATGAAATGGCATTTGTTCCAATAGGGTTGAACCTGAATCAATTAAGTACAAAGTCTTCCATAAGTGAATGGTGAGAAACAAAAAGCAACAAAACACATATGAAAGGGTTCCATCCATAGAACTTCAAGGAGGAAAAAAAGGATGCTTCACTTTTCAGTTTCAGAAATGATTTTTAACCAATAATGTTGACATAAATATGCCTGTTTTAACCACTAATCACCTGGCTTGTCCTCCATGTGTTCTAAGTCAGTAGATGAATGTACTTTGTTTTCTCTTCTATTCAAAGATGAGCTTCTCTTATTTTCTGTTTTTCCTAGAGGTCAAAAGCAAAGAAATATCACTTTTCATGAATGACATAAATATATTATTTTAGGAGCCACTCATGTTTACATATTTTTGTTTATCTTGTCTACCCTTGCTTATAAGAATTTAATTTCAAATACAATACAGAGATTCTACTCCCCAAACTTAAAACTAATTTGCTCTGTTACTGAAATGAAAATAAGGTGATTTAGAAAATGTTAAAATTTAAGAGGTAAAATGTCTGATACTATCCACAACATCAAAGTTCCCAAGTTAGGAATATACAACCTTTGATTTTAGACACAATCCATGATGTCTAATAGTAAAAGTGATTTATATGTTAGTTATAACTAGTATTTTTAAACAAAAATATTAATGTTTAGAATAGATGTCACAACTTAAGCAACCCAACCATTCACAAGGGAAAACAATTTGCTTCCAATAGACACTTTTTTCATTTTGCTTCAAATATTCTAGTTCAGAATACTGAGGAATGTCTGTTTGAAAAAAACAATTTCTCTTTTGGAGATCTGTAAATTAAAGTACATATTGACAATCTAGCATCATTTGAAAATTTCTTGAATTGATAATGTGATTGTATAGCATGAACTACAAAGTTGTAAGCAAGTCAATGATTAAGTTACACAATTCCTCATTAGTAGACTGCAAGAAATGACAAAATACTGAGAATAGTTATGAGTCAGCAATGAGTGGAAGAAAAATAAGACTATCTGAATCAACCAAGATTTAAAACAAGATTATTTAAAATATTACATATTAAATTGTGAACTTCATTTGAGTTTAAAATATTGATCTCTCTGGATTGAATAGGTCTCATTTCAATTTAAAGAGATTTTCTGGAATCATTAATTACAGCATTCATCACTTTGGAGTATATATCATACTGTACCTTTAAATAGGTTACTTCACAAAGTATCTTCCATACATACCTTCTATTAAAAACTAGTAAAGAAATCATTTAAAAAGTTAACTTGGTATTGCTCCTTCAGTGTAGTTTAACTAGTCATTACCTTACCTTTTAAGTCATCGCCTGTCCCTTCTCTTTACATGTTTCATGAATATGGCAAGTGGACATATCAATGAAAGCATAGTTTTATATAATATTATATTTAATCTCTGCTAATTCTTGAAGTAAATAGATAATAAAACATAGTCAACACTTGTAGAACAATGTTTGTGGGACACAAATATGCTATTGCAATTATTGCTATCTAATTTTTCTAAGAGATTTAGTTGGTAAATAATACATTAATTTTACCATGGGACAAGCAAGGTGCTAAAAAAAAGTCTTCCTACATTAGTGTATGAATGAACCCAGGCTACACATAAAAGTGCTTTGGAAAAGAACAAATGTGGATCCAACTTTTCCCAGACTATTGTAAGAGAAAATGTGCTAGACTAAGACTGTCAACAAAAGTAAACAAAAGACAAAATGAAAGCTCATAGTTGAAATTGTAAGAGTTCTAAAGACAAATAACAGGTGAGTTTTAACAAAATAAAAATCATTTTTTCCCCTGAACCTATCACAAGTATAATATTGCTTTGGACAAAAAACAGAAATCCTATCCACTAGATTAGTCACTGCTACGATTCACTATTCTTTAAATGGTACCACCCAGAATCTTTTGCTGTACTAGAATTTTAAAGTCATCAGCATTGCTCAAAAAATGTCAAAGCACCTAATAACACAAGGACACATTTTTTTTTAAAGAGAGAGAGAGAGAATTCTTTAATATTTATTTTTTAGTTTTTGGTGGACACAATATCTTTATTTTATTTTTATGTGGTGCTGAGGATCGAACCCAGTGCCCCTCACATGCCAGGCGAATGAGCTACCGCTTAAGCCACATCCCCAGCCCAACAAGGACACATTTTAAATTCAAACTATTATGATGTCTTATTCCAGGCATAAAAATGATATTGTTTCATCTTTTTTGTCCTTATTATTAAGACAGGGTCTCAAAATATTGCCTAGAACCTCCTGGGCTCAAGTGATCCTCCCATTTCAGCCTTCTGAGTAGCTGGGATTACAGGCACATGTCACCATGCCCAGCTATCTTTATCTTTTTTTAATGGCCAAGTTTGAGGGAATGATGCAGAATTTGTTTCCCAATGTTTTTCTTGCCAAGATCATTCCTACTGCTTCCTCTGGAAAGACAAAGGTATTTTTCCTCTTAGATTGATAAATATGGTTGCTTAATATATTTCAATACATGTGTGCAAAAAGTCAGAAATGGTCACCACACACACTGAAGTAAAGATTTTTTTAAAAAATAAGTAATACTAGGCTGGGGTGTAGCTCAGTGGCAAAGCACTTGCCTAGCAAGCGTAAGGTATAAAGTATAAAAATAAAAAATAGTAATGAAAAGATAAAACACCAGGAACAAAAAAGGTATTTAAAGTATTCATAACAGATAACTTCATTTTATTTAAAACAACACTGCATTTTTAACTATGAAGATTTGTAAAGTGAACTTGGCAATATTCTTATCATTAAAGTGTTTAGGGGGACCTTGTTTCTAAATAAAATGTAAAACAAATAGCTGGGGTTATGGTTCAATTGGTAGGCACCCCTGGGTTCAACTCCTGGTACCAAAAAATAAAAAATAAAAATAAAGCATGTTAAGGTAGAAATCATTGAATTTCTTGATGTCTTAATTATGAAACAAGGAAGGCAATTGTACTTGCTGATCTATTTCACAAGTTCACTGTAGATAACAAATATGATATTTGTAAAGCAGATCAATCTGTCCACCACTATATTTTCTGTCCACCACTATTATTTTCTTTAAATGACACTTAGTGGAAACTGAATGACTAGTCAAACCAGACTTTAGAAAACAAAATTTCTAGAATGTGAATTAATTTAAAAGTAAATTAAATTAATTTACATTCTAGAAATTGACTAGAATGTGAATTAATTTAAAAGTAAAATAAATTATTATGCCACTTAATGCCAATGTCTTTTGGCAAAATATGTTTCAAACATTTCAAATTTGAGCCCCCCAAATTCCATCTAATATGATTAACACAAAAATCATGAAACAAGGATTTATATTGATGAAAATACAAAATAGCAATGGCCATCTCATTCTACTGTAAAATAATGTGGTGATTTTCTGAAATAAATCTAAAATGTTCTACAATCTAAACAAGTGGCACTGTGCAAATACATAAAAATAATTGATTTCCTTAAGTTGAAAATCAGCAGAATTCATGACATAACTACTTACTCTTAGCAATAGAATTTAAGACCTGTAAATGACATAGGCATCTATTTAATTAAAGCAGATAAGCCCTGCTGAAGATTTTCAGTAAATATAGATCATTTATCAACTGAGAAAAGATATGATATTTACTGTAATCATATTTTTACAAGATAATATTAGCTGAAAAAATGAGTTTTCATAGATGTAGTTCTATGGAGGACAGATTTACATTAATTAGGAATATAATATTTATTGTCATTTCTTCCAAACTATATAAACTTAATATTTTATTTTATGAAACTGCATAAAATTACACCTACATATAAAAAAACTTATGGTGAGTAAATAGTAAAGAAAATAGTTTATTTTTTAAAACAAGTAGTGTGTAGTTATAATATTATGCTGGTTATAAATTTAATTAAGATTTGGGGTATATTGAATTAAAATATATTATAAAATCTTACCTGTTTCTTCTACACTGGCATATGACACAAATTTAAATATAAATTTACTGTGTATAGCATTTTTGTTTAGGATAGAGATTACAATCTTGCTATAAATGCAACCTTATAGTAATAGCCAACATTTAAATATGAACATTAGTGAACTTAAAATCTGATAGTTGTGTTCATTACCAGGTTTGTTTTCAGAATTTGCCATGGCGGAGCCTTCCCATGACCATCTCTTTTGCCGTTGATCAACACGGTTAGTCCGTTCCAAAGTGCGAGAAAGAACAGCTTTGTATTTTTCCTATTTAAAATAAATGCCAACACGTTTTTCTACATTCACTATATTAGTAAAATTTTGATTTGTGGTTTACAAAGCAAACCTCATCACCAAATTTCATTATCAGAAGTTAAGTTTTTATTAGATAAAAGTTTAAAATAATTGGAGACATGTTTCAGGTACCAATCAATACCAGTGCTTCTTCTGAATAGTTTCTATTTTGTTTTATGAACCCTGCATCAATGAACTGACCATGCTTTCCTCTTTGCTTATATCCTTAGGAAATTTAGAGTCAAACTTGTGGTTTATTTCTCTCTCTCTCTCTCTCTCTCTCTCTCTCTCTCTCTCTCTCTCTCTCTCAGTACTGGGGATTGAACCAAAGGGTGCTTAACCACTGAGCCATATCCCCAGCCCTTTTTTATTTTTAGTTTTGAGACAGGGTCTTGCCAAGTTGCTCGGGACCTTGCTAAATAGCTGAGGCTGGTTTTGAACTCAAAAGATCCTCCTATCTCAGCCTCCTGAGCTGGAGGGATTACAGGCATGTGCTACAGCCTGGTTTGTGGTCTATTTTTAGCAATTGCAAAGACTGAGTGCTAATCATATCTTACCTACCTTAATACCTTTGTCTACCTAAATTCTCCCCTCAGCTTGAATCCCTCAATCATTACTTTCTCAACCATTAATTTTAATATCTGGTGTGCTATGTATTTTTTAAATTTCCTTAAATTTTTGTGAAATGAAGCAAGAAAATAACAGCATGCATATCAGTAAATCTATGCCACACTCATCTATTATACCCACACCTATAGCAGCTTAATTCTGGTGTCAACTAATAGTGTTCTAAAAAAGATAAGTGATGTCTTTGTCTTGACCTCAACTGTGCATTAAACTAGTCAAATCACCGCTCACAATTGCCATGCTGTGGCAGAAGAGCTGCACTCCAGAAATGAGATCTTTACTCAGATATTTCTCATTTCTGTGTATAAAATACCATGTACTATACTTGAGTAAGCAAATCAACCTCAGGGCCAGAGGTTTTCTATTTTTCCTTAACAACCGTTTCATAGCAACATCATCCTTATAATGTCCCCACCATTTCTGAGGGCAAAGATAAACATGCCAGGAAAATGAAAGAGAATTTATGTAATGGCAATATTTGAAAATCACATTTTCTAACAGAAAGTCAAGTTATTCTAAATTGCTTAGAAACCCTGGAACTATAATAGACTAAAACTAGAGAAGAACCTTGCCTTATGAAAATATTTCTGATCCATAAGAATTGTATCCCACTGTTTTAAATGTACTGACCCTCTGTGCTGTCTTTCAGGTTCCTTCTCAAATCTGTGGCTGCCCATAGCTTACGTGTAGTTTCCATTTTGTGTCATATATTTCCTCTCTATACTCACATCTCCTTCTCTACTCTTCAAAATTATATTCTCATTTCCTATAGCCAAACCTACTTAAAGTGCCCCATCATGTCCCCTACTCTGTCTGGGACTCCCTCACACTAGCTCTCTGTGGTTCTCTCTTCCTTCCTGCCCCTTTGGCTATGTCTCTGGCTCCCTTTCTTTCTTTTGTTCTTTTTGTTTTGTTTCGTTTTTCTTTTATGGTACCAGGGATTGAACTCAGGGGCACTTGATCACTGAGGCACATCCCCAGGCTTATTTTATATTTTATTTAAAGACAGGGTCTCAGTGAGTTGCTTAGGGCCTTACTTTTGCTGAGGCTGGCTTTGAACTCGTGATCCTCCTACCTCAGCCTCCTGTGCCACTAGGATTACAGGCATGCACTACCACACCTAGCCTTTGGCTCCACTTTTGTCTGCAGTGTCATTTTGTTATATTCTCTTCTCTGTGTTCTGTCTTTCAGCTTTTTTTTTTTTTTTTTTACTTAGATGGTCCTTTCTCTATCTCTCTCCTTCTCTCTCAGTCCCTGGGACTGTCTCTTCTCCAGGGACCCTCCTTCAATCTGCACACAGTTTTCTATTTTGCATTCTTTGGTTCTTGAACTGTCTTTCCGTAGTTCCTACTATTTTCTCTGGCTTTCATGAGGACATGTTTCACAGAAGACAATGGAAAGTGACAAGAAATTATGAAAGATATTATACTAAATACTGGAACATGAAACCTGCAGATCACAAACATCCAAAGAAAAAAGTTCAGGTTGGGCTGGGGATGTGGCTCAGTGGTTAAGCACCCCAGGATTCAATACCTGGTACCAAAAAATAAAAAAGAAAAAGGCTCAGATTGGGTATGGTGGTACACATCTACAAACTGAGCTACTCTGAAGGCTCAGGCAGGAGGATTGTAAGTTTGAGGCCAGCCAGGGCAACTTAGTGAGACCTTATCTCAAAATTAAAAAAAGAAGTGTGGGCTAGAAATAGAGCTCAGTGGTAGAGCACACCTGGGTTCAATCCCCACTACTGAAAAAAAAATGTTCAGTAAGGCAGAGAGGAAAAGGTAACAGACCATGGATGGGGAACAAAAGGCACAAGAAAATACTGAAGATCTCCAGATGGGGTGCAGGGCTGCGCATGAAGCACATGTGAGAGCACCTGCATCCACCAGAAAGGAGGACAAGTATGTACCACAGAGAAAGACAAAAGAAGTTTCACAGGGAGAAATGGAACCAAAGAGACAAGGAGAAAAAAAGAAATACAAAAATCAGACCAACCGAAAATAAGGAAGGGAGATTAAAGATGCATACACACTGAGAGAATGACAGGCAGAGAGCTAGAAGATGGGGAAAAGTATGGAGACTCTAAGACAAAGAAAATAAAAAGAAAAGTGAGTGGTCTCAGGAAGAAAAAATCAGGGTCAGGGAGTCTAAAACATTTAGAGACACTGAATAGTCAGTGGAACAAACAGACTGTGTCACAGAGAGTATGCCAGATTCAGGAGTCAAGCAGTGAAATGACCTATGAGACAAAAATTTATGATTAAAAAAAAGGAAAATCATAGAGAATGACAGGTAGCCAGATGCACAGTTTAAATAACAAAAGACAAACTGATTGCAGAGGCACACATGAGGAAGAAAGGGGGCATAAGGAAGCCACCGGCTCACACTAACATGTCACACACCAAAAAGAGCCCAGAAAGGAAGAGTGGTAGTGCCACAGACAAGAGAAAAAATGAAGAATGCTGACCATGAACCACAGGTCCATAGGGGCCAAGTCAGAAAAGGGACTGTGAAGCACAGAAGGGACAGGAACAGGGAGGGAGAGAGTAGGCACACACACACAAGAGAGCCAGCAGTGTACATGGAAGGGGAGAGAAAGTGCTTAGATTTGACTGGGGAGTCACACAATTAGAGGAGTCCAGAGAAACCATCTAGTCAGATGGGGGCAGGTCAGGGAGCTGAGGCACTGGGGTTTGTCCTCAGTCTCTAGGCAATGGGACAATAGTGAATGGTTTTCGATAATAGATAGAACTGCTCAGAGCACAACCCAAATCACAGGTATCCTATGAGCCATATCCCAAAGGCAAATGGGACCTTTGTTCCTACATCTGCAAGGCTACTCCTTTCTGAGGTTAGGGTCTGAGCTCCTAGGACCTTATCAGGACAGGGCAAGAGCCTCTACTGCTGAGGGAAGGAAAAGGGAAGAAGAGAGGAAAGAGCTGGGACTGAGTCCTTTTCCACAGGGAGTAAAGCAGACAAGGGCTAAGAATAAACATATTTCAGATTCAGGCAACATCTGATGAATAGGCTATAAAATTAGATACCCTTTCTTCCTCGAATTTTTGTTTTCTTTTTTCTTCTGCAGATATTCTTCGCCGCTCATCTTTTTCTTTTTGTTCTCTTAGTTTTCGTTGCTTTTCCTCCAGATGTTTTTCATATTGGAGCTTGGCCTTTCTTTCTTTTTCAAGTAGTTGTATTTCTTTACTGGCTGAAATAGTCCAAACACAATTTCAAGGTGTAAGAGCCAAGAAAAAAAATTTGTTTTCTACATTACACACAAAGAAAACAGCTAATATTACTCATTGTCTTTCTCAAAACAACATAACCTAGCTAGAAACTAAAGATTTATGTAATAAGTGGATAAAGGTGGACACTAAAGAACCATTTTTCACTGGGTGCTCATTTAACTCTGGTGATTTGGAGTGTCTGAGCCAGATGACCGTCATCCTGTCCAAATGGTAATTTCAAATTAAGGGGGTTGAGGATATAGCTCAGCAGATATAGCTCTTGCCTAGCATGCACAAGGCCCTAGGTTCCATCCCCAAAACTTAAAACAAAAGCAAAAATAAAACAAATTAGCTGGGCATGGTGGCCCACACCTGTAAACCCTGGATTACAGGGACTAGCTGCTCAGGGCCTCGCTAAAGTGCTGAGGCTGGCTTTGAACTAGAAATCCTCCTGCCTCGACCTCCCAAGATGCTGAGATTATAGGCATGTGCCACCACACCTGGCTTAAAATCATTTTTACTAAAATCCCATTCTGCTTGTTTTTGCAGATGTTGAAGAAATGTTCATACCTTACTTTTCAGAAAATTACAGACAACAGAAACTACATCTTGAAAAATTGAATAATTTAGTCAAAGATTTTTTATCTGATTTGGTAACTGGATTTAATCCAATATAATAATCTTTTATATAACAAAAGTTATTATCTATCATATAAACACAGAGAAAAAGCAAGTAAAACCAATATGAACTTTACATAAAATTTATTCATTTTAGTATAAATAAAAGTCTGAAATATACCTTCTTGTTGTCTTTTTCTTTCTTCTCTGCGCTCCTTTGCTAATTTTTGTTTTAAGTCATTTTTTAGAACAGACCCATCTATTACTTTAAAAAAAGAATACAGACATTAATATGCTTTCAAATCTTAAAGATACAACACTTTGCTGTTCTTGAAGCATTAAAGAAATTATACCTGGCTTAAATGCTGATCTTATAGTTGGAGACTGACTTGAAAAAGAGCTAACTCCACTTTGATCTCGTCTTTCTTTTGCAACTGCTTGAGCGGCAGCAACTAAAATATTAGGAGATAAAGGAAAGGGATTAGATATCAAAACACAAACAGGAAATAGAGGAATCACCACAGTCAATTTTATGTGATGATAAAGAACTGGGTCACTCTTCAAGGTAAAATTGTGACTGCTTAATCTGGGTCAACAATAAAGATGTACTGAATACCTATATTGTTCAACAATACCTGATTAAAGAGTTAAAAGTGTTTACTATGGATGTGCCAAAATATTTGTGGACATAAAGTCAACTGTATTGTATATGGCAGCACAAGTTTATGGATCAATGGGGGACCAATGATTGATAGCTCTTCAAAATGTGTGAGAAGGACATTACACCAAGTAGTAGAAAAAAACTGAGCTGGCCAAGAACTGGGAAAAAATATGTTTCACCATAATTTGGGAATTTAGAAACTAAGAGGTTAAAAATTTATGGATCTGAGGGTACAGTGCTCGCCTAGCACGTGTGAGATGCTAGGTTAGATCCTCAGCACCACATAAAAATAAAATACAGGTTATTGTGTCCAAATACAACACACACACACACACACACACACACACACATATATATAAATATAAATTTATGGATCTGAATCTGGAAGCAGAGTATGAACAGTGAAATCCTCAGTGCTTAGGCCCAATAGAAGTACATTTGTAAATCATCTAGAATAGGGGCTTTCTATCGTGGCTGCATACTAGAATCACCTGAGTCAATTTAAAAACATCAGCAATGCCTAATCCAGCCCCAGGTGGGGCACAAGCATCTGCAATTGTAAAAAGCTCTATTCTCTTTCTTGTTTTCTTCTTTTTGGTGTGTGCTGGGGATTTAATCCAGGCTTTCCAGTATTCTTAGCACTCGAGCTACATCTCCAGGCCTCCCAAAGTCTATTCTAATTTACAAGGAAGGTGGAGGCAGCAGCAATGTGTAGAAGGAATTTCCAATGACATATCATTCTAGGTAGTAAAACGGTCAAGCAAAGCAATACAAATTGTGCAAAGTTGCTAACATATATCAACAGGCAGAAAAGAGAGAAAATAAACTTCAGTAAGGACTATGTGCAAGATTAGGAGACTGCAACTTGAGAGAAAGTAAGAAAGACTATAAAATGATACACATGAGAGTTATTATAGGGGATCTCTGAACCCTTTGATTCCATGATGGTTGTATCTAAAATACTCCACAATCCTGGACTTCTTTAGGAAGGGTATGGAGAATAACACTGAAAACTTTTTTACTCCTGTATAAAAGCACAGAAAATATGCACCTTTGAAACTGCACACAAGTCTGATTGTTAGGTATAGGAAAAATATAACAAAGATGGGCAATCAAAACAAATAAGGGAAAAGGGGGCTGAGGTTCTGGCTCAATGGTAGAACACTTGCCTGGCACATGTGAGGCACTAGGTTCAATCCTCAGCACAATATAAAATAAATAAAAGTTTAAAAAATATTAAAAATAAGGGAAAAGAGGTACTTTCCTTGCACTTAAGCTACATGGGAATTGTTTTACAGGGTAGCCTTGAAAGTGACATCACAAATGCTGCCATAGGGATCACTATTTCAAGAGAGAAAAGGGATATTTTTGACCCATGGACCTAACAGCTCAGATAATCTAGGACCTGGCTAAATTTGAAGATGAGACTCTTCTCCTCTTTCTTGATAATTCAACTACTGGCAATTATGTGGAGACAGTAATTTTTACAAATAGTCTATAAATTGAACCCTCCCACATACTTCCCCACTCACATTTTTGTGAACACAGTATTGTTTTTGCACATTCAATTCTCCTACTTAGAAGTCCTAAGAATTAGACTCTGAATTTTACAATTTAGCTGACCATAAGACAATTTCATTCAAAAGGTACAATTTTACCAGGTTCTAAAGACCTTTTTTAAAATTTTTAGTTGTAAATGGGCATAATAACTATTTTATTTATTTTTTTAATGTGGTGTGAAGATGGAAACCAATGCCTCACACATGCTAGGCAAGCTCTCTGCCACTGAGCCACACAACCTCAGCCCATAAAAATCTTATACCACATAACCTTAGAAGTACTTGCGGTGGGATTAATGAACTAAATCATATAAAGGCTAATGTAGTAATAATATTAAACCCGATTTTTAGATCATTGTATACAAATTCCTACTGGTAAGAAATATGTTCACAAAAAAGACAGGCTTTAAAAATTATTTTAAATGTCCAGGTAATGAGAGATTATGTCCAGATTCAATTCCTTCCAGATTCACTTCATTCAACTTCACGGAATGAGAAAATTTGTTTAACATTCATTTGAAGTATTAATGCATACATGTGTATGTGTGTATGTATATATATATATATATATATATATATATATATATATATATATATATATATCAGCAGCAAGGGCAATGGATGATAGCTCAGAGCACTTGCCTAGCATATGAGGCCCTGGGGTCCATTCCCAGCCCTGAAGGGAAAAAGAAAAAGTAATGGCAAGGTACAGTAAGTATACAACACTATATTATTTCTATATTTGTTATCCCAACTCTAAACTCAAAGTAACGGACCAAGCCACCTTTTGCCTGGAAATTGAAGTATATCACTAAAATTGAATGAGGTAAAAAAATTTAAATAGGGCTGGGGTTGTGGCTCAGTGGCAAAGTGCTTGCCTCGCACATGTGATGTGCTGGGTTCGATCCTCAGCACCACATAAAAATAAATAAACAAAATAAAGATAGTGTGTCCATCTATAGCTAAAAAAATTAAATAACTGAATTATGAGTCTTAATATTTATAGAACTGCCAAACCAAATAATACATATCACTTTGCAATCTACAAAGTTCATTTGTATTACTTCATTTAGCAATCCTATGAAGTACACATTTTTATATTCACCAATGAATAAACTGAAGCTAAATATAACTTTCCCAGATCACAGAGAAAAATAGTAAGTGATAAAGCCAGGAATTAACTGTACATTAAAAAGCAACTAATTTTGAAATATTAAAGTATTAAGAAAAAACTAATAGGAACACAAATTTGCAATCAGGGAACCACACACACACAAAGGTAGATCACAGAATTTTGCCTAAAACAGCAACAGCCAAAGTCCTAAGGATAAGTACTTTCAGAAGACACCCCCCACACACACACACACAAAGCCAAACCAATATCTTAAAACACAATAAAAATTAGGGACAATTTTCTACCATTTAAAGGTGTCTAGAATAGAATGGCTATGTGGAAAAACAGCAAATTCCCCATTACAGTGTATGGTCCAGTTGTAGAACCTGCCCAGAATTTTCTAGTTGGGATACTGACTTCTGAACT
The DNA here is from genome assembly GCF_045843805.1 of Urocitellus parryii. Classification (NCBI taxonomy): domain Eukaryota; kingdom Metazoa; phylum Chordata; class Mammalia; order Rodentia; family Sciuridae; genus Urocitellus; species Urocitellus parryii. Next base: position 16,566,431 of record NC_135547.1, on the reverse strand, counting down.
AAATTTAAGATTACTCCAGCTCTCAAATTCTATGATAATGTGGCTTTCAGTCTCAGTGGCTTTTTCTGCATTTGTTTCTTGGAATAATAAACTCTACACTGAGAAATCATGTGCAGATTTAAAAAATAAGAAGGAAAAGGTGACATGTCAGGAGCAAAGTTTCTTATGCTCATCTGGCTGAAATATTCAAACAAACTTTATTTTAAAACAATTCTGTATAAAAGTGTGAAACATGTCTCTTGTCAATATAATACTACAACCTTAGCATAGTGCTATACAGAGAAATGTAACTCAGTAAATGTACATATACACACATTTATATAGTGTATATACATGTACATTTATATAATGTATATATTAATGCATACATGTATAAATGTATAAAATAAATATATGTAGAGTTTACTGTGCACCTACATAAGTTATTTGTTCTATTTTAATTCATGCAGCTAGGCTCCCAGTAGGAGATGAAATTGACCTTCTAGCAAAAACATTCCATTGTCTCATTGACCCCTTCAGGAAAATGCTGACACCATGAGGGCATTTCTAGTCAAGCTAGTGCTTTGTGGAAGTCTTAACATGTGATGTTTTTGATTGTGAATATGAAAGGGGCAGCAAGGATGTAAACTATGCTGTAAACTAGGGTTCTAGAAGGGTTAAGGCTTTTTTGCATGATATTTTTGAAGTAGGAAATGCTGTAAATTCCGACAACTTTCCATAATTTTAAAACATTTTCCAAAACTCAATATACAAATGTTTTTAGTGGGTATACAGACAACATATTAGAACACATGCTCTTTCCAACATATTGGAATACATGCTGGTTAATTTCAATCCTTGATAATCTACTATCAGAGGGCCTAAGGTGTCAATAAGCACTACAAGTTAGTGCAAACTCTGAGTGAACCAAACCTAGACGCAGAAGGTATAGTCTTTTTTCCCTACGGAACAATGAAAGTGTATTTCTTTCTGATATATTCTTTGGAAAGTTGATTCAAAGTCTTGTTTAGTACCATATAGCCTCCCAATCTCAATCTAAATTAACTTCTTAATTGCAAATGAAAAAAGGATTTAAAAAAAAAACACAATAAAACCGTTTATTCACGCTCATAGCAGAGGTAATTACTGAGGACAGGCTTAAAACACCCTCCCGTGAGCAAGAAATACTCTGGCTCAGGTAGGAGCGCACTATCCCGAATCAAACAACGCACTGCCACGTTTGATTAATGTGTTTTTGTTGTTTGTTCGTTTTTTTTTTTTTTTTTTTTTTTTTTTAGGAGGGAAAAACTTTCTGACGATGGGATCTGTTGAGATGAAAGCACTCCTAAGTACTGCTCAGCCGAGGGATTGCAAAATGTCCCAGGAAGGTGACATCTTATCAAAGTCATGTGCTACAGCAAGGCAAATCAGGAGGTACAGAGAGCCAAGTTTCTTCCCAACTTTAAACCCCCCACCCACAGCTCCTTCCTTCCTGGACTTTGACCAGAAGGGTGTGAACGCCTCGGGCTGGGAAAAAACTCAAAACTTTCCAAGGCTGGAAGCGCTGCCCCTGCCGCAGTGGCGGCGCGGGTGCGCGGGGTCTGGGTCTCCCGCACATCCCCCGTAGCTGAGCATCCGTTCGGCCGGTCGCACGGTTGTCCTCCGTCCTCCAACGGCGGGGCTCGGGGCCAACGGCGGAGTCCGGGGTTCCAGCCGCGCGGGCCCCACCCGCCTGGGCAGTGCCCGTTAGCTCACTCGCGCCCAGCCCGCGGGACTTTGGCCGTTGGCAGCGACAGTTTGGCCGTTGGCAGCGGGACTTCAACCACTGGCAGGTCTGGACAGTCGTTTCCCCTCCCGCCCCCTGCTCGGGACTCCCGGAGTTCCATCCCAGGGGATTCCCGCGGGGGTGAAGGAAGGACCGGACCGCGCGTGGCGACTCCGGAGAAAAGTTTTGTGGAACTCATGCCGCTGCTCCTTCAGCCTCTAGGGCCCTGGGAAGCCCACCTCCCGTGATGGCCCGAGTTAACCTGAGAGCCACCGGCCAGCTCACCCATACGTTCTCGAAGTCCCCGCAAGGATGTGCTGCCGCTGGGGCCGGCGACAGTGTGGTCCGCCATCTTCGGAGGCGAGATGGGACCCACTGGTGACTCTGGAACGGCAATGCGCAGGCGCTGCCGTAGCCTCCGAGGGGACCGCGGCCTGGACCCCGGGGGGCGGGGCGGGGCGGGGCCCGGAGAGCCACCGCGCCGCCGTGGAACCCTCAATCTAGGCAGCGCGGCTCTTCACACATCAGGTCTCCTCACCGACTGGGCAGTGACTAATTTATCTGAAGAAACCCTCTCCTATTTTCGTGCTGTACTCCTGCGCATCCTGGGTGCTAGCTAATCAGTAGCCTACTTGTCCATCCAACATTCCTGTTCTCCTTTTTTCATCTCTACCTAGCAACGCATTAACATTCCATCCTTCCCCATCCATTCATTTACGGAGTGCCTCCACCGAGCACTTGTATCACCAGTTTACTAGTCTTTGAACCACAAAGGCCTGAGTTGAGGGAAGAGGCCCAGGGACAGGATGGGAGGATACGTTGCTGTGAGGTGCTAGGGGCTCCATTGTGAGGAGAGACTATCTTACCTGGTTGCAGACCAAATGATGACGCCATTGGGCCTCAAAGTTGAGTGAAAAATCATTGGGATATGTGTGTACCTTTAAAGTAAAACGGAGCACTTATTGGCATGAATCTCCAGATTTGGAGGGAGGCTTTTGAGGTTGCAGAATATTTTTCCCATTCACAGGACAAACTAAGTTGGCTTGAAGAACATGATTTCATGGACACTTGCTTATACAAGATGCATTCACCCCTGGCATTAATGTATTATTACTGTGTGTTATGACACATGGTTGAAAGGAAAGGGTTTATGGTTGGGGCTTCAGGAGACCCTCAAAATGGAGCAGGAGACCACTTAAAGGACAGCACTTGAATAAGCCCACTGAGTCTCAGAATGAATCAGACATCAAAATGACATGGCACATTACTATCTTGTGTGTATATATATGATTACACAACCAATGTAAGTCTATATCCTGTATAATCAGAAGAATAAGAAGTTATACTCCATGTATGTATAATATGTCAAAATATATTCTACTATGATGTATAGCTAATAAGAACAAATAAAAAAGCATGGAAGCTATAAAATGGAAGAAGCTAAAATACCAAACACTTATTGTTATTATGTGCCATGTACTGTTCTCTTTCTTTCTTTCTTTCTTTCTTTCTTTCTTTCTTTCTTTCTTTCTTTCTTTCTTTTTTTTTTGTACCAGGAATTGAATCCAGGGTTACTTAAACTCTAAGCACATCCCTAGCCATTTTAATATTTTATTTAGACACAGAGTCGTACTAAGTTGCTCAGGGCCTTGTTAAGTTGCTAAGGCTGGCTTGGAATTTGGGATCCTCCTGTTTCAGCCTCCTGAGCCACTGGGATTACAGTGTGTGTGCCACCACACCCAGATCCATGTACTGTTCTTACTTCACTACATGTATTAACTCATTTAATCCCCCTCCTAACCTATGGCGTATGTACCATTATCAACCTCATTTTTACATAAAGCAGAGAGATGTTAAATCTTTTGTCCAGAGTCACACATAAGTGACAAAACTGGAATCTGAACAAAATGTTTCACTACAGTATTCATGTGCTTATGCCTTCTGTGATACTGGTTCATGAGAGTTGAGACATAGAAAATGTATAAATGATTAGTATTCAGAATTCAAAGATCTAAAAGTATGTAAGATAAAACAACTTCCAAAAAATTGGCAAAAGGCATAAACACACCTCTCAATAGAAAACACAAATAGCCAATACATATTGAAAAATGCTCAGTCTTTAGTAGTCAATACAAACAAAAAGCACCAAAAAATATCATGTTACACCTACAGATTTGGCACAAATTAACGACTGAACAATAAGTATTGGTGAGGAAATAATCAACAACACTAGAAGCCCTGCTTCTAAGTAAATACAGTGATCATGGTGCCATGATTATTATTATGACACACCTGTGATTAGGGCACCAGCAAAGTACATACACATACACAAACCCAAATTCAACTTTGATGAATTGGGTTTTAATTCATTGGAAACTTCACAAATAGAAAATCTAGAAAACAACATCACCATTGTGGCTTCTTGTAAAAATGTGGAACTCAAATCTAGAAATGATAGAATATTTGGACAAAGTGAGGCTGTAACTTAATCTACAAAACAATGGTCCTAGATACTTCAAAATGTTAGTGTCATGAAAGACTGAAACATCAAGAAAGTGTTCTAGTTTGGAAGAGTCTAAAGAGACCAAATGCAGCGCATGATCCTTGAATAGAATCTGAATTTAAAAATAACTCTAAATGACATTCATTATTGGGATAGTTGGAAGATTTTGAATACAAACGGTATAATAGATAATACTGCATAAAGGTCAAATTTCTTGGGTGTGGGGCTGGGGTTGTGGCTCAGTGGTAGAGTGCTTGCCCAGCATGTGTGAGGCACTGGGTTTGATTCTCAGCACCACATAAAAATAAATAACACAAAACATTGACAACTAAACAATATTTTTTAAAAAAGAATTTGGAGGTGAAGCCTCATAATATTCGAAACACACTGATGAGGAGGAGTTCGGGGAGAAAGCCAGATAAGAGCAAATACCAAAAAATATTAAAAATCTGGACAGTCACATGAGTTCATTTTGCCATTCTTTCAACTATTCCATAGGTTTTTCTTTTTCATTTCTTAATCTTGAAAGTTTGTCTTCAGCTTACTTGGAAACATAAAATTGATTGGGAACTACATATAGGGAAGCACCCTACACAATCTTTTCAGTATTCAGAGTCTGTTAAAACTTTAGCCTGGGTGTGAGAGAGGGAGGGGAGATAGGACATCCACAAACAAAAGTACAAGGAGCTGGCTAACTAATTATGATAGGTTCTAAGAGTTGAGAAGGATGAGACATTAGTCCTGTTTGAGATGTCAAGGGAAGAAGTATCACTTATTTTGGACTTGAGATGGGGGCTTAGGGAACCAGATAGTCCTTGTTTTACTTTCAAAAGACCAGTACGCCTTCACCACAGCACACAGTTCCTGAGTGGGGAGATGGGTCCATTTGGGATCAGAGCTCTCTATTTTTAAAAAATAAGCTTGGAATCTGGATTTTAATGTAAAACCTCTTACTTTAAAATGATGATAACATTTAAAGTTAAAAAATACTCTGTAGGGTTAACAAAAATATCAAATATCTAGCCAGTGTTCACATTTCCCAATTATTTCACTATTTGCTGCTTGAATAAAAATCCAAATCAGGGGCTGGGGTTGTGGCTCAGTGGTAGAGCACTTGCCTAGTATGTGTGAGGTACTGGGTTTGATCCTCAGCACCACATAAAACTAAATAAATAAAATAAAGGTCCATCAACAACTAACTTTTTAAAAATCCAAATTAAGTCCATAAATTACCTTAATTGATATGCTTTTAAGCACATTTTAATGTATAGGTAACCCTTCTTTCTCTCTAACATCTTTGATGGATTACTATGTAATTTAGTATTCATCATTTCATTCTGTAGGTAAGTCATCCAATTAAACTTTTACTGCCCACCTACTCTGTGTCTGGCACAGATCAAAAGACAGAGAAGGAAGTCCTGCACCTGGCCTACACATCTCATTGACTCTAAGCTAATGATTCATATCTGAGTATCTTTAGATATTTCCTTGGGCCTAGAGCAGCTCCATAAGGACCCCCTGCCAGACTGTCTGTACATTTCTCAGAATAACATGGAAGGTAAGGCTCCCAGCTTAGGGAGAGTGGCATCTATTCAGGAGCTAAAACAGATTCAGAACTGGGAAAGAATATAGGCAGCTCCTCCTCTCCCTCTCCTCTCCTCTAGTCTCCTCCTGGTATCTGAGAAGTGTTCCCTAAGGAGGGCAGAAGAGAACAAGAATCCAGTTCACTTATTTCTCTCCTACTTGGCTCATTTTCCCCTTTAGAACTTACACCAGGGCTGGGGTTGTGGCTCAGTGGTAGAGTGCTTGCCAGGCATGTGTGAGGCACTAGGTTTGATTCTCAGCATCACATATAAATAAATAAAATAAAGATCATCTACAACGAAAAAAAAAATTTAAAAAAACTTTACACCAACAGGAAAAATATTCAGAAACCACAGTCATAACAGGTCTAGGGATTGTCAAATATTTTTCTATTAAAAGTAAAATTTATAAAAATTTAATTTACGTCTAATAAAAATTCAGAGAACTTTCCAGTCCAACACATTTGTTGTATTAAAGCTGCCACCACCTCAACACTGTACTGAGTTGTAAGCTTCCCAGCTATGTGGGAGCTCTTTTTCCCCTGTCCTGAGCTACCTGTCAGATTCATCCATTACACCCAGTTTAGCTAGAGATCTGGTTTTGTTATTTTTTCTGCTTTCATCTCAACTCTTGCCCTGAATCTATTGCCTCTTAAGGAACAGACCTACCTCAGAGCTAGTTCATTTCTCAGTTTGCTCATGGAAGCCTTCTCAGATGTATAATTCTTACCACAACTGCAGCAACTCCTCCCAAATGACACTTTGGCATCCCTCCTTCTTTTTGCAGAGATTGAGAGGGTGGGGAATGATAAAAAGGATAGAACAGGACACCTCACTCTTGAACTTCCACAGGCTGTCCTGTGCCATCTTCTTTTAGGGAGCCTCTGGTCTTTCTTGGGGTAGGGGCCTGATTTTCATTGTCTGGGCTCACTAGGATGGGAGGTGTGAGCTTCTGAGGGGATGAAGAAGATGCTGGGTATGGTGGCATCCTAGTGGCTTGGGAGGCTGACACAAGAAGATCCCGAGTTCAAAGCCAGCTTCAGCAAAAGTGAGATGCTAAGCAACTCATTGAGACTTTGTCTCTAAATAAAATACAAAATAGGGCTGGGGATGTGGCTCAGTGTCCAAGTGCCCTTGAGTCCAATCCCAGGTACCACCCCCACCCCCACCAAAAAAAAAAAAAAAGAAAAGAAAGAAAAAAAGAAGAGACAATTTCCATTCAAACTGGAAATTCACAAAAAGCTCTTGGAGGAAGGATGGGGCAGTGGTGGTGATTTGCTTGGAGTGGTAGGTAAGTCTTGGATCCTTACTGGTAGATAGTGAGAGCTGTCATTTGTCAATGATGACTCAATGACAGACACAGTGATGAAGGTCTGACTGGGATTGTTTCTTGTAATTCTCACCACAACTTTATGAGCTAGCTTCTATGATCATTCCCATTTTACAGATGAGAAAGCAGGCACAGGGGGATAAGTAACTTGCTGAAGGTTAGTATAGAGTCAGGAAGGAGCAGAGTGAGTACATTTGACTCTAGGGCTCATATCCTCTTCCTGGCACCTCTCAGTTTCCTATTTGATGAGCTGTAGTACACTCTTAATTTACAACCCATGTCATCCCTTCTTCCTTGATCCAATCCTCACACCCTGGTGATGGAGCCTTTACATAGTTGTACTTTCTCATTGGCAAAGTTTTATCACAACTATATTGCCCAACCTAAGTATCAGCATAGCTGCCTCTAATGCCTTTAATGGAATTGACTCAAACTATTGGATAAGAAACCATTTAAAATGTGAGTTTAATACATGTCTGGCAGTGGACATAGATATGATTCCTCTTAAGTAGTTCTTTCTAGAAAGGCTCAACCCCCAAGTTATTGATTTCAAAAATACATGTGTAGGAGGAGCTGGGGATGTGGCTCAAGCGGTAGCGCGCTCGCCTGGCATGCGTGTGGCCCAGGTTCGATCCTCAGCACCACATACAAAAAAAAAAAAAACAAAAAACAAAGATGTTGTGCCCGCCGAAAAAATAAAAAATAAATAAATAAATATATATATATATATATATATATATATATATATATATATATAAAATACATGTGTAGGAATGGGGCTGTAGCTCAGTGGCAGAACGCTTGCCTCACATGTGTGAGGCACTGGGTTCAATCCTCAGCACCACATAAAAATCAAAAAATAAAATAAAGGCATGCTGTTCATCTATAACTACAAAATAAATTTTTAAAAATTCATGTGTAACAATTGAATATTACTCAGCCTTTAAGAAGAATGAAATTCTGGCATTTGCTGGTAAATGGATGGAGCTACAGAATATCATGCTAAGTGAAATAAGACAATCACAAAGAACCAAAATCCCAATGTTTTCTCTGATATACAGATGTTAATTCACAATAAGGTGGGGATTTGGATTAGACAGAGGGGAGTGAAGGGAGGGGATGAGGAATGGGGGTAGGAAGGACAGTGGAATGAATCAGACATTATTACCCTATGTGCCAAATGACTACATGACTGATGTGATTCTACATCATGTACAACCAGAAGAATGAGAAGTTGTGATGTGTTAAAATGCATTCTACTTTAATATATAACTAATTAGAACAAATTAAAAAAATACATGTGTAAAAGGAAAGTGTGCCACATTTATCGCACTGTTTATCCCACAAAGAATATTTGTTGAATAAATGAAAGAGAGTACTGAAAGCTTCCCTGGGTACTGAAGGAGGAAGAAATGAAAATATTTTGATTGGTCTCCAGGGTGTTGAAAAAGCTCAGACTCAAAATCATTAAAGGGCAAGAAAATGTTCCTTTTTTTCTTGACATCAAATAAAGTAGAGCAAACATGGGCTGTGACTTCTCATTCTAAATATGTGCCTGCAATATAAGAAGCTTCATAGGATGCCAACAAGCACAAAATATCAAGGAATGCCCTTTAAAGACACAGAGGCAGGTGAAAGGAGCATCACATACATGGAGGGGTGGCAGAGGGGCCTAATGGCATTTTGTAACCATATTTCCTGCAGTATCATCTGAAACAATACAGAACATACATGGTTTACCTCTTCTTTTCCTCACACAGGATAGTGCATGCAGAAACCCAACTACATTTTAGTATGAGCTAGTTATCTGAGCAAGGGGAAAGTACAGCCATTCAGATGGCACACAGGAAGCAAAAGGCAGAAGAAACTCCTGAGAGGTTTCTCAGGGAATTTTTAAAAAATATTTTAAAAAATATTTTTTTTAGTTGTAGATGGACACAATACCTTTATTTTATTCATTTATTTATATGCAGTGCTGAAAATTGAACCCAGTGCCTCACACATGCTAGGCAAGCGCTCTGCCACTGAGCCACAACCACAGCCCCTTCCCAGGGAATTTGAACCAGACTGAGAGTAGACCCCATTCCCTGACCCATGACACTCAATTGCCAGTTTATTCTGCTTCAAATTCAGATGCCTCCATGGAAGAGGGCATGGTTTGTTGCTTTGAGTATTGATTTAGATGTTTGAAAGCTGTGGAGATGGAAGGAATTTCATTCGTATTTGTATTTTTTTCTTCATGAATCATCAAGTCCTATTGTTCTAAAAAGTCTTCCATCTTTAAGACTTTGAGACCCAAACTGAAACAATTTTCAGTGGGTACAAATCTGACTTTAGTTTATTTTTCTTGAGAATTTCCATTTGCAAAACTCAGTTGTGAATGGGCTAAAAGAGTTGTGTAGTCAAAAGGCTGTACTGTAAACCACCTTGTTTCATGGCCAGCTTGAAGATTTATTTAGAGAATGTGTACTCTGGGAAAAAAAAAAAGAGCCAAAGAGTATAAAGCAAACTGTGTGTGCACTCTCTAGGGCACACTTTCCTGGGCAGCCTAGAGCCGAAGCAGGTTTTATCAATGGGTTCTCATTGTCTCTGCACACAGCTGGGGTGAAGGACTCAACAAAAACACAGTAAAACTTCTAATGCTCAGGTTACCCCCTGAGCCCTTTCAAGCCCCAAAGGATAGTGTTGAGGAAGACTGGGGGAAGAAGGGGAGGGAAAAGAGAAAAAGTGAAGGTGATCTCTGAGGCAGTGGATAAATTTAAGATCATATTTCTCTGCTCTGGTGAAAGACACATGCTCTTCTTTAGTTTCCAGTTGTTACTGTTGAGGACAGATCACAGAATACCAGCAGTAGGAAGGCTACCTAGTTTAGACTAGGAGTTGACTCAAGTCTCCATTGTGGGAACCCAGGTCGCCTGAGGCCCTATCTAATGCTCTTTGCTCTACACAAACATGTGAAAGGCCGTCCAAACAATCTTTTGGAGGAAAAATAAAGTGAGCATCGCTGAACTAGTGCTGGGGACCATTATGTAATCCAGCTGGAATTTGACCTATATCCTCCCTTCAGATGAAACTGAAAAAGAGATGAGAGGGAAACGAAGGGAGATGTGGCAAAGTTGTGAAAGGCATACTGCAAGACAGTTTAGCAACTGTCCTTTCTGTAGGGCTCCTGTGAGGTGGCCCCTGCCTTCTGGTCCACACACATTCCTCACTGCTTCCTCCCAGGCAATCATCTTAGCCCATGAGCCTCTGCCTCTTCATCTTTACCATCCCCCCCCTCCCCCAGCCTCCCAGAGGCATGATTCAAAGTCAGGATAATCTGACTCCAGAGCTCAGGAGTTTTCCAGCAGATTGAGGAGTCAGAGGAAGAGAGCACAACTAAAAACAGTGCCTGGCAGCCTAGGCCAAGGGCTCAACAAGTGCCAAATCTGGGAGTGAGGGTGGGAAATGCGGACATGGCCAAGCACAAGAGTACCTGAGAGGTTTCATGGAAGAAATAGCTCTTCCAACTGAATTGTGTAAGCTGTTGCTGTCTATTGGCTGGCAAGGACTTTTTTTTTAATGAGATGAGGGTCTTGCTATGTTGCCCAGGCCGATCTTGAATTTGTGGGCTCAAGTGATCCTCCTGTCCCACAAGTAGTTGTGACTGCAGGCGCTCCCTACTGCACCCTACCAGATAACAAGTTCCTTTAAAAATATTTTTGTTTTTAGGTGTAGTTGGACACAACACCTTTATTTATTTATTTATTTATTTATTTATTTAATGTGGTGCTGAGGCTTGAACCCAGCCCTCGCATGTGCTAATGGAGTGCTCTACCACTGAGCCACAACCCCTATAGCAACTTCTTGTATGTGTTATCTCCAGAGTTCATCCCGGTGCTGTGCAGAGGGTTTATATTCAATAGTTTTTGTTGATGATGACGACATTTACCATGATGCCTGGGGATAATTAATTCAATGGAAACAGATCCAGGAGGAACTGCTCAGTCTTTTGGAACTAACGGTTCTTTGCTTTGTATGGGGGAAGGGGTGGGTGTATCGAATTCTGGTTTCTTCTGGATGCATGTACACTGGCATAGTGCTGATGAGAGTGATTTAAGAAGGAAGGTGTGAGAAATAAAGCAGTAACTTTAATTTTGGTTCTGTAGAAATATTTGGGTAGACTGCTTGGTGGTGTTTTCATGATTAAAAATGACCTAGTGTGTATGCTTGACAGGAACATGGGCCACAGCATGCCTGACATATGCTTTCTCCCATCTCCATATGTTTCGTTTATATCTTAATCCACAGCCTGCTGGGAAATAGCCGGGTAAGGAGCTCTTAGGGGAACTCTGTCAGTTGGTCCCATGCTAATTTCTTAGCCTATGGTATTCACACATCTTCCACTATGAGCTGGAATTTGGCCCTGGGCCTGTGGAATTGCCATAGGGATGACTGCAGGGGAAAGAAAATCTGAAATGTGAAATGACTTTGTTCAAATGTGAGTCAGGGATGTGTTCAGTCTGTTTATAGAAGGAGGAAATGACATTTGGAGGAAATTGGTTCAGGGAGAAATGCTGTCATTATATAAGCATTTGAATTTTAGTTACAGACTAGCTAAGAGAGTAACTGACTGGCTAAATTGTATGGCCTCCAAATGTGTTCTTTATCCTCTGTAGTGTGGTGAGAAGAATGTGGGTTTTGAAATTTAGTACATTTGGGCCTGGGTGCCACTGACTGTGCAGTCTCAGGCCTTACTTTCTTCCTCTGTAAAATGAGGAAAATGACAGTTGGTAACAACTAAATGCTTTATTGATACTCAAATCAGTCGATGTAAAAGATCAGATATAGCATCCAATATATAGTACAGACTCCATATGACATGGCTAGTAGTAATAATAGCTAATATGAGGAGGCAGTATGTGGCAGCTACTGAATTAGACACTTTTTTCATGTGACCTCACTTACCTTTGACAATAATGCTATGAGAGTCAGTAGAATTATCCCCTAAAATGCTGATACTACTTACTACTAAAGATGATGTACCACATAGCTCAGATTGGAATAGGTAATTCCTCACCTACTAATCCTGCCCTAACTACAGTTACTGGAAAGCCTTATATTCCTCCCCTGCACCTTGCTCCTAAATGTCTTCATTTGTGAACAGAGAGATGAATATGTTTCACCAGATGGTCAGCCAATAAAGACAAGAGGTCAAGAGAACAAGCATTTTGTAAGCAAAGTGTTAGCAGAGGGGTTTGCAGCCTGAAAGACATTAAGTTTTCAGGCAAGGGATAATAATTGTGTGTAATTATTTAACAAAGAGCCTTGTTTGGGAGAAATAAACACAGGAGTCATTCATATACTTGAAATCTTTTTAAAAACCAGAATACTGGAACTTTACAGAGGCCAGTACCCTTTGTGTTCCTGCCCCACCCCCTTCCTTCCTTCCTCCACTTCCCTCAGCTGTTGAGGAGAAGAAGGCCGGCCTCAGAAGGGGACAAGGTAGGGTCTGTTCCCTCAAGGTAGTGGCAAAGCACATTGTACAGTCATAGACCCATCTGCCCCCTCCCCCAGGCACATCCTTCCCCTCCAGAAAGCAGAGCAAATACATTCCAAACTAGCAGATCATAGCTACCACCACAGTGCTTGAACCCTTCCTTCATTTTTTTTTTTGTTTTACAAATGCCAACAGCCTTATTGGAAGATAGATTTGCAAGAAATGAAAACTTCTTTCAAGAGTAAGCAGCATCAGCCAGGCGTGGTGCTGAAGCCTGTAACCCCAGAGACTCCAGTGGCTGAAGAGGCCACAGGATTTGCAAATTTGAAGCCAATGTCAGCAACTTAGCCAGACATTGTCTCAAAATAGAAAAAAAAATATTTAAAAGGGGCTTGGGATGTAGTTCAGTGGTGGGCCCTGAGTTCAAAATTAATTACTAGTACCAAAAATAAATAAATAAAAAACAAACAAATCAGCATTTAGTGAGAATCTGAGCTAGGAGGCCATAGCCTCAGCAGTTTATGGTGAAGAGGGAGGCATGTAGGCCTGGAAGATCAGGTTAAGGAGGGGCTAACCAGATCAGATCATGTGTTTAAAACCACTTCAAGAAATGATTTACAGTAGAGGGGGTAGAGAGAGAAAAGGGGAGGGGAGGGGAGGGGAGGGGAGGGGAGGGGGGATAGTAGAGAATAGGACAAACAGCAGAATACATCAGACACTAGAATGGCAATATGTAAATCAATGGAAGGGTAACTGATGTGATACAGCAATCTGTATACGGGGTAAAATTGGGAGTTCATAACCCACTTGAATCAAAATGTGAAATATGATATATTAAGAACAGTATAATGTTTTGAATGACCAACAATAAAACAAACAAACAAACAAACAAACAAAAAAACACTTCAAGCACCTCAGGAGGTACTTGCTCTGGGGGGAATAGTGCCTTCTAGAGGACAAAGATATTTAAATGCTTCCTGAAAACAACCCGGTTTTTCTCTGGCTTTGGGGATGCCATGGCACAGAATTTCAAGACTTTTCACTGCAACTCTTTGTGCATAGTTTCAAATTATTTCTGGATATGTTGCTCCCCCTCCACCGCAGTGACTGCCAACTCTCTGGGTGTGGTAGAAAGGAAATATTTTCAGTCTAGTCTCCAAAATTCATGGAAATATAAATGGCAGTAATAGAAAGTTTCAAATTCTGTGTTGCTTTAAAATAGGAAGGTCAGTTATATTTTTCTCTAGTGCCATTTTGTGCCTTACTTTTCAAAACCTGTATGCTAGGCAGTCTAAGTTGTCATTCTCAGGAACACCAGAGACACAAAAGCTAAAAGTATGGCTCACTTGATAGCTTGAAGACACCCAGATTGAACATTTAATCAACTTCTCCCTCATTTTATGAAGGAAACAATATAGATGAAGTGACTTGTCCAAGGTCACATAGCTAGTTAATGGTCAAGACATTTATTTTAAAGTCCCCTTTTCAAAATGCTGTATGTGCAATCCAAATTATATTCCAGGCAAGTTTTTTTTTTTTTGATGCATGAATTAGCAAGATGGTTAGTTGACATGATTATTAAATGAGATAATGTTTGTAAAATGGCATGCATAGTAGCTAAATCAAACTCAATTACAATGTTCTACCCATGCTAGGCATGATGGCTCATGCCTATAATCCCAGCAGCTCTGGAGGCTGAGGCAGGATGATCACAAACAAGTTCAAAGCCAGCTTCAGAAATTTAGCAAGGCCCTAAGCAACTCAGTGACACCCTGTCTCTAAATAAAAATAAGGGGCTAGGGTTGTTGCTGAGTGGTAGAGCACTTGCCTAGCATGTGTGAGGAATTAAGTTCAATCCTCAGCACCATATAAAAAAAAAAATAAAAGTATTGTGTACAGGACTGGGGTTGTGGCTCAGTAGTATAGTGCTTGCCTCACACATGTGAGGCCCTGGGTTCAATCCCCAGCACCACATAAAAATAAATAAATAAAAATAAAGATACATAAAAAATGTATTGTGTTCATCCACAACAAAAAAATTTTAAAAAAAGGGCTGGGGATGTGGCTCAGTGGTTAAGTGCACCTGTCCAATTCCCTCTCAAAAAAAAAAATTCTACCCATTACACATGCTTTCTTTCTTTCATATTAATGTCCACATATATTTTAGTTTTACATAGCTATAATGTTTTTGTCTATGTCATGTTATAGTCTGTTGTTTTTACTTAACACTTCCCACATACTTATCCTTTTAATGCCTAAATAGCATTCCATCTGGTCAATTTTTTTAGACACTATTATTGATTGTTCCCAGTTTTTCACCATTATAAATAGTACGGCTTGGAATGACCTTTTGCAATCTTACACCATCTCACTCCCTGCTCCTTGGGGGATTGCATCTTTGGAATATGGTCTCAGGAATTCAGGAAGAGATGTAAAAAGCTTTCAAATCAAATTACTTTCCAGGGAAATATCACCAGTTTATTGCATCTTTGTGTCATCAGTGATGGGGAGTTATATGTTTTGGGGAAAAAGTATCTTAACGCTTCTCTCCAGGCATAGAAAAGGAACTTGAGGGTTCTTGGCTGAAACCTCCTTCTGCACCCCCACCCACCCCCACACTGTTAATGCTTTCTTGGACTTTTTCTAACTTCCTCTTTCTGTAGAGAATCTTGGAGCAGAAGTGGTCCTGCTGATTATAGAACAGAATGAACAGTTTCTGCACCCATACTAGACAAAATTTAATGAAAGCAACACACATGGAAGTTTGAACGTCTAAATATTTCACCAAATCAAATGTTAGAGATTTGTTTGTGAATTTCCACCTGGGACAAACAGGGGATTTTGGTTTCAAGGATCAGCTGATGAGTCTGTTCTTTTTGTTTAGAAAGAAAAGTCTGCCTCTGGATCTGTGTAACCATTTCCTTGAATTTGAGCATTTAGCCCACTGGATTTGAGGTGCCTGTTCTGACTTCTGTCACAAACTGTCAATCAGTTAATAATAAGAAGAAACATTTTAAAATGATGAGCACATTATTTCTATGCACTCTTATTTAATCCTTATAACAATTATTAGAAATACTCTCTTATCCCTATTTTACCAAGGAGAAAACTGAGGTTTAGAAAGATCATTTATCTTGCCCAGAGTTACACAGTTAAGAAGTGGCAGAGGGGCTATAGTGGAGGCTCAGAGTGCTTGTCTAGCATGTGAGAGGCCCTGGGTTCGATCCTCAGCACCACATATAAATAAAGGTATTGTGTCCAACTACAACTAAAATAAATAAATAATTAAAAAAGAAGTGTCATAGCTGTGATATCAACTCAAATTCTTCTGAGTTGAGGGCCTGCTTTCTTTTCTTTTCTTCCTCCTTCCCTCCTCCCTCCCTCCCTTCCTCGCCCCTTCTTTCTTTTCTTTTCTTTTCTTTTTTTTTTTGACTCTCTTGCTGTGTTGTCCAGCTTGGCCCTGAACTCCTGGGCTTAAGCAATCCTCCTCCCTCACCTGCTGATTAGCTGGGACTACAGGTACAGACCACCATGCCTGGCTCCTCTTTGTTCTTGATCTTGTTCTGCCTCTCATACTCTCCTCATTTTTGAGATGGTGTCTATCTTCCATACTGATTCCAGTGTTGTTTCAAGGATCTAATGAGATAAAAATCTCAAAGTGCCTTGTAAAGAACAAACAAAATATTATATAAATGTATAAGCATTTTGTAAATATAAAGCAATATAGTGACTTGAATTTAATTTAGTTACAGCTATTCTATGTAATGCTACCAGCCACATAATGTGGCCCAGTAATTATGTGGCTGGAAAGGACCCTGTCCTAAGAACAATTTCTGACTGTTGGGTCTCTGATAATAGTTAGACTATGATATTTACAAGTGTGATGTTCCCACATGTATGAGACTCACCTGTATTGATGTTTTTGTACATGAGGGGTCCTGTTCATGCCTTCAAAAGGGTCAGATGAACCAGAAGTGGCTCTCAGAGACTGTCAGGGGGAACTCAATTATTCCACCTCAGATCTTGGTGTCGGTGAGAGACTGATGAAACAGGGTATTAACTGAAGGAGCCACTGTCCCTCTGACTTCCTCGTCTAAGTAAAGAAAACTGGAGTTAGGCACATTGAATTGTTGGATGAGAATCAGAGACAATTTGCATTGGAAGAGGCCTTAGACAATCTCTTATGGGACATTTCTTATTTTTTGAATATAGTTTGTTAGAAATACATACATGGGCTGGGGTTGTGGCTCAGTAGCAGAGTGCTTGCCTAGGGCACATGAGGCACTGGGTTCGATCCCCAGCACCACATAAAAAAATAAATAAATAAACAATAAAACAAAGGTATTACAAATGACACCATGTTTTTTTTTTAATGCATACACTGTGCAATATGGGGAAAAGAAGGAAAACTGTATGTAGGATGTTGTATCAGACTCTGTTGCAGGAAATTGGGTTATGAAATGCTATAAGGCATCCCTGTATGTGAAATGCCTTTTTGAGTGTGACATACCTCTCTGACCCTTTTGTGGATGGCCTCATTTAATTCTGGTAAAATCCCATGATGTAGATACTATGATTATCTCTATACTAAAAATGAGGAACTCGAGGCCTAGAGAGGGTAACTAATCATCACAGGGTACACATGCAGTTACTAAGTGAAACTACTGGGACTTTTCACCTCCCAAAAGAAGAAAAGGGGAAGATATTGGGACTGAGAGTTAAGTTTTGAGTCACTAACTACCTGTATGACCTTGGCAAGTCAGTCCAGTTCTGTTTCATCCTCTGTAAATTAAAGGGTCATATGCAATTACTACTCTCATTCTTTCCTGGATTTATATTCTAATTATTCTAATTTCTATTCAAATTCTGCAATTATTTGTGATCACTCATAAGTGGGATTAGACTGTGCTTAGTTGCTCATAAAAAATAAAAATAGAAATACAAAGTATGGAGGTGTTCCCAAATCACAGAAATGACAACGGAAAGGCCACTTTCTACTAGTTGGCAAAACTGAGTGTTGCTGCCACCTAGTGTGTAAAAGAAGCATTGCATTCATGCAAGGTCAGATCCTTCTGTGGAGGCCCATTGAAAAATACCATAAATCATCTAGTTAAGCAGATAACTTTTGGGATTTCACTGGTACATTAAATACCTCAGTGTTTGATTTATTCATCATATTCAAGCCAATACGTTTTCCTTTGAGCTAACAGTGTTGGGAGAAGACTCACTCTGGGCAGTGTAAATAGACATGATCCATCTTTGGCCTTCTCCAACGTCTGCTTATACTGTGTCCTTTCTCACTGGTCCTTTCTCTCTCCTATTTAGAATCCCAGAACCTTATGGAGTCCGAGAAGGAAGGAATCACCCTCAGGGAATTTATAGGGTAGTTTTCGTCATATGACAGAGAAAAATGGATTTGACCAAGGTTGTGCAGAAAGTTAATGCAGGCAAAGTTGCCTGTAGACTGCTTCCAGAATGAAGACTGGTCTGATAAAATCTGCCTAGAATGAATGAGGTTGGATATTTGCTGAATCATTTTCACAAGAGAATATAGCTCTTGGGTCTGTGACAAGATTAGGAAACATATCAATGATGTGAACATGTTTGAAGGAAGCCATGTTGTGCTGGTAAGGAGGAATAGGTGGTCAGCCTAGAAACCTGGAGAAAGTGAAGCTGAGCAGAGCTTCAGGTAGTAAAAGACACTCTGTGCCTGGCTGGAAGAAGGGCTTGCTTGCTCATGCTCATCTGGACTTATAGCAGCTTGGGGCTGCATGTCAAGGCTGCAGTTAGCATGTCTCAAACTTCATGCAATACATTTTTACCTCTGAGGGAGTTCCCAGGGTTCTCATTGCACCAGGTGAAATCTGATCATTTTCTTTGCTACAAGGAAAGAATATCAGAAGTGAGAGTGAAAAAAGCAAACGTTTTTGTGAAATAACATGAATTTTCTAGATTCTTCTAGAAAAAATTCTTTAAAAAACCCAAAACTTTTATTGTAATTATAATAGATCAATTACAACAAACTGGTAGTCCTAGCAGCTCAGGAGGCTGAAGCGGGAGGATTGTGAGTTCAAAGCCAGCTTCAGCAACCTAGCAAGGCCCTATGAGAGACTCTGTTCCAAAATAAAAACAAAGAAATAAAACTCACAAAAACCAAAACCAAAACCAAATAAACAAAACAAAACAAAACAAAAAAACCCCAAACAACAAATTGGCAGCCCCTAGTTAAGATAATCCACATAATCCTGACTTTTACAGTCAATAACCCTAGTTAATAATAATGGCTGTTATCATCAAGGACATCCATTGTATCTAGTGGTTTGCACTCATTATCTCATATATCTGACAATAGCCTGATGAAGTAATGATTTTTGTGATACCCATTTTACAGTGGGGTAAACTGAGGCTCAGAGCAGTTTCCCTGAAATCACATGGCTCTCTCTGATCATATCAGCTCTTAATCTTCCTGGGTGTCCTAATACCAAGAAGCAGGAAGTGAGTGTATTTTCTGGTTAAAACATGCATCTTTCTGTCTCTAGGAGGAGATTCCTCCTTGTTATCCCCAGACTCTGATGTAAATGAGTGCATAGGTAGTTCAGCATTACAGCCTCTCCTCAGGGAATGATAGATGGGCTTGGTAGGCTAGTTGCCTGTAGGGGGAGAGATTACCTCGGGAAAATATTTTCTCTAATGTGCAAAAAAATTTTGCTGTCTGGGGGGTGGGGCAGGTGGAGCAGGAGATAGACTGTAGGAGGATAGGTGACTAATTATTGAAAATAATTTTTCATTATCTGTTGTCTCGGTTTATCAGAGCAATTGCTTCTCTCTGTTAACATGGATTATTAAGAATTAACTGTGTAGTTAAGTAACCCAAATCTTTCTCTTTCACACTCAAAATTCTCTTCAATAGTAAATAAGCATGTAAAGAATCATTCACTGAAAGGAATGGACTTCCTTCTGGTGTTTGTTGTTAAATACAACCCCCTCTTCCTCTTCCTCCTATTGAATTATAATTAGGTGAAGAGGTTCCTTAAAGCAGTATTTTTCTATGTATCTAATCTATTATGAAGCAAATATGCACCACAGTGATTTTACTCTTGCCCCTATTCCACTCCTCCTTGACTTTTTTGGGTTCCTTAGGCTAAAGATATAAGCTGAGACAAATTTAACATTTTATATTTTTTCTTTGTAATATTTTGGAGGTACTGGGGGTAGAATACATGACTGCTTTACCACTGAGCTACATCCCCAGTCCTGTTCATTTTTTATTTTGAGGCAGGGTCTTGCTAAGTTGCTGAGACTAGCCTTCAACTTGGGATCCTGATCCTCCTGCCTCAGCCTCTTGAATTCCTGATGTTACCACTGTGAGCCACTGCACCTGGCTCTCTGTGGTTTTTTAAACGCATAGAATAATAAACAAGGACATTTAGAATATGCAAACAGGAAATACTTGAATGCAAGCTGAGAAGCTGTTAAAAAAAAAAAAACGAGGAAGTGAGTACAGGGCTAAAGGAAGTTTTATGTTCAGAGGGTTATCAGAAGGGAAAAGGCCCAGTTAAAGAAAAAATAGAAGACTCATTTTACGCCTAGACTCCATGTGTTCAGACTAGATGACAAGCAGAATTTTCAGTTGTTTCCTAAAATATACCTGGGGTACAAGAAGGCTACAATTTTCCCACCAAGAATTGAGAGAATGTCTCATTTATCATTAGTTTCTTCCATGTTGTGTAGTGTAGCACTTGTTATGTTTTAGGTACTCAATATATATTTGGTAAGTGAAAAGGAGCTTTGTAATCAGGTATCAGGCTTCGAGAATCAAGTTGTGTTTTTTTAAAAATAACAAAACACATGAGAAACTATGGAGACTTCATTTCAGAGTGTGAAGGGAAGATTGTAAAGATAGTAAATGTTCTCATCTCATTTTACATGAGTCATAACTGTGATAATGCAGCACATATGGGCAGTTTTTCAGTGACTTGCCACAGCTCCTTGACAATCTAGCTGTCTACCTTTACTGTACAAATGACTCTAAAATAATATTTTAAAAAGCTCCCTCTGTGTATGTATGTGTGTTAATTCAGAAAAGTTAGTATTGAAAAGAAATTTTAGAATTAGTGCATTTCTTTCTATCAGAAGTCTGTGGTTTGTTCTGTGATGTGGTGTGTGACAAGTTCCAAAAGAGTCCCCCTTTTCTCCCTAGCTCCCCCTGCTTTTTTCTCCAAGCATGTGACTGCTACTTAAAATCCTGGGGTTATTGTCTCTAGGTGGATTTTGCTGAAGTCATGTTTTGGAGAAGAAGAGGGTAAAAACTAGCTGAAACCTTGTAGAGGCACATATATTATGTACCAGGCATAGTGCTAGAAAATAAGCACATTAAAGATGCTCACCATCATTAGTTATCATGAAAATGCAGAATAAAATCACAATGAGAGCCGAGCATGGTAGTACATGCCTGTAATCCCAGCAGCTTGGGAGTGGGAGACTGAGGCAGGAGGATCAAAAGTTCAAAGCCATCCTCAGCAACTTAGAGAGGCCCTAGGTAACTTAGGGAGACTCTGTCTCAAAATAAGATCTTAAAAAGGGCTGGGGATGTGGTTCAGTGGTTAAGCATCCCTGGATTCAATCCCCAGTACCACACACACACACACACACACACACACACACACACACACACACAAAACAAACAAACAAGTAAACACCACAGTGAGAGACCATTGCATACCTATTAGAATGACAAAGACAATATCAAATGTCAGCAAGGATGCAGAGTATTTGAACCACTCATATGTTTTAGTGAGATGAGAAATGGTCCACCAAAGTGGAATGAAAATGTGGGATAGTTTGGTATCTTTCTCTTGGGTGGAACTTTCTTTGCCAGGGACTAAAAAAAAGGTATAAAGTGGTCTTGACAGGGCCAGGAACTAAAAATAGTAGTGTCCATGTGTTGTGTGGTGACTAAATCAGTCAAAATGAGGAACTTGAAAGACTTGAGTTCATGATCTTAACCTGAAACCTTGCGCAAAGAGAAGAATTTAGCTACCATTATTGTTATTAAAATTGCATTCTTCTGAAAAATACTTTCACCATTGACAGAATACTTACTCCTTCCAAATGTAGGATATTTTTATTTCTTTACTTCCCTCTTAGTTGAGAGTTTGTAGAATGAGGGGTAGATAGATATCTAGTGTAATTTGTCTCCTTTTGTAGGTGGACCTGGTGAGGGATTGGGGGGGGGTGAAGAGGGGGAGGGAAAGAGACGGGGGGTGGGGGTGGAGAGAAAGAGCTAGGGATATCTTGCCTAACTAAAGTTACACAGCCTGTAGCCAAGACCAGCAACTTGGGCTCCATGGTGCCCAATCTAATGCAGTGTCTATATCATGCTGCTTTTTAGCTATCAGGTTCATGTACAGATTCCCAGGACTGGTGACTCTTTGAGGCCATCTCCTGATAAGGGGATGCATGTGGTCACAGGATTTACTGTACATTTCACAATCAATATTGATGACTTCCCCTCATTAATGGCTTCTGCTTTCAGCAAGAGCAGGGCACTTCCCCAAGTCTGTCATTTCCCCAACAACTATAAATTACAGGCAAGGTCCCCTCTTATCTCCACCTGACTCAAATCACTCTCCTGGCTTAGGAGCTCCAGGCAGCTTACTACACAGACGTTGCTATGGTTGTGTTTGCCCGAGTACCTGCTAATTTGGTTAATATAGGCAAATAAACTTGTACTCTCTGCCCTTTGCTTCTGGAGGGGACCTGTCTGGAGTTAATTGAAATAAGGAACATTAAATAATCTGAATAAACATATATTTTATTACACAGAGCAACTAGATTAAGCTGAAAAGCAATCTAAAGTGATGACTACTGTATATAAGCAGCAGTTTGAATTGCTCATTGGGAAGCCATTTTGGGGGCCTAGAAAATGACCAGTGATTGTACAATCAATGGTATTGCCATCTGTTGATTTCATTCTGGTCCATTTGGTTGAAAACCAGAAAACAATACATCTGACTATGGTCATTTCTAAACATTGTGATACAATTGATTGAGGACATTTTCAGCTATAGAAACTGATATGTTTTGTATGTTTTTTGAATTTGGGAGCTTCATCCCTCTTTAAATGATTCAAGGTCCAATTCTCCTTTGTAAATAAAAGAGAAGGCAGCTGAAGGCAGAAAATTTATACTATGTCTTCTATTACTTCTATAATAGAATCACTGAACATTTTGAAAATAAACTTCCTCTTAATTTCAAGTCCTCCTTCATCTATGGGATGACTTTAGTAAAGGGTATAGCCTTTTCCACCTAAAACATTCCATGACTCCTAGCATTTCCCAGCACATACAGGGGCCTGTTCAAATGAGAGGCTTTTAATTTTACCTGGAATAGAACAGGTTCTCTCCCACCCTTCTCTCACTCTACACACACCACACACACACACACACACACACACACACCACGAACACATTTGTCTAACACAGTATCTCATGGGACTCAGTGATGGAATGAATGATTTGGTTAAAGAGAATACAAGGAAACCCCAACTTCCCATATTTTCTGTGTAATGTTTGGGGCTGCATGTATCATGCTTTAGTTAACTCTCTAAGCCTCATGGAGGATGGGCAGGAAGATGTATACAGCAGAAAATAGAAGTGAAAAGGAGCAGAGGATCAGGGAATGATCAGTAAACATCATTAGAATGAGCAAGTAATAATAATAACTGACATTTCCTAAGTTGCAGCCTTTGTGCTTGATATTTTTGCATAAATTATCTCATTTCTTCTTCATAATTTGTCTGTGAGAGAGAGTATTTATGTTGTAGAAACTATAGATGAAGTTGGTATAGAACTTGCCAATGTCCCCACAGTAGTCCAAGGAACTCAAACTCCAGTCTTTTCTGTGTTCACAGTCAGAACTCCCTTTTAACCCTACACTATTAGCTGGAAGAAAAGTCTAGAAAGATACAGAGACACCTGTGACAGAGGAGTCAAAGTTACTTCCAGGATGCACTTTGGTCTGTTTCTAGGGAAGTAGACAGAAGACATTTGTTTGCTTATTGGGCAGGGGACCTGTGGGAGCAGGATTCCACCATGATTAGGTGTGTCAACAGGGTGCCAACCAGGGAAGGACCAGACTGGTAATAGAAATATCCAGCACCGAGGAGAGCTCCAGGCTTGCTTCTCAGCATGGTAAACCTGGACTTTGCAATGCCATTGGTGCTCTCGTTTGTTCAAGGAACTCTGCCCGCCAAGTCAAGTAGTCTTTTCAGCAGTCTTTGTGGCTGGGTGGCATGTTCTACCTGCTGCTGATGGCACTAGTGTGAGCCATGTATCAAGGGAATGAGCAACCACACTACTAAGTTGTAGCCCAGATAAGCTCCTTGCCCTGCCCTAAATTCTGGATCAGTGGAAACAACAGTGGCAACTCAGAAAACAAGCAGCCTTCATCCTGGCATTGAGTTACAAAGCACATCATCATTATAGATGGAATCAGAAACATCTGTCTTTCCTAGCCCTTATTTAACTTATTCTTCTTATGAAGCCTTTCCATGTTCCCTCTCTGTAACTACTGTAAATGATGCAAAAGAGGAGCAAGAGACAGAGACAGAAAAAGTGAGGGAGAATTAATTTACCACTGGGTGAAATGAAAATGTACCGAAGTGTAATGGAATTTCATTAACTTCGGAAATGATGATGAATGCTGTCCAAATAATTCTTACTAATGCATAATTCACAGCTGAAAATAGAGCCAAATTCTCCTAAAAAGCACATCCATTTATGCCCCCAAATTAATTTGGTGTGTTATTCAGGATGGTTGACAGGATAAAAGATCTACTATGAAATGTAATCATCTATTAAGATTGGGAATCTATGAGTCTTTCTAGTTTAGTAGATGATGGTAGCTGATAACAAGTGGCACCTTGAGAGGCAGACACCCACAGTCCTCATTGTCATAATTTGAATCTCCCCAAAGACATAATTTCAGACATAACCAAGAGAAGTTTGGATGAGCTTTGAGATCTCCATAGCAACCATGGCCCAATTCATATATATCCCAAAAGCAAATTAAAATCAACTTCAAAAGATTCAAAAGGGGTCAGGAAAAGGCCCATACATTTTCTGACTGGCAACATTATCATCAATTAATCAATATTGTGTGTTTGTATAATATGAAAATCCTATAGATCCTATAATATATACATTTACATATAATTAGGCTGAAAGATTCTAAAATATCTTTCTCATTTCGTGTAATACGTCTATCCTATTCCACAAATTCTCAGTGACATTTTGCACTTAATATCTCAAGACTATGAGCTTTTAACTAATCTCTTCATAAAACCTGTATGTGCTTTTTGTATACTCAGGAGAGTGGTAATGGGAGAGAGACCTTTTCACCTTTAGATCTGACACAAACCCCACCCATGGTTAGCAAAGAGAAGACTATTATTAAGTAGAAGGTCAGCCATTGGCTCAGATTCCACCAGTGGAAGTCTGTAGATTATGAGGCCACTTGGCACCATAAGAAAACCATGGATCTTCCAACCATGAGTCCTTCAGTCTTTATAGAGGGCTTTGTTAAGATATGTGAATAGTATACTAGGAGATGACTTCTGCAACCCAATGAATTCCTTCCCCAGGAAGGAAGCACTATGCTGAAGTGGATATTGTATATAGAAGCCTAAACCTTTCAGGGGGGCTACCTAAGTCTGTAACACCAAGTGCTAGGCTGGGAATCAAGCACAATGGCCAGTGATATAGAGACTATGATTAAATAGAAAGGCAGCCATTGGCCAGTTTCCACAAATGGGAAGTCAGCAGAAAGGACATCCATGTCTCACAATGGGGGTAACATGGGTCCTCCTTCCTAAGTGTCTCTTCAGGCACCCTGAGAAAGATTTTTACAGAGATATGAAGAGTAATGTCAGAGGATGATTTAAAAAACCTTTGATCTCCTTCCTTGGATAGATTGCAGTATTTGGTTATGAAGGCCTCATGGGGGAGCATAGAATCCTAGGTCCTGTATTCTTCTTACTGATGTGGCCCTATGATTTGGAGTTCTGAGATAATAAATAGCACACTGGTACTGATACTGAGGTAGTGACTAAGAAATAGGGAAGCCATTGACCACCTTCCATTAATGGAAAACTTCAGTTCAAGGGGCCACTGATGCCTCAGAATAAGGGATTAATGACACATGTGCCTTGAATAGCCTTATAGCCCATTAGAGAGAAACTTGCACTGAAAAGCAAATAGTAGTATATTAGTAATGTATTACTAATGATATTAGTAATAGAAAGGAAAGCATATGCAAGACTAAATTCTGAACCTTAATGACTGTACCATGTGCAGAGGTGCAGATGTCATAAAGGAAGCATTTCTTTCTGGATCCACTACTATCAATTTTCACAGTACACACCAATAATTTGGAGCTCTGGGGTGAGAAGAGAGCACATTGGCTGGCCACAAAGTGCCCTTGATTAAGGAGGAGGACAGCTATTGGCCACCTTCCATCAATGGGAAACATTAGTGGAGAGGCCATCAATACCTCATAAAGTGCCGCAACCTGGCTGGGCACAAATCATGAGCCACTGAAGCAGGAACAAACTTTATTTTTGAACTGCAAGAAAACACTTCACCCATGCTCCGGGGGAATTCTCCTGAACACCACGCGGCTCGTCCAGGAACCCCCAGCCGGAAATATCTTTCCCGGAAATCCCTCCTCCTGCACTTCCCCAACCAATGGGAACTCTCGGGGAATCCCCGGGAATCCCCACGAGAACGCCAAAGTAGCGCAAGAACTCAAAAGTAGTGGCTGAGGCAGATAGTAACGCCTCGCCTGTCAATCAGTACTGTTGGCAAAATGCCAGGGGCCATACAGACTTGGCCATGGCTCTCAGCATCTCCCCCCTTCTGTTTAATTAAACAACAAGCAATGTGGCTAGGGACCGTGCCTGTTAGGTTGTCCAATTCAACAAATGGTCCTTACCCATCATCGAATGAGCTGACCTCTAGGCGTCAGCCTCCTGTCTTAGGTTGGTACCACTGCAATTGGATCATACCCGTCACTGACTACCGGTCCAGCATACACCCATACTTGTGGATAGGCCTTTACACCAGTGGGGGGTGAGGTTCTTTGCCTCACCTCTGTTGGCCCCCAAATTTTAGACCATCACTAGCAGAAGGGAGGAGGATGCAAAATGCCACGATACTAAGCCAATTGAGGGCTCCTTTGAAAAATTGTACCACCTGTGACACCATCAGCAAAATACTCCAGCACTACCACAATTCTCTGCACCAACAGATAGTTCACAATGCATACAAGTGATACATAGTCCAGGCAAGTTCTGCAAGCAGTTCAAAGCAGAGGAATCTGCCAATATGTCCATTTCCTCCCAAAGTAAATCGACTCCTTGATTGAGAATTACTTGTTGAGTTATTATTCACTGATGCATCAGTTTATACAGTTTGTTGTGATAACTATCGAAGAAGCTGTAGTTTGGTTTTATCTTTGTCTTCACCGGCACTGGGATGAAGATAGGAATTCTGGCAATGATGCTAAAAAAATTATGTAACATTCCAACAGGCACTAAGAAAACAATTTTTTGAACAATTTACATTATCCTGAACAGAATTATTAAATATAATGAAAAGGAAAGGTGAAAGTAAACAAACAGATCTGTTAACCTTCTTTGTTCACATATAAAACAATCCTCAACAGCTGTTTACCCAATTAAAATTAAACTATTTAAATCATGTGAATAATAAAAAATATTTGGATCTATTTTTTCATGAGTGCTCTTCATATATGATCTATGGACATATGCACATATAGACATACAACACAAAACACAAGTGTGCACACATAACATACAACACATAAGACAATAGTAAAGGCCTTGTAGCTTTACACAGGTGAAATCTCCACTGCAATGTTTAAAACTCCACAGTCAAAAACTAAAACTGATCAGAAAAACATTAACCTAGGTCTGTATGAGCTCAAAAAATAAAATAGAACTTTATGATATGGGAAAAGGCAATAATAAAATAAATATTGAAAAAAGCATCCTGGTTAATCACTGTCGCAGATGTAAGAATAGCCAAACTGGAGCTCTGGATATCAGCTGTTATGGATTTGAGTCAAATCACCTTTTTTTTTTTTATCTGTAGAATTCGCTTGGTTAGTTTCTCTGGAATCCAAATCGGCTGTTGTTCTCCCTGTGGAAACACACAAACAGAACCCCGACTCCAGACAATCACTGGGTTAGGACCTTAGTTAATCTCTCTGGAATCCAAATTGGCTGCTGTTCTCCCTGTGGAAACACACAAACAGAACCCCGACTCCAGACAATCACTGGGTCAGGACCTTTCCATTGTCCTGTTAGAATATTTTTCCAAAGTACCTTAGGCTTATGTACATTTTTTGGACACATATGCCTTTCCGCAGCACTAAGTCCTGATGAATCCAAATTTAAAAAGTTTAGAGTAAAAAGGGTTATTTTAAGTTTATCTTTGGGGGATATATACCCCTTCCCAATTCCCTCTTTTTGCTTTAATAAGTACATTTTAATAGTTTGATGAGCTCTTTCAACTATGCCTTGTCCCTATGGATTGTATGGGATTCCTGTTATATGAGTAATGTCAAATGATGAGCAAAATTGTTTAAAAGAGGTAGAAGTATAACCCGGACCATTATCTGTTTTTAACTGTTTTGGAACGCCCACAGTGGCAAAATTTTGTAAGCAATGAGCTATAACATCTTTAGTTTTTTCTCCAGCATGAAGGGAGCCCATCAAAAATCCGGAAGAAGTATCAACTGTAACATGCAAATATTTTAATTTTCCAAATTTTGGCAAGTGTGTGACGTCCATCTGCCAAATATGGTTAGGTATCAGTCCTCTAGGATTGACTCCAAGATTAACTTGTGGTAAAAAGGTCACACAATTTTGACATTGTTTTATTATTTGTCTAGCTTGTTCTTTAGTTATTTTAAAACGTTTTTGTAAAGTATTAGCATTGACATGGAACCTTTTATGAAAATTTATAGCTTCTTCTAGTGTAGAGAAAATATGTATGTCATGTGTAGTTTTATCTGCTAAATCGTTGCCCAAACTAAGGGCTCCAGGCAATCCTGTATGTGCTCTGATATGTCCTATAAAGAATGGATCTTTTCTGTCCCAGATTAGACTTTGTATAGTGGAAAGCAAAGAGAAAACAGTAGAAGAAGGGGAAATCCTGCCAGCATCTTCAAGGGATACTATAGCATTAACTATATACTGACTATCAGAAAATAAATTAAATACAGAATCTTTAAACATCATAAAAGCTTGTAAAACTGCATTAAGCTCTACCTTTTGAGCTGATTGTTTGGGTATTAAAAATGTAAAAGTTTGATCAGGGGTAACTACTGCTGCTGTACCATTATTTGACCCATCAGTGAATATATTTGGAGCATTCATGATAGGGGTAATTTTTGTCATTTTTGGAAAAACTACAGGATGCGAAGACCAAAAAGACAACAAAGGATTAGATGGTAAGTGATTATAAAATGAAACATTAGATTTACACATGATTATTGCCCAAGTATTTAATTCATTAGCTAACTCATCAATTTGATCCATAGTATATGGAGTAATAATTTTATTGGGAGAAATTCCAAACACTCCCTTTGCTGCTTTTATTCCTTTGAGTATTAATTGTCCTACAGCCTCAGGATACCTAGTAAGAATAGTGTTAGGAGAATAAGATAAATGTATCCACAATAATGGACCTTCTTGCCAAAATACTCCTGTAGGAATATTTTTTGTTGGTATTACAATAAATAATAAAGGCAAAGTTATATAAATTCTATCCAAATGCATATTTTCCATATATGTTTCAATAATTTTTAATGCCTTTCTTGCTTCAGGCGTTAACATGCAGGGTGAATTTGGATCTGAGGGTCCTTTTAGGATATCAAATAAAGGTCCCAACTCTCCTGTTGGTATGCCTAGATAAGGCCTTATCCAATTTATGTCTCCTAATAACTTTTGAAAGTCGTTAAGTGATTTGAGTTGATCTCCTCGTATTTGAATTTTTGGTGGATGGACCATGGTTGAGGATAATAGAACTCCTAAATAATTAATTGGAAAATTTAATTGTACTGTATCTATTGCTATCTCTAGATTATAACTTTTTAGTAAATTTGTAAGTGTGGCATAACATTCTAGCAATGTGTTTTTATCTTTGTGTGCTAACAATACATCATCCATATAGTGAAATATTTGTAGTTCAGGATTTTGATTTCTAAGTGGCTGGATTGCTTTGTTAACATAAATTTGACACATAGCTGGGCTGTTAGCCGTCCCTTGAGGGAGTACTTTCCATTCACATCTCTGATCAGGACCTTCATGATTCAGTGCAGGGATAGTAAATGCAAAACGTGGACTATCCTCAGGATGAATTGGAATTGAAAAAAAAAAAAACAATCTTTAATATCTATAGCTAAAATGTACCAGGTTTTTGGCAAAGCAGACAATTGAGGAATCCTCGATTGAGCAGGTCCCATAATAACCATCTCATTATTAATGGCTCTTAAATCTTGCAATAATCTCCATTTACCAGATTTCTTTTTAATGACAAAAATGGGAGTATTATAGGGAGATACAGAAGGTTGTATATGTCCCTCCGCTAATTGTTGTTTGACCAGGTCATGGGCTGCTTGTATCTTTTCTTTAGTCAGGGGCCACTGAGGAACCCATACTGGTCTATCTGATTTCCAAGTCATTTTTATTGTCTCAGTGGCCCTTTCTGAAAATCCAACCCATGTCTAGTTATTCCTTGATCTATTTGAATTGGTGCTGCTATACCTTGTTCTCCTAGTCTTTTTTCTTTCCTGAAACCTTGTCTAGCCCTAATAGTGGGTGCATTTGGATTGATGTTATTTGCTAATGTCAAACCTCATTGATCTAGGACATCTAGTCCCCATAAATTTACGGGAATATGATCCCATACATATAGCTGTATAGTTCCTTCACATCCTTCAGGATCCTTCCAATCTAATACCATTGCACTTCTATGGGGATTAGCTGCTACTCCTAGGCCTCGAAGCATTTGAGTGGCTTGTTGTAATGGCCAATGTTTTGGCCATTCTTGGCGAGATATGATGCTAAGGTCTGCACCTGTATCCAGTAGCCCATTAAATTCATGTCCTTGAATATTTAGTTTTAGCATTGGGCGAGAATCTAAATTTAAAGAAAGCATAGCCCAATCTACACCTGTGGAGCCTAATCCCCTGGAACCTCTTTCTATAGTACTACTGGAAAATTTATCATGTAGGCTTGGTATTATTAGTAACTGTGCTATTCTATCTCCTGGTGAAATTGCTGATATACCCTTTGGAGAACTAGCTATAATTTTTATTTCACCTTCATAATAGGGATCAATTACCCCGGGGACTTATCATAAGTCCTTTTAGAGTAGAAGAACTGCATCCTAACAATAAGCCTACTGTTCCTTGGGGAAGAGGTCCTTTCACCCCTGTGGGAATGATTTGAACTCCCATCTCTGGAGTTAGTACTGCTCTGGCAGAGGCGTGGATGTCCAACCCTGCACTCCCTCTGGTTCGTCTGATGAGAGATCTGATGGATAATGTGTCCTGGGCACTACCCTGATGCTGTTTCTGGGTTCCTCCAGTACCCCGTATATTTGTGGTCGTGGGCCCCGGAGCATTGGGCCCCCCTGTCCGTTTTTTGGCAATGGAGTCCGATGCCTTTCTCCATGATATCGTGAGTAAACACCTGGTCCTTGTCCATTTTTGATAACGGAGTACCCTCTATGGTGGTTTGAGAATGGCATTCATTAGCCCAATGTCTCCCTCTACGGCATCGTAGGCAAATATCCGGTATTCTACTCCTTTGATACCTAGCTTTGTTAAACCCTCCTCCTATGGGGCAATTCCTTTTAAAATGTCCTGTTTGTTCACAATTATAGCATGTTTTTGGCCTAGCATCTAAAGCCTGTTGTACTGCTGCCAAGACTTGACCTTGTTCATTAATGTCTCTACATAATTTAATATATGTGTTTAAATCTTCATGTCTCCATGGTCTAATGACCTCTCTGCAGCAACGATTTGCTTGATTATAAGCCAGTTGTTTTATAAATGGCATTGCTTGTTCTGTATCCCCAAAAATTCTGGAAGCCGTTTGAATAAGCCTATCTACAAATTCAGCGTAAGGTTCATTAGTTCCTTGTATTACCTTAGATAATTGTCCTTGTAAATCTCCATGCCCCTGTAGAGTTTTCCATGCCCTAACCGCATCTACAGCAATTTGTGCATATATGACAGGATCATATTCAATTTGTTGCCGTTGACCCTCATAAGGTCCTTTTCCTAACAACATATCTAGATTTCTTTGAGGGTAACCAGCTGCTGCATTTCGCCTAGCTGTCTCCGTGCAAAATTCCTCATTGGCAACCTTCCATAACAAATATTGTCCTCCATTTAGCACAGATTTACACATACAAGCCCAATCTGCTGGAGTCATGTCCAAGTTGGTAATGGATTCGACCAAGCTTACAGTGAAGGGTGCTTGAGGACCATAGGTTGTTACAGCCTTCTTTAATTGCTTCACTGTTTTGAACTCTAATGCACAGTGAATTTGCTGCCCTCCTGCCTGCTCAAGTACAGGGCATGCTAATCTTTGAGGTCCTGTCTCAGGATCCCATCTATCAACTACGGGGGTTGAGGGCCACTCAGCTGTCTCCATAGGTGGAGCTGTTGGTTGAATTACGCCCTCTGGTGATAGATCGGTGTTAGTAGCAGCCTCCTGTTGTTGCTTCCCCCCTGATAGCTGTTTCTCCTCTAAGCTTTCTTCCTTTAAATTTTCTTCCTCTGTCTGACTAGCTCGAGAGACCTTCTCTTTTGCTTGATCTAAAATGTCTTTCTCCATGGTCTGAACCTCTAACAATTTACTTAACAGTCTTTCAGTTTGTTTTTTACTAATTTCTAATCTGTTATAAAGATAACGCAACCCAATAAGATAACACAAAACAAAACCAAAACAGAATGAAACAAAAACGGAACAAAAAATCATTGTATCAATTTTCCTATTTTCTTGACATGTGCATTTGGGGTCTATTTCTATCTCTTCCTCAGGGGCGAACAACTTCAAACCTTGAGCCAACCATTTTTCCCAGTCTGCCTGAGAAAATTCTAGGGATAGGCAGCTTGAAACAAAACCAAAACAAATCAAAACAAGAACACATTGTTTTTTAAAATGGTCACCCATTCTCTCGCCTTCCCTTAGGGGTGAGCAATTTCACTTACCCCCAAGCTTTAGACGTTCCCCGCATGGGCCGCCAATTGCCGCAGTCTGGCTGGGCACAAATCATGAGCCACTGAAGCAGGAACAAACTTTATTTTTGAACTGCAAGAAAACACTTCACCCATGCTCCGGGGGAATTCTCCTGAACACCACGCGGCTCGTCCAGGAACCCCCAGACGGAAATATCTTTCCCGGAAATCCCTCCTCCTGCACTTCCCCAACCAATGGGAACTCTCGGGGAATCCCCGGGAATCCCCACGAGAACGCCAAAGTAGCGCAAGTACTCAAAAGTAGTGGCCGAGGCAGATAGTAACGCCTCGCCTGTCATTCAGTACTGTTGGCAAAATGCCAGGGGCCATACAGACTCGGCCATGGCTCTCAGCAATAAAGGAGTCATCTTGGCTTCTTCCTGGTAAGGGCCTTTCAGCCAATCAGAGATCACCTGATCACCTTATGCAGATGTGTGAAAAGTAAAGTGTGTGATGTCTTCTGAATCCCTCTAATCTCCTCCTGGGGTAGAGTGCAGGGTATGGGTGTGACTGTGTGTTGTGGGGAACACTACTTTAATAGACCACTCATATTTGTCTTAATAACCATATCCTATGCTTTAGACATATGAGGTGTTTGACAAGCACATTGTGGTGTAGTGACTGATGATGTCACTAAGAAGGAGGGCAGCTATTGGCTGACATGACACCGAAAGGGAAACAGTGTTTAGAAACAATATTACGGCTCACAAAGGAGGCATCATGATCCTTCTCTTTTATGGGTCTCCTAATCCAATGAAAGAAACTTGTGCTGAAATATGAGGGACATATGCATGTATTGGTTATGGAAGTGATGACATCTGTGGCCCTCTAAATTATGTCTCTTAGGGGTGCCATGCATGGAGGTTCAGATATCATCATAGAGGAAGCATTACTTCTTCCTACCACCCCTATCAATTTTTATGGTGCAACCCTATGACTTCACATTCTGGTAGAGGAGACATGAACACTCGCTAATCATACAATGACCTTGATTAAGTAGAAGGTCAGTCATTGGCTTACTTCCACTAATGGGAAACCTTAATGGAGAGACCATCAATTTTCCCAATGGAGGTATAGCAAATCCTCCCTTCTTTTTGTCCTTCAGTCAGGTAGAGATAATCTTTTTCTGAAATGTTTATGGCAATGTGTTGTTAATAGATATGGTGTTTTTTTAAACCATATCAAGTCCTTTCCTTGGGGGGGATGGTACAGTTTGTATTGTTGGAGGTATCATTGGATGAGTACTGACTTCTTCTGAACCTGTATTTCTTTTAACAGCCAAGCTCCATGATACTAGGTATTTCCATGGAAGTCAACACATTGGCTTGATAAGTTAGGAGGGTTGCCACTGACTCACGTTTTGCTAATGGGAAACCTGAATTTAAGGAACAATCAACCCCTCATAATGGATGCATCATGGTTCCTCCTTCACATGGATTCCCTTCTCCCATTTAGAGAGAACCTTATGATGACATGTGAGCAGCCAAAGAATGTGTGCCTCCCTCTGAACAGCCTCCCTTAGGAAGGAAGTGCTTTTTTCAGAAGCTTATTTTTTTTTTAAATTAGAGCTTTACAATTATACATAGTAGTTGGGTTCATCCTGACATACTTATACATGCATAGAAATCAACTCAGAAGTCTGTTTTAAGTAGATCACTGAAGTCTCTCTTAATTCCATTTCTCTCCCTCATCCTCAATTGTCCCCATCCAATTGTCCCCACTTCAATCATCACTCAATCTTGTGGTGTCATGGACTCCTTACATCACAGCAACCAATGTTACCATGTAACACCCATCCCTGCACCTCTTTTCAGACCTAGGCGTTCATGTACAGTCACACTGAAACACAACATTTGCCCTGTTGTACAGCATATTTTCCTAAGTCTTTTCTCTAATTAAGTTTTGCATTCTTCAAAATTCCTTTGATTGCAAAGGAGTCCAGAACAGTTCTGTATCAGATGTTCAGCATCCTTTACCACTTGTTTCTTGTCCCTCTGCCTCTCCCATTGGTCTTATCCATTTCCCATGGCTCCTCCCCATTGTCTCTGCTTCAGAGGCTTTACTCAGGCTTTGGTGTAATAACTAGTGCTCTCTCTCTAACTGAAGTGATTACTACTTTATCTCTACCCATGAAAGTATCACTTACCTTTCAAAGTCCAGTTTCATGCTGGACCATTGAAATCTTCTTCCACCCCCTAGTTTAAATGGTCCCCCTTTGTTACTTGAGTGAATAGCAACACTAGATCTGAATTTTTGAATACTTCTGGACCAGTTTATCTGCTTAAATACCTTTATCGCTTTATCCTATATTGCTTTGTTTATTTGAAACTTGTTTCTATTGCAGCATTGAATGAATTCTTCTACACTCTTTCCAATTCTCTTGGAAAGAAAAGTAATCAATCCATACATAATTAGTAAATAAATAGTCTTTCTTGGATAATTCTAGCCCTAAACCCTGGCTTGGGGACTCCTCTTTGTTACTTGTTCTGTGCACTCCATTCATTTGTACCTCATTTTGGCCAGATCTATTTCTTTTTACATGCCTTGATTGATGTCCAAGTAAATGCATGCTTGTAGGTGGGTAGATGTTGGCCATTCTCTGGAATGAGCCTTTCTATGAATGTGGGTTACAATATCTTCATTCAGGCTTTCCTGCAGTATCTGAACTGTCCCAGGGAGTGAGACTGTATTTACACCCTGGCCTCTTCCAGACTGCATTATTGCACTGTAATAAACTTACTATGATCTAGCTAAGTTATGACATACCTGGACTAGGGACAGGTTATATATGAGTATATGTCAATGATCGAACACTTTTCAAAAGGTAAAAGACCCATATTCATGTATAAACACAAAGACTGAAAATCACAAAATTCCCCCAAGATTGTAGATTCATGGATCCACTGCCATTTTTGTTCATGAAGCACAAAAAGAGGCACTAGGAATACTGACTCGGTTACATGGGAATCATCAGAGACTAATTGCTCATTTTGTTCTTTCATTAGAATCAGTAGCAAGACATAACCTTTATTTAAGTGTCCTAATAGCAATAGCAAAATATATGAAGATTTCAGTTAGTTTAGTTCTGACTAAGTTTAGTGGTTCTCTAAGCTGTGATAACCCATGTATTAGAAAATCAACCCTTTTGCTACGGATGTAGCTCAGTGGTACAGCATGTGTCTAACATGCACAAGGCCCTGGGTTCAAACTCCACCACTACAAACAAAACAAAACCAAAAACAAAACACTCACTGATTTTTAGCTTGTTACCCAACTTTCTGTAAATCATTGTTGCTTTCTCTTTCACACATCAGAGGACACAATGTTGTTCCTTGCTAAAACATTATAAATCTAATTTCTTTCTTTAACCTAACAAAGGAAAAAATTCCTAATTGCTTACCTCTGTTAAAAGCAAAACAAAAAAGTATCTACATATTGCATAGATTTTCTATAGGAACTCCCTTGAGAAATCTGAATGTAATTGTTTGTTAATTGTTTACACATAAAGAGCCAAATAAAAAATTGACAAATAGGATATGCTATTATAGACTTAAACTCACTTTTCAAAGATACACTCACAGAAATTAAATCACTTAATTAGTGGTCATCATGTAGACTTACAAAATGACAAAAAAAGAAAAGGATTTCTGGGTGGTGCAGGCCTGTAATCCCAGTGGCCCAGGAGGCTGAGGCAGGAGGATTGCAAGTTCAAAGTCAGCCTCAGCAAAAGTGAGGCACTGAGCAACTCAATGAGATCCTGTCTCTAAATAAAATACAAAATGGGGCTGGGGATGTTGCTCAGTGGTCGGGTGCCCCTGAGTTCAATCCTGGTACTCCTTCCCCCAAAAAGAAAAGGATAAATATTTATAGTGATAGTAAGTATGTGGCTTTAGTTAGTCTGACTTCAAAATAAAGAGATTTTTTGACCTCAACATAAACACCTATAAAGATGGATACATTAAAGAACTTTGAGATGCTGTTAACTGAGGAAAATAGCTAAAATGAAAGTGGAGCATAGTTCAAAGCACAGGGGCCCAGAATCTCAGAATATAGCCTTAGTTGACCACTAGGTTAAACAAGCAGCTTCTGCCAAGGCAATTGCTCCTATAATCACTTAGAAGGGAAAAACCTTAGAGGAATTAAATGAGATTATGGTACTGTCAGAGATAAGCCCCTAATTGGGGAAAAAAGTTATTGGGAAAACCTGAAGATTTATTGCATAAGAATAATATTTGGTACTGCCTGGATGGCTGACTGGCAGCACCAAGTGCTTTAAAATGGAATTCAGCAAAAATTGTCCATGATATTATCCACAATAGTGGAGATAAATTGGTCATGATATTAAACCAACATTGATGGGAGTAATTTTTAAAGGTATTGTTGAAGACATTTCCAGAATATTTCCTACCTGCCAGCAATCTTGTTTAAATAGGAAAAGTGGCTCATAGACAGGAACCAAAGCCTCAAGGGCACTTTGAACAAATGAACTTCATACAAATGCCTCCTTAAGAGCTATAAATATATCTTGTTATTATTTATGTTCAGAGGGCTACAGTTCTGTATTTGTTTGCTAGGACTGCTATAAGATAGGATCACAAATTGGGGAGTGGGTGGTAAACAGAAATATATTGCTAGAAGTCTGAAATAAAGATGGCAACAGAGTTGCTTTCTCTAAAGGGCTGCGGAAGGAGGAATCTCTTCAAGACCTCTCTCTTTGGCTTGTAGATGGCTGCCTTTTCCTGAGTTTCTTTATATCAATTTGCCTTTATGTGTGCCTGTGTCCAAATTTTGCCTTTTTTGTGAGGATTAGGGCCCACTGTAATGGCTTCATTTTAGCTTAAGTAATTACCTTTGCCAAGAACCTAGTTCTAAACAAGGTTACATCCTGAGGTATAGAGGTTAGGCTTCACCATATAAATTTTTGGGGAACAAAATGCAACATACAATAGGCTCTAAGTGTGGAAAAATTAATATTTTGATATCATTTTTCCTATTCTGGGGAATCCCAAATTATCTTTCACAAAACAGAACTTATTTTACTGGCACTGTTGCTAAGGAGTTCTGTAAAGTTCTATCTTTTATCCCAAAGCATCACTATCCTTATTTGTATACAGTCCTCATAAAAAGTAGAGGAAATTAATGGAATTCTAAAGCTAAAATTAGCAAAGATGACAGAAACCCTAAAATTTCTGTGGCCTAAAGTATTACCATTAACTTTCATGTCTACAAGATCATTCTTCTCTGGGATCTAC
Source organism: Urocitellus parryii (assembly GCF_045843805.1). Lineage (NCBI taxonomy): Eukaryota > Metazoa > Chordata > Mammalia > Rodentia > Sciuridae > Urocitellus > Urocitellus parryii. The sequence continues at coordinate 16,528,203 of NC_135547.1, read as the reverse complement.
AAGTTATGAATTAATAGTAGACTATCCTATCTATTTGTGAATTTCACCCTCAATCTTAGATTATACCCTATTATAAGCCAACATGATTTATTAATACAATCGACTCATAAATACCTCTAACTTTATCACTAATAGGTACAAAGTGCATTTCCAGAATTTCTATCTAAACAGCCACTGCATGATTTGCAACCTAGAGGGTTGGTCTTCTAGCAAAGACATTAGAGAAACAATGCTTTTGAACACCAATGGAAAAGACCTTATTACTGTTACCAACTGACACAGCCTTAAAACTCCAACATGGTGATACTTGGATTCGTGATTCTCAATTCAAGACATACATAACTTCATGCTCATTACTGCACATCCATCCATTCCATCTGTGGACCTTGGATTTTAGATTCTTAGGAACCTTCCAGAAGCTACTGCTTTTAGAGGTGGACAATTTCCACCCAAGTTGACAAGAACAACATTAATTTTCGGACTCTATAAAAACTCCCTTTTCAGTTCCTTTACTTTTCTAATTTTGCCTATTATTGCACTTATATGCCTTCTAGAATACTAATGTGACATCTTTTATCTCTATCCTATTATTTTTGCCTTGCTATCTATAATTTAAGAAAAAAAATAAAACTGTCTTATATGTTTTTCCCATAACCACAACTCTGAAGTTAACTGATTGCTGAACATGTCACCCCCTGCCTTGCCCTGCTGACAAAAATGTAATAGCTGTTCCTTTAAACACTTCAGGAGGTAGATTCCCTTTTACAGATCTCTTCTGGTACTTGTTTTCCTCACAGCATTAACCCTAACCTTTAGTCTAGTAAAAACTAGAACTCACATCAACAAAAATGCTTCTGCTTGAAGTCATTATAATCTTATCAGAAAGATCTAATCAATCACGAGTGAACATGATGGCATTTTGAGGACATCCTGGTTGTGGTGGTCAGTTTGTTCTCTTCAACTTTCATTGGAAGAACTGTTTAACCCTTGTAAAGGGATTTGTCCATTTTGAGAGACCCAATGAGCTCACTTCTATTATAGTAAATGATGATTATGCACCCCTAATAAATTCTATGCTTCACTAACGGTACTACTTCTTACATATCTCTGTATGCACCTTCTTATGTACCTTCTGCCATACACTACTATGTCCTGCATATTGGGGGTAACTTTTAGGATTTAAAAATCACAATCTTTATAGTGGATCATAGTTTCTTAAGAATAATACCAGTAGTCTCCAAAATCAGGCAAACACAGGTTATTCAAGAGAACTTTTAAGAGGGATAATCTATTTCCTCTTTATGCTTACGCCATGAGCTATAGTTCCCACAGTGGACATAATACAACTGGAAAGGTGTTCTGAAACTTGTCTCCGACAAGTAGAAGCAAAATTTCTGCTCTGAAAGTTGAAGAAACTAGTCAAAACTCATTAGGTGGAGTGGTTATGGATAATCATGTAGCTCTGGATTTCTTCTTAGCCAGCCAAGGGTGAAATATTGCTTGTTACATCTTTGCAAATACTACAGGGAAAGTATAATAGTTTGTGAGTATGCTGAAAAAAAAAACCACCTGGTTGTCTCAAGCAGACCCAGTTGGTTTCATTGCCTGGGTTTCATAATCTAGGCTCCTGACTTTGAGGCATGTTATGATGTAAGCTTCTGATCATTGCTTATCTTACAGTAGGCTGATGAAATCTTTCCAAAGTCTTTTTATATTGAATTCGTATCATGCAGTCATTTTTATATCAGAGAGTACAACAACTCATCTTGCAGCAAGCAGGAGAGATTTCAAGTCCATACTATCTATAAACAACTTCCTGATCAGCAATGGGGAGAATCTGGATATCATGGAGCAACACCCTGCTGACTGACTTCATCTCTCCTTGGCCAGAAGAGATAGAAAAGCAATCTGTCACATAGGAGCTGGTCTCATGCTCATAGCTAGGTCTGAATTTATTGGTGTAAGCTGGCCTGGTGGTCATAGTTAGAACATGTTATTCTTCTGTGGGACATAATCTCAGATAATTGTAACAGACAAGATTACTCTAAGGTGGTGGTAAAGTAAAACAAAACAAGTCCAGTTCATAAGTTTGTCTAAGCAGAGAAAAACAAAGCCACTGTGCAGCCCATAGATGCCAAACATTTTACCTCTCCTGGCTAATATGAGTGACTGCTACAGCTTTTCCAGTTATAGCTTTCTCTTCACTCTTTTCTGCCCTCCAAAGATTAATAAGATGCCAAATGATAGAATCTAGAGTGAACTCTTGCTTCCTTAAACCTTCCCCAACTCACCCAACCAAAACCCAAATCGTGGAATAAATGTTTCTTACTTCCTCTTACTGAGATGTCCCATAGTTGCCCATGGAGTATGTTTGCTCATGCTTCAAAAAGGAAAAATTCCACTTGTTCTACTAAGATTTGTTCCTGGGTAGTCTTTGGGTTGATACAAGAGAACTTTGATGAATGTTAAGAGCTGCTAATGAGACTCATCTCCAAGACCCTGAGGGAAATGTTTCAGAAAGGTATGTTTTTTCCCAGAGAACTAACTTAAGTAAGGTGACTTATACAGTTTTCCAGGTGCCTTCAAGATTGTGTCCTACTTGGATGACCATAGCCCTCTGTCAGAGAACAAGAGGAAGAAGACTATCATTAGGCTCTGATAAGATTTAGAGGAAACTAGGGAAGAGGCATGTTCTTATAGAAGTCTCAAAATATAGTTGAATTATGGCTTCTAGGTCACAAAGCCTGCATACCTTCCTTTTCCCCATCTCCCAGGTGCTTTCCATGTCTGGTCTACCCCTATCTCCAGGGTTATCTGAGCAGGCTTCCTCCCCCCAGTATCCTACTACAACTGTTTAGTGTTAAGGACACTAGCACTTCATTCTTCGGACTTCACTTGTGTTATGGGGTCTATGAATCTGAACTTCATGCCAACAGGATGAATTATTATCCTTGATACATTAGGAAAAAAAGAAACCCACAAGGTGATTTTTTTTGTTATCTTAGCAGTCCAGAATGGTAGTACTGAAGGAGAAGCACTAGGGTCCTGGGGTGGGATGAAAATGGAAGAAATTGCTCAGGGAAAATTTCACAGAGGAAAAAGATAGGTGTGTTATGATGAAGAATGAGATAGTCAAGGGGTATAGAACAGGTTGTGGAAAAACCTGTACTAGGTAAAGGGAATAGCATTTGTAAAAGCACAGAAGAATGAAGATAATGGGGCATTTTGGGAACTCTAAATGGTTTACTGTAGGCAGAATATGGTATTTGAGGAAGGGGAGTATCGGGGAATGAAAGTGGAGAATTTTCAAGGGACCAGACCATGGAAAACCTTTCTTTGCAATGCCACAGAACTTTAAGTTTATAAGTGATATGATCTACCAGAGAGTTTTGGCAGAAAAGCCACATGGTCAGATTTGCATTGCAGAAAAAGAAGTTTGTTCTGATAACAAAGATGCACCTCACTGTATTCTCCTTAGTCCCCTTAGAGCCAATTTTAACACAGCAGCCTGAGTGATATTGTTAACACATGTCAGATCATGTTACTCTTCTGCTCAAACCTGTCATAACTCAGATGTTGGTTTCTAGACACCATTTCTCTCTAAATGGAATGAGGGTGGATTTTAAGTATGAGGCAGGGGAAATGCAAGATAAACGTGTTGTGTAAGAAAGTAAAGAATTGCTTAAGGAATGATGAGAACATGTTAAAAGGACACAGAAGCAGGGTCCAGTGGTGCAAGCCTATAATCCCAACGAATCAGGAGGTTGAGGTAGGAGAAACCCAAGTTCAAGGCCAGCTTCAGCAACTTAGCAAGACCCAGTCTCAAAATAAAAAATAAAAAGACAAAAAATGGTTGGTGATGTAGCTCAGTGGCAGAGGGCCCCTGAATTCAACCTAAGTTCAATCTACAAAACTGAGAAAAACCAGTATGAAAGGGCTTCCCTTGGACCAATTTGGGACAATTTGAGCATAAATATAGTATCTTATAATCTATAATATGTTGTAACTCATTGATTAAAATATGAATCTATGAGTTCATACTGATAAAAAGAATGAATATGAGAGAAGGGGGAACTCTTTCAGTAAAAAGCTAATAAATGTAGAAAAATGATAAAATAGAAAAATATAATTTGGCAGCCATCAGGTGAAAACTTGAAGTGAATGCTGAAACTATTGGTTGGAAATTTGAGGCCAAACAGATTATTCACACAAACTCAAAGTGTTTCCCTACAGATCACTTATAAGTTACAAATGGGAAAATAAAAACTACAGTGGAAAAATCTGGCAGACATCATCTTAACCAAGTGATCAAAGTTTGCATTCCCAATAATGGGACAAACTGACATCATGTGTCTCACAATGCAATGTACTGAGAAAGATACATCGCTTTGGTGCTGTTCCTGCCAAAAATGCATAATCTGAACCATGAGGGAAGGTTAGACAAACCCACATTAAGGAATATTCTATAAAATAGTTAGACTGTAAGCTTCAAATACGTCAGTGCCATTAGTCAAAGAGAGGCTGAGGAACATTTCCAGATTAAAGGAAACTGAAAAATCATGATGCCTAAAAGCAGTGTGTCATCTTAGATTGGATCCTGGATCAGACTGAGGCAAATATAATAGAGGACATTAGTGAGACAGTTGGCTAAATACAAATATGGACTGTATATGAGATAGTATTACATCAATGTAAATATCCTTATTTTGATTATTGCAGTTATGTAAGAAACTATTCTTGTTCTGAGGAAAATGCCTGCTGGGAATTTGGAGTGAAGGGACATGATGTCTTCAATTTACTCTCAAATGATTCAAAAATATATGAAGCAAATGTAGCAAAATGTCAACAATTGGAGAATCTGGATGAAGGATATAAGAGTGCTTTTTGCTTTCATATGGTTCTTCTGTAAGTCTGATGTTATTTCAAAATAAAAAGTTTTTTTTAAAAAAAGCTCTGCAATGTGTCCCCATTTCTCCAGGGTAAAACCAAAGTTTTTAACATGGACCACAAGACCCTGTGTGATTTGGGTCCATGACCTCTCTTACCTCTTTTCTCATTGTTTTCCATATTCTCTCTGTGCTTAGGCATGCTGACCTCAGTACTATTTCCAGTAAGGCTTCAAACACCCAGTGGCACACAGGGTATTTCCTCTTGCCTGGGTCACTCTCTAAGTGTCCCCATGATTCACTACCTCACTTTCTTTTTTTGGTATTGGGGATTGAACCCAGGGGTGTTGAACCACTGAGCCACATCCCCAACCCTTTTAAAATATATTTTATTTAGAGACAGGTTATCACTGAGTTCCTTAGGGCCTCGCTAAGTTATTGAGGCTGGCTTTGAACTTGTGATCCTCCTGCCTCAGCCTCCTGAGCTCCTGGGATTACAGGTGTGCCTCACTGTGCCTGGCACACTCCTTTACTTTCTTCAGGTCTTTGTTCAAACAACACCGTATCAGTGAGGATACCCTCCATTGCTCTATTTAAAATGACATTTCCACCAGTACAGTGTCTCAAGCCTGTAATCCTAGCAACTTGGGAGGTTGGTTGAGGCAGGAGCATTGCAAGTTCAAGGCCAGGCTGGGCAAGTTAGAAAACATTGCCTCAAAATAAATAAGAAAGGTTGGGATGTAGCTCCGTGGTAGAATGCTTGCCTAACATGTGCAAAGTCCTGAGTTGAATGCATTCCCCACACCAGTTCTGGATATCCTATGCCCATTCCATCTTTGTCTATGGCATTTATTGCCTTCAGGTATGTTAGATTTTCCTTATTTTCTTGTTCGCTGTCTACTCCCACTAGAATATATGTTTTATGGGATGAGAGGGGAGAGTTATCTGTTTTGTTCACTGCCAAAACCCTAGCACCTTATAATTATGCCTTGCACATAGTGGGCACTCAAATGTTGCTCACTAAATGAATACTTTTGAACTTGAAAAAGAAGTTGCAAAAAAATAGATAATCATGGTTAATACTTATAAAGCTTTTATTCCATACCAGAGAGTATTCAAGTGCTTTGTATATATTATCTCATTTATTCCATGAGAAAACTAGAGGTGGCCATCATCACTATAAACATCTTTTTAAAAATCTTTTTTTGGGGGGGTACCAGGGATTGAACTCAGGGACACTTAACCACTGAGTTACATTCCCAGTCCTTTTTTTGTATTTTATTTAGAGACAAGGTCTCACTGTGTTGCTCAGGGCATCATAAACATCTTCATCATCAATTCCATTTTGCAGATGAGGAAGTTAAGGCAGTGAGACATTAGAGAAACCAAGTGGTCTGGCTTCAGAGTGTTTTAGTTTGTATGCTTTGCTGCCTTTCTTAAGGTATAATACATATGTCATGTCTAAAAGCATGTAAACTTGTGATATTTAAAAAACATGTAGTACTGTTATACAAAGCAATAGTACATATTATTGAGGGATGCCAGCATATGTAGTTAAAGTATGAAGGTAAACATAGGAGGGATAATGAAAAGGTTATCAGTTAGATGGTACTGTTTAACATGGCAATCAAATATAATCAAAATTGTCCTTCAGAATCTCTCAGGAAGTTACCAATACAGATGATTTTTTTTCCTTCCAGTGCTGAGCCCCTTAATTAATCCTGTGGTTGAGTCCAAATTAAATAGCTGGGTTTTGGTTGGGAGCCATGTCATGTGGAATTCACTATACTCCCAATTGCCCTGGTGTGATCCTTACACCTAGAACGTGGAAAAGGAATGATGATAGCCTGGACCTTTAACAGAAGGTTGTAGGTCTTTTCTAGAGTTAGATATGGGGACAATGTCAAGTTATTCAGTTCAGTCCTGTTTGGGGGCGAAGTAAATCAGTAGAGCCATATGGCTATCTAGGCTGTCCAGTTTCCAGGGATGGATAGCTCATAACATCCTGTGATATCCTTTTCTGGTGTTTATCAACTCCTATGGTCAATAATGACTTATTTATGTTTAAACCATATCTCCCGCTGCAATTTCAGTCCATTTCCTATTACTCTGTAGATATGGAGAACAGATGGTCATCATTCTCCTTATAACCTTTTAGAGAGAATGAAATATACCCACTGAAGCCCTCCCAGGTGGCATTTTTTACCTCTTAAAATATTTATTTCTTTATTGTTTCTTAGTGACTTTTTTATTAGAGCATTATAGTTATACATAGTACTAGCGATCATCTCCACAAATTCATACATTCATGGAATTGGATTTCAGTTCAAATCTCCTCCCTTTCCCTCCCTCCCCCATTCCCCTTCCTCTACTTTACTGATCTTCCTTTCACTCATTTATTTATTTATTTTTGATTGATTCTTTCTCCTTATAAAAGTGAAATTCCCTGTCATGTATTTATATTTACCTAGGATGATTGTTTAAAAATTCATCCCACATTTGCTCCCCTTTTCTGTCCCTCCTCTCTCCCTGTGGATTTCCCTCTTCAACTCTACTGATATTCCCTGTACTTTTATACTGTCTGATCCTCCCCTCCTTCTTCCTTTTATTTTTTCTCTAGCTGCAACATATGAGAGAAAACATTTGACCCTTGACTTTCTGAGACTAGCTTCTTTTACTTAGCATAATGTTCATCATTTATCAGCTAATAACATAATTTCATTTTTCTTTATGTCTTAGTACAACCCTATTGTGTATACAGATCACAATTTCTGAATCCTTTCATCAAGTGATATGCATCTGGGTTGATTCCTTAATTTGGTTATTGTGAATTGTGTGACTATAAACATTGAGGTGGATGTATTGCTATAGTGTGTGGATTTTAGTACTTTTGGATAAATACCAAGGAGAGGGATAGCTGAGTCATATGGTAGTTCATTCCTAATTTTTTGAGGAACTTCTATATTGTAGGTGGCAATTTTTTCATAATCAAAGAACTCAACTCCAATTTTTTTCATTTTTTTTGCACAAACTTCATTTTCCAGTTGATGATTTCATTTCACCTACACTGGATTTTCTTTGGAAAAAAAAATATACAATGTTTTTCTTTGAAAAAAATAACAAATGCAGATGGCTAAAATTCTGACATCATAAAAGTATATCCTGTGAAAAGTAACTTTTTCTCCCACCCTCAGTCTGTCTTTCTAGAAGCAGCTATTCTCATCATAATCTCCTAGAGAATTTTATTGGTATATCCAAGTATTTCTGCATATATACTCTTCAAATCATCCTCATCTTTGTATTTGGTTTCCATTGTTAGAACAAGATATCTGACAGTCTACTTATGAAGTAAAGAGAGTTTTTTGAAAATGTTTATATTAGTGTCTTATACATAATAGTGGAATTCATTGTGCCACATTTACATGTATTTAGTATAATTTGCTCCACTTAATTCCCTAGTACTTCCCCTTTCCTTTTCCTCCTTTTTCCCATGATCCCCTTCCTCAACTCTACTGTTCTTCCTTCTCTTTATTTATTTTAATTGGTACATTATAATTATATATAGAAGTGAGATTCATTGTGATATATTCACATATGTACATAGCATAACTTGACAATTTAATTTGTCAATTTCTCTCCTTTCCCACCCCTCCTGCCTCTTCTAGATCCTCTTCATCCACTTTACTATTCTCCATTTTTTTTTCATGAGATCCTTTTTTTATCCCTTATTTCTTGTAAAGAGAAGTACTTTCAGCTTATGGTTCTGGAGGTTCAAGTCCAAGATTGGGTGACCCACTGCTTTGGGCTTGTCATGAGGGCAGCACATTGTGGTAGAAACATGTATCAGAGCAAGCACTCACATTTTGAGCCAGGAAGAAGAGAGAAACTGTAGTCCCACAATCTCCTTCAAGGGCACAACTCCAATGTCCTAAAGATCTCTTACTAGGCCCCACATCTTAAAGGTCCAGAGTACTTCCTGATAGTGTTACCCCAAGGATCTTTGGAGGACACTACTCCTATTCAAACCATGACAATCTTCAATGTATCAGATACTGTTTAAGTACCTATAATGTGTTAGGCACTATGCTAACTCCTAGGGCAGGGCAGAAGGAGACTAGAGATGTATTTCTGTATCCTTAGGAAGTTTACACTCTAGAAGGGGAGAAAGGCATATTCATTCACTTAGTAAATATTGACTGTGTGACAGGCAATGTCTCAACTACTGAATATCATGCAGTTCCTGCCCTTTTGAAGCTTAATGTTGTGTAGGGTGATAGACCAATGACAAGCATGGCATGAATATCAACAAGTGCCAGGGAAGTGCCAAGGAGCTCCTTGACCACTGTATCACACTTCTTGCAAGATCTGTGGGGGACAGGTCACAAAGCCTAAGCCTTATGCGTTTTGGAAAAGAGAGGCTTTGGAGCCCTGGATAGTAGCTGTGGCACGGAACTCTGTGAGAAGCAGTGGGTCAAGCACCTTTACACATGGTATATTATATAATTATCACAGAAATATGAGGTGAGTTCGATTATCCATGTTTTACAAGTGAGGAGGACACAGGGGCTCAAGAGATGTCAAGGTTGTGTAGCTGAAATTCAATCTCAAGTTTGTCTTTGCCAAACCTGGATTCTTATCTGCTGTACCAATCACAGCTTGTGGGCTTAGGGATGAATAATGAGTGATTCTGATACACTTTCCCTTTCTCCCTTCCCCTATAGAGAATCCTGGCCTACAGATTGGTTGACTCAGCCTCTTTTAGACTGAATTTTTTCACTTAAGGTGTGAGATGGAGAGGAAAATACACTGGTCTAAGAGTCAGCAGACTTAATTTCTAGCTTTTCTCTGTCTTCATGAGCTGTCTATGACTTTGGATAAACAATCTACTATGTGAACCTCAGGGTCCTTATCTGTGAAAAATGGAGACTGAAGGAGATCATCTCTGGATTCTTGATGGGATTTGATGGCTTCAAAAGGGGCTGTAATGACATCTTCTGAGAGAAAACTACACCCTCTCTCTCGAATGACACAAAAATTAGTTCAGTAAATTGATTTATTTTCAAGTTGATTTGAAGAATAGATCTCCAGTGAAGGCAAAGAGTTGTCTTCTTTTTACTGACAACCTAAGACATGTACATCTCAATGCCTTTTTGGCCTTTGCTTTCTGCTTATAGTTCTGACCCCACCCCATTTTCTCAATAAAATGAAATGAGCCTTAATTAAGTAAGTACCCATTTAATATATCCAACTTAGTTAAAGCAATAATTAACTAGAAACTGAAGATAATCCTTAATGAAAATTGGGAAAGAGTCCTCAAATTAATAGGATATTGCTGGTATGTAATAACCTGAGAACTTTGCTCAGGCTAATTTTATGCTTGGGAGAGCAGCCCCATGACGTGCACCAAGCCACAAAAAGAGGATCTACCACAGTCAATAAGCCCCATAAAGCTAAGAGCAGAGAGTCTGGTTTGATCTGGAAAAGAAGGTGATTGAGGCATGGCCAGCAGATAATGAATATCTTGTTCCATTTCACATGAAATGTAGGGATTTAGAGATCAGATCTGGTCATTTGTAAGGCAAACTCTTCTTTTGGTCTCCACAGTGACACAGGGGTAGGAAGTTAAAGGAATCCTGTTCTTAGGTAAGTGTCTCTCTTCCTCTTTCCTTTCCTCCTCCTTTCTTTCCCTCCTTCCTCTTTCCATCCTTCCTTCTTTTCTTCCTACCTTTACATTTTTTTAATTATAAAAGTACAATTACTCACCCTAAGAGAATCAAATTGCATGGAATTGTATGGAGAATAAAATACAAGTCCTTGATTTCGACCTTTTCTTGCTCTCCTCCTCTTTCTTTTTCTTCTTTTACTCTTTTCATTCATTCTTTCATTTTTTAAAAAAAATTACTGAAGTAATGAATGCTCACTGTAAAATAACCACAGTATGGAACTGTCAGTGGCATAAAGGAAATAATTTAATTCTCATTTTCCTTCCCTGTTTCTCTTGCTTTCATTTCACTTTTGCTCCTTCTTTCTCTTTTACTTCAATTTTTAAAATTATATAAGCAATGTATGATCATTGAAAAATAATTAAGCAATATAAAATTGAATGGCTTATAAGGGAAAGGTCCTCAAGCTCTCCTCTCTTCTCTAAACCACCTTTTCATACTGACATATAGACTTACTTTACTCCTTTTAGTGGCTGTGTAGTATTCTGCTGGTGAACGTCCTTTGATTTATTTATAGGGTGCCAGGTAAGTTTCTGACACATACCTTGGAATTGTTATAAAAGTTTAGAGGAAATGAAAGATATAAATTGGCTTGTTTGCTGCTGAAAATTCAATTTTATAGATAGTGATCATATCCATTTCTATACCAATTTATACTTTGAAAATTGCCTTCAAAATATCAACTCATTTGATCCTCTTCTAGAGTAGCTCTGGGAAATAGGCAGATTATTATATACATTCTTACAGATAAGGAAACTGAGGCCCAGGAAAATTAGGAGCAGAAATATGTATGGTCTCACCAGTTACTGATTCTCAGTCTAGTCCTTTCACAGCACTATAAATTTAAGCTGCATTTCATCTTGCAAGTCATAAAAGATTTTCAGACCCCCTTAATTCCAAACTGGTGGTTCAGAAAATCCATCCAAATCATACAAATTCTCTTATTATTGTAATGGGAATGACAGTAGAACACTTGGTAAATATGAAAAGCCTGATTAAGGGTTGATGCTCATAGGAAGCTCAAGATTCATCTGATTTCCTAATGGCTTCTGTTATGTTAAATGTGAGTCCATTCGCTTCAAATTCCACTTATAAATGTAAAGAAATACAGTATGTTGCATTATTCTATAAGAAAAGAAATACTTAAAATCAGTCGTGAATCATTCAGAAGTGTGTTTATTTAAAATCAGATAATGCCGATCAGCATCCTACTACCAAATTTCTATAAAGTGTTTCAGTAAGATTTGTGGTTTTAACAAAATTTCCATTTGAGAAAAAGGGTATATTTCCCAAATAAGAAGCTTTAGTTACAATCAATTAAGGAGAGAAAGTGGGTGAATGTATTAATATGGTAGTTATGTTTCTCTAAACAGATCTGTTTTAAATATAGAAATGATTTGATGAGTTACTTTTGTCAGTAAGGTCTTCTTGCATAGTGTTCCTTCAACCCTGATGTGATCATTACATGTGATATGCATGTATCAAAACATCACATTGCATCCCACAAATTTGTGAAATTATGTGTCTAATAAAGCAAACCTAAGATAAAAAGTTAAGAATCATTGAAACTGCAAGTAGTTGGATTGAAGTTGTGTACATTGATGTTAAATGCATCACACTTTGTAATTATGTATTTAATGTCTTTGTTTTAAAAAATATTTTCTTTAGTTGTAGATGAACACAATGACTTTATTTTATTTATTTTTATGTGGTGCTGAGTATTGAACCCAATTACTCACAGATGCTAGGTGATCTACCATTGAGTTACAGCCCCAGCTGTAATGTCTATCTTTCTCACTGAGCTAACAGTCCCATACCAGCAAGTATCTCTATCTTGTCTTCTCAGCAATGTATTCCCAGTGGGTAACACAGTGTCTAGCACTTAATATGACTTTAATAACATTTATTGAATGACTATATAGATAAATCAATCAATGAAGTTTCAGCCAAGGTGGGTAACTGGCAAGTGTCTCTCTTTGGATTCACTGACACGACATTAAGAAAAAGGAAAAATCCTTGGATGGATTGCAAAGAAATGTGGTCCCATACAATTTGTTATGAGTCTGAAATGGGCATATTTTTTACTTTTTGAACACAGGTTTAGACAATGAAAGAACATATCATATTTCAGAGGCTTTATGGATTGATGATCATGTCAAGGTTTATCTTTCTCTCAGGTAAGAAAACGTGTTCTTATTATCTCTTCCAAAGTCTCATATGCAGTAGTTACTAGAAATAAGTCATTTAAAAATATTACCAGTGGAGGTTTGCTGGGTTTCCTCTCAACAGCCTCTTTTTGGTCAATATAAGGCAAACTGTAGCTTCAGTAAATGTATGCATTCATTTAGGATTTTGTACTACTGATGAAGAACCTGCCTCAAGTAGGCTGTAGCTTGGACTACTGACTTGGTATTTCTTACTGGCAGCTCTGAAATGACACTTGGTGGTCAATGCACACCTAATAGATGATTTAGGCTTTCTTTGGGGCTATTTTATCTCATGCATATGGTTTATTTAAAGTTCCCTGGAGCATTGTGATACTTTCTGTCTCCATTATACGTATATGGCAATGAGCGTAGGCTGCAGACAGGGAAACTGGGATGTGCAGAAAGTTCCTTGCTGATTTACGGTAACATACAGGCTCATGACTGGAAGGGCCCAGACCTTACTTACACACTGTAACAGGAGTGGAGATAGATATTTTTGCTTCTATTTTGTACTGAATAGATGATTAAGACAGTTCACTGAAGTGGCTGGTAATTTGAACACTTAAGGAGAAGGCGTCTTAAAAAATGGCAATCTCATCCGTATTAACTAAATTCAGTTGATAACAGCTCTCATTTAGTTCATCAGTCTTCAGTGAAAAGGTCATAAGATCCAGTGAATGACAATCCCTGATGAAACTGACCTGGGGTTCAATCTGAACAGTACTCAGATTTTAGAGACAATCTTCTGGAAAAATACCAAATCATCATCACCATCAATAACAAACACTGACTAGCTCCTTGCTGTGTGCAGGGCATGATGGGAAACCATGTTCTTTTATAATAAAGGTTGAAATGGGGCCTACAGGGCACAGTGGCAACTCTATCACCTGGCCTTGCCTACCTGCTAAGATGTTGATTTATCTTTCTTCTGCCTGTTTCCTCAAAGCCAAGAAACTCTGTTTTCTCTATTTCTTTATCCAAAATATCCAACCCCAGTCTTAACACATATGTTAGAAACACAGTTCATATGTACTGATAGAATAAATTAATGAAATGTGCAATTATAAAACTTTGAACATCTATATGGTGGTGGTGCATATGACAAAATCCTTGTCAGTTTTGTGTGAAGGATTATGTGGCACAGAATAGAGTAATTTAGTAATGGAGGGATATAGGAGTCTAGTGTGGTCATGAAATAAAAAATACTGAAAAGTCCAGGAGATTTTTTTAAGGAATGCCATTGTTCCATGAAAATTATGATAAATGTGGTTTTTAAACTTGTGAAGGTCATTTTAAACCTGTCACAAGGTTTTCCAGACTGTTTTAGTCTCAAATTCATAAGTCAAGGCAATGATTCCTTTAGGTCATCAAACAATTAAATTATCCTTTGAATGGTGTTAAATGCACCAGTTTTTTTCTTGGAAAAAGTAGACTCTTGTCTTTGAAATTATAGTATAACTAAGGTTGAGTTCCCTTCAGGTTCCGTAAGAGTCACCAGCCTCCCAACTGTGAGGGTTGTGGTAGGGAAGAGATTAGGGCCAGATGAAGCAGAGGGTGACTCAGAAATGCTCTAACTGGATGGAACCAGAGTGAACAAAGTGTGTTCATAGAAGAATGCTAAAGGTTGAGATGGAGAAACAAACTCTGCCATAAAGTCCAAGGGGTGAGAGTGAGTTTGCAAGAATAGGATAAAAACCAAGGCCAGGGACTGAATAGTTGGAGGTAAAGAATAAAGTAGGAGTGAGTGGAGAGTGCCCAGCGCTTAGGTTGTCAGAAGGATTTAAGTTTTTTAGTGCTCTGTCTTAGTTAGTCTTGGGCTGTCACAAGAAAACACCATGAGTGGGTAGTTTAAACAACAGACATTTATTTATAACAGTTGTGGAGAGTGGGAAATCCAAGATGGTGTTAGCCAATTTGGTTTCTTGTGAGGACTCTCTGGCTTTTAGAGGGCCACCTTCTTCCAAGTGTATTAATATTGTGGAGTGGGGGGCATCTGCTATCTTTCTCTTATAAGGGCACTCATCTTTATCATGTAGCCTCCACCTTCACAACCTCATCTAAAACTAATATCTCCCAAAGGTCACACATCCTAAAACTATTGCATTGCAGGCTAGGGCTTCAACATATGAATTATGGGAGAATATAAACATTCAGTGCATAATATGCTCCTTCCTCTTACTGGTGCTGGCTATTAGTCATATTATGTTTGCATGATAAGGAAGTTGGGTGTCTCTGAGTTAAAGTCATAGGGCTAATGTAGTTGAACCAAAGTACACCTTATCATCTCTCTCTCTCTCTCTCTCTCTCTCTCTCTCTCTCTCTCTCTCTCTCACACACACACACACACACACACACAGGAATGACAGGCTTTGTTGTCTGAAAAAGGGTAATACATTTTAAAATATTCTTGACTGTAAGAATGACTGGAATTTTGTGACACATGATTACAGGATGCTTAAAGCAGACTCCATGGTTAGAACTTTAGTACCTTTTATTCATATACTGTATAGTCAATCTGGGCTGGAGTCAACTGTCTTGAGAAATTCTCACATATACAGACACATCTTGACCAGGACTCCTTTTGACATGGGAGGGCCCCAGACTCATGTAAAAAAAATCAGTACTTATGTTATAGAGGTCAACTTGGTCAGAATCAGTCAGGATATGGTAAAAATGGAAAGGTAAAACAGCTCCATTTTTTCTTCTTGAAGAATTCATTTGGTGAGGAAGGACAAGTTGAGGATAAATTTTGAATAGAAATTCTAAATTTCTGTATAAACTCTAGAGCTGATCTGTCCAATATAATAATTACTTACAACATGTAGCTTTTTAAGTTTTAAGTAATTAAGATAAAAAATTCAGTCCTAAGTAACACAAGCCACATTTAAGTGCTTAGTTGTTACATGTGGCCAGTTTCTACCATATTGGACAGTGCAGCTATAGAACATTTCCATCATCACAGAAAGTCTAATGCTGTTCTGGAAGGTTATGGAGAGTGGCCCATTGAGAAAATATTTTTTTTCAGAAAGACAGTTGTATTGAAATTTAATAAACATACCACAAAATCTATCATTTAAATTGTACAGTTTGGTATTTTTAGTGTATTTACAGAGCTGTGTAATCATCACCAGTATCTAATTCCAGAATGTTTTTGTCACCCCCAAAAGAAACTCAAATTCTTTATTCATCTCCCCACAGTAGCCCTTGGCAGTGATTAATCTGCTTTCTGTGTCTGTGGATTTGCCTCTTCTGGATATTTCATATAAATGGAATCCTACAACCATACCAAAAAACAAAGTGTTTTTTGTCTGGCCACTTTCACTTAGCATACTGTTTTCAAGGTTATCCATGTGTAGAATGTATCATCAGTTGATTTCTTCTTATTGTTGAAAATATTTAATTATATAGCTATCTATGTTATATTTCTCTATTTATCAGTTGATAGAATGATTGACTGTTTCTACTTTTTTGGCAATTATGAGTAATACTGCTGTGAACAATTGGGTTCTGGTTTTTGTGTGGATGTATGTTTCCATTTCTTTTGGGAATATACCTAGTAGTAGACTTACTGAGTCCTATAGTAACGTTTTTTGACTAACATTTTGAGGACCTAGCAGAACATTTCCCAAAGATACTATATCATTTTACATCCTCATGAAGCACATGAGGGTTCTGACTTCTCCACATCCTTGCCAACATTTGTTTATGTCTGTCTTTTTTTTATCACAGCCATTTTAGTGGTATGATGTGATACTTCACTGTAGTTTTGATTTGCATTTCCCTATGACTAATGATGTTGTGCATCCTTTTATGTGCAAGAACAGACATTCTATCTAATAATACTCAGAGTTATTGCCTGTAAAATTATATCTCCCAGATTCTGGAGCATGTATTTCTTTCTTTTTAATTTTTTTTCCAGATATACATTTCCTACAGTTGACATAGACATAGTGCTTTTGTAGTCAGCATAGGGCAGATTAGAAGGGCTTATATGATAGCACTTTTTAAAATCTGTCATTCAGGTGTGTGACAGACCCTGACACTGTCTCAGGCCAGTAGATTGTAGAAATTTCATTCATCAACAATTAAAATATAGATGGCTATTAACATAGGCTGAAGAGTAGGTCTCCAATGCTATTTTCCTCCTACTGTTTGCCTCCCAGGTAAAAATGGAGTTTTAAGATCCCTGGCTGGGAATTTTATTACTTAGGATCTTTCAAGTTATTCTATCAGGCCAGGTATTATGGGAGCTATTAACATAACAACATAAAGATCTTGATAGGGAAATAAAAGGCTGAGTAATTCCACTGTCAGGTAATAGTCTGCAGCTTTTCCTCTTCTGGAAATGGTTCCTGGGTATACTGTTACCCAAACCTAGAAACCATCCCATATCTTTCTCTTTCTCTCACCCTCCACATTCAATCCACTGAGTCTAGTTGATACCACCTCCAGATATATCCTATATCTGACTCTCTCTCTCTACGATATATTCTGCTTCCAAGTGATCTTTTAATATCTTAAGTCAGATCATTCTGATTTTACTCAAAACTTGCCAAGAAGTTCCCATCACAGTTAGAATACAATACAAACTCTTTAATAAGACCTAAAAAGCACTGAGTGATCTTGTCTCCCACTGCCTCTTGGGCCTCATTTCCTGCCATACTTCCTCTCTCCCCCTCTGCTCTAGACACACTGGCTTCCTGCTATGCCTTGAAAATGTCAAGTGCCATCACCAAAAGGTCTGTGCACATGCTACTACCCATGTCTGAGTCACTCTTACTCTACACCTTTGTAACCCTACCTCCTTTTTCATCCCCTAGGACTGAGCTAAAATGATTCTTTCTTAGGTTTTTCTTTAACTGTGCTTTTAATGTAGACATTTCTATTCCCTTCATCCACGTTTTTCCCATTATCTAGCTAATCAGCCTGTTAATTTTCTTCAGAGCACTCCTTACAATCTGTAATTATTATTTTTTTTGTTTATTGACTTCCTTTCTCTCTAGAATGTAAGCCGAGAAGGCCTATGTGAGGGTAGTTCCTCTGCCTCCTGATCCAATAAGAACTCTTGGCAGGCCACACATATGATCAGCAGCTTGGGTCCTGGAGGAAGGAATGTGTTGGTTAGTTCTGTGACTGCTGACAGAAATGAGGGTCAGCATTGAATGCTTTTATATATAGCAAATCTACTCTGAGTAGTAGCCTGGTGTTTTAGTCAGTTTTTTCACTGTTGTGACCAAAGGACCTGACAAGTACAATTAGAGAAGTAAAAGTTTATTTGGAGGCTTATGGTTTCAGAGTTCTCAGTCCATAGGTGGTCAACTTCATTCCTTGGGTAGAGCAGCATAGCAGAAGGGTGTGGCAGAGAGGGAATATGGCACCAAGAAGCATAAAGAGAGAGAAAGAGCTCTGCTCAACAAGGACAAAATACATACCCCAAAGGCACACCCCCAGAGACCCACCTCCTCTAGCCACACCCTACCACTTCAGTTAATCCCTCTCAGAGGATTAATTCACTGATTTGGTTGAGGTTCTCATAACTCAATCATTTCACCTCTAAAGGTTCTTGCATTGTCTCACACATGAGCTCTTGGGGTACACCTCACATCCAAACCATAACACCTGATTACTCGCAAGACCAGTGAGATGTGTGGGCATGGAGTCACAGTAACTATAGTTCTCTGTGGTTGTGAACATTATAGTCATGGTGATGTAGATAATGGAGTTATCCATTTTCAGGCACTTATCTATTATATCTGTTCAGATAGTCATGGGTTTACTAGCTTAGGACCTGGCCTACAAATTTTCTCAATGCTCCAGAGCATTGCTTTGCAGGAGTCTGTAATACTAAAAGCCAGAAAACTTCTTGCTCAGATAAAGGCTTCATAGAATATGGAAATGAGTGTCTGATTATCCCCTTTTAATAGGAATGGTGACATTTCCCAGTTGGCAGGCATGGAGTATCCCTGGCAGAATGTGCACCCCCAGGGTGGTCAGATTCCCCAAAGTATAAACACCACTAAAACCTCTAGTGGGCCCTTTTCCTAAAATCTGCTGTGTCTTCTCTCCTTCCTTTGAGAGGAGGCATTTTCAGGTGGTTGGCTAGCCTAGAGCCTTTCACAGTATTGTAAGTTAAATGATGTCTTCTCCAAATATATATGCTGAAATTCTAACTCTTGGTACCTCAGAATGTGATCTTATTTGTAAATATCGTTATTGCAAATGTAAATAGTTAAGATTAGATCATGCTGGAGCCAAGTGGGCCCCTAATAAATATGAATGGTGCCTTCATAAAAAGAGGAAATTTATACCCAGACATGCACACAACGAGAAGATTATGGAAAGCTAAAGGTAAATACTGGGGGTAATAAGCCTGCAGGCAAAGGAACACCAAATATTGCAGCCAACCATGGGAAACTAGGAGAAAGACACCGAACAGATTTCTTCCTGATAGTCTTTAGAAGGAGCCAACTTTGAAAACATCTTCATCTTGAATTTCTAACCTCCAAAACCATGAAACAATAAATTCATGTTGTTTCAGCTATCCAGTTTCTGGTATATTGTTGTGCCAGCCCTAGCAAACTAATACTACAAACCAAATGTTCTATCAGGCTCGCTGAGTCAAAAGAGGAAAGCAGATTACCTTGTGTGAAGGAAAAAGTGACCAGATTATTCCCACAGTGTCTGATCATGAGAAAACTGCATTTTTTCACTTTCCCTAAGATCTTGTAAGATAGTGCACTTGCAATCTCAGTCTCAAAATTTTGAAACACTTGAGCATTTTAAAGGAGAAACTTTGCAAAGAAGACTCATAAGAGAATATGTCTGATGGTTACTTAATACTGTCCAGCTGAAAAAAATCATTTGGATTGTTTCTTAGAGTTATAAATATTTTGCTCACTGATTTTTAAAAAAATTGTTTTAATTAGTTATACATGACAGTAGAATGCATTTATGCACTTTGATAATAGATGGGATATAATTTCTCATTTTTCTGAGTGTACATGTTGCAGAATCATTTAGGTCATGTAGTCACATATATACATACAGTATAATGTCTGTTTCATTCTACTATCTTTCCTATCTTCACATACCCTCCCATCCCCTCCCATTGTTGAGAGCCACAGCCGAAGGGGCCCCAGCAAACTTCCAGCTGCCAGCAAACTTCCAGCTGCCAGCTGATGATTGGCTCACAGCGGCCCCAGCAACTTCTAGCTACCAACTGATTGGCTCCTCTGCGGTGATGCTCATTGGGCTGTTTCCCTGCCCTTTCAGACCACGGAGCTGCTCATTGGGGGACTTTTTTGCTCCTCCCATGCGACCCAGCCAATCGGCCTCAATAGCAGGAGGAGTGGGGGAGGTTGAGAGGCTTGTGGGAAGCCGGTGGTGGCAGTTGGGCTCTGAAGGTTTTCCTGAAGAGCTGTGTGGTGTGGTGTGTGTGTTCTAAAAATAAAATTCGTTTCTTTTGACAAGTGGCTCCTGAATTGTGCCCAGCCAGACTGCGGCATCCCATCACTTCCCTCTACCTAATCTAAGGTAATGCTATTCTTCCCTAGTGCCCTGCCTCCAACTTATTGTGACTTAGCATCCGCATATTAGAGAAAACATTCAGCCTTTGGTTTTGTGGGATTGTCTTATTTTGCTTAGCATGATATTCTCCAACTCCAACCATTTACTGGCAAATTCCATAGTTTTACTTTTCTTTAAAGCTGATTTTAAAAAGAAATGCATTACTTTGGAAGGGGGGCTCTTTGCTGATCTTTTGCCAAAAGTTCTCCCAAATAAGCAGCAGGGTCTGCTCATTTTATGCCAGATCCTTTATCCATATACTGATATCTTTGCACAAGGGACAACCCTCCACTTGCCCACCTATCAGCCTCCAACTCTATGCTCTAAAAGAAGGCATAACTGCATGTTGCATATGTAGTAAATAGCTACTGAGAATCAACTATGTGCCAGTGAAATTGGATGCCTCCATATTACATCACTTACAAAAATTAACTCAAAATGGATGAAAGACCCAAATGTAAGAACTAAATCCATAACACTCTCAGAGAAAGGAAAGCAAAGGGACAAAAGTTCATAGCCTTCATTTTGAAAATGGATTCTTGTAAATGACACCAATAGTACAAGGTACAAAAGATAAAATAGATAAATTGGATTTTGTCAAAATTGAAATTTTTTGCATCAAAAGTCATTATGATGATCTGGGGTTGTAGCTCAGTGGTAGAATACTTGTCTAGCATGTGTGAGACACTGGGTTTGATCCTTAGCACCACACAAAAATAAATAAATAAAATAAAGGTATTGTGTTCATATACAACTAAAAATTTTTAAAAAAGTTATTATGAGGACAACCTACACAATGTGAGAAAATATTTGCAGATCATATATCTGATAAAGTTCTAATATCCAGATGATATAAACAATGCTTACAAATCAATGACAAAAAGATGAACAACCCAATTAAAAATGGGCAAAAGACTTGAATAGATATTTCTCTAAAGAAGACAAAACAAATGGCCAATGAGAATATGAAGAGACACTCAATGTCATTAAGTATTAGGGAAGTGCAAGAAAAACATAATAGAATACCACTTCCCAGCCTCTAGTATGGTAATAATAATAATAACAGAAAATAGCAAGTGTTGTTGAGGATGTGGAGAAATTGGAACTCTTACACACTGCTGGTAGGAATGTAAAATGGTGCCACTATTTGGGGAAATAGCTTGGGTATTATTATTATAAATTGCTTTTAGGTACCAGGTATTGAATCAAGGGGCACTTAACCACTGAGGCACATCCCCAGCCCTTTTTAATACTTTATTTAGAGACAGGGTCTCACTGAGTTGCTTAGTGCCTCGCTAAGTTGCTGAGGCTGGCTTTGAACTCATGATCTTCCTGCCTCATCCTCTCAAGCCACTGGAACTACAGGCTTGCCCTACCATACCTGGCTATTATTATAAATTAAACATACAATTATTTGACCTATAGCAATTCCACTCTTGGTACAAGTCCAAAAGAAATGAAAACATGTTGTTAAGACAAAATCAATGGCAAAAATCATAGAAGATTGTTCATTGTAGCTAAAGGCAAAAACAACCCAAATATCTATTAACAGATGAATCAACAAATGAAATGTAATATGCGTATGGTGGAATAATATTCAGCTATGGAAAGTAATGAGGTACTGATACATGCTTCAACATGGATGAACATTATACTAAATGTAAAAAGTCAGGCACAAAAGGCCACATATTGCAAGGTTTCATTTATATGACATGTCCAGAGTAGGAAAAATTACTGAGATAGAAAACATAATAGTGATTGCCATTTATGGGGGATGGGGCAGAGCACAAACACAGAATGATTGTTTAATGAGACTGTTTAATGTTTGGAGTGATAAAAATGTTCTGGAATTAGATAAAGATATTGTTTGTATATCATTGTGTATATGCTAAATGCCACTGAATTGTACATTTTAAAATGGTATAAATAGTGAACTTCATATTATGTGAATTTTCCCAGTACAAATAAGATGGTGGTTCATGCTCCTGGGGCTGTAACATATGCATTTTAATAAGGCTTTTGATGAGTTTTTCCTAACATGGAATGCACTTATGTTATAATGTTAAGTAAGCAAGGGACCAAATTTTCCATACGATATGATCTCAGCTATAAACACACAGACTCAAACAAAGCCCCCCTCCCCCGACACACAGTCAAAGAAGTCAAAGGAAATACATCAACCTGTTATTGCTGATTGTCTCTTGGTGTCAGAACTATCTGGCTGACTTCATTCTCATCCTTTTACTTTCTAATACTTTTCATTTTTTTTCTTTAAAAAATGTACAGTATTACTTTTATAATGCAACAAAACACCTCCTTTAAAAAAATAAACTAGAGAAAGCAATAAATGGGATTTAAAATAAAAGGAAAGAGCAGACAGAGATGAAGAGATGCAGGAAAGTCAAATTCAAGAGAGAATACACTTGTGTGTGTGGGGGTGGGTGGGTAATCATGCAATTTGGACTTCAAAATTGCCAGGGAACAGATGGCAGCATCCGAGCAGACATCTGCAATGGATAGCAAAATCATATGCAAAGACACAAGTGGCCTTTCAAGCAGGCCCTTGAGAGACCCATGGTGAAGGCTGTTTGCCTGGCCAAACAAGGGCCAAACCCCTCTCCTCCTCATCACAGCCCCTCCTCCTCTGGGTCCTGCTAGAGGCCTGGAGGCTGCAGGAAGGCTCAGCACAGATGTTCTTGCATGTGTGAGGGAGAGAACAAGGTTGTGGGAGAAGAGGTTTCTGTCAATGACACTGGTAAACACTGCAACTGACATTTACATGGTACTTCATAGTTTATAAACATTGTCACACAGATCACCTCAATGTTAGTTGTTATTGTATCATCTTTTATAATGGCCTTGTGAGGAAGGCAATTATTATTCCCATTGTACACAGACGTGACATGAGTTTATTTATTTAACATTTATATGGGGCTCACTATCTTCCAAACACTGTCCTGAGAGCTTTACATGCACTAATTGTCCATGTCCACAAAGCTAGTGAGAGACAGAACTGGGGCATGCATCCAGCTTTTAAGACTTGTGACACCACTCTTCTGCTGATGTCTAAGTAGAATTTATCTCTGTCTGCAGAAGCTAAAGTAAGGCCAAACTAATCTTTTCTTCATTTCTCTCTTCCTCCCTCCCTCCCTCCTCTCTCTCTCTTTCTATTTTTCTTTCTTTCTTTCTTTCTTTCTTTCTTTCTTTCTTTCTTTCTTTCTTTCTTTCTCTCTCTCTCTCTCTCTCTCTCTCTCTCTCTCTCTCTCTCTCTTTCACTATTCATCCAACCATCAGTCTATCTATATTTTTTCTGATTATAAATGCAAAATATGATTATTTAAAATGCGGTAATTACTTAAATAAATAATACAGAAAATAAAAATCTCCCTAAATCTCCTATTTAAAGATACTCATTCTTAACTGTTTGATACACTCTTCCAGACTTTCTTCTATGTGTATACTAACACACATATATATATTTTATTTTTAATAAATAATACTATACTTACACTTAAGTAACTCCCCTTTCACATAATTTTAAGACTTGAAAATTTCTCCATGACTATATATGTCTACTTTATATGCTTTAGTACTTCATTGCACAGAAGTAGCAATTTTCCTAACTAGCCACTTATGAATAGACACGTTTTTTTTTCATTTTTTCATGATTAGAAACAAAGCTGCAGTAAATATCCTTGTACTCACACCTTTGTATATATGTATATTTTTCTACAATAAATTGATGGAAATTGAGTTTCTGGGCCAAAAGTATACACACAATTTACTGGGCATGGTGGTGCACACCTATAATCCCAGCAATTTGGGAGGGAGGATCACAGGTTTGAAGCCAGCCTCAGAAATTTAGTGAAACTGTAAGCAACCCCATGAGAACCTGTCTCAAAATAAAATATAAAAGGACTGGAAATGGGGCTCAGTGTTGAAACACTCCTGGTTCAGTCCCTGGTATCAAAAAAATAAAAGTATATACACAATTAAAATTGTCATAGAAACTGGCAAATTGTCCTTCAAAAACCCTACTCAACTGGTACTCCCACCAGCACCATATAAGAATTAGTCATTTCCCCAAATGTTTGCCAATGCTGGGTACTATCAATCTTCTATGATTTTATCAATCTAGTAGGCAAAATGGTATGTTATTACTGTTTTAATTTGTGCTTAAAAATGGTGAGGTGGCATCTTTTTTTATTGTTGGCCTTTATATTTTTGATTTTGTAAATTGCTCATTCTTCCCCCTTGGCAACTGGTTTTATATTAGTATATTGCAGAGAGGAGAGGCCCTTGTAGACCATATGAGACTATGATACATTCTGTTTTTAAGCAACAAGTAAGTCATGAAGATTTATATTCACCATAAAACCAGTTCTTAAATGTTTTATTTGACGTCATTTGGAGGGCTGAGCGGAAAAGCAATGTTAACCAACAATAATCAAGAGTTAGATATCATGGTGTTACTGTCTTGTGGGATTAACTCTTGATTTATTAGCTACATGAAAGATGATAAGATAATACCATATACCAAGAACAGAAATAAGCATTTTCTCATCTATCATAGATAATTGAACAATAACTGGCGGGTGGATAATATGAATTCCTGCACATGGGTATGCTGTGTGTGTGTGTGTGTGTGTGTGTGTGTGTGCACATGCGTGTGCAGGTTGAGTGTGTGCATGAATGTGTGTGTGGGCAAGCATATACATGTGCTTGTTTGGTTTTGGAGGCTATTCAGTAAAGGAATGGAGGGAGAGAATTTTGAATGGGCAGAGAATATCCGAAGGCTCTCATTTGGAGGCATCTCCAAGAAGCAGGGCAGTAGTCACTTCCTTCCAGCCTCTATAGTGTGCTGCTATGGCTGTCACTGTTTTGAAGTAGTGGTCCCAACATTATGACTCTAATTCAGAGAGAAGTTAACAATTTTATTCTTCCACAAAGCTCTTTTTGGTTTGGCTTGGTCTGTCCTGGGCATGGAACTAGGTTGACATTAGGCAAACCGTGGATATTTTCCCAGTGGCCTAGGGCTGTGACACTTGTAGTGGTGATAATATCACAATTTAATAGCTTCCTATGAGACAGGAGAAATACCTGATTTAAATTTTCAAGCTGCCTGCCAAAAGACTGTACCAATGGAAATGTACACTTGAGAAGGCTTTGTGTACATTATCTCACTTAATCTTCAAATACTCAGTAGACAGGGACCACCTGGCCTAGATTCCAATGTGAACTGTGGTCCCTTTTGTTGGGCAAATATAAAGCACTATGGTTCTAAATCCTCATTTAGCTGAAACAAACATTTAGGCCCAGGGAGGTTCACTTACTTGCTCAAGTTTAAACTGATGTGTGTCAGTTGGAGCTGGGATTCCACTCCAGGCTCTCTGACTTTATAACCAATGATAACTGGGTTCATGGCTGTCTAGAGTGCCTTAAGCTCTCTCAGCGGGGAGAGGGAAGGAGGGCATCCAGATGCATTCAGGGCAGTGCCATCTCTTCCATTCCTTATTCCAAGCTGAAACCCCCAAATTTCAATATTGTCCAGCTCGTCATCCTTCAGGCCTTTGCCAGTGATTTTTCAGTGAGAAGAAGTCTCCAGAGACAGAATAAAACAGGTCTTTTGGCTCAGAACAGGCATTGAAGAAACAAATCTCTGTGGAATCATGAATATAATAAGGTGGTTAGGTGGGTCAAAACAATTCTCTTTTGATTATATATATGCATGAGAATTATATGGAGAAAATCTGAAGTCTATACTGTCTTTCTTTGGCTTCTTACCCCAACTAGCCACACATTTCTAATGGCCCCAAATTGTCCAGCTGGTATGGGCTCTGGGAACACTAATCTAACTTTTTATATTAGCCCAGGCAAAGTATAATTAGGAAGAAATGCTTCTGCCAAAAACATCACATGCCAATGTCAAAAAGAGATGATTTTTGTTATATCTACAATTTGCTTATTTGTATCAGGATTGATTCATAATTATATTGTGCAATTTGAGCATACTGCCAAAGATGGTAAAAAATTTAACTGAAATTATTTGATTTGTTTTCTCTTTCTCCCTTCTCGAAATCTGGACAGATACAGTTTCACTAAAAGGAAAAAAGCTGGATTTTTATGGAAAAAGTGACACATATGTAAGCCTGGCTAAGACCATTCCTGAACTGAGCCAATTCACAACATGTATTGATATGGTAGCCAAAAATGGCAAGCCAGGTTATTGGAAGGCCTTCTCCTATATTACTAACAACACTGTGCTGGGCAGAGAAGACTTACACCTTGGACTTGCAGGGGACCATCGGCATCTAATACTATACAACTTGGGCAAGACCTTTTATATCACTTATCGACTGATTCCATTTAAATGGTATACAATATGCTTGATATGGGATGGGGTGAAGGGAAGATTAGATATTTTCCTGAATCAAAAAAGGTTAGTGATAATAATGGATGAGCCACGCAGCCTGACACCTAATGGGACTCTGGTCTTAGGGCACTTGCCCAAGAATGAAGATGGCCAGGTGAAAAAAGTGGCACCTCACTTTACTGGCAGCTTATACTACTTTCAACTCTGGGACCACATCTTGGAAACTGAGGAGTTTATGAAGTGTTTAGATGGAAATATCATTAGTTGGGAAGAAGATATTTGGATTCTCAACAAGATCATCCCAACTGTTGACAGGACACTGCGCTGCTGTGAGTAACTAATTAATTTTTCTCCTTAGCAAGATTAGCATAAATGCTACGCCAATGAATCCACTCTTCCATCAATGTTCTGGCAAGAGCCTGAGATTGCCACAATTTTTCATTTACTTTTAATATACGGCAAATATTGTTTTCATTTACCTTTTATTTTGATATAATTTCGAATTTACACAATTATTGTAAGAATAACAACATATTTCATACTCTTAGATTCATCAATGGTTAACACTTCCTTATATACTTTATCATCCTCCATATCTTTTTATTTTTTATTTCTTTATTTTTTGGTACTAGGAATTGAACCCAGAGACACTTTACTATTAAGCTACACTAACAGTCCTTTTTCCTTTTTTTTTTAAAATTTTGAAACAGGGTCTCACTAATTTTCCCAGGCTGGCCTCAATCTTCCTGACTCAACTACCTGAGTTGCTGGCATTACAGGTGTGCACCACTGTGCCTGACCCATCCTCTGTATTTTAATCTTTTTCATTTCTCTTCTCTTCCTCTTCCCCCTCCTCCTACACACATAAAACACACACACACACATACATAAAACACACACACAGGCATCTAATTTATTTGTGAATCATTTGAGAGTAAGTTTCAGGCATGATTCCCTTTTATCACTAAATACCTCCGTGCATTTTCCCTAAGAATAAGGAATTATCTTACTTAAGCACACTGTATATTCAAAATTAGAAATTTAACATTGATACAATACTTATATCTAATTCACAGTTTATATTCAAATTTAGTGAATTCTTTTAATAACTTTCTTTATAGCTGTTTTTGATTGATCTAGGATCCAATTCAGGAGCATACATTGTATTTCGTTAGAATGTCTCTTTAGACTTCAATCTGGAAGAGACCCTCAGTCTTTCTTTGTTGTTATGGTTTGTATATGAATGGTCCCCCAAAAATTCTTGTGTTAATGCAGGGATGGATGAAATGATTGGATCATAAGAACTGTCACTTAATCAGTCCATTCTAATTTGAATGAAACAACTGGGTATTAACTGTAGGTAGGTGGAGAATGGCTGGAGGAGGTGGGTCACTGCGGGCATGACCTGGAAGGGTTCATTTTTTTCTGTGACCCCTTCCCCCTCCTCTGTTATCTGGTTGCTATGAGGAGAGCAGCTTCCCTTCCTTCCCTACGCCCTTCTTCCATGATGTGCTCTCAAGTTAGTTGGAGTGCAATGGATTTAGCCCACCTTGAAGTGAACCTCTGAGTCAGTGAGTCAAAAGAAACTTCTCCTTTTAGTTGTTCTTGTCACGTATTTTAGTCACAGCAATGAAAAGCTGACTGACACACTTACTTGTCTTTCATGACTTAGACATTTCTAGCATACGGTCCAGTTATTTTGTGTAATTTCCCTTAATTTGGGTTTGTCTAATATTTCCTCATGGTTAACTTTATGCTTTGTATTTTGGCAAGAATACCACAGAAATGATGTTGTTCTTCTCAGTGCATTATTACATCAGTAGACACATGGTGCCAATTTGTCCCATTATTTGAGATGATAACTTTGATCACTTGATTCTGATCTCTGGCAAATTTTTCCATAGTAAATGTGTTTTTTTTCTTTGTAATATTAAGCAATTTCTGGGGGAGAAGTTTGGGGGCTACATAAATACCCTATTCTTATCAAACTTTTATCCAGTAGTTTTATATCTATTGATGATTCTTGTCTGAATCACCAGTTACTATACTGGTGGCAAACTCCATTCTTTTTCTCCACTTATTAGTGGACATTCTAAAAGAATAGTTTTCTCTTCTTCCACATTTACCTGTTCATTCATTCATTTATGTGTTTATTTATATGAGCATGAACTCATGGATTCTCATTTTATTCATTGGATTAAAATCTGTTACTATTGTTTATTTTGATATTCAAATTGGCCCAAATTTAGCAAGTGGGGGCTCTCCAATCTGGCTTTTGTGTCCCTTTGACATACCCCATCATTCTTTGAGCATTTTCTTATTTTTTGGCACAAGATACTCTAGGATCATCTTGTATTTTTTCTCTTCAGCCCAAGAATCAGATGTTTTACCAAGGAGTGCTGGTTCTTTTAGCTGGGAATGGTATTCATAAACCAATTCACTTTTCTTGTGAATGTAATGATGATATTGAAGAACTATTTGGATAGTGTTCTTGTAAAAAATCCTCTCTTCTTGGAATTATGCATGCATGTTTCTCCTCTCTGCTTTAGAGAAGGAAATATAGGATTGTTTTTCTCTGTAAAATCCCACTCTTCTCATTGCCAGTCTTCTCCACCATCATCAACAACAGTCCTGAAGCATGGATCACAATCAGTGATAATAGCATCAAAATAGAATTTTTCTCATTTCCTGAAAGGTTCACTTATTCTTGGGGTATTGTTTACTTATGAATTTGGAAGGAGAACAATTAGGGAGGGAGTAGGGGCTAGATCCAAGCCTAAGAGGGCTCTCATAGACTGTTGGGATATACTTTCATCAACAGCCCATATGTTGTTTGAGTTAATGGTAGAGGCACATTGCAGGGGATTTCTATTTCTTTGAGATTAGACCGATGCAAAGAAAGAACAAAAGCTATTTCTTTGTGCTGCTAACTGAAGGCACTGTTTTTTCTCTTTTCTGAACTCTTGAAAATAAAGGAGAACAGTCCTAGCTGGCTCTGAGCATAAAACTGAGCTAGGAACTAGTAGGTTAACTCTGATCAGCTCAAGTAAAGCAGTTTAAAATAATTTTATGTTTGATCTACGGAAACAAAAGTATGGCCCTAGCAAACTCACATGTTTTATAGTGGTATTTAAAAATTGAATCTGGTCACCTAATGACCTTTAATATTTGGCTGGTAAATAACTAAATCTAATTAATGCGTTAAAGTGCTATACAGCTCTTATTTATTTTGCTCTTTTGTACACTTTTTAAATTTTGCAATCCACTCTATTGGTTGGGTTGAGTCTTTATGTGCATAACACACAAATAATCCAACACAACACAAGAAAACACTACCTAAAATGACAAGTAAAAAAAAAAAGGTAGAAAATATTCTCTCTACTTTTCAGATTTCAAGTGTTGATTCCATATCTTTATTCAAGAGTTCCTAACCTGAGGACCAGAATTGGTTGAAGAAGTTGGCAAAGCCCTTGAAATCATATGCAATATCCTAAAAATGCAAGGTGGATCTTTTTCAGGGAGAGTCAACATGTTTTATCTCATCCTAACAATATAATTGCTGCCTTTGACTAAGTTCTTATCATGTGCCAGGCATTTTATAGATGAAGAGAGAGGCTCAGAGAGGTTAAGTGTATTGCCTAAGGTCACCAATGAAATAAACAGTGGAGTTGACATTTAAACAAAGATGTGTCTAGTTGTAAAGTCCATGTTCTCTTCACCCCTATCTCATGCAGGACTCTCTCAAGGGATTCTATGGCCCCAAAAAGGTGGTGAACCACTGGCTTAGAAGCTTCCATTGATAGAAATTTCTGGCACTGATAACCCACCTGGGGGGATCAAGTTATTAGCTGGAGTTACTGTTGGCCTCACCACTGAAGGAACTATAACACCACAGAATTTCTTTTACTTTTGTCTTGGCTATATCACATGTAGAGAAAGGGTGGCAATGTATGAATAAATATGAGTAATGTCTGGGTTTAACTTTGCCTAACAAATTGGTATTTATGGTCCATAGAAGGATTATGACCTTTAAAAATAAATTTTAATGAGCAGATTGCTAGGTTACAATTCTCCATAAATGTATTTACACATAAATTATATATATTTATATATTCATAAAAAAAGGCTTTTGGGGAAAATTGCTGGAAAACATCAACCCTACCTGGGTTTATTAAATAAGTATCCACTATAGTTGGAGATGTCTGAGGAATATTTAAATAACATAGTGATAAATAATTACAGTAAAGGTGCCATTCATTAGAAATTTATTTTGGGGGATATTTGTACCTTCTTTTCCTTATTTTAAAAAATTATAAATAGAATATATATGGATGTGAATAAAATAGATTTAAACAATATGAAATATATGAAGTATAAAGTAAAACCTGCTCTTCATCCTCTACATAGAAATGTCTATTTTTCTTATGGGTTTATAAAGTGAGTGTGTATGGGCACATATATATGCATGAATGCATGTAGTTTAAAAACAAAGATAAAACATACATACATATTATTAAAAAACTTGATTTATTTTAATGATCTTATCATGGACACACAAGTACATTTAAATCTATTTTAGGGTTATTTATATTTCATTGTGTAGATGTAACATAATTCACTTAACCTTCCATTAATGCATATTGAAATTGTTTTAGTTTTTTTTGCAGTTACAAATAATGCTACAGTAAGTTCCTCATACATACATACATCTTGTTATACTTGGGCTTGCAATTTCATAGGCCAAATTCCTAAAAGTAGAATTTCTCAGAAAAAGTACATAAGCTTTTACAATTTAAATTGACTTATAATTTTCACTAGTTATTCCACTAATTCAACTATTCATTAGTCTCTTAAAATTAGTCTCTTAAAGTAAAATTAACACATACAGTTAAAAAACTAAAATTACACAAAGATATAAATCCAAACTAAAAGTCTCTTTTCACTTTTTTTAAAAGAGAGAGAGAGAGAGAGAGAGAGAGAGAGAGAGAGTGTGTGTGTGTGTGTGTGTGTGTGTGTGTGTGTGAGAGAGAGAGAGAGAGAGAGAGAGAGAGAGAGAGAGAGAGAGAGAGTTTGTATGTGGTGCTGAGGATCGAACCTGGGCAGCACGCATGCCAGGCGAGCGCGCTACCGCTTGAGCCACATCCCCAGCCCCAAGTCTTTTTTCACTTTAATCTCCCACCGCAGGTATCTATCTCACCACAGAAAAAAATTAAGAATTTTTTAGGTAGCCAGGTATGACTTGGGAAGCTGAGGAAGGAGGATCACAAATTCAAGGTCAGCCTCAGTGACTTATTGAGACACTGTCTCAAAAGGAAAAATTAAAAGTTCTGATTATGTAGCTCAGTGGATAAGTGTCCCTGGGTTCAATCCCTGGTACAAAAAAAATTTCTTAGGTATACTTGCAGAAAAAATGCAAACCTCAGGTTTACATGTACGCATTATATATTTTTCTTTTTTATCACGGCTGGGATCATCATTATATGCATAGCCATCTGCATCTATTTTTTTAAAAAAATTAATAATATATTTTGGAGATATTTCCATGTCATATAATATAGAACTATCTGATTATTTCTAGGGGTGGGCTGCTGAATAGTATGATAGAATAAGAATATGCTATAATTTATTCAACAAGCTCTATTTTAAGGACTTTGAATTTATTTCCAATTTTTAGCTATGAGAAAAGTGTAGAAGATTTTTTAAAGTAAAGTGTGGTGACAGATATGTCTTGGAAGAACCATTAAGACCTGATCATAAACTGAAGATCCTCTTTAGGTATGGTGAACATAATTTCCTAATTTCAACTTGGAAACATGATCCAACAGAGAATTTGTTCTGACCCAGGAATGTATGAAGATGAAGAGTCTCACAAAGGCATGCAGATTAAATTACTCTGAGTTATACATTTGAGGAATCCTTTCTATTGAAAAGAATGAATTCACATGAATTAAGTCCATCCTGGGAAATCTACACTGTATTAAAACATAGTGTTCCTCTATCTGTTGGGTCATTGATTTGCTGAGGATTATTAATTGACCTAATGCTCCAACTGCTTTGAATAATGTTATGAACCAACCATTAAAATATGTAGAGGTGGATTGCATAGTTTATGTATTTTCTAAAGGCCTTTGTTGTCCTACTATTAATCCTTCTATCCAATTATCAGCTCTCTTATGAAGGATTCCATAGTGATGGACTCTATAGCTAAAAGGCAATTTGGTCTTGCCCTTGTACATCAATTCTCTGTGCTCCCCTCGTTTTTCATCACGAAAGATAAGCATGAGCTATTTGTACTTTCTTCAAAGCTTTCTTATTTGTATTCTCCTGCACAGACTGACATTCTCCTATAGATTCATACATGGAGACTCTAACCTGTCTCTCTATCACAAGATTCATTTTTCATGTCCTTGCTTAAAAACTGAACACAGACACCATTTTGAAAAAATATCTCCCTTATCATCTTAAAGATGCTCATTTCATATTTTTAGTACCCCACTGGTAAATCTGTTTGTGGCACTTTCTGAGCCACCATTATCTCCCACAAATCTAATCAACACATTGAATTATATTTATAGAGGTCGTGATTGAAAGATAAACCAGATGCGATATGTGGGCTAGAACAACACACAGATTTAATATGATGTGATATATCCAAATCACAACCAGAATTTGGTACCTTAGCAAATGTTCTACTTAATATTCTGTTGGCAGGTACATCTGCCTCAAAATGCCTCATAAATATTCAACTACTCTATACCTCTGTTCTCTAACTCCCAATGATTACAATAATACAATTTTGTCTAGAGTGAAAGAGCAAATGGCAATTAAGCTCACAGGCCCCTGTGAATCAGCATGGATTATCACCACTTTAATATACACAGACAGCAAAGCTCATGTAAATAATTTGTGGAAGTGATCACTTGTTCACAACAGGACTAGAATGAGTACAGTTTCTGGGCTATATGGTAATTGCATGATTCATTTTTACAAGAAACTGCTGGACTAGTTTCTAAAATGAATGGCCCAGATGTCTTTCAATAGGTGAATGGGTAAGAAACAGCAACAAAAACTGCAATGCATTCTTGAACAGTTCTTATACCACTAAAATTCCTCATGTCACCCTTTTATAATGATACTTACCTCTTTCCCATCATTCCTTCCCACCCCCCTTTATTACCCCAAACTCTAATTCTTGACAATCACTAATTTGTCCTCTATTTCTAAAATTTTGTCATTTCAAGAATATTATATAAATGGAATCACATAGTATGTGACCTTTTAAGGTTGACTTTTCAGCATCATTCTCTGGAGAGTCATCAGGTAGTTATGCATAACAATAATTTGTTCTTTTTTATTGCTGAATAATATTCCATAGGGTGGATACATTGAAGTTTTTGTTACTATTTCTTACCCATTCATCCATTGAAAGACATCTGGGCCAATTCTAATTTTTATTGCAAAAAATCATTATGAACATTTATGTACAGGTTTTTGTATAAGCAAAAATTTTCATTTCTTTGGAATAAATGCTTATAGTGAAGTTTCTGGACTATATGGTAATTGCATGATTCATTTTATAAAAGAAACTGCTGAACTATTTTCTAAAATGCCTTTGACATTTTACATTTCCACCAGCAATGTAGGAATGATCTATTTTCTCTGCATCCTTGCCAGCATTTTGTGTTATGTATTTTTTTAATTTTAATCATTCTTGTAAATGTGTAGTAATATCTCATAGTAGTTTTAATTTGCATTGCCCCCATATGAGTTTGAACATCTTTTCCTGTGCTTACTTGTCTTCTTTATTTTTCCATTGGTGAAAAGCCTGTTCCTGTCTTTTGCCTTTTTAAAAGAATTGGGTTGTTTGTTTTACTTTTGAGATTTGAAAATTCTTTACATATTCTAGTCCTTTGTTAGTTATCTGTTTTGCAAATATTTTCTCCTACTCTATAGATTTTTAAAAATCTTTCCACATGGGGTTTCTCAGAGAAAAGCTTTTCATTTTGAGAAAGTTTAACTTATCAATTTACATTTTATGTATCATAGTTTTGGTGTCAAGTCTAAGAACTCTTAGCACTAGATTCCAAAGATTCTCTCCTGTTCTTTTTTTTTTCCCTAAAAATGTAATAGATTTGTATTTACATTTAAGTCTGTGATCCCTTCTGAGTTAATTTTTGCTTAGGGTATGAAGATTAGGTTGAGGTTCATAATTTTTGTGTCTGTGGATGTCAATTGCTCCAGTACTGTTCATTGAAAATGTTATCCTTTTTTGGAATTGAGTTTGTACATTTTTTGTTTCTCTTTTTTTTGGGGGGGGGGCGGGGATACCAGGGATTGAACTCAGGGGCACTCAACCACTGAGCCACATCCCCAGCCCTATTTTGCAATTTATTTAGAGACAGGGTCTCACTGAGTTGCTGAGGTTGGCTTTGAACTCATGATTCTCCTGCCTCAGCCTCCAAAACCAGTGGTATTACAGGCATGCACCACCATGCCCAGATGTAGGTTTTTCAAAAACCAGTTGAGCATATTTATATGGGTATATTTCTGAGGCTTCTATTTGTTTAATTCATCTTGTGTCTATCCTTCTGCCAATACTATACTGTCTTGTTATAGCTATATATTACGACTTAATATTATTGAGTCCAGTGATTCCTCTCACCTTACCCTTCTTTTTAAAAGTTGGTTTATTATTATTCTAAGGCTTATGCATTTCTTTAAATTTCTGTAAATTTTCAGACTGTACCTGCATAAAACCTGGTTGGAATTTTAATGGGAATTACATTATATCTGTATGTCATTTTTGGGAAAACTGGCGTCTTTACTAAGTTAAAATTCCCAACCTAAGTACATGGTATGCCTTTTCATTTTTTTATAGTTTTATTTGGTTTATTTCGTTAGCATTTTGTGATTTTTGACATATACATATTTTGTTAATCACTGGAGTTATCGTAACTAGCTTCTTGGTTTCTACCTGTTCTTTTTTTACGATGCAGAAATGTAATTGATTTTTGACTGTTAATTTTGTAATCTGTAACCTTACTAAACTCAATTATAGTTTATTGTGGGAGATTCTTTTTTTCCATGGGGATTATTTGGGATTTTCTGTGCAAATAAACCATATAATCCGCAATGCCTTTTTTTCCTTGCTTCATTGGAGAGACTCTAACTTCTGCTATGACACTGAGTAAAAGTAGCAAATGGATATCCTTGCCTTGTTCCTAATCTTCGTGGGAAAGCATTTCTTCTTTCACCACTGTAGTTGATGTTTGCTTTGTGTTCCTTGATGATCCATTTTACCAAGCGTCTATAAATTCCACTATTTTTTTAAGTTGTAGTTGGATACAATACCTTTATTTTATTTTGAACTTCTCTTCCTGTGCTTACTTGCCATCTTTAGATCTCTATTGGCGAAAAGTTTATTCTTGTAAATGTGGGAGTTGGTGGAATTCCTTTTATACATCAAGTAATATAAGCATATGATTTTTCTTCTTTAGCTCATTGAAATAATGGGTCATGCTGATTTTTTGTTTTTCTGATGTTGAACCAGCCTTCTATATCTGGAATAAGGTCAACTTAGTCATGATGTATAATCCTCTGTATATATTGCTGCTTTCAACTTATATTAATATTTTGTTGAGGATTTTTGCTTTAAGTTTAGAAGACATCTTAGTCTATGAATTTTTTTGCCATACTATCTGCGATTTCAGTATTAGGATAGCATTGGCTTCATAAAATACATTTGAAAGCTTTAATTTCTCTTCTCTTTCTGGAAGAGATTGTATAAGATCAATTTGATAGTAAACTCCAATGAAATCATCTGAGCCTGGATATTTCTTTTTCTAGAGCTTTTTAATTACTAGTTCAATATCTTTAATGGTTGTGTTGTTATTGCCTTATTATCTTTTTAATGGCTACAGAATGTGTAGTAATATTCTATTTCATTCCTGATATTGGTGTTTTGTAACTTTTCTCTTTTTCACCTTTATTAGTCTCACTGGAGATTTTTCAGTTTTATTGACTTTAAAAGAATCAACTTTACTCCTTTAATTTTTCTTTTGTTCTTTTTTTTCTTAGCTATTTTCAACTTCATTGAGTTCCTTTGTGGTTTTATTATATCTTTTCTTCTGCCCACTTTGGATTATCTTCCTCTGTTTTTTTCTAGGTACTTGAAGTGGAAGCTGAGATCATCATTTTGAGACTTTTTTCTGTTGCCTACCTTTGGTGCTATAAATTTCCTTCACAGTACTTACTGCTTTAGTTGTGTCTCACAAAATTTGTTATATTGTATTTTACTTTTATTTAATTCAATTAAAAATTTCTTAACAATGTCTTCTTCAAATTGAGGATTATGTAGAATTGTGTTAAAAATTTTCCTATGGTCTTTCTTTTTTAATTTATTTTTTATTTATATATGACAGCAGAATGCATTACAATTCTTATTACACATATAAAGCACAAATTTTCATATCTCTGGTTGTATATATAGTATATTCACACCAATTCGTGTCTTCATACATGTACTTTTTATAATAATGATCAAAACATTCACCATCATTTCTAACCCCATGCCCCCTCCCTTGCCCTCCAACCCCTCTCCCCTATCTAGAGTTCGTCTATTTCTCCCATGCTCCCCCACATCTCACTATGAATCAGTCTCCTCATATCAGAGAAAATATTCGGCATTTGGTTGTTTGGGATTGGCTGACTTCACTTAGCATTATCTTCTCTAACTTCATCCATTTACCTGCAACTGCCATGATTTTATTCTCTTTCATTGCTGAGTAATATTCCATTGTGTATATATGCCACTTCTTTCCCCATTCATCTATTGAAGGGCATCTAGGTTTATTCTGCAGTTTAGCTATTGTTAATTGGGCTGCCAAAAAACCAAATAACCCAATCAATAAATGGGCCAAGGATCTGAAAAGACAGTTCTCAGAAGATGATATACAATCAATCAACAAATACATGAAAAAATGTTCAACATCTTTAGTAATTAGAGAAATGCAAACCAAAACTACTCTAAGATTTTATCTCATACCAGTCAGAATGTTAGAATGGCAGCTATCAAAAATACAAACAACAATAAGTGTTGGCAAGGATGTGAGGGAAAAAGATATACTCATACATTGCTGGTGGAACTGCGAATTGGTGCAGCCAATCTGGAAAGCAGTATGGAGATTCCTTGGAAATCTGGGAATGGAAACACCATTTGACCCAGCTATCCCACTCCTTGGTCTATACCCAAAGGACCTAAAAACAGCATACTACAGGGACACAGCCACAGCAATATTTATAGCAGCACAATTCCTATGGTCTTTCTAAAATTAATTTGTAGTTCAATTCCATAATGATCAGAGAAACAATCTTATGAATTAATTTTTTAAAAATCTGTTTTATGGCTCAGTGTATGGTATGTGTTGAATAATATTCCATGGGTGCTTCAGAAAATGTGTATCGTGCCATTGTTTGTTGGAGTGTTCTAAATGCCAGCTAAATTTCATTGATTGTATTTTAGGCCTTCTATATACCTGCTGATTTTCTGTTTTGTAGTTTTATCAGTTGCTGATAGAGGGTTATTGAAGTCTGCAACTATAATAATGGTTCTATCTACTTCTCCTTTTGATTTATACATTTTTCTCTGCTGTTTGAGTGTGTGTGTATTTGTCTTCCTGATGAATCAAGCCTTCTATCATTGTAAAAGTACTGATGACTCAAGCAATTTTCTTTGTTCTGTACTCTATTAAATATTAATACAGTCACTTTTGTTTATCTTAAACTGAATGTTGGCATATGTAAATTTTCCCATCCTTTATACTTAAAATCTACCTATGTCTATAACTGAAGTGCGTTTTTTTTTTTTTCGGTAAAAAAACAATTTGTGGATTACTTGAATATATGTTAGGATTTCATCTTGATTTATTTTATTTCATTTTTTATTTTTTTAATATTTTATTTACATTTTTTAGTTTACAGCAAACACAACATCTTTGTTTGTATGTGATGCTGAGGATCAAACCCGGGCCGCACACATGCCAGGGGAGTGCACTACCGCTTGAGCCACATCCCCAGCCCCGATTTATTTTATTTTTAATGTTTTGAGTTTATCTCTGTTTATTCTTCTTATGGTTGCTCTTGGTATTTCAATATAAAAATGTGACATTACAAGTCTAATGGTATTAACATTTTACTACTTTGAGTGAAGTATGGAAACCTTGCTTCCAATTTGGTTCCTTACCTTTGTTATTTAAATTTTACTGTATTGAGTAACAGATAGTGCTACAAATTTTTCTCTTAATCATCAAATATGATTTATAAATCTCATGAAGGAAATGATAGTCTATTGTGTGTACCCATATTAATGTTGATTGCTCCTTCTTTCTTCCTGATTCTCCAAGATTCCTTTTTACAAATAATTTCCTCCAGTTCCATCCATTTACTGGCAAATGCTAAAATTAAGGCTGAATAGTATTCAATAGTATTGTGTATATATACCACATTTTCTTTATCCATTCACCTACTAAAGGGCATTTAGGTTGTTTCTAGAGTTTAGCTATTGTGAATTGAACTGCTATAAATGCTGATGTGGCTGTGTTACTGTAGTATACTGATTTTAAGTCCTTTAGGTAGAAACCAAGGAGTTGGATTTCTAGGTTACAACCAGTGAGATTCTACATCAGATACAACCAGAAGAATGAGAAGTTATACTATATTTATGTATGATGTGTCAAAATGCATTCTGCAGTCACGCATAACTAATTAGGACGAATAAAATAATAATAATAATTTCCTTTCTTTTTGAAGTACTCCCTTTAGTAAACCTGCTAAGGGTAGGCATGCTAGTGAGCAATTATTTTAGTTTTCTTTAATCTGAAAATGTTCTTATTTCCATTTTTTACTCAAGGATAGCTTTGCTGGATATAGAAAACACAGCTACCAGTTCTTTTCTGTCAGCATTTGAAAAATGTTGTGCTACTTCCTATGGCCTATTTCGTTCCAGATGAGAAATCTGCTGTCATTTGAATTGTTGCTCCCTTGTATATGTCATTACTCTTTGGATACTTTCAAGATTTGTTCTTTGTCTTTCAGCTTTCAAAAGTTTAATTATGATGTAATACATAGATTTATTTGGGTTTATATTGTTGGAAGATCATTCAGCTTCCTGAATATGTAGGTTTGTGACTTTTGTCGTTTTCAGGATGCTTTAAATCTTAATTTCTTTTAATACCTGTTTAGTCCCATTGCTTTTCTCCTCTTTTAGAAATTCAATAAGAATGTTGATATTTTGTTATTGTCTCACATGTCCTTAGGGATCTGTTTACTTTTTTAGTCTATTTTCTGTTGTTTCAGTTGGGTGAATTCTATTGTTCTCTTTTCAAATTTATTAACTCTACTGTCATCTCCAATCTGCTATTGAGCCCATCCATGAAATTTTAAAACTATCTGTTATGATATTTTTCAGTTCTATATTTCCATTTGGTTCTTTATAACTTATATTTCTATTCTGAGCTATTTTTTTCATTTCAAGAGAATTTATATTTGCTTGTACAGTTACTTTTATGCTGGTTGCTTTAAAATTCTTGTCAAATAATTCCAATATCTGATTCATCTTGGTGTACCATGAGTCAACTATCATTTTTCATTCAAATTGTAATTTTCTTGTACTTTAATATCATTTCCCTTGTGTCTCTGGGCAGGAAAGAAGAATCTTGGGCCAGACCACTTAGTGCTAGTGGGTTCCTTTTGTTATTCTTCTTGGCTTCTTTGGTATCTCTGGATGAGGGAGAAGAGTCTTAGGGTTGGGCATGGCGGCATATACCTGTAATCCCAGCAACTTGGGAGGCTTAGAGGATCACGAGTTCAAAGCCAGCCTCAGCAACTTAGTGAATCCCCATGCAACTTAGTGAGATTCTGTCTCAAAATAAAAAAAATAAAAAGGGCTAGGGATGTAGCTCAATAGTTAATCCCCCCGGGTTCAATCCTGAGGTAGAAAAAAAATTAATCTCAGACTGCAGGTTCAAAGAGGCTGGTTCGTTTTTTCCTCTTACACCTACTTGACTTAGTGTTTTTGAGTTGCTGAGGAGACTTTTGAGAAAAAAGGAGCAAATAGTCTTTTTAAATATACCTTTTATTTCATTGATTTATTTTTATGTAGTACTGAGAATAGAACCCAGTGCCTCGCACATGCTAGGCAAGCATTCTACCACTGAGCCCCATCGCGAGCCTGCAAATAGTCTTTCCAGACCCAGTTCTGTCCAGCCAGTGTGTTTTTGTAGGCAGAGTTTATTTAGGTCTGCAGGGATGGAAAGGGCTTTGGTTGGCTGCTCATTGTTACCAAGGATTCCAATCAGTTCCCATTGCTAGTGGTGTCATGTTGTTAGAGGGACTCCTTTGTTCTAGAAGTGGATGAGCCTACTTGGACTATGTTCTGTTGCTCTGTTGGAGATTGGGAAATGCAAAGCCTGAGTTGCCTTTTTATAATGGGTTGGGGTAGGCAGGATGTCCACCACTAAATCATTCCTCTATCCTGTGGTTCCAAATCAGTTTGCTTTCATTAGAGTATCATTCGTAACTCTTTGATTATCTCTTGTACCATTTCCAGGATTTATAGTTATTCTTACTTTGAAGAGAAAGGGAAAAGTAGACCTATGTCATCTTGTTTAGTTGATAAAAGTCTCCATTTGCTTTTAACATCAGTTCTTGGGCAATAGAAGTGTGTGTGTGTGTGTGTGTGTGTGTGTGTGTGTGTGTGTAGATGAATAAGGTGCATCAAAATGACAGGGATGATATGGCTAGCATTGTATCTACCTCAATCATTTATAACTTACAACATTTTCTTTCCTGAACAGGATAGGCATTATATTCAATTGAGATAAGTATACCATTTAGGGACTTTAACAAAAAAAACTACACCACATATGGAGAAGAGGAAATGATTGATGAGACAAAACTGTAGTGAACTTCTCTCATTAGAAATGATAGGTGGGAAGAAAGTGTGAACCACTGAATTTAAGAAACACAAAAGTACATGTAGATTACAACAAAAAGGACATGAATATATAAATTATCAAAGAAGTTTATATTCACTATCAAGCCTACATTATACACTAATTATACTGAATATGTTTGCTAAGCCATTGTAATGAATTGCTAGACCTAGGTTTTAAACATTCTTTAGTTCTAGGTTTTAAACATTCTTTAGTTCCTATGGGTCTTGATTCTAAAGAGCTACTGATGTTTGATTGCATTGTCTTTATCTGGGATATGAATGATTCTTTAAAGTAGTTATTCTTCCAAGGAATGGTGCTAGTTTGGGATCAATATTGGTTTTCAATGTCTGGGATAGCATGTTTGCCTTAATGTTTCAGTTTGACAATGTGATATTCTGTTCTAAAGTTTATGTCTTAGAAGATATTTTAGATGATTGTTGTATTTTGTACTGTTCAGCATTTGAAGAATTTGTCTTTTAGTAT
The DNA here is from genome assembly GCF_045843805.1 of Urocitellus parryii. Classification (NCBI taxonomy): domain Eukaryota; kingdom Metazoa; phylum Chordata; class Mammalia; order Rodentia; family Sciuridae; genus Urocitellus; species Urocitellus parryii. The sequence goes on along the minus strand of NC_135547.1, from coordinate 16,485,972 downwards.
TGAAGTTTGTTTCTTCTTGATTATATCAGTAGAGCCTTTTTGCTTCTTTCTCTTTGGTGGTTCCATGTAAATTGAGGGCATACATTTATGGGTGCTAAATAATTGAGGCATTGCCATACTGTCTTATTGCTTCTCTAAATATTTTATCTCTGAAAATCTTTTCTTCTCAACATTAAACCTCTCTGGGCCTCATATTTAAATGAAAAGATTGAAAATAATTCCTAAGACTTGGTTTTAAAATTCTGTGATTTTCATGAATGAAGATATAAATTTTTATTAGTAATTACTTTAGAGAAAAAATTTGATACAGCAGGCCCTTTGGGATGTAGGGGGGGGACCTTGCATCTGAAAGATTAAATGGAATTTTTTTTCTGAAAAATAGAAATCCAGGCTTCAGTTTAGAATGGAGTAATGTAAGAAATATTTTCTTTTAAAAATATTTTTAATTTTTTTTAAAAATATTATTTTTGGTTATACATTACAGTAGAATGTGTTTTGACATATCATACATACATGGAGTATAATTTCCCATTTTGTGGTTGTACAATATGTGCAGTTTCACTGGTTGTGTATTAATATATGAACATTGGAAAGTTATGTATAATTGATTCTACTGTCTTTCCCAGTCTATTCTCCCTCCCTTCTCCCCACTCCCCCTGTCTAATCCATAAACCTCCACTTATCCCTCTCCCTTCCCAATGCCTATTATGAATTAGCATCCTCATATAAGAGAGAACATTCAGCCTTTGTTTTTGTGGCACTGGCTTATTTCATTTAGCATGATAGTCTTCAGATTCATCCATTTACTGGTAAATGCCATGATTTCATTCTTCTTTATGGCTGTGTAATATCCCATTGTGTACATGTACCACATTTTCTTTATCCATTCATCTGTTTAAAGGCACATAGGTTGGTTCAATAGCTTAGCTATTGTGAATTGAACTGCTATAAACATTGATGTGGTCACATCTCTATAGTATGCTGATTTAAGTCCTTTGGATATATGCCAAGAAGTGGGATAACTGAGTCTAATGGTGGTTCCATTCCAAGTTTTCTGAGGAATCTCCATACTGCTTTCCAGAGTGGTTGCACCAATTTGCAGTCCCACCAGCAATGTATGTGTGAACCTTTCCCCCGACATCCTTGCCAACATTATTTGTTACTTGCATTCTTGATAATTGCCATTCTGACTGGAGAGACAGTAATTTGTATTTCTGTAATTGCTAGTGATGTTGAACATTTTTTCATATATTTGTTGATCATTGGTGTTTCTTCTGTGAAGTGTCTCTTCAGTTTCTTTGCCCATTTATTGAATATTGGTGGGGTTTTTTGGTATTTTGTTTTTTGAGTTCTTTATATAACCTAGAGATTAATGCTCTATCTGAGGTGCAGATGGCAAAGATTTTTTTTTCCCATTTTGTGGGCTCTCTAGAATAAGTATTTTTTAAGAGATCTCTGGTACTTAAAATGCTACCTTGCTCAACTAATTTGTTTATATTTTTGTAAATCTTATGTTTCTTTTTGAAAGGCTTGCTGGAAATGTTAATAATAATTGTCACATCTATGGCTCAGCCCTTTTTGATAAAAATACCATGTTTAACTCCCATCTCCTGTTTTCCAAAAGAGTTTCCCATTACTTGTTATGGATTAAACTAACAGTGCTCTTTGAGTAGTGCATCAAAGGAGGTAATTTAGGATTTTGTGATATTTAGTGTTTTGTTGTTATCCTAAAAAGTGAATGCAGCTCGATTACTAATCAGTTGTCAAGGACTGGGGATTGTGAAATCTTCTATCAAAATCATAGAGAGTGATTCAGGCTCTGGGATTCCACATTGCTTCTATGTGATAGAAATGACACTTTACCAACTTTCCAAAGCCAATTGGCTGTGATAAACCCATTTGCAAAAATGAAAACTAAGCCAGGCATGGTGGCCCATGCCTGTAATCTCTGGCTTGAGAGGTTGAAGGAGGAAGATTGTCAGTTCAAAGCCAGCCTCAGCAATTTAGTGAGGCCCTAAACACACACACACACACACACACACACACACACACAAAGGCTCATGGTTAAGTGCTCCTGAGTTTAATCTGGGGTACCTAAAAAATTAAAAAAGAAAACTAAGACCCTGGCTTTTCTTTTCTTTTACTTGTAGTTATGGACAACTTAAAGGCAAAAAACCTGAAGTAAATATTGTACTGTTGAAATATAATGATTTCTTTATAAGACCTAACAGAATGTGAATCTCTGATAATTGAAATGATTTTGTAAAATTAAGCTCAAAATTATTTATATAACTTGACTTTTCCCCTTATACATGTATATACTTTTATCAAGTTATCTATACAGTTATTGCAGGATTCATTTTACTTGCTAATAACCACAAAATCCTAAAGAACATCCTACACATATACCTCAGAATTTCTGGATATGCAAATTAAAAGTAATTTTAATGCTCAAGACATTGAGATAAGTTAGTAGATTTTCTACCACCATGATAATTCTCACATCGTAAGTAACATGATTCTCAGGTAAATTTAAAGTACTAGTTTCCCTGAAGCAAATATGCAGGATTTCATTTTGGGTGATTTAAATTGGAGAAAGTTTACGTCAGTCTTGAATTTTACTATGCACCATTATCACTTGGATCCAAATTCCACTTATCCAAGCCTAAACTGGGTGTGTGTTTTTTGTTGTTGTTGCTCTGAGTGAGGCTTCTGTCTCAATTTTTCAATTTTCGTGAATTTTACCAGTATTGTCTGAATTTCCAAAAATCAAAATTTGAATTCTCAGAGGTTTCTCTGTTCTTATCTCTTAAACTTCTTACTATATTCCATTAATTCCTCCTTTCTAATTGTGATAGGATTAGGGTCTTCATATTGCTTTCACTTCATTCCCTGCCTTCTTCATTTCCAATTATTCAGTTAGTCTAAAAATTGGAATTGAGGATACAATGGTAAGTAGTGAAAGAAGAGATCCTTGCCCATATGGCATAGGAAGGAAGACAGATATTAATATGCACATACAAACACCTGTAAAACTGCAGCTATGGCAAATACTATGAAGAATAAGTATGAGGTGTCATAATACTCTCATATAGACTACTTTGAGCTACATGTGAGGTTAGGTAATTTAGGCTTTCCTGATGAAGTGATGCATGAATCGAGATCTGAAAGATGAATAGGAATTAATAAAATGAGGAAGAACAGGAACAACATTGTAATTTGTGGCAACAGCATGTGCAATGCTTTTTTGGTAGAAGGAGAATACTAAGTACTACAGAACTGAAAAGAAGCTTAGAGCTGGGTGCAGTGGCACACGCCTGTGATCCCAGTGACTCAGGAGGCTGAGGCAGGAGGATTGCAAGTTCAAGAGCAGCCTCAGCAACTTAGTGAGGACCTAAGCAAATCAGCAAAATTGTCTCTAAAAAAATATACAAAAGGTCTTGGGATATGGTTCTGTGGTTAAGTGGCCCTGGGTTCAATGCTCAGTATGAGAGAGAGAGAGAGAGAGAGAGAGAGAGAGAGAGAGAGAAGAAGAAGAAGAAGAAGAAGAAGAAGAAGAAGAAGCAGCAGCAGCAGCTTGGAAAAAAAGGGAGAGACTTGGAACAAATTGAGGCTGGAGAGGTGGGTAGGAATCAAACCATAAATGGCTTTATAGGCTCCACTAAAAAAAATTCTTTTCATCCTGTGAACAATGAAAAGCCATTAAAAGGAGCTGAGTGTGTGCTTGTGTGTGTGTGACATGATTATATTTGCCTTTCAAAAAGATCATTCTGATTGCATAATAGAACAGATTGGAGGGGACCCAAGAGCAGTGACAGAGAGCTCAATGGAGAGGTTGCTGTAGTAGTCAGAGGTTGGTAGTTTGATCATCATGGCAACTAATGGAGATAGAAATTGATTGTATCGAGGTATTTAGGCCCGTCATTGTGGTGCACACCTGTGATCTCAGCAACTGGGCTAAGGATAGAGGATCATAGGTTCAAGGCCAGCCTAGGCAACCTAGTAAGACTATTGCAAAATAAAAAATAAGAATAAAAAGAGTGGGAATGCAACTCAGTTATAGAGCACCTCTGGGTTCAATTCTAGTATCTGGAAAAATAAGAAAGAGAGAGAAATTCAGGCAATAAGATCTAAAGAACACAATTACAGGTTGGTTATGGCAGGTGAGTGGGAGAATGGAGGAGACAGATGGAGAGGAGTTTAACTTCTATAACTGAAGGTATGGTGGTATCATTCAATAAAGAAATACCAGAAGAAGATCAATTTGGATAGAAGATGATGAGTTCATGTTGGGGTATGTTCAGTTTGAGATATTAAAGCTATCTAAGAGATTACATCAAGGAAGCAATTAGTTATAAAAATGTGTAGTTCAGAATACAGAATTGGTCTGCAGATATGACTTTGAGATTGGTCTGTGTATAGGTGTAAACTGAAACACTGATTGTGGAAAAACTGCAGAATGAGAAGAGTAGAGAGGCTGGGGCCAAGCCTTGGCAAGGTAAAATAGGGTGAGTCTGCAAAAGATATAGAGAAGGAGTAGCCAGAGAAGTAGAGGTAGTCAGCATAGATAAACTTTCTTTAAAGAATTTTGGGAGTTATGGGGAGGAGAGAGATAAGGCAGTGCCTGCAGAGGAATGTGGTGTTTTGATTTTTTTATTTCAAGAGACTGGAATATGTTTCATTTCAGGATGGAAACGCTGATTAGGGACAGAAAGTGATAACTGATGATTTGAGGTTTCTGAATGGTAGGAGGTGACAGGATCTAAAGCACAATTGAGTTTCTAGCTGATGATTTCAATTACTTTTTATTTTAAAGTAGGAGGCATGATGATCTGATAAACATGTGGGGGTGGAATTTGAAAATGGGGAAGATTTGAAAGAGTTATTGCTGTGTGGGAGCATAAATTGACCAGAGAAAAGTAGTAGGGTGGATGGGCAGGTGAAAGTCTTATTTGAGGTTGGTGATCATGAAGTTATGGTACATGCTAATTTATCCTCTTGGGTGACCGTGTCCAACAGTGCTTGATTGCCCAAGTGCAGGCATAGAGGAAATGGACAATAGGGATGGCTCAGAGTTGGTGGGAGGAGATTGGGGGAAGAGGACTTATCAGCATCTTAAGAGTCTCTTTGTGTCCTGTCCCCTCTAGTTCCTACTCATCCTGTATACCACCATGAAATTTCTTTTCCTCAAGACTGCTTTTTATTAACTCATTCCCCTTGGTCAAGAATATGGATCATTCATGGGCTGGGGCTGTAGCTCAGTGGCAGAGCGCTTGCCTAGCATGCATGAGGCACTGGGTTCCATCCTCAGCACCACATAAAAAAGCACCTCAGCAACACATAAAATAAAGGCATGCTTTCCATACACAACTACAAGAAATTTTTTTGAAAAGAATATGGATCACTCAAAATGGTGCAGTGATTTAGAGCACAAATGATAAACCTTGGTTTGAATTTCAAGTGTGAACTTGGATGATTCATGTGAAGTTTCTAACAATTCTAAAATAAGGATAATTCATAATATTTACCCTATAGTTATTAGGCAGATTAAATGAAATTGCATGCAGCACTGTACTTGGTTTGTAGTAAATACCCAATACATGAAAGCAGCTACATTATCTTTTCTCATCTATCTTCCTACTCTTTCCTTCAGGTCCCATCTTAATCTGTCATTCTTTCTCATCACTATTCAACACACTCCCTCCCATTCCCTGCTAGATTGATCTTTTGCTGCCTCCGTATTCAATGCCATGTACCTTTGCCTACTCTACCCTAATTCCATCATTTCTCATAGGTGTAAGAGAAAGCTTCCTCATTAGCTTGAAGCCAGGTTTGCTCTTTCACAGTATTGATCTCCCATTGCATACTGGTGACGTGTAAAACCTTATTATATTCTATTGTTCACTTTATTATAAACTTCATTATTGTTTTGTTTTAAAATACTATTGTGTCTTTTAAAATATTTCAGTACCATAAAACTTTCTCAATGAGAGTATGAACTCTTTGAGGGAAGGAATCATGCTATAAGTCTATGTATTTCTCACAGAACTTAGAATAGTAGAATAGTATTCACAATTCTAGTTAACTTTAATTGATCTGAATGGAGGCATAAGTTAGGCTCCATTGTTCTTCAGAGCAGGGTATAAAGTCCTATGGGGTAACCAAACAATATGCTAGAATATAGGAAGAAAATATTACAATTTCTCCTTATATTTTTGTTACCATTTTTTGACATTTCTATTTTTGTGTATGTTATAATGTATATAATACAAATATACACAAATCTATCTATCTCATGGTTAAGACATTTTAATCTTGAGGCTCCAGATAAAAACATTTTCAGTTTCTAGTTTTAAATGAGTGATAGAAAATTGACTTAGACAAAGTCAGATCAAATATTTTTTGAGAAGTTACTGTGTGCCAGGCATTATGCTAAATGTTTCACACACATTAACTCACTTAAGTCTCATGACAATTTTATAAGGTGGGTGTTATTATAGTCTTTACATTGCAGAATAGGATATTGAAGCACGGAATTTAAGTAAGCTACTGCAAAGTTTTATAGTAAGCAAGTAATGAATCAAGATTTAAAACTACTTCTATTTGAATCAAAAGTTGATATTCTTTTTTAGAAGATTTTTTAAGTACACAATTTGGTTACTTTAATAGATATAAAACTAATAGAATTGTCCATTTCTTCTTTGGTGATTTTTGGTAAATATGTCTTTCAAGGATTCTGTACCTTTCCCAAAGCTAATTGTGTCAATCAGTGCTACTTTATTTAGCATGTTTCCCTTTTTTAAGCTTCTATATGGACATACCATGGTATGAATACCTTCCATGGTAATAATAAGTTACCTAACCAAGGTATTATGAGAACCATATAAGATATTAGTGAGTATACATCATTTTAAGAAAAATGAAATAAGCAATGTGATTATGTCTATGATACTTATTTCTCTTAAAAATGAAAAAGAAACCAGATGTTTTCCATTAAAAAAATTGTTTCTGATTTCTAAGGCTGAATCCAAAGTAAAAAATGCCTTCTGATTTTTCAGTTCTTTCTGAAAATATGACAACTAAAGAAACAAGTACGCCTCTTCCACAACAAATAAACTTGACAACCCCTTCCCAAATTACTGAACTAAGACCACAAAAGACTGTACATGTATCTGCAGTGATGTCTAAAAGCGTTCCTATGGATGCAACTAATTATACAACTTTATCATATTCTAATAAAACATCTTCACCTGTAGAAATAATGACTGCATCAAAAAATTTAAGGACATCTATAGCTGAGACAGCTACCTTTGCTACAGATGGTCTATCTTCTGCAGCCATCTCTAGGCCTACCCAGAGTACATCTATATGCACTACCACTGATTCCATGAAAATAACTAAATCCTCAAGTTCAGAAAGCAAAAGGACAACAAAAATGGCAGAAGTCATGTCTACTAAGACCTCACATCCAACTACAGCTATTAATTTCCTTTCCACATCTGGATTTACCAAGAATTCAAGTCCATCAGAAACTTCAGCTGAATCTCAGTCAGCTATTATGAAGACCACATCTTTATTCTCATTTATTGAGTCAACATCCATGTCTACAACATCTTGGCCCAAACAGAAATCTACAGTTACTCCTCCTTTCCCTTTTACCACATCTGGGCAAGAGTTTCTTGTATCTACAGCTGCCAGAACTGTACCTTGGTCCACAGTAGAAGAGACTTCAGGTACAAGTACTGTCACTGAGACTGCATCAACATTCCCACCTGAGTCTGTGCTCATCTCTACAGTTGCTCCAGTGGATTCTATATTTACTAGAAATCAGACAATATCTACATTGGCAAAAACTGATGTGCAAACAGCATTTCCAGTTCATTCTGTTATGTCTTTTGAGACCACACCTGCTGTAAGAACAGCAGAAACAGAATGGGCATCTACAAATTTCCAGAATATTTCTTCACCTATCTTGGAGGATGCCATATCTACCTCCATGACAAAAGACACCTCTTCTATGGCTTTTTATTCTGTGACCTCCTCTCCAATCACTAGAACTCAGAATGTACAGACAGTTGTTGATGCTGAGAGTTCAAACACAGCCTTCACTCCTGCAATCACACTTGCACCTACAGTGGCTAAAACTACTTTCTCCTCCACAATCACAGGGTCAGTACATACTCATAATACACCCACAGCTGGTGAACACATGCTTACTTTAATTTCTACTAAATCACTTTCCACATCCAAGGCATCTGAATCAGGTTCCACACCCACACCTGATGAAAGTTCCCATGGATTTTCCACCAATGGTAACACTTGGACTTCTAGGCCAGAACAGACCCTGGTAACATCTATAAATACAACTACCACACTTATATTTGTACCTAATGAAAATTTCACATCAGCATTACATGGGAATATTACTAATACAGGATATTCATCCACAACTACTAATATTATCACTCCACTGGAAGCCTCCACAGAAAGTAAGGCTACCACTAGTACTGATACCACTACAGCTAGATATACAACAGCTCTTACCAAAATAATATCTCCACAGTTTGCTAATTTTTCTACCATTTCTGGAACTACAAATGTAACTAATCTGCCTGAGTTTAAATTTACCACCTTACTACTAAAAACCAACTCTATGTCCACAGTAGGTGCAAATGAACTTCCTTCAACACCAAAGGAGACAGTTGTTCCATCAGCAGATATAACATCTACCCTTGCTGATATTAAACTAAAATTTTCTACTGAAGAAAACACTTCTGAAGTAACACAAACAGAAACAAATGGTACAAGCACATTTGGTGATACAACAGCCCCAGTACCAAAGTCTGTCACAACAGAAAGATTCAATGTTACTGTGACAAGGAAAGAAACAACTTCCCATCATCTTAAAGAAAAATCAACAATAGCAGCAGTAGCTGAGCTTTCTCAATTTTCAACAATGCTGGAAATGATAAATGAATCAGCACAAACAGTGACAGCTTTTGCCACTGCTTCCCCTTTTCCTGATACAGAAAATTTAACTAATCTATTGGATCATAAAACTGTAACTACTGAGGTGGGAGGGAATTGGTTTTCAACAAATTTGATGCAAACCACACCTAAGAGTCCATACAATGGAGCTACAGAAATCTTTAATTCAACTCACAACTATTCAGCACATTGGACTTCAGAGACACCTGGGGGAAATTCATCTCTGTCTCCCACTTCTGGGAAAATGCGGACATTCCCTGAACTCCTGGATGCTTCTACCACAAGAATATTGGAAGCCAGTGTCACCACTATTCCTACAGACAGGACAGCTTTGTTCTCGTCTGCTGATATCATATCTCCAAAGACTGCAGCTACTCAGTCCTCAGTAACCCCTACAGCTGTTACCCATATGTTCTCACTGCCAGTTAATGTTTCTGCGGTCACTTCTTCTGTCATCTCTATGGTGGTGTCTGATGAAACTAAGGTGACCATGTCTGAGCCTTTTACACTGGCTAAGGATTTCTCCACATCTATGCTCTCGAATGTTTCAACTCTGTCATCTGCTACAAAAACCACAGCATTGGTGCCACAATTGAGTCAAACAGCTTCCACAACCAGTGATGCCATGCCTACCCACAGAATCTCAACTGATACCACTTCAGAGGCCGTAGTGATCTCTACTACAATGAAACCCATGGCAGTTCCCCCTCTGACAGAAACTGTAGTCTCAATGAGACCTCTCACTCCTGTGACATCTAACACTAGGACCATCCTTTCCTCTACCTCAGCTGACACAGTAACTCCATCCACACACACTCTTGTCTGCTCAAAACCTCCCCCTGACAACATACCTTTTGTGTCCTCTACTCATTTGATCACAACTACATCTGCACCAGCAACAACTCAACCCATATCTCAAGTGGAGAAGACTTCTAACTATGGTCTTAGCTTTCCATATACTTTCAGCAGTGGTGGAAATACTGTTAGCTTGGCTACTGGCACCACAGAGACCTCTGTTGTTGATGAAGACATGTCTTTGCACACCTCTGCCAAAAATCTTATTACCTCAGTAGGCATTCACGTTTCTCAGCCTTCCACACATCTTGTAAACACACCAGTCTTTACCCAATTGGCAACTGGCACCTCTAATTTATCTTCTGACCAAGAGCAGATAACCACTTCCCTTGGGAAAACCACAAGGACTTTGGCAGGGACAGAAATGTCTCCTTCAAAGAATTCTTTTATTTCCTATTCCCAGGGTACTTCATCCTTAGAAATGACAGATACAGGATTTTCTGAAACCACAAAACCTTCTAGCTATCGAACACATTCACCTTCAGAGATTCAATCTGGGACTATACCTGATGGGAATTCAACTTCATTTCCGACTTCTGGGAGCACACAGGCTACACCTACCTTGACCTCAAGTAAAACAGCAGATGTTCACATTTCAGAAATGTCTACTAGTTTGGGGAAAACAAATCTCCCTTCACAAGCTCAGAAAATAACCACTTTTTTGTCTCCTGATAAAGAAAGCACAAGTGACCTTCATGTATATACTCCCAGAACTGCAGAAATGATAGTGAATTCCTCCTCTACAACTCACCTTGTCTCATATCACCAGAATACTTCAATCATTCATACCATAACTCCCAGGACAACCAGAATATCAAATAATGTACTCATCAACACAACTCTTTCAGACCTGCCTTCACTTAAGACTCAACCTGAGATAACTTCATTAGTTGCCTCTTCTACTTCTGAAAGCATACATACTTTCCCTAAGTCTTTGTCTCCTTCCACAGCTGGATTATCCAATAACAATTTTACAATGATATCAACTAATGGGATCACTACAGTCCTTTCTGTAACTACAACACTTCTTGGGGAAACTTCCACGACAACCTCAATTCCTGTTTACCATATAACCTCATTGCCAGTTAATGCCACTACTTTCACTTCCAAAAATGCTTCTGATACTCCCACAATACCAATGACCAAGTCTTCTAAAACCACACACTCAAATTGTTTGAAAAATACTACTATGACCACTTCTGGGCCCACATTTGAGATGTCTTCTAGGCCAATTAATGATTCTGTTTCCTTACCTGCAGCAGGTTCTTTTGACACTTCCACAACAAGTGGGTCATTCTCTATTTTATGGTCTTCAACTACCCCTAGGACTGCTATGACCACACAAACATCTACACTGAATGCCATACCTGTGACATATGTTGAACCTACTTCAGAAATGATCACACCTACAGCAACATCCTTTCCAACACAGCCAAGTTTTCTATCCATGAAAACCATTTCAACCACTATTCCAGCTGGAATAGTGACTTCAGTTGTAGGCTCCACTGCCACCTCTCTACTTAGTTCTAAGAACAGTGAAGCTATTTCCTCCATTCCAACAAGTATGTCTTCACCATCGCTATCAACAATCCAACAATCATTAAAAGGAGATGAAGCTACAACCCTGGGCATATTACTTGGGATTACTAACAGCTCCCGTTCGGCTATGAGCAGTGGTAGAGTGACATTTCTCACAAATACTTATTCTAGAACTCCTGTCCCTGAAAATGGGCTTTTGCCGACTCCTTCAGATAATCTTCATACTTCCTTGAATATCCAGGTTTCCCCATCTTCAACTGACTCTAAGAGCACTTTTGGATCCACAAAAAGTGTAAAAGGCACCACCATTTACCTTTCCTCTAATACTGGAAATGTGACTTCCTTGTCAGAAAATATTTCCTTATCAGCTGAGATAACAAAAAGAGCTACATCTGGGAATACTCCTGTTTTATATCCTTCATGGACCCCATCCAATACAACTACACCCTCTTTGACATCACTTCTTTATTCACCTCATGGTACTGAGGCAAATGCTGAGTTCTCTACTCCAGAGGTCTCTCTTACATCACAAATGGTTGAATATCCAGTTCTTGGAACAAGAATTACATCTAGTAACACAAAGTCTCTGCTTACAACTTCCTGGAACACACCCAGAACTGAATATTCTCAGTTTCCAATTTCTACCACTACTCATGTGCCTACACCCAAAAAGACGGAAACAGAGACTCTGCACCTTGTTCCTGGGTCTTTGTCAACATATGCAGCCCCGCAGACTGGTCTAGTCTCTAAAGATGTTATGGCAATGTCATCAATTACCACATCAGAAATTTTTCCTACCTTTGGTATTTCTGAAAGCTCTTCATTGTCAACATCTTTAAGAGATATCTTCACCTCTTCTGCTAACAATAAGCACACATTTGAGAAAACAACCACATCTGTAATGCCTAGGACCGCATATCCATCAAATCCTTCTAAAATCTCCAAGACTACTACTTCATCAATGCTGACTTGGATCTTATCTAGTCTTCCTTCAGGTTTTCCCCTGGTGACTATAACTAATGCTCCTCATGTTATAACTTCCTCCCCAGTAGGGGTGTCAAAATCTACATTTCCAACTTCTTCCATGATATCAACATACCCACACATTAACATTTCAATACTTCCCTTTGCTACTGAAAGCACCACACTTACAAAAACTACTCCTACACCTACCCTGGGCAGTATCATTAATGGCTCTCCAACTTCTCTCCCCATTTCTACAAAAATCACAGATGACAATGTATACATTTCCACAACCCCTGAAATATCCTCCAGAGCTACTATGACTACCAACTCCAGAACTATGTCTCAACCTCCATCTGTTGATGGAATGAGTATGTCACATTCTACAGCTGACCACACTCCATCTATTGGTTCCATGTCTCTGCCTAAACCTACAAAAACATCTGCATGGAGCACAATTCCAGCTGAGTCAGTATCTTCTACTTTAACTCTTCCTAATCCCATACTAGATTACCTCATAAATACAACCACTACTACATCCAGTGCCACTGGAGCTTTATTTTCATTCACAGCTACTGGAATAACACATCCTTCCAAAGCAACTGTGACTTCACTAAAGTCTTCTTCTTTTGAGACAACCTGGATGGACTCCACATATTCCTTTCTATCTACAGAAGCACTGACTTCACCAGTTGCTGCTAAGCCCAAAGGTACTATTTCTTTATGTATGTATCCCTAATAGAAGGCATAATGGGCCATGTGTTCTCTAAGTAGACAGTTCTCTGAGAGCAGAAAAGATGAAGAAGTGTGCAAGTGTTTCTCTTCTTCAGAGACATAGTGTGCTTGTGCAAACATAATTGTGTAGAAAAGTTTCTTGTATCTAATTAAATATAATGCAAATGTATCTTTGCACTCAGTACTACATTTTTAAGCCTCCTTTCTACACTTTCTGTTCTTGATGCTCTGACTGATTCTGCCAATGTGAGCATACTAGAAAATTTACCCCTACTCAGTAGAGATCATATGGCCCTAGATCTGACCATGTTTACCACACATCAGAAAACACTGGAATATATTCTATGCTGCCTTTGAATTCCTCATACTCAGGTCTCAGCCTTCTCCAATCCCTGTAACCAACTGACTAAGAATACTTATCCATAGCTAGGGAATATTTGACTTCCATATTGTTCCCATTTTGTGTGTCTCTGAAATTTACACTATTCAAAAATTAAAATGATAGAATACAGAAGAGCAGGAGGAACTTAAGGGAAAGAAAACCCTGAAGCAGAAAGGAAGATTAGGTGAGAGGATGCAGGTTATTTTGTCGGTATAAATATGAGACAATGTTCATTTGGCTATTGAATAGACTGAAAGTCTGTTGTTCAATGAAAGTAGAGAATTTGGGGGAATTTGTAGAATATTAATCAACTATGTAGAAATCAGAAAAATGTCTAAATAATTAAAGCAAAAACGGTATGATGCCATTCTGTTTTGTTTCTGAATATGGTACCAAAAGTAATGGTTCTTGACCTTACATTTAAATTATGCAAAGTTTATGCATTAGAGGTTGTTGTTTCATTTGTTTTAAAATGGAGAGCAGTTTTAATCAAATTTATAGAAGTCAAATTTCTTGAACTAAATGAATAAAATTAATCTCCTTATTTTTTAGTTACAGTTTCCTTCTACAATATTGAAATGAGCTTCTCTGTCTTTGATGAAGAGCCAAGGGTCCCTGTTACCAGTGTTATAAGTGAATTGGCAAAAAATTGGGTAAAATATTTTTTTGAATATTTATGATACATATAAACTTCTGTGACAAAGATTTAGTAGATTAAAACTAGATTTTACTTTTTTCTATCAATAAACCATTTCACAGATAATGAGGTTTTTTTTTCATTGCAAATCTATTCTGTAAGCAACACTGTGAGGATCTATGCAGTCTCTTTCATAGAGCCAATAGTTGAAAGCTTTTATGCAATGTTATTATTTTCATTTGTTTAGATCTGCATATTTCTCTCCAGTGACACAATTTCTGAGTCTTTGCCAAAATTTTCTATTTGGGGTAAAATAGGAGAACAGTGACAAATTCTGTGCCATTGTATCTAAGTATCTTTGTTTTATGCATTTTAACTTTTCTCTCTCCTTGAATTTTTCTGATAATAAGACTAATTACATATGGTTTGTAAAAAAAAATTATCAGATATTAGTATCTAAAACAGAAAGCAAATATCCTCTACTGCTCCTCCTTCCATTAACTACTCCTAATGGTCTAAAGCATATTCTTTTAGATGTTTTAGATTTTTCTATACATATTATAACATTAATGCATGTGTGTTTATTCATATAAATAATTGAAATCATGCTATCATGGCCTGACTGATTCTGTTTAATTCCCCTTACTCAATCATGCATATTTTAAATTTTATTTTTGCAGTGCTGATAAAAAAAAAAAACCCTAGGCCTCCTAGACAAGCACTGTACCACCACTAAGCCATATCCCCAACCATTAACCATTTATCGCTGAGCATATTTATGATGGTAAACATAGATCAACCTCATATACTTTAACAGATACATAGGATTTAACTTATATGCTTGTAATGTAGTGTTTTTTCTTTCAAATCTAGGTATCCATTGGTGGACATTTAGGCTCTTTCTGTTTTTTTCTCTATTTTTAACCACTTCTGAGAGCAATGCCCTTGCAATAAATTTTGAGGCACTTGAGGGTAAATCCCTAGAATTGGAATTGTTACATAAAAAATGTGAATATTTTACATATTAAGAGTTATTACTGGGCTGGGGATGTGGCTCAAGCGGTAGTGCGCTCACTTGGCATGCGTGCGGCCCGGGTTCGATCCTCAGCATCACATACAAACAAAGATATTGTGTCCACCAAAAACTAAAAAAATAAAAAATAAAAAAAATAAAAAAATTCTCTCTCTCTCTCTCTCTCTCTCTCTCTCTTAAAAAAAAAAGAGTTATTACCAAATTGCCTCCCACATAGGTAATACCAACTTGCATCTTCCATTCAATGGTGAATGATCATATTGATTTCTCCTCTCCCCATCAACACTTATTTTCAAGTGTATAGGACATGATTATAAGTGCTTGAAGATGGTGAGTGTATCAGTCTGCTCATGGTGTCTTATGAAGATCTGACAGACTGGGTGGTTCGAAGACAGGCATTTGTTTTCTCACAGTTCTGGAGGCTGGAAATTCAAGATAAAGGTGCTGGCAGGGTTGGTCTCTGGTGAGCTCTCTCCTTGGCTTCCATATGGCTGCCTTCTTGCTGTGTCTTCACATAGTATCTCCTCTGTGCTCATGCATCTCTGGTCTCTCTCTTTTTATAAGAATATCAGTTATATTGGATTAGGGACCCACTCTTATGACCTCATTTAACCTTAATCACCTCCCTAATGGCTCTAGCTCCAAATATGATCACATTTGGGGTTAGGGCTTCAACATTTGGATTTCGGGGGGATAATTAAACCCATAACTGTAGGTAAAATGTAAATTGGAAAACTAAGTGGAGCAGATGGAGATGTTGAGCCAACTGAAATAATGAATACAGCTTAATGATCACATTGTCCTGGATGACTTTGCTGGGTTAAAATAGAAGAGTGAGAATATGATAAAGTTATTTTCTGTTTCTTTTCTTTTACAGTTGAATTATATATTTCAAGACAGTGAATTTTCTCTTGCTAATCTGGCTGTCCAAATAAAAAGCAGGTATGTGGATGGCATCTTTTCTGGTTGGAAGAGCAATTTGAGAGCATTCTGGGTCTGTTCATATCCAGTAGGAATTTCTTTTTGTATGCCTGAACTTTAGGGGCTATCACATTTATAGTTGCATCTTCTTTTCTAAAGTTCTCTTTGGAATGAGGAAGAAATTTGCCTTATTGCACGGTATAAAGCCAACAGGAGGACAAAACAAAAAAAAAGTTGAAATTAGACCAAGTTATCTATACTGCTCCTATATTTTCTAAAATTCCATGAATCTGTGACTCAAGGAAATCATGCTTTAAAGGGATGAAAATATATAGATGGCCAAATGCGTGAAGATTTATAAGACCTTTTACTTTCAGATGATGCACTTTTGAGAATTAGAAATTCCAAAGGGAATATGGAATGTTTAAAATGAGGAATGTCAACTACTCTAAGACTTGCTTGGGGCACAAATTTCAAGAGGCAATTGAAATAGGCAGAAACTGAGTAGTATCAAGGAAACCATGGTAAAGGCTCTCTGTCACCTGAAAAATGCTTCCTGTGATTTTCTCTGCACATAAATTAGTTTTCTATTAGAGGGACACCCAGAACAATAGGTATGGCTCTGTTAAATCATGATCAGTTGATTTTTTTAAAGAACATTAAATGTCTTACTCTATTTTCTGTTGCATTATCAGAATACTTCAGACTGGGTAATTTATAAAGAAAAGAGGTTTATTTTGGCTCATGGGTCTTAAGGCTGGAAAGTCAACAATTATATAGATAGACACATCTGGTAAGGGCATGGTGCTGTTTCAACTCATGGTGAAGAGGGGAAGGTGTGTGAGGGCAGGTGTGTGCAGAAGAGGTAAAACAGGAGAGGCAGCCTCATTTTATAACAATCTACTCTCCAGATAACTAATCCAGTCCCATGAGAGTGAGAACCCACTCCTAAGAGAAAGACACGAATCCATTTATAATGTCTCTGCCCTAACACCTCTCACTAGACTCCATTTCCCAAAAGTGCCACTTAAGGGGCGAAGTCTCAACATGAGATTTATTAGTGATAAATCATATTCAAACCATATTACTAAATGTGACTATCTTCTGAAAGCTGGACTTCATTTTTACTTATATGTTAAATATTAATAGGTGGGAGGTTCATATAAAAATAATGTAGGTAAATCCATTATAGATGATTGTCTTAGTCAGTTTGGGCTACTATAATAAAAATACTATAGACTGGGTGACTTAAACCATAGAATTTTATTTTTTATGGTCTGATAGCTGGGAAGAAAGCATGGCCAGGTCCAGATAAAGGTTTCTCTGTTTATAGTGTCCTTACATGGCAGAAAACAGAGAAAGAGAAAGCTGTCCTGTCTCTACTTACAATGGCACTAATCATGTTCATGACAGCACTATCTTCCTGGCTTAATTACCTCCAAAAGGCCACACTTTATAATATTTCATGATTAAGCTTCAAATTGTTAATTTTAAGTAGATACAAATTTTCAATCCCAAACAATTACTAATACAATATCAGAGATATTTGGGGTATACAATGTTCCTTTACAAAATTGTTTACAATTGTTCTTTATTGCAAGGTAAGATGTGGCCATTGTAAACCTTAGAACTTAACAGAAATATATGATACAGAAAATGAAAATCTCTGGGAAGTCACTTTTCCCTATTCCTTTAAGGACTTCTGTGAGGGATGGGGATGTAGATCAGAGACAGAGCACCTGCTTAGCATGCATGAGGCCCTGGGTCCTATCCTCAGCACTGAAAAAAACTGAACAACTTATTTTATACATTCCTCTAAATTTTTCTCATGTGTTTACTAAGAGAACAGAATCCTACTCTGTGTACTGTTTAACAACTTTCTTTTCTTGTTTTGTTATACATAGTGTTTTCTTATTTTGTATCTTTTTGGGCCAACACATACAAATATATCTTATACATTTTGATAATTACATAAGATTCTTTTGTGGGAGCATAATATGATGTATGTGTTCAGTTGTCTAATGACAGACATTTGAGTAATTTCTACCCAAATATATATATTTTATGCACCATTACTGGTACAATTATGGAATAGATTCCTGGAAGTAGGATTATTGAATCAAAGGTTTACCATCATTTTGGTATGTAATGACCAAGTTCATTTCAAGTGTTCCATTGAACCCACAGTACTACTTAAATTCGAAGCTGAGAGGATTCTACTCTTTTGCTTTAGAGATTTCTTCATCCTGATCTTGTGTCCTGTGTAGTTGGTACTATGTTTCACTTTTATACAATTTTTTGATACTTTTGATACAGGAAAACTTCTAAGGAAGAAATGGCCATGGACCGACTTCTTGTAAGTAATTTTGAAAAATCAACTTACATGAGACCAATATTATAATCAGGTATTAGATTAGTAAATAGATCTTTTACCCAAGGGTGTTTTATCAGGCAAGATTCATTGTTGACAATTGAATATCAAATTAAATTACTTCCACAACAATCCATTAAAAAAAACATCCCCTGCTTGTCTGAACTATCAGTGTGACAGTTTTTTGAAGCACATTTTGTGGGCTAAGAGAATGGGGAATGACGTGGGGATTGTAAATGTTACATAGAATTTCTTCTATTCTCTACAATTTCTTCTATTGTAGAGATCTCACAAAACTTCTAGCCTTTTTAAGAGTGACACAACTGTTTTCAAGACTGGTATTCACATATTAAATTTAAATCTACCCTCTATATTTGTATAGCTGTGAAATCAGAGTTTGGCAAAGTTATCTCCCATCATCCTTGTCCCAAATCTCAGTACTTATTTTAGTGCCTTAAAGTCTTACAATGGTACACTCTATGTACCATTTTTAAATGATTAGAAAGTACAGAGCTTTTAAGGTATTTAAATATGAGGTAAATATTTTGACTATACAAAATACATTAAGTGCATTATCTACCATCATTTAAAATACCTCCTATATGTAGTTGTCGGAATTTTAAAATATAACGTTATAGATAACATGATATAAATAAAACTTCAACTAGTAGTTGTAAAGGCTTTTTGGTGATAATCTGGTCAAGCTGCCTGGACTAGAATTCCTCCATTCCTGGCTGTGATATTTGGGACAACTTAATCAATCTCTGTTTCTTAATTTTCTCATCTTTAAAATGAGGATTGTTAGAAGGATATAATGAGATAATTTATGTTAAGTGCTTAGCAAAGGGCTCAGAATGCATTAAATGTTCCATGTTTACTATTATCACCACTGTGTTAATATCTAGATTCAGGAGCTTAGATTCTGCTCCTAATCTTGTTTCAGTGACTATGTACTTTTCTTTTGCATCCATTGGAACAGAGAGAAGAGCAAGGAATGACTACAATTTCCCATGTACCATACAGGTAGGAGCTGAGCTTATTCATAGCTGGTACATTTAGTTCTGATTTTCCTTCCATTTAATTCCATATGCACAGCCTGTTGGTCAGGTTGTCAGAAGGAGATCAAAGTACCTGATGGTTATTTTACAGATGCTGTAATTGGGCTTTTGCCTTCACGAAATAGTTGCTTTGGTTGGTCACAGCACAGCCTAGCAATCTGCCTACTGCCTCTTTGTACTGAGGAGAAAATGGGGTCCAAAGTGGTTATAATTTGGGGATAGGGGAATATACTGTTTGTTGTGGTCAATAAGGTTCATGAAATACTGAGCAGGAGAATTGAAAACAATGACAGCAACATAGAAAGCATCCCTGGTCCTGCTCAGATTCATGGCCCAGCTCCTCCTGGAACACTGGCTATCGTTGATCTGTTTAGTGCACATCATAATGGACATATAGCCAAAGAAGCCTCATGAACAGATCATTGAAATGTTCAAGGGGCTGGCATAGAGGGTCTGTTGCAAGCAAGATGAGAGGTTCAAAAAGAGGATTCTTATTAAGACTGGAAAACCAAAAGCTGAGAAGAGATAGGGTTCAAATTCAATGTGTAGGATGAGCAGGGACTTCACCACATATAGAACAGGGGATGGGGAGGAATCAAATAGATTGGATATACAGAGAGGTGTTGAGTAAAGGCATCTAACTTTCAACAACTGGTAGGAAACTCAGCAAATATGTTTTTCAAAAAACGATATGTACCAAGAATCAATTAGTAGGATGGCATCAAATTAAAAATCTACTGCACAGCAAACAAAACAAGAGTGTGATAAGAGAGCCTACAGAATGGGAAAAGATCTTTGCCAGCTACTCTTCTAACAGGAGATTAATACTCAGAATATATAAGGAACTAAAAAAATTAACACCATCCCCCCCAAATAATGCAATCAATAAGTGGGCAAAAGAACTAAACAGATACTTCTCAAAAGAAAAAATACAAATGGCCAACAAATATATAAAGAAATATTCTACATCTTTAGGAAATGTAAATCAAAACTATATTGAGCTAGGCATGGTGGCTCATGTCTGTAATTCCAGAAATTCAGGAGGATGAGGAAGAAGTGTAACAAGTTTAAGGCCAGCCTCAACAACTAAGTGAGGTCCTAAGCAACTTTGCGAGACTGTCCCTCAAAATTAAAAAAAAAAAAAAAGGTGGTGAGTACCTGGGAATGTGGCTCAGTGGTAAAGCACTTATGAGTTCAACTCTAGTACCAAAAAAAAAAAAAAATACATTGGGATTTCATTCCATCCATGTCAGTGATCCAGAATACAAATAATAAAAGCCAGTGAGGATGTAGGGTAAAAGGCATACTCACATATTGTTGATGGGATTGCAAATTAGTACAACCACTCTGGAAAGCAGTATGGAGATTCCTCAAAAATATATGACTCATCCATCCCAATCCTTGGTATTTATCCCAAAGAACTAAATTCATCATACTCTAGTGAAACAGCCACACCAATGCTTATAGTAGTGCAATTCACAATAGCCAAGTTATAGAACCAGCCCAGATTTCCATGGACAGATGAGTAAATGAAGAAAATGTGGTTTATATACATAATGGAGTTTTACTGAATCACAGAGAAGAGTGAAATTATGGCATTTTCCAGTAAATGGATGGAACCGGAGAACATCATGCTATGTAAGATAAACCAGCCTCAGAAAGTCAAGGGTCAAATATTTTCTCTTGTATGAAGAAGCTAGAGAAAAAGGGAAAAAGAGGAGATCACATGAAAATAGAAGGGAGATCAGTGGAGTAGAGGAAGGAGATAGAGGAAGAGGGAGAAGGGATGGGAAAAGGGATGAAAAGTGGAATTAAATTGACCAAATTAGGCTGTGTACATATATGAATATACCAACAGTGAAGTCCATCCTTATGTATAGCTATAAAGTACCAATTTAAAAAACAATGACTAGAGAGAAGGAAGACTTAAAGAGCAGAGGAAAGGGAGAAGGGGGAGTGAGGAAGGGAGGGTAAAAGGAAATATTGGGGGCTGAAGTTGAGCAAATTATATTTCATACACATGCAATTATGTGAAAATGAACCTTCTATTATGAATAACTATAATGTACTAATAAAATATTTTAAAACTGCATGTACTAATGGAAATGGAAAAAAGAGATATAGGTAAGTGTGAATTTTAAAAGGTTCCTCTAATGAAATATTAGAGGAATTTAGAAGGGTTAAGGACCTCACTGTATGGGTTGAGGTCAGGGACAGTCTATTCTTTTATAACATATGTTTTAGTGGACAGAAACACTGGATGGGTTTTTGTGACTGAGAGAAATATCTCCCTAAAGTTCAGCTCCCTCATCTGTAGAATGGGAATAATTAACCTTATAATGTTGCTCTGAGGATCAAATGACTCAAAACATGTGCAGCAAGAGCTCTACAAATGTTAGCTATCATTATCATCATTATTATTCCATTATAGAAATAAGCCTTCTGTGGATCATGTCTTTATGAACTAATTGGACATGTGTCTATTTGCCATATTGCACTAATGATGGATAAATTGGAGATCAGAAGGATAGAAGGTTTTCTCTGAAATAATAAGTCCTGAGCACTTCATACTTTCTATTAATTATTAGAAACTCCTGGAGAAATCTCATGGTTAGTCAATTTCCACATACTATAAATGTTGCTGACATTTCATTTGAAAATAGGTTTTCGGTTGTCTGTGAGAAAAAATTTTCAGAAGATTTCAACATGCTGTCTTCCATCATTTCTTAAGATTTTTCACTTAATATCTACAAAATGTTTGACATTTATGGACTACCAATTAAGGCAACTATACCAAATTTCAGCACTGCAGGCCAAATTGCACTGTGCTGACATAACTGCACATTTTCTTTTTTGTCCCATTTTGTAGCTGTGCTTGTCAGGTCATCATAAAGGCTGACTCTTCTTTAGAATCCACGGAATTGATCATCAAGATCAGAAATAAAATACATGGCAACTTCTCACGTGGAAACTTCACACAAGATCAGTTCACATTATTAGTAACGTCTGAACACATCACAGTGAAAAAGCTAGGTAATTATTTTGGTTGGGTGTTTCAGTATGAATTCACTCCCCCTCTTATAAAATTCATGATGTATTCAGAGTAAGGACCCTAAGCTCAGAGGGAAGAGAAGTCATCTTCATGATCCTTTCCACATCTGCAGTACCCACTTGTCCTGATGGCCTTTCTACCTTTAAAAGCTTGTGAAAGAAATGGATTGCCTGAGAGTTTATAAGAGATCATTTGTCAGCTGTGGATATTAGCAGTGGCCAGTCTACCCACAGTGTGGGAGGATTGTCTCTCTTGCACAAAACACCCTGAAGCCCAGAGAGCTTTTTTATTACACACAATAGATGCCTAATAGATACTTGCTAATTTATTGTTTCATTCAGGCATCCTATTCATCTTGAGAAGTGACTTGGGAACTGTCCCAGATTTCTCTTCTAGGCCTTTACTTTCCTGATTAGGAATGCTTAACTGGTAAAAGTAAAACCCTACCAGTCTACTCCACTTCTCTCCCATTGCTGCCAGCTTTGTTTCTTGCCCCAACAGACTGCCATTAAAACTTTCTAGTGAATCTGGACATACACAGATATTCCTACTCACAATGCGTGGCAGCAAGTGAATGAAGTAGCAGAGGGCAGGCTGTGATTGCACAAGAGAGAGAGTGGGATGAGAGGCAGAGAAGTGGGAGGGCACAGGCACAGCCCATTGTGCAAACGATGCTGATGCTGATAAATGTGTCCTGAAAGTGATAGGAAGGTACTTTACCTCCTGGCTCACAGAGAACACTGGGATGGGTGGTTTAAAAGAAGGGCAGTTGACAGGTGGATACTTTGAATGCTTTCCTCTAACACCCTTTTATGTGACTGGAATTTTTTTAATGCATATATACTATTTAAACAACAACAACAAAAATAATTTTTCCTGTCAACTGATGGCTTTAATGAAAAGGACTAAACCCGTGGCTATACTGGATGGCTTATTTAAACAAGAATACTCTATTTAAAGCTATTTTCAATGCAGCCTGATTTAAATGGCCTGGTAGAAAGAGCCTCCTCTTTTATTTGCTGATGTGTGTGTGCAGGGTAGTAATGATGGGTCGTAATGGATGCTTATGATACTTTTAAGAGCCTTTTGCCCTTGAAAATGTGCATACATTTTTCTCCGTAGATCCAGGAAAGTGTGAAGCCCACGAAACACCCACTAAATACAAAGGGACATATAAGTGGCTATTAACCTACCCTACTGAGACAGCCCAAACCAGATGCATAAAAAATGAGGATGGAAATGCCACTAGAATCTGGTATGTACCGGCCAAGTTCTAATTGTTAGTTCACATATACAAAGATTCGCTTCGTTGGGGGCATGTTTCTATGTCATTTCTCTGGGCGTGCTCCCTCCCCTCCACCTCTACTGCCAGTCTTTCTTTTCTTCACCTTATGGATTTAAACATACATATGCAATATAATAAGAAAATAATGTCAAGAAGACAAAGAGAGAAGTCAGTCACCATCCCACCATTGAACACAGCTGTTTTTAGGTTGGCATGTTGTCTTTCTCTGTATGCCTTTAAATTTTCTGTGGAGGTAATCACAGTTCAGTTCTCCAATCCGTAATGTAATTTACGCTTTCACTCAATGGTTTATCAAACATTTTCCATGTTTTAGATTCATCTTTTTAATGATTATTTCAAAAATCGGCCTCAGATGCTGTCTCGTTGATGGGCCATAGTAATTTACTAAATCACTCTTCTATTGTTGACTTTATCATTTTCCTTTTTAAAATCATCAGCCCTTTTTTCTTACTCTCTGCTGTTAATGGTTTATGCCATTAACTTAAGTGGGCAAGACCAGAAGGACAGCAGGTTTTGACAGAGGCTTAAAAGCACTCTTAGAAAGCCACATCTCCAACTGTATGCTACCTTTCCCTGCCTACATCTAATCAGTCCTCAAGGAGGGCAGTTCTGACAGCCATAGTCAGGGTCCACATGGAGCCTCTCCTTTCCAACCTCACTGCTTGGCGCAAGCCCATTACTAGCTCTCACCTCCTGTTAGAGTAGTCCCTTCGCCTTCTAAGCACCAGCTACCCCAGCTCCATTACACACTGCTGCCAGCATGATTATCCCAAAGGCTGACTGTCATCATGTCATACTCCTACTCAGGAACAAAATCCAAACCCCTAAATGCAGTCCTCCAAATTGTAGACTCCCTCTCCTGCTGTCTCGTTCACCACTTCCCCTCCCTTTACCATGCATTCCAGCCAAAAAGACCATTTGTTAGTCTGGACTCAATGGACACTTCCTTGTGTATCTCTCTGTGCTTGTGCTGTTTGCTGTGCAGGGAGATGGGGGTCAGGTGGGCAAGTTGTATGTCTTTCTTTGCCTCTGTCCTTTCAGCACTGGGCTTAGCTCAAGTGTTGAAACTAAGTTCTTGCTTGATGGTTTGATACATTCCATTTTGTTTATACAGTTTTTCTTATATTTTGTCCAATTTTAAAGAAGGTAACATTTAGAATCTGAAACCACTGAACTACACAAATCTCAGGGGAGGATCAGCCTAGAACATAATGGGTGCTCAATGAATGTGCTGGCTGACTTGAACTGTGTTAAACTGGATGAGGCACTGGGAAGGGTGGCTGAAAGTGTCAGTGAGCTACAGAGGGTTCTATACTAATCACCTAGAGGAAATTTATATGCTGAGTTAGAGACTGCATTCCCACATTTCCCTTTACAATTACAGGTAAGAGGAGGAAATGAAGGTAAGTAGTCATGTTCAGCAGACTGACATCTCTGCCTTGACTCTTGATCAGCCAGACGTTGCTCTGCCTCCCTCCCCCATCTCCCTTGCCTAGTCATCCTCCCACCTGCTGACCCTAGTTTCACTTGTCTTCCAAGAACAAATTTTTCTTCACTTTACAAAGAATTACTGTATTCCTGCCGGTGCTATCTTGGCCAGAAGGCTGGGGGTGGGTCAGGGAAAGGCATGCCAAAGATAGAGCTGTTTTTTCATCCTAGGATGTCTTTTATTCCTCCCTTCTCTCTTTTTCAGTTCAATCAGCATTCAAACAGGCAAATCTCAGTGGGAGAAACCAAGATTTAAGCAATGTAAATTGCTTCAAGGACTTCCTGAAAAGATTGTGGATCTTGCTAATATTACCATCAGTGATGGTAAGATTGTTTTGTACACATCGGAGAAATAATGGAACCTTAGCTAGTTTGCCTACTTGTCCTGAGACCAGAGAGTACAGGCAAACCTCGTTTAATGAAAATCTACCCTATAATAATCCAGTTTCAGAAACTAGGTAGTTAGTTTAAGTTGCTGGAAGTGGTGGGGATGTGACAAGTTAAGACTATCACGGTTTTTTATTTTGTTTTATGAATTTTTGTTTTATAATTTTTGACTTACTATTTTTCATTTTATTTTAAATTTTGCAAAAAGTTTAATTTATAAATACCTCATCTAGTCCAATATTCAAAGATAAAAATAATCTACAGTGAAACATCTCCCTCCCAGTGGTGGCCCCAGCCATTCAGTGACTATTCACAGAGAGAGTATACACATCTATAAAGAAATGTGTAGGGGCTGGGATTGTGGCTTAGCAGTAGAGCGCTCGCCTAGCACATGCAAGCCCTGGGTTTGATCCTCAGCACCACATAAAAATAAATAAATAAAATAAAGGTATTGTGGGCTGGGGATGTGGCTCAAGTAGTAGTGCGTTTGCCTGACATGTGCAGGGCGCTGGGTTCGATCCTCAGCACCACATAAAAATAAAATAAAGATGTTGTGTCCACCGAAAACTAAAAATTAAATATTAAAAAATTTTCACTTTTTTTCTCTCTCTGTCTTAAAAAAAAGAAATGTGTACACATACGCACTTGTGCCTGTATATGTTCTCCCTCCCTTTCTCTCTTTTTTTCCAATTTTTTTTATTGGTGCATTATAGTTGTACATATTGATGGGATTTGCTGTCCCATATTTGTTACATGCACACTCTCCCTCTCTTTTGTATACAGGATAGAGCATGTCATACATACCATTCTGTACCTCACTCTTTTCTCTTAACAATATAGAGAGGGAATTATTATATCATTATATAAACAGCTTATTCATGCCCCCACACTAACTATATTATATTTCATGAGTGTTCTGCAGTTTATTTACTGGTAATTTATTTATTTATTCATTCAATAAACTTATTTTTAATTGACACAAAAACATAAAAGTTGTACACATTCATGAGATGTGATGTTTGATATACGTAAACATTGCATACTATTTAAATCAGATTAAATATATTTATTTTCTCAAACATTTACCGTTTGTTTATGGTGAAAACTTTAAAAATACTTTCTGGTAGCTTTCTGAAATGTATAGTACATTATTGTTTTCTGTAGACACCCTACTGTCCCAGAGCTTCTTGCTCCTGTCTAACTGTAACTTAGTACCTATTGATCAACCAAACTCTCCCCATTTTTGAAAAAAACTCTCCATAACCTATTTATTTAAGCTTTTTTCTATGTATGGATACTTAGATTATCAGTAACATTTTCCTTTAAAAACACTATCACAAACTATTTTTACTTATTTGTGTTTTTTATTAAAAGGAAAAATAGCATATGTTTAAAAATATATTTTTATTAGTATGTAAAATGTTTCAGAACTGGCATTCTCTAAGCAGCTGATGTAGAAGGATTCATTTCTTTTCAGATTACATTTATAAACCATGTTAATTTTTATTCTGGTTTGTGAAACTTCATTAGTGTATTCCATACTGTTAGATAAAAGAGACTCAAAACAAAGTGTATCTCTTTAAACTACATTGGGATATCATTTTTCTAATCAATTCACCAAACACCTAAAAGGCCAATAACATGCTGTGTTGATTAAATTGTTCTAAAACAGGTACTTTGATAACTTACAAGTGGGAATATAAAAAACACTGCTGTAGTGGATATCATAGGTATGACAATTTGTGCAAGTAGGGTATAACTGAAGCATAAATTCTTGCAAGTGGAATGGGTAGGTTAATCTTATTTGAGATGATGTCAAAATTCTCCCTATAGTAGTTACACCAATTTATTCTTAACACAGCATGTTTTTAGACTCTTGGGTCTTTGTTGATTTGATTAACAAAAATTGAAGTCTCGATGTAGTTTAATTTTTTGGTAATGATATTCATATGTCTATATCTATTTAATATCTACAATTTAGAAGAGTATTTTTTTCAGAGGGCTTTTTTTAGCACATTCAATAGCTTGTGAAACTAGCATCATTAATTCTGAAACATTTTCCCAAGAAGAAACCTTGTACCCATTAGCAGTCTATTTATCTCTCTTTCAGTTCTTGTCCAGCATGCGTCCACTTTGTATCTCTCTGAATCTAAGCATTTCATAATGTTTTGGAGGTTTGTCCATATTGTAGCATGTGTGGGAATTTCATTTCCTTTTTTGTAGATCTGTGTTTACTTTTGTTATGTATATATTGAAGTGTAGAATTGCTTGGTTCCTATAGTAACCCTACAATTAGCCTTTGGAGGACTGCAGAACTTTCACACAGCTGCTGTACCATCTTACATCATGCCAACACTGTCCAAAGATTCTACTTTTCTTACATATTTGTAAACACTCATTATTGTTCATTTTTAAACTATGGTTGGTGATAATGCCTCCCCCTGACATGGGCACCTTCATTCCTGATTTTGGTAATTTGTGTCTTCTCTTTTTGTCTTGGTTAGCTAAAAGATTTTGAATTTTGTTGATTATTAAAATAGTTTCTTCATTTGGAGGAGTTTTAGGTTCACAGCAAAATTAAGCAAAAAACAGAATTCCCGTATACACACCCCCTTGACACATGAATAGCTTGCCCTCAACATCAACAACCCTCACCAAAGTGCTACATTAGTTACAACTGATAAACCTACCCTGAAAAATCATAATTGCTAAAAGTTCATAGTTTCCATTAACATTCACTCTTAGAGTTGTTTATTCTATAAATTTGAACAATTGTATCATTCAGAATCAATTCACTACCCTAAAAATTCTCTGTGCTTCACTTATTCATTCCACACTTCCAACTAACCACTGGAAACCACTGATCTTTCTACCATGTTTTTGCCTTTTCTAGAATGTCATGTAGTTGAAATTATATGGCATATAGCCTTTTCAGGATGGCTTCTTTAACTTAGTTATATGCATTTAAGGTTCTTTCATGTCTTGTCATGGCTTGATAGCTTATTTCTTTTTAGCACTGCATAATATCCCATTGTCTGAATGTACCACATTTTATTTATTTGGTTATCTACGGAAACAAATCTTGGTTGTTTCCATATTTGAGCAATTATGAATAAGACTGCTATAAACATCAGTGTGCATGTTTTTATATGGATTTGTTTTCAACTAATTTGGGTAAATACCAAGGAGTGAAATTGCTGAATTAAATACTAAGAGCATGTTAAGTTTTGTAAGAAACTGCCATATCTTCCAAAGTGGCTGTATTATTTTAATTCCCATCAGCAGTGAATGAGAGTTCCTGTTGCTCCACATCTTTACCAGCATTTGATGTTGTCACTGTTTTGGATTTTGATCATTCTAATAGGTGTGTGATGGTATCTCATTGTGTCTTTAATTTTCAATTCCCTAATGACGTGTGAAGTTGAATATTTTTTCATAACTTACTTGTCATCTGTATATCGTTTTTTGGTGAGGTGTATGGTATACACTGAATGTTTATGCCCCATCACCAAATTTATATGTTAAAATCCTAATCCCAAGGTGACCTTATGGTAGGTGATTAGGTCATGAAAGTGGAGCTCTCATGAATAATATTAGTGCCCTTATAAAAGAGGGCCAAGGGAGCTTGTCTGTACCTTCCATCATCTGAAATTATAGTGAAGAGATCATTGTCTATGAACCAGGGAGTGGGGCCTCATCAGACATTGAGTTTGAATGGATAAGGAAAATGTGGTATATATGCACAATGGAGTTTTGCTCAGTCATAAAGAAGAATGCAATCATGTGATTTGCAGGAAGCAGAAAGTCAAGGACTTCATGTTTTTTTTTAATATGTGGAAGCCAGAGAGAAAAAAGAAAAGAAAGGAGAATCTCATGAAAATAGAAGGGAGACCAGTGGAGTAGAGGAAGGGGGCCTGAGAGAGAGAGGAAGGGAGGAAAAAGGAAGGTACCTGGGAATTAGTTTGACCAAATTATGTTTGTGCACTTATGAATATGTAACAATGAAGCTGAATATTATGTACAATTGTAATGCACTAGTAAAAATGATCTTAATAAAAATGAAAGGGAAAAACTAAATTTCATTTCTATGCCAGTTATCAGATGTGGCTTTACTGCATAAATTGGGTCTCTGCCATAATGAATTGTCAAAAATTGAGGCATAAGCACTCCAGTGCCTTGCAGAAGAGCCAGGAAATTGGCCTGGAGGCAGTGAACTTCTTGGACTTGTCTTCCTTGTGGAAGATAGAAAATTAAGACCCTTGTCCAGGAATATCTGGAAGAATTAGAAAAACAAGCGCAACTTTGATGGTTCCTAGTTCAGAACTCATGAGTCAGGGCAGTAGGGAGTGTTGCAGCTTATAGTGAGTGGGAGGAAAGATAGAAAGGTCTGTGTTTCACGCTGACCTGCCTCCTTCTGAGTGACACATTTTCTTTAGACATGCTAATAGAATTTTCTCTTGTGGAAGAAAAAGTTTAAAAACAGCCATAACAACAACAAAAGCACTGTATCAAGTTCGGATTTTTAGAAAATTGACTGTGAGAAGTCATTACATCTATATATCTATACACATACACACACATACATACACTACTGTGAAGCAAAAGGACAGTTGGATGGTGATTGTAATGTATATAACTGAAAAGTAAACTATCAAGTTTTTTAGCTTTGGAGGAATCCTCTTCTTATAAGTTAAGAGCTTAGTGAAAAATGGGTGCAATGTAAAGGAAAGAAAAACGTATTCATGTTGGAATAATTTATTTTCATTAGTTTTTAATCTTGTTGACAAGTATTAGATATCTTGGTTGAATCTTAGTTGGACAAAAACTCTTTAGTTCTTCCACTTGACTGCTCATTTGTCTTACCTCCTCAGTAATAACAGAGTTAGAAAAGGCATCCTTATTTCAAAGTTCTTTGAGGCCTTTTCTGTTCTTAGTTTTGGTTACCCACATGATAGTGAAGATATACCAGGCTCTAATGAAGTTGGCTAAGACATCACAAAATTCTCTCCTATCCATGTCCTCCTGCCATCAGGGCAGGATTGTGTGTGACTAAGGAGGAATGATAATAGCTGGGGACATAGCTCAGTGGTAAAATACAAGCCTTGCATGCCAGAGGCCCTGGGTTCAATTTCCCAGTAGGTCAAGTAGACCTCCTTCTAGTCCAGTGCCTAACAATATGAAGAAATTAAGAAGAAGATGCTGTAGTAAGAAGTGATATTGGAGAATTCAAGCTCTGGAATCAGAGTAGATTAGAATTTCTCAATCTGTATAAAGGGAGATAATATGAGAACTCATCACATAGAATTATTGTGGTGAGAAAATGCATGTGTAATGCCTTGCTGTTGTATCTTGTCTCCAAAATGCCATACATCATTTTATTCCCTCCTCTTCAAGCGAGGATGGCTTGTGACTGCAAAGTATGGTAGAATTTGAAAATAGAGATGTTGCCAATTATGTGATCAACTTTTAAAAGTACTGAAAGTTTTGTTTCCTCTTGGTACACTTTCATTTGGGATGCTGCCTCTCAGAACTTATGGTTTTGAGTATCACCATTGTTTTGAATATAATTCACTTAATTGTACATTTATAGAATTTAAGTTTTAGTGATTTGTCTGCTTAATAACCAGTTCACAAAATTCATCCAAATTTGTGACAGGTTCCCATGAGCTAGTACAAACCAGCTCTAATACCTCACATCTGGATCTAGCACAACACTGAGAGGGTCATGGGTAGGGAATGTAGACAATCCCCAATGACCAGCACATGATCAGCATCAACTAACAGCCATGTGAATGCACCATTTTGAATTTGCAGCCCAGTCCAAGCCTTCAGATGTCTCTAGCCCCAGCTGCCACCTGACTGCAGCTGCATGAAAGATCCCAAGTGAGAACTGCTTGGTTGAATCTAACAACAGAGCCATTAAAGATAATAATTAATGTTGTTTTAAGCCATTAATTTTGGGGGTGGTTTGTTATGTAGCAACAGGTAACTCGAACATTGACTCCCAGAAATTAGTCAGTAATAATGCATGTTATTATTATTGTTTTGATTGTTGCAATTATTGGCAGATTAATTGTAATGCTATTTCAAGCAATATTCTGCAATTAATAAAAGAAGATTCATTTTATTGCTTCTGTTTGGGGACCTAGAAGTTTTACACAATAAATATAATTTAGCCTGAATTTTCCTTAAAAATTGTATAACTCCAGATGAAAAGTCTATAATTACTTTCCACAGAATAGTTAGGCTCCCATTGGCCTGTTGTTTACTTTCATTCTGCCACAGCAGGGACTATGTGAAGTGAAGTCACACCACTGAAGCCTGAAGAATCATAACTAGGCAGCTCCAGCTATTCCATTTTCAACAGAGCTTGAACAATTTAACAAGAGCAGTAGAAAGATCCATGAATAAGCTCACCATATTTTTCTTCTATCCCTAGTCTTATAGTTTTCTCAATTTGTTTAACTGACCAAAGGAAAGATATTAATAGGGACAAAATATTAGTTTAGAAACAACTACACACTTAGTCAATGTCCCCCCTTGTTCCCTTCTCTGAACCCTGTTTTTGCCAACTCAGTTCCCACATAAGCCATCGTGGAGGGGGAGCTATTCAGAGGACCTCAGTTAAGTTTGCTTAATTTACATTGATGAGGGCAGAGTTGTTTGTAGAACAAAAAAGAATAGAGCAAGAAAATGGGGGGAAAGGGAAGAGAGGGAAAAACACCCTGTGCTAGCTTTGTTAGGGGTAAAGTTATAGGGAGCTTGATTGAGGTAGGAGAGAGATTTGAAGAGATGCTAACGACCATGGAGGACCATAAAAGAGAGGGAGGGAGGGATGAAGAGAGAGAGAGAAAGAGAGAGCGAATTTTATGTGATATTATATTGTTTTCTCAAACTCAGTTGTTCATATGCAACATAACTGACTCAAATATGTCACAACTGTAATCTCTGGAATTTTTCCTAACAGACTATATTTTTCAATTGTTTTCCTTGTCTGTTTTATGTATGCATATTTTCTTATGCACCTAGACCAGTACTTTTCACAAAATAGATACTAATTTAATATTTCCTGAGTAAATAGTAATACTCTTTCCCAAAAAAGTAGGTGATAATTCAGACAAAGCAATTATTTTTTAAAATTATGAGATAGTTAAGGATACTTGAGCACTGATAGGATATTTTATATTTGTAAACATTACTACAAATTTTTCAACTTAAATTTAATTTAATTAGAATTATGGTTAAGACAAATGAAAGTTTTTTTTAAAGATATATCCTAGTTATATTGTTACATTGTCTGCATGCACGACTATGTAACAAAAATTCCACTTTTATCAATGATTATAATGCACCAATAAAAAACACAGAAAAAAGACATGTATTAAATTATTTATGAATGAAATGATATGACGTCTAGGACTTGCTTTAAAATAATCTGGGCTTAGGAAAAATGTGGGTGAGACAGTAGATAAAATAAGATTAGCCTCTCATTGACAATTGTTGAAGTTGGGTGATTCATGAAGTACATGGAGATTCATTATACTATTCTTCTACTTTTGCGTTTGCTTCAAAATTTCCATTATAAAAAGTGAAGAAAAAAGTGGGCGGGTTAATGTCTATTGTTCTTACTCTCTAGAAATTCTAAATTAATTGCTTTTTATTATGTGGTCCATATTTGCTTTTTTTGCTGTGTGGGTTGCTGGTTCTTGACAGGAAATTGTAGTCACTACCCTTGACTGGGAAATCATAGACTGTGTTTGCTGATATTTGAGTACAGATGGAATCTCCTTAACTCAATCCAACACTTCGAAGTCTTAACTTAATTAGAATCAGATTTCAAGATAATTCTTCAGTGACAAAAAGATTTCCCTAGTGCATTTAAAAAAAGGGTTTTAATGAATAAAAACTTGATTTGTGTGCCACTTTCTGGGACTAAATTTGCTGTAGAAATTGAGATACAATGTTTCCCTTCTGCAAACTTTGTTACTTTGGCATGTATTACGATTTCACTGCCTTTACTTTTTAGAGGGAAGGAAGCAGACCAGCATTGTCTAAAACTAAGTATGGTAATGTAGATGGGGGCATTTCTGTTTTGCTTCCCCAGAGAATGCAGATGATGTTGCAGAACACATTTTAAATCTGATAAATGAATCTCCACCTCTGGATGAAGAAGAGACGAAGATTATTGTTTATAAAGTAGCTGAGATTTCAAAGTGTGATGAGATAAGTATGAACCTAACCCAGATTATATTACAAATAATCAATGCTGTTTTGGAAAAGCAAAACAATTCAACCTCCAATCTACATCAAGTAAGCAATGAGTAAGTACTAATGCTTTGGTAAAATAAATTATTTCACATAATTTAAGTGACATATTATTACTTCCTTAGCTTACAGTCCTCGACAGTTTCATGCATTGAAAGCTGATTTAGTACAGCACAGTGAGGTCATTTAACTCTAATCCCAGTTGTGAAATAATGAATTCAAAATTGAATTGAGTCTTAGTCATAACAACATCTTTTCAAGTCAATAGTGACTCCAAACCAAACTTCCAATTTATTTCCCCATCATGCCACTCCCCCAGGGTTCTGCATTTCTTTAAAATGTACCCAACCAGTGCTAATCTGAAAAGTGGGAGAATCATGCTATTTGCCACCCTATATCTCATAGCCAATAAAATAACATGACTCTTACATGAGGCACTCTATATGTATTTTAAAATATCTTAAATATTCTGGTGGAAATCCATCTACATGTCTCCATCTCCAGGCCTAGTCTTATTTCTCTTCCTTGATCATCTAAAATAGCCTCCCAATTGATCTATCTGCCTGCACTCTTGCCCATAACAGTCCATCTTCTATGTAATAGAGTGATCTTTCAATGCATTTATCATATCATGTCAATCTTTTGCTTTTAAACCACTAGGGTGCCATTTCATTACATGCCAAATAAAATAAAAGCCAAACTTCTCATAAGGTCTATGTGCCCTGAAGGATCTGGCTTTACAAACAACAATTTCATTTATTTTTCAAAATGATCTTTTGAGATGTGTGATTACATCTGACTCTATAGAGGAGAAAACTGAAGCTCAGTGAGGTCACTTTACTTGCACACACAGTTAGAAATTAGAGGAGCTAATGTGTAGATCTCAGGCTGTCTTGTTCCAAAACCAGTGCTCTTGTCTAATAATTCCTGAGGAATATAAAGATGGGGATTAAAATACAGTCTCGCAATGAGGAAATCTTGTCAGGGGATGGGTTTTATATTTAAAAAAGGTAAGAAGACTCTTCTTTACGCTTTCCTGGTAGAATTCTGAGGATAATTGAGCGTGCTGGTCACAAGATGGAATTTTCTGGGAGGACAGCAAATCTTACCGTGACCAGGTTGGCTTTGGCTGTGCTACGGATGGATCATACTTTCAAAGGTATGGCCTTTGGCATCCGCTCCTATGAAGAAGGTGCAGACCCTCAGGTGAGTGAAGCTTTGGAAACTGAGAACCAATTGGTCACACACTCTTTCAAGTCTTTATTTACTTGTTAGGAGGGAAAGAAAAGAGGGCACTGTTTTTCTTGTAGTTCTGGGAATGGAACCCAGGACTTTATGCATGCCAGGCAAGCATTCTACCACTCAGTCATATCCCCAGCCCTGCAGGACACTCTTAAAGTTTAACTCTTCAGGAGACCTTTTAAAAATGCATATATCCAAGGAAAGATTCATATGTAACCCTCAGGGGGCTACCATCTTAATTGAAATGGTGTCTGTGAGATGTGTGATGATGTGTGATGATGTGTGATGATGCTACTTTTAGCCCTGTGACCTGACATTACCTCAAATGTCAGTTTATTATTTTCCATCATTTATGGAACATTTATTATATGTTGAGCATTGTGCTACTGTTTATAGATGAGGAAACAGAGAAGTTAATTTGTCTAAGGAAATACAGCCTCATGACTAAGTCAGAATCCAAATCTTTCTGTCTAGCTTTAGAATCTGGGCCCAGAATATTTAATACAAAGAAATTATAAATGTTTGAAGTGACAGATATGCTAATTACCATGATTTTATCATCACCTGTGTATCAAAATATCAGACTGTGCCCTATAAATATGTACAATTGTTATATATTTGTTATGAAAAATAGTCTGGTCCCTTTTTACTATATCATACTACCTCAGCCTTTGGCAGATCATAAGCCACCAATACCTCTGAAAAAATATTGAGTGACCAGACTTTTTTTATACTTATGGCAAAACGTATAAATCCTGAGTTTACATTATAATCTGTACAACTCCAAACCCTATCAAGATATAGATATCACTATCACTTCTGAAAATCCCTTATGCTCTTCCCCGTTCAATCCCTGAAACTGCTACCTCTAGGGTCACCACTGTTCTGATATTTTCGCACCATAGATTATTTCTGTTTTAGAACTTTATACAAATAGAATCATTATAATATGTATTCTCTTCTGTAAGACTTCTTTCATGTAGCAGTATGTTTTTTTGAGATTCACCCCTTTTCCCATAGTTTTTTCCTTTGTATTTCGGAATAATATTCCATTTAATATATATGCCATATATTGTTTGTCTATTCTGTTGATGAACACTTGCATTGTTTTCAATTTGGAGCTATTGTGAACAATGCTACTATGAGCATTTGTGTAAGTCTTTGCATGGGCATATGTTTTCATAATTCATGAATAAATACCTAAGAATGGAATGGCTGACTCATTGGTTATATGTTTAAATTTATAACAAGCTGACATATTGATTTTTAAACTGGATAATGATGTGGAGTAATTGTTTATTTTTGTAATGACCATTCATACATCTTCTTTAGTCAAATACTGTCAAAATCCTTTGTCCATTTTTAACTTGGCTTGTTTACCTTCTTGTACAGGTGTAAGTATTTTCAGTATATTCTGGCTCAGGTCACACATCAGATATAAGTTTTGAAAGTATTTTCTCTGTATCTTGCCTATTTTTCTTCTCAGTGGTGTCTTTCAATGAGCCAAAGTTTATAATTTCATAAGGTCTCATTTATAGTTTTTTCTCTTATGAATAACCATATATTGTTTACCTAAATATCCTATCTGCTGGCAAGTCATGATGATATTCTTCTATGCTTTCCCTTAACATGTCTTTGGTTTCAGCTTTTATATTGAGGATGATAATCCTAGTTAATTGAATGAATGTTTGTACAAGGTGTGAGTTAGGGGTTGGGGATAATTTCATTCCATGTGGATATCTAGTTTTTCCAGCACTATTTATTGAAAACTTTCCCTTTCCCATTGGCTTGTTTTGGTACTTTGGCCAAAACAAAAAACAAAAAAACAAACAAAAACCTCAAACTAATAATTTAAAAAAATAACAGTTATGTAATATAGGTCTGTTTCTGGCTTTCTATTCTATTGCATTTATATTTTGTAGATTCTGTCTTGGTGTTCTCTTCAGTCGTGAAGTCAATAGTGTGAGTCCTTTAACTTTGTTCTTTTTCAAGATCACTTCAGCCTTTTTCATGTCCATATGAATATTTACATTTGTTCATCAATTTGTGTAAAAATTTTACTGAGATTATGATTGGGATGGAAGCTATTGATTAATTTTGGGAGAATTTATATCTTAACAACATTGAGTTTTCTAATCCAGTAACACCCAGGTCCACTAAAGTTTCTCTCAACACCATTTTATAGTTTTACGTGGAGAGGTATTGTATGATTTCTTTGATGAATTTATTCCTATTTTATGATATTTATGTTATTGTAAATGAAATACTTTTAAAAATTGACTTACTAATTATTTGCTGAATAAATACCTAGGAATAATTATATATAATTATATATAATTTATGTAGCCTATGAATTTGCTAGATTCACTTTTTTGTTATACTAGATTGTTTTGTAGGTTCCTTAGGACTTTAAATAAAACAACACTATCTGACAAAATAGAGAGTTTTATGACTTCCTTACTGATATTTATTTCTTTTATTCCTTTTTCTTTTGGGATTATTTTGATGTTTAATACTTCTGGTAAGATATTGAATAGATGTGGTTAAAGTGGGTATCTTTGTCTTTTTTTGACATTAGATGAATAAATTCACTATTTTAACATTACCATTATGTTAGTCCTATTTTTATTTTTAAGATGTCATTTATTTGAAGAAATTACTATTATTTTATCCTGGGGCCTTGCTATGTTGCCCAGGCTGACCTTAAACTCCTGGTTTTTTAAAATAATTTCTGTCAGACTTTGGATTTAGGCTGGGCTCAGTGCCATATGTGTGTAATCCCAGCAACCTGGGAGGTGGGAGAATCACAAGGTTGAGGCCAGACTCAGAAATTTAGAAAGACCCTGTCTTAAAATAAAAAAATAAAAAGCTCTGGGGGATGTAGCTTGGTTGTAAAGCACCCCTGAGTTCAATCCCCAGTACCAAACAAACAAACATACAAACAGATCTTGCCAACTTTATAAAAGTGAGTTGGGAAATGGTCCCTGTTCTACTTTCAGAAGTACTTTAGGAAACATTGGTGTTATTTATACACTAAATGATTGATGAGATTCATTCTTAAGGAAAATTAAAATAAAATCATTGGTGATATTAATCATACGGAATGGTGGGTTTCATTGTGACATGTTTGTTCTAAATGAAAGCATAGTTTGATCCATTTTACTCCCCAATATCTTCTCTACCTCCTCCTAAACTGAACCCATTCCTCTACCCTAATGTTTCCCCTTTTACTTTCATTGCATCTCCCCTTCCTCCTGACCCCCCAACTTCTTTATGGGAAATCATTAATAGCTAATTCAAACTATTTTTAATTTTTTTTAAGTTGTAGTCAGACACAATACCTTTATTTTATTTATTTTTTATGTGGTGCTGAGGATCGAACCCAGCACCTCACACATGCTAGGTGAGAGCTCTACCACTGAGCTATAACCCCAGCCCTGATTAAAACTATTTTTTTTTGAATTTTTTAATATTTATTTTTTAGTTATTGGTGGACACAACATCTTTGTTTGTATGTGATGCTGAGGATCGAACCCGAGCCACACGCATGCCAGGCGAGCACGCTACCACTTGAGCCACATCCCCAGCCCCCTGATTCAAACTATTTAATGGATATAGTGTTCATCTTTTGTCTGATTTATTTATTTATTTATTTATTTATTTATTTATTTATATATGACAGCAGAATACATTACAATTCTTATTACACATTTAAAGCACAATTTTTCATATCTCTGGTTGTATACAAAGTATATTCACACTAATTTGTGTCTTCATACCTGTACTTTGGATAATAATGATCATCACATTCCACCATTATTAACAACCCCCTGCCCCCTTCCTTCCCTTCCCACCCCTCTGCCCTATCTATAGTTCGTCTATTCCTCCCATGCTCCCCCTCCCTACTCCATTATGGGTCAGTCACTTTATATCAGAAAAAAACATTCAGCATTTAGATTTTTGGGATTGGCTAACTTCACTTAGCATGATATTCTCTAACTCCATCCATTTACCTGCAAATATCATGATTTTACTCTCTTTTAATGCTGATTAATGTTCCATAGTTGGAGTCTATATTTATAGTTGGATTTTATTCTCTAAAGGGCAGGTAACAAATATTTTTGGCTTTGTATGCCACAAGTGGTTTCTTTCTATTGTGGGTTCTTATTTATTAGTGTTTGTTTCTCTTCTCTTAACTCTCTATATTGTACAATCTTGAAACAATGAAATATAAAGTCCATTTTTACTTCAAGGTGATATAAAGGCAAACCTTTGGTAAGATGTGGTCTTCTGACTAATTTGTCAACCTCTGATGTATAGTGTTAATTCCTCTTTCATTCAGAGCTTTAGATGTCCTTTATAGCATTAGTTTCTGTCCACCATCAGGCAAACAGCTGTGAAAACAGACAACTGACCCTGTGATGTTACCTTTTCTCAAATGTCTACTCTTCTCCAGATTTTGTCTGCTTTTGTTCATTTTCCAGTAACTTCAAGCCATTGTTAGTTTATATAGTTGTTATATGTAGTGGGCATCAAATCTGTTAAGAGCTGCTTAGCCATACTAGAAGCAGATGGTGACTTCCCATTGCATTTTATTTACATATATAATTTTTTATTATAAAGTTGGTAGATAAATCAACTAACCTAAATCACACTCTTGGTACCAAACTGTGTACATTTTGAAGCTAAAACATTACCTTTCTGTGATACTTGATTGCCTGAGCAGAGATCATTTGTGTTAGGGAAGAAAGAGCCATTTATAGCTTTTGATTTCTTAAGTCATTTTTAGAAATATTGTAAAGTTTCATACTCCCATTATACACCAACTAGGTAATAGCTTCTTGAGAGGGAGCATAGATAATAGAAAAAAATGTTAAACTAAAATCATATATATCTTTGTTCAGCCACATCCTAGCTTTATGATCTTGGACAAGTCACATAACTTGTTTGAACCTCTGTTTCTTGTTATAATACAAGCATGCTTAAACAAGGGTGCTCATGAACCCTGTTTTTCTCTGGGAGAGAACAGGTTTATAACTGTGTTTCCAGTGTAATTTTTGATAAAGCCCCTTTTATGCCTTTTTTTCTGAAGCCACAAGCTTCTCTGACTTTTTTCTGCCTCACTTTTAATGAGAGTGTTGTTCAACAAACTATTGGCAAGTGCCTAAAGCCATTGGCTGATTTTTGTCGTTGTTTTGTTTTCATTTTCAGAACTCTTATGTGGGAAAAGAGGCCTGATTTCCAAGACTGGACTTTATTTCTGAGAATCAGGACAGATCACCTAATTTGTCATTCCTCTTCCCACCTCTGGTATTACCCAGGTGGAAGTAGGTTAAGGAGAGAGAACCTCAAAGATAGGCTTGGAAAGGAAAAAGCTCTCTCTCTCTCTCTCTCTCTCTCTCTCTC
Organism: Urocitellus parryii; assembly: GCF_045843805.1. NCBI lineage: Eukaryota > Metazoa > Chordata > Mammalia > Rodentia > Sciuridae > Urocitellus > Urocitellus parryii. Next base: position 16,445,344 of record NC_135547.1, on the reverse strand, counting down.
TCTGTGTGTGTGTGTGTGTGTGTGTGTGTGTGTGTATGTGTATCTACATCTGTGTGCACCAGGATCATGTCTTGGCTTGTGATGTTTGTGTGTGTGTGTGTGTGTGTGTGTGTGTGTGTGTGTGTGTGTGATAGCTTATGGAGCTAGTTCCACCATTCTGCTCCCTGTAGGATGCTCTGGGGCAAGTGCTAGGGTGGGAGGTAGAGAGGCTTTCATCCTGATAGATGAAGACTCCAGCTTTCATTCTCTGATTGTTCTTGGCAGATCTACCTGGGCAATGCCCCTCTGGAGAGGGTTTTGGCTTCCATATATTTGCCTAAATCACTGAGGGAGAAAATTCCTCTTAACAACTTACAAACCATCTTGTTTAGTTTTTTTGGCCAAACTTCACTTTTTAAGGTAAGTTCTTGCCTCTGGGAACTGTCATGAAATGACATATGGTGACTCATTGTAATTATGAACTCCTGCTATTTTCATGATGTTCTGTTTATTTTAGAATATGTTCTCTGATTGATTCCACAAGTCTTGCAGCACAACCTCTGGCTCGCAACATGAATCAACATCTACTTTAATGATGTTCTACAGTTTTTAATTTTCACAGCTTCTCAGCTTTGGAAGCGACCTTAAGGATTATTTGGTGACCAAACAGAGGCCTCAAGATGTTTCAAAGCTATAAAAGAACAGCACGTTCTCCTGATGAAATGCCCTTTCAGCTTGCTAGTGCTTTCTTCCCAAATCTTTCCTGGCTTCTCAAAGCCAACATGCCTACTCTTCGGGGCCAATTTATTTGAAACTGGGTGGTGTCCAGCAGGATATTTGCCTACAGACATTTGTTGATCTTTCTATCCACCTCCAGAGAACCTTCTCTGAGGGCTTCAGCTCTCACCTACTAAAAACACAGGCAGTATGATGTGGTGGTGAAGAGCATAGACTCAGGTGCCAGGCTGGTAGAACTTGAAGCTAGCTATGCCATATCTGCTTGTGTGACTCCATGTGCCTTAGTTTCCTCCTATGGGCAATAATAATAATAATTTGAGAGCTGTTGAATGACTAAAGGAGTTAATGAGTATAAAATGCTTACAACATTGCCCAGTACATAATAATCATCACTGTGGTTGCATTGCTATTATTATTATACTACCTTGGGTCTGTGCCTAACAAATGGCTCATTTCTTCAGGCCACTTTTATCTCATCTAGCTGTTGGGAAGACAGCCATCAGAGTTTGCATGTTGTTGAAGACAATGACTAGTATTAATTGTTAATACTTATACTTATTATCTCATTTTATTCTCATAAGAAGCTGAGACTCAAATAAGTTAATTAATTTTGCCCGGGATCACACAGCTAGGAAGTGGCATATCTAAGAATCAATCTCAGGCTGTCTGATTCCAACGTTCATGTATTTAAGAGGCTAATACATTAGTTTGCCCAAGTGTGCTTGTATTTCTAAGGAGGTTACTCAAAGGAATTAATTTCTAATGGTCAAATATTCACAGAGTTATTGTGGGGATGATGGGGAGAGATGGTACTGGGCCAATTCAAAATATACCGCATATTCATACTACTTACCAACTCCAATTTACCACATCACCTCTAAGTCTGTAAAACCTTTTGTTCCCCTGAAATTCTGCAGCCACTCTTCCTTCACTCTATATTCTCCTTGGTTCTGTGGGATTAGCTCAAATCTTACCCAAGACATCTGCCTAGAGTAGTGAGCCCCTCCCTGCTCTTTCCTCTGCCCCCTGGAGAAAAACTTTTGGTGGACAAAAATTTTTAATAAAAGTTTGAAATGTGGTCTGATCCTTTTGATAAACCTGTCAATTCTCTGTACCATCTGAGATGCTATTATTTTGGTCTTAATTTCTCATTTCTTCAGAAGGCTGTGCTTGTCTATTAGAATAGGAGATAAACTTGCTTTGCATAGATTTCACACTTAATAAGAAATTTTTATTCACTAACGCCTTCTACCGAAATGGATTAAAGATCTTTGCCAAAATTAGCCGGCAGACGTCATAGTGCCAGATGAAGAAGGATTAGAACTAGCTTGCCATCAAATTCAGGGCTGGAAGGGCCCCCAGAACTCATGTAGTGTCCCATCCCCTTATTGTACCAATGAGGACATGGAGACCCAGAGAGTCTTTAGCAAGAGACACTTGCTAAAGGTGACTCAGTTTACTAATTCACTCATTTATTCATTCAGCAAATATTTATTGAATTCCTACTCTGTGTCTTAAGTGGTGCTACATGCTGGGTATATAAACTGAGCAAGAGAGATGTGATGGTTGCCCTCAAAGAACTTCCAGTATGATGAAGGAGAGCAGAGATCTGAAGTTTCCAGCACTGAAGGGGGGACCTGAGGCTGAGATCTGTGCTAATGGTTGTTGGATACTGAGAGCTTACAAGAAATGTCACCTTTTACCTATCTTTTCTTTGAGTCCCTGAATCTGACAGCCTTGTTTTTACACTGCTTCCTGTAAAATCTTTTGATCAGAATCTTAACTGTCATTACAACACATTACCTTAGAAATTGTTGAAAAGACACCACTCCTGAACATCATGTACTTCCTCCTCCACTCCTCTACTAGCTGCAGTTCTCAGAGAGAGGAAAAGGCACAAGCAAGTGCAATGTGGCATAGGGACTCTAGGGCTGTAGAAGAGGGTCTCTACTGTCATTCGGAAGAGCAGGAATGGCCTGGTGTAAGAGAGCTCTCAGCCCACACCTGAGACTACAATAGAAGGTAGAAGATGAAAGATGGTGAAGAGGGAGGATGAAAAAAGGAAGGAGAAGTGCTTCAGTCAGAGGGAATGGATTGTTTCTTCCCCCAGCATGGCCACCATTTTATAGTTAAAATAAATGAAGATAGAGAACAGGTTAATTAAGTTTGGGGCTGTAATGGGTGTCTCTTTGGCCTTTCCACCACAGAAAATTGTATCTCTTAGACCAAGTTGGGAGGATGATTTGAGATCATCTGGTCTATCCTCCTTCTTCATGTGACCAGTGGCCCAGAAGGAAGAGTGCCTTTAGAGGAACAAGAGGGCTTGGGCTAGCTTTTGGTCTTGCCAGTGTCAGTCAGGTCCTTTCTAACCACATCGTGCTGCTAATACACCTCTACATCAGGCTGTCCCAGGTGTTTCTACTGAAAACAGAATACTTAGCCATAAGATTGGTTCGGATGAATACCTCAGGTCATAAGCAGGAAGTTAGTAGGTTCCTGGTGGACATACACTGCATTTACAATTACCCAGATATCAGAAGCTGCAGGGCTCAGGTTGGGTAGGGAGAGGGGGCTGAACATTATTTCTTCAAAATTATGAAGGCATGGCATCTTTTAGAAATGGCCTAGCAGGTTTTTCATGGGATGTCTGTGGGGATCACCTCCTCCAGGCTTTCTTGGCAAGTCCTTAGAAGATTTGCTGCTTCTACTATCCAGAGATAAGAACTGGCCCTATAACTGGTCCATTCACATGTGCTCCAGAAGAGGTATACTTTCAGCTGGAGCCTTAGCCTTTGGAAGTTTGGCCTTGTTAATTAGAAAGCCCTATATCTCAATAGGTACATTCTAGTTAATTGTCTTAAAAAAAAAAACATTATCTCTGTCCTATCATTCACAAGTTTGTGTGACCTTTGTACATATAGGCATTGAGCTTGTCTAAGCCTCAATTTATTTGAAAAAAATGTCTGTCTATATGATGTCCACGAAGACCAAAGATAGTAGATAGTGTAGAAAGCACTCAGCAAAGTATCTGACTCATGGTTAGCCCAAGATAAAGTACCTACCATGCAGGGAACACGGGGACCCACAAAACCTGGACTATGGTCTCAGAGCTCATGGTCCTCAAGGGAGAAGAACACTATCCTCAGAGACTCATTCCAAGCTGGCTGTTGATCAACCTATTTCCATCTCCAGTGAGGATAGTACAGGATGTGGTATATAACTAACTCATGAGGTATTTAGATTCCTTATAAGGATGTGCTCTTATAAAGATGGTTGAGATTTAGAACTGGATGAGTTATGAAATGTAAGGATCTGGAGAGCTCTCCAAGTTGAGAATAGCTTTATTTTGTTAGTGCAGTGTTAAGTAGCAGGTACAAAACCAAAACTGGTTGGATAGGTATTTGGATAGATAGATGAATTAATGTATTGTTCCATCTTGGTATAATGATCACCTTATGTGAAGTCAGGAGATGAGCTGAATGATCTCTAAAAATTCACTCTCAGCTTGTAATTTTATTTTCCACGTTTTCTGCACCTAATACTGCAAGTAGTAGTTCACAAGTTATAGATTGATAATGAACATGTAAAACCTTAGAAATTCAGGACTTAAACTTCTCTTCTTTATGTTTCATCTACAGATAAAAAATGTCATGAAAAAATTAACCACATATGTTATGAGTGCTAGCATTTCAGATATGTCCATTCAAAACTTGGCTGATCCAGTGCTCATCACTCTGCAGCATATTGAAGGAAACTGGGTAATGCCCATTTTTATCTCAGAATCACATGGCCTCAGAACTCTTCCTTGATTTTCCTGTTAAAAATAATTTTCTTTTAAAAATTTTTTTAATTTGTAGATGGACACAAAGCCTTTATTTAATTTATTTTATGTGGTGCTGAGGATCAAACCCAGTGCCTTGCACGTGCTAGGCAAGCACTCCACAGCTGAGCTACAACCCCAGCCCCTAATTTTCTAATTAACAGATGTGATTCGAAGATTTAGTGAAGATTATCCCATTCCAGGTATCAGAGGTGTATTGTAATTGGGGACTTCAAGAAGTAACACCTTATCCCAAAGAGATAGTGAATGGTGGGCATTCTATCACTGTGACAGATTGGCAAGGCAGTGACTATAGATAAGTGGATGTAATGGTCATCCCATCACACTAAATAACATTTAACTTCATTTATTTTTAAGTGAGGCAAACAGCTTCATTCAAAATAACTGAACATTTGTATTCTTCAAATTTCCATGAAGAGCATTAAAATGTGTATTAATTGTCACCAAAGGACTAAAACCATAGTCATATGGCATAACATAAGGCATATATTACTAAATGATCAAATTTAGCCTTAGAATAAGAATGAATTACTATTTCATTCTTTGATGTTAATGTGTGTCCAGTGTGAAGTCTTAATAGCCTCCTTCATTGCCAATCTACAAGACCATATGGTACAACATATTTTTAACTAGTCTTGATTATAGAAGAGGAGAAGAAAGAGTAGGAGAGAGAATTAAAAAAAACATACCAAAAGAAATATGTTAATGGGGTAAGATCTCTCAATTTGGACTCGAGCTACAACTCTCAAATTGTCCCCAGCAATTAATTATTCCTTCCCTCCAGTTTCACAGAGATTGTGGGTGCTGGCAAGGCCTAGGAATGTTCAGTAGGTCTAATGAGGAGGCAACTCAACCTTGTGTCCATAAGGCATGAATGACCTCAACTGTGAGCCCTGAGTCCCACAGCTATAAAGAACACCAGTACTAGCTGGGCATGGTGGCACATGCCTGTAATCCCAGTGGCTGGGGAGGCTGAGGCAGGAGGATTGGAGTTCAAAGCCAGCCTCAGCAATGGGGAGGTACTAAGCAACTCAGTGAGACCCTGTCTCTATATAAAATCCAAAATAGAACTGGGGATGTGGCTCAGTGGTTGAGTGCCCATGAGTTCAATCCTCCCAAAACAATACCCAGTACATATCAATCCTGCACTTACTAGCCACAGCTTCCTCCTGGGCCTTGCACCAGGACATCATAGAAAATTCCAATGCTACCAACTATTTTCAAGGACACACACGAGATCACCATGTGGTGACCTGGTGTTTTCTCATTTATGAATCCAGAGTTAGATGGTGTTAGTCTTAAAACCAGTTCACAAATGGGCCCTGTGTGTGTGTGTATGCAAACATGTGTATCTACTGTCTTCTAAACTCTTGTGTGTGCTCATTACTGTGTGATAACTCTCATGAGGAAAAATGTTTACCTCTGATTTCTTTTTTCCAGAATTATGATCAGGTTCACTGTGCCTTTTGGGATTTTGAGACTAACAGTAAGTATTTTTGTAAGCAAGCTTTTCCCCAGATCATTTTCATATTTGGCAGTTGAAGGGGGTATTGTGCTGAAGCTACTGTCTTATCAGGCTCTACAGAGCACTCTGAATAACCAAGATACAGGATGTGATTTTTATATCAAATTAGGGTATGGAAATTAAGAGAAAAATCCTTTTAGATGAGACAGTTGAAAAAGCATACAGGGGTAAGCAAATTTGGAAGAAAGAAATTTTGAAGGTCCAATGCAGAGTAGCTTAATGCTGTTTAAAGAAAGTTGAGGAATGGTCACCTGGGTCTTAACTTGTACATTCCCACAGGGATTTTCAATGGATACTGTCTCCTTCCTTTTTTTCCTCCTTAACTCTTCCAAACTGACTGTGTGACCTTGGGAAAGCCATTTAACCTGTTAAAGTCTCAATCTTTTCCATCTTTTCATTGAGGAAATGAGACTTTTTGGTTTGTCCCTAAAGGGCCCTTCCTGCTTGAATGAGTCTTTGACACCAGTAAGAGATGATGAGGATTGTTATTGCTGAATGGATTTCTCTTAGGCTTGCCATCTTCACTGGAATTTCTAAAGATAACACCAAATCTTAGAGAATTCCACACAAAATCAATTTCCCCTGAAATGCCAGAGCTGACTATGAGAGGAAGAACTACCTGGGAATTTTTCCTTTTTCGGTATCCTTAGGATTCTGGGAGAAAAGGAAAATTCTCTTCCCTCTTAATTTTCTGGTGTGCAGGAATACTACCTATTTCTGACAAACAGAATTAATACTTCCCTTTCCTGGTCTCCTCCATGTCTTTCAGGAAGAAAATACTGTAAAGATGAGCTTTATTCCCCATAGCTTCAATAAGTTGATCTCTGTATTTACTAATGCCAAATGGTTAGATTACTCCCAGGATATCCTTTGCCCTTTTCTCTCTGCTTAATGGATCCAGAACTTTTGAAATCTATGGAGTTATCATGGATGGACAAATTCAAACTATACTATATGCTGTAGTTTATAGTTGCCTTACTGGTCTAATGCCACCTGGAGGCTCTACTTTAAATCTTCTGTGTGACCCAATATTGGCAGGTTATGTCAAATGACAGCTGGTTTCAGAACCCTGAGAATTCTGAGAAGAAACCAGGTAGATGTTCAGTAGAACAGAGGCTCTAGTTGGCTCTAAAAATCTCTAGACTTGGGCTCAAAGCACTTAAGACCACTTGAATTTTGGGTTTACCTGGTTGTTTAGGATGTCTATTCCAGTCCCACCAAGTGTCAGTGTATATTCCACAGGTCCACATCCTTCAAAAAGTTGTAGATCTGCCTATTTCCTCTTTATTGGCTATTTAAAAAAAAATAATCGCTCCAACATGGTAGCAAAACTATTGTTCATGATTATTAGAGTCTGTCCTAATCTGTAGAGGTATGGTACAAGAAGAGGAAATGTGAGAGACAATGAAGTTATGCCATGCACAAAATCCCTTAAAAGTCAATTTGGGGGACTGGGGTGGTGGCTTAGTGGCAGAGCACTTGCCTAGCATGTGTGAGGCACTGGGCTTGATCCTCAGCACCACATATAAATAAATAAATAAATAAATAAATAAATAAATAAATGAATGAATAAATGTACATCAACACTAAAAAATATTTTTTAAAAAGTCAATTTGGTCTTTTAGATTTAATTTAATTTTGGTATTCAATTATACCTCTATCTTGCAGTCTTAACAAACAATACTAATTATAACACACGTTTGGATGGTAGATACAATGAAATGTTAAACATTTCTCAGAAAAACCAAAACTGCTTTGAAATTCCCTTCTGTCTCCTGCAGATGGACTAGGCGGATGGAACTCATCAGGCTGTAAAGTAAAGGAAACGAATGTAAATTACACAATCTGTCAGTGTGACCACCTCACCCACTTTGGAGTTTTAATGGTGAGTTGTCCCTTCATCATTCCTCAATAGAATTTTGACAACTTTTATTAGATTCAGATCAGTAACACACGTATGAACAAAGTAATGTGGAAAAAAAGTCCCTTATCCCATCTTGCTCATCCAAAGTAGAGAAGATTGAAATAATAAATATTATCTTTCTCACAAAATGAATGCCTACTTTTCAAATTTCAAACAATACAGAAAAGGTCCTTGTAATTCCCCTCCCAAAAGATTACTACCTTTAACAGTCTGGTATGTATATGTATATTCATTTAGAATCTTTACTTCTGTGTACATGAATATGCTTTTTATAAAATAGGATCAGTTTTTTCATACCATTTTACTGCTTGCTTTTATTTTTAACCTAACAATATATATTGGACAATTTTCAGGCAAATATTATCCATTTACTTCAATTTAAAAATACCTTTATGGTATACCATTATGTTGATTGAACATGATGAGTTTAACCAGATCCTGACAAGTGGCTGTTTTAGCTATTTTTCTCCAATATGAACTTTGGTATAATATACATTCTTGTTTATTTTTCTTCCAACATTTGTGAAAGTATTCCTGTAGAATAAAGTAACAGCATTGCTGAATTGAAGGCTATGATCATCAACAATTTTTAATTTTAATAGTTATTGTCAAATTGCAGCATATGTAAGATGTATTTTTAAAATGTTTGCAGGGGCTGGGGATGTGGCTCAAGTGGTAGCGCACTCGCCTGGCATGCCTGTGGCCTGGGTTCGATCCTCAGCACCACATACAAACAAAGATGTTGTGTCCGCTGATAACTAAACAATAAATATTAAAAAATAAAATAAAATGTTTGCAGTGCTTTAACTAGTAAGAGTTAACTGACCAATTTACAAAGCTAGGCTTAAACAATCAGCATCACTGTTAACTCTCCTAGTTCTTTCATCTCCCATGATCTTCCGAATATCAACTTGCTGAGCCTCTAAACCACTCTCAATCAAATGGCTTCTCTACCCACACATGAATACTTCCTTGGTTTCTTAAGTTACTTTATTAGATAGTGGTATTTTAATGTGTCATATGTGAGTTGTTTCTCCAGCTAAGTTCTTTGAGGGCTGAGAGTTTGTCTGACATTATATATATATATATATATATATATATATATATATATATATTATATATATTATATATATTATATATTATATATATATTCATTCCTCAATAGAATTTATATATGTATACATATGTATATAAATTTACTAACACTTGTTGAATATTTTTTAAAGAAATTAATATAGCTGAGGATATATATATATATATACACACACATGTATATATGTATATATATACACACACATAAATACATATATATACACATACATACATATATATAAATATACACATATATATACACATACATACATATATTTTATTCATATATATATACATATACACATACATGTATACATGCATATATATATATATATAGAGAGAGAGAGAGAGAGAGAGAGAGAGATTGATTCCAGTGCCTTACACATGCTAGTCAATTACTCTATCACTGAGCTACATTCCCTATTTATTTCTTTTAAAAATGTTGATTCAACAAATAAGAGTTAGTGAATTGATAATTATCAAATTGTGAGAAAAATTTTTTTAGCTTCCCCCAAATCAATTAGAGCACTAGAGTAGGAGTCAGAAGACCAGGGTTTATTTCCAGCTCTGTCATCAGCTAGCTTTGTGATCTTGTTTGGGTTGTTTTCCTTGTTTGGAACTTATATTTTTCTTCTGAAATATAAATGATTTAAGGAGACCAGGGTTTATCAATTTTTCACTCTATTGATAATTAGTCAAATAATTCTTTCAAAAATTAATTAATTAATTAATTAATTAATTTATTTATTTTGTTGATAGACCCTTATTTTACTTATTTATATGTGGTGCTGAGAATCAATCCCAGTGCCTCACACATGCCAGGCAAGTGCACTACCACTGAGCCACAGCCCCAGGCCCCAAATAATTATTTTATTGTGGAAATCTGTTCTGTGTATTTTAAGATATTCAGCAGCTCCTGAGCCTCTACCCTACTAGAAGCTACTAGCACCCTTCCCAGTTGTGACAACCCAAAATGTCTCCAGACACTGCTGCATGTCCTAGGAGGAAGGACAAAATTACTTCCAGCTGAGAACTACCAGAGTAGATCAGTACTTCTAACTTTCTGCAAGTCATAAATCACCTTAATCATCTGATGAATACTATGGACCTTCTTCTCCTATCAATTCATTCATATATTCAAATAATTTTGTGTGTCATTCCAGGTCTTTTATGATCCTTAGATTAAGAAATTATTGGACTATGTGATCTCTAAGGCCCACTTTATCTCTTAATTTTGTGAGTTATTTAAGGTTTAAGAGAAAAGAACATTTTTTTGATGTTCCATGTAGTGTTTTGGGACGTTCAGTTCACGTAATGATTCACTTTGTATCCCAAATTCACATCTATTAGCTTGGTTGTATTTTAAGTGTAGAACATGTTAATGACAATGAAACCAAGGACTAAATGTTCTTTCAATGCTGTCAATGTCTCTCCATGTCTTGTACACAGTAAGTTGTACTAGGCACAGTAACCAAACAATATAGGGTCTTATCATGTATTTATTTACACAATCTGGTTGTATAAGAACTATGGCAAATATGTTATACATTCTGGGAATTACATGTTTGTGAGCACTGGAAGTATTGTCATAAATTTGCTCTGGTAGATGTGTAACATACACACATTGCATTCCCTAGGATTTATCCAGGTCTACAGTGGATGCAGTGAATGAACAGATATTAGTTCTTATCACAAACACTGGATGCGGAATCTCCTCCATTTTCTTGGGAATTGCAATGGTGACATACATAGCTTTTCAGTAAGTTGATACAGATTTGTTCTGAGTAAGTTTAATTTGGTTTAATAGATGCTGCTGTCATTGTAACCTTGTTAATTTCATGAACAAATCCCAATAGGAAGAGGTCAGATCCATTAGATTATGAAGTGGATAAATTAAAAACAAAACAAAACAACTATCACTTCTAAAAAAAAGTTTGAATTGGGCTTTTAAAAAGCAAGAAAGTTGGGATTAGAAAGTATTTTTCCACCAGGATACAAGAAGACTAATTGATAAAAGAAAAAGTTGAACTTATACATTTATGATAACAAAATGTCAAACCACAGTTTAGGAAGAAGATATTTGCAATGCATGTATCTGACAAAGGACTTTCATGCCAAATATATTTAAAACTCTTAAGAATAACAAAAACAAGACAGATAGTACAATTGCAAAATGGGCAAAATAGTTTAACAGGTACCTCACAAAAGAAGTTATCCATGCCTAATCCCAACTTTTGCCTAATGGCCATTAAGCAAGCATATGACAAGGCTCTCAATATCATTTTTCATCAGAGAAATGTAAATCAAAACCACAATTACCATTAGACACCAAACAGAATGGCTAATATTGAAAATACTGACCATAGCAGGTATTAACAAGGATGTGGAACAATCGGGACTCTTATATATTGCTTCAGGGAATGCAAAATGGCAGATGCTTTGGAAAATTCTTTGGCAATACCTACTAAAAGATAAATACACATTTAGCCATTGATCCAGAAGTTTTACTCTTAGGTATGTATTCAAGAGAAATAAGTGCATGTGTCCATCAAAATATATGTACAGGAATATTTATAGCAGCTTCAGTCAGAGTAACCCCAAATTAGAACCATCCCCAATGCACATTAACAATTCACTGGATGAATAAAAGGTGCTATCTTTGTAAAATGTAATGCTATATAACAGGAAAAATGAACTACTTTTATACAATATTTAAATAGGATTGAGCAGAAGAAACCAGAAAAAGAAAAGATAATGTTTTATGATCCATTTCATATATGTGAAGTTTCAAGTGCAGGCAAAAGTAAATATAGGGGATAGAAGTTGGAATATTGATTACCTCTTGTGGGAGTTACTGAATGTTAAGAAGTATTGAAAACATTCTAACTTTTGATCTGAGTGGAAGTTCCATAGGTGTATACAGATGTAAAGAATTTTAAGACTTCACTAAGTACATTCTTAAAATATGTGCACTTTACAGTTTACCTTGATCTAGAATACCACATTAATAGGAAATAAAAATTCCAAAACTTAATTCAGTAAACACTGACTAGAAGTTGAAAAAAAAGAATCAAAGAAGAAAATAGGTATATTTAATTTTTGAAATACTAGATCAATTTCCAAAATTACTAGATCAAATTACTAGATCAAATACTAGATCAAAATTAAATTGTGATCTCTTATTGAAACTTAGGGCTATATTTCCATGATTCCAACCATTGCAATGTTTGGAAATATCCAAGTAAATCTATTTTAAACGGTTTCCATAGCCATCATCCTTTTCAGTAATATGCAGATCCAGCTTACTACGTTGGTGATAATGGAATTGTAGTATCTGAGAAACTCTTCTCTTCCTTCTTTCTAAAAGAGAATAAAGAGAAAAGGGATTGCTTAGTTGAGAGAGGCTATTATTAATCCTGTTAATGAAAGTCACTATATTTAGGATACTGTGATTCTGTCTGGAAAGATATTGGGGGTACTCTAAAAGTCAGTGTGTGTGTGTGTGTGTGTATGACCATATAATTTACCATACTATATATATATGCATATATTATATATATATAATATAGTAAAATAAGTAATTTAATTTTAATAGGTAGTTATTTTATTTTTGTAGTACACAGATAAGATGTGGCAATGATTAGTTTAAACAGAAACCCTCATTAACTTAACATTTTTTTTTTTTTTAGCAAACTTCGAAAAGATTATCCTTCCAAAATCCTGATCAACCTGTGCACAGCACTACTGATGTTAAACCTGGCATTTCTGGTTAATTCCTGGTTATCATCGTTTCAGAAAGAGGGACTTTGTATCACAAGTGCAGTGGCCCTTCACTACTTTCTGCTCGTTTCTTTAACTTGGATGGGCCTGGAAGCAGTCCACATGTATTTTGCTCTAGTCAAAGTCTTCAACATATACATTCCATATTATATCCTTAAATTTTGTCTAGTTGGTTGGGGTAAGTGTATCTGCCATTGTTCTTGATGTCTTTGTTTTAAGCCTGTGTGTCTTTCTAATTCTTAGTCTGCTTTGTGCTGCTATAACAAAATACCCAGGAAAATTTATTAACATTCTATTTCCTTTCAAAATTAATTAATTAATTTTAATTGATATATTATTATTGAACATAATAGTGGGATTTGTTCTTTTAATTTTTATTTGTTCTTTTTAGATATGCATGACAGTAAAAGGAATTTGTTATATATTCATACATGAACACAATATAATATAATTTAGTCAATTTAATTCCCCAGTACCTCCCTTTTCTCTCCCCTGATCCCCTTCCTCTATGCTACTGGTCTCTTCTATTTTCATGAGATCCCCACATTTTTTTCTTTCTACTTCCACATATGAGAGAAAATATATGATCATTGACTTTCCGAGTTTGGCTTATGTCACTTAACACAATGAGATTTATTTCTTAAATTCTGGAGGCTGGGAAGTCCAAGATCAAGGGGCCTGCATCATAGTAGAAGGCATCACATGGGGATGGAGGACAGAAGTTACAAAGAAATATCTTCTGCAAAAAATAAACCCATTTCTGCAATTATGGTATTAATCCATTCATGATGTCAGAACCTTTATAATCTTAAGTTTCCACCTCATGAACTTTGGAGGACACATTCAAACCATAGAAAACTCTATTAGGCAATTATTTTGTGGCCAAAATCTGTTAATACCATAGTTAAGGAATTAAGGATAACCTCACTTGTGTTTGAGTGTGAACCTCTTTTTCTGCCTATATTGCTCTATGAATTCAACTTTTAATCTTTATGGTGAGGAGTTGGTGTGCAAATATTTATTGAGTACTTGCTTATGTGCTGTGCTAAGTGCCAGATATATAAGGGTAAACCTGTTAGATTTTAGTCATCCCTTTACAGAAGTTACAAACAACAAATAATGATGGAACAGCTAACAGTAAGGTAGCTTGTACTTGCACCCGAAGCTATTCCAAATGCTTTATATGCTCATTTAGTCTTCACAGTATTTATTTTTTAATATTTATTTTTAATGATATTAAAAATATTATTTTAAAAATATTATTAAAATATAATATTTAATAATAATATGAATAATCCAACTATATCCAAATAGTTGGATGCAATACTTTTATTTTATTTATTTTTATGTGGTGCTGAGGATTGAACCCAGGACCTCACACATTCCAGGCAAGTGTTGTACCATTGAGCCCCCACCCCAGCCCAGTCTTCACAGTGTTTATATGGGATGGGTCCATCATTATTCCTACTGAGGACAGAGAAACAGAGAGGTTAGGTAATTTGCCAAAACTCCCTCAGTTAATAAGGACAGAATAGGAATTTGAATTGGGGAGTCTGTCTCCATAGTTTGGACTTTTAACCTCTATGATCTTGCCATGCCATTTAAGGAACAGAAAAAGGGCTTGACATGCTATGAAAGGGTGTCTGGCCAGGTACAACCTGACCCTTTTGACACCTCATTGCTGCTGCCCTTAAAAGAAGCCAGAAATAGAACTCAGCATGCATAGTTTCCTAATATAAATGTCACTATATTGGTTTGCTTTCTTGTATTTCTTTTCAACATAATAAATAGTGAAAAGGTGTTTTGTTTTTGTTTTTGTTTTTTGTACTGGGGATTGAATCCAGGGGCTGTAAACTAAGCTACATCCCCAAACATTTTTATTTTTTATTTTGCAACAGGGTCTTGATTATTTAGTAAGGCTGACCTCAAATTTGAAATTCTCCCTCAGCCTCCTGAGTCTCTGAGATTATAGGTATTTACTACCACACCCAGCTTTCCAGCTTTCCTTCCTTTCTCTCTCTCTCTCTCTTTGTTTCTTTCTTTCTTTTTGTACCAGGGATTGAACTCAGGGGCACTTAACCACTGAGCCACATCCGCAGCCCTTTTTATTTTTTACTTTGAGACAGGGTCTCATTAAGTTGCTTAGAGCTTCAGTAAGTTGCTGAGGCTGGCTTTGAACTCACAATCCTCCTCTCTCAGCCTCCTGAGCCACTGAGATTAGAGGCATGCAACAGCAGGCCCAGCATCCTTCCTGTATTTCTGATGGGCATGGTCAGCTCAGCTTCATTCCTATCCTCCCTTGCCTATCCAAAAGAGATTTTGTGTTCAAAAATGTGTTGGATACAGAAGTGATATGTATTAAGTAGGATACATAATGGTACATAGGTAGATAGATTTTATCCCCCATTGACTTTGTGAAGACAATAGCTTCCTAATCAGCTACTCATCCTGTTGATGAGTTCATTAGCATAGTGCATGCTTTCATTGGATAGACAGTCAGTGCTATTATCTATGCTAATGTCAGGTGCAAAGACAAATAGTAAACAAATCATAATCTAAAATATGGCTTCAGTATACTTAGCAATCTATCAGAAACACAGAACCAAAAGCAGTACATGCATTTCCTTTTGTGTGTCCCTCATCTTGATTCAACCAGAAGATTGAAAAATATTGTGGAAGAGGCTTCATGAAATGATGAAGTGGTCATAAATGTCCCTCAATCCTGGCTTTCCTTTTCCTCATCACCACTCCTCCTTGACTCCCTGTGTAGAAGGTCCTCCTTCACTCACTCCTCACATGTGGGTCTTCTCCAGAGATTGTTTCTTGCCTCTCTGATCTTCTGGTTCCACACACTCCTAGGGTACAGGGAGATGCACGGAAGGTTAATGCTTGCACTTGCAGAGAAAAATATCTTGAAGAGTATCAAGTACACACAAGCCAGGGCCAAGCTGAGGCTGAGGCCTGACAGGTTTTGTAGGTAAAGAATGATACAATGAATCACTCTTAGACTTATTTTCTTACTTACAAAGACAGCACAAGGAAGAGTAGCTCAAAGTGCCAGCTCCCAAGTTCTTGTCCCACACGCTAAAAACAACACCATCAAGACAAAGGGAACACATGACTGCCACACTGAGTTCTGGGATTTCCTGTTACTTAGGAGCCAGTTCTAAACAGAAGCTGTGAGATTTTCTCTTCTGTAGCTCTGTTCTGAGGAGACAGGGTACAAAGTCCCACAATTCTGCAGCACCCAGGCTGGCGATGGAAAACTGTCTCAAGATAGCCTCCCAGGGGATGTGAGTAAGAGATGGCTTTGGAGCACCTCTTCACAAGCTTCCCATCTTCTCTCATTCATGGAGGACCAGAGGGCACTCTGCCAAAATTCAAATAAGCTGACATCCAAGCCTTTGTCTAAGTGGCCTATGTGGATACATTGAAGGTCCCCAAGGGAAATAAGTATTAGCATCTGTTTAGATTTGAAGCTGTGTCTTCCTATTGCCAAAGCAACCTGTTTTAAAGGTTCATTCTTTTTTTAAAGCCCTGTCCAAACTGGAGAACATCATACTATGTAAAATAAGTCAGTCTCAGAAAATCAAAGTTGAATGTTTTCTCCCATATGTGGAAACTAGAGCATAATAAGAGGAAAAAAGTGTGTGTGGAGGGGGGTTGAGTATCATAAAGATAGAGAGGAGTAGAAGATGGAGGTTGACAGAGAGGTAGGAGGGACAGGAAAGGGGAGGAAATGTGGAATAAATCTGACAAAATCATGCTTAGTGCATGCACATAGTGTATGTAGTGAATTCCAGCTTTATTTGTCTCTATAAAGCACCAAACCAATCTAAATAAATAAAAAAAAAAGAAGTGAAAGGAAGACAAGCAGAATAGAGGAAGGAAAATAGAGGGAGGGAGGAGGGGAGAGAAGGGGAGAACGGGGACTGAAATGGAGTAAATTAAATTTCATGCATGTATGATTATGTCAAAATGAACCCAACTATTATGTATAACTATAATGCATTAATAAAAGAAAAAAAAAACTACCCAAAGCAGATTGGTCCATGTTTAAAAAAGAAACAACCAACCAATAGATACATTTTTAAAAAATAATGTATATATCAACTTGAGGACTGCCACTTAATTCCATCCTAAATATGAGGTGTTCCATCCCTCTACCCCCATTCCAGGGGTATCTTTGAAACATGTCTGCATCATACTAGGCACTGTGCTTGGTGTGGACTATATAGATTGGAAGGAGCTGTCCTATTTATCACAGAATAGGATGGTGGAGGATTTTTGCACTCTGGGGTTTGGAGTAGCTTTGGAAAATATCTTACAAAACCCCTAAAATGTGGGTGAGTGTATGCTCTTCATTTAGGAGAAATACTGTTTTAGAAATAAAGAAATCATTTAATTTCTGCAAATGTACATGAAATTGGATTTTTCAACCCTGTGTCTATACTCACATCACGTTTGACCATTTTAACTGAACTGATTGCTTTATTATAGTCTGGCTGAATTGACTGGTCGTTAACTGGTCGATCTAGTCAAAATGTCAAACTAGTAATGAGTGTGGAAACAGCTTCCCTGTCAAAAAAGCACTGAAGGCTGCAGCTGATTGCCTGTGCCCTTCCTCCAAGGTGACCTAGACAAAAAGATAGTAGGAACTAAGGGGCAGTATTGAAAAGGAAAAAAATTGGCAGCCCATCATTTGAGAAGAAATGCTTGATGCAAACTCGCATTCTGATGAACTAGATACTTCCATTGCCAAGTTGATTTTTTGGCACTTGAGCTATTTTTAATAACCAGTGGGCGTAGTATTGGAGCCATTGGCATGCCGTTTAATTTAGCAGATTGGAGAACTCCTAGAAATGTTTAACTTGGAAGAATTCACAAACATTTTGCAAACAATGGTATTTTGATGCCCGCACATCTGTGGCTCATTTAAACAGTATCTTAATATATCAGTGCCCACAGTCATTGATCTGGATCCTTCTCCCATGATATAATGGGATCCTTTGGCTTCCTTTCCTACTCTAGGAATCCCAGCAATTGCAGTAGCAATCATACTCACCGTGAGAAAAGATCTGTATGGAATTCTGAGCCCAACAACTCAGTTGTAAGTACCAAGAGCTCTGCTCCTTAGGTGTTGGGTTCTGGCCTGGCTGGGTATGGTGGGATGTTCTCAGCTTGGGGCTTGGCCTTGACACTGGCTTCAGGGAGAACTTAGCCTCAGCCTTTCTATCCTGGACATAGTCACAGCCACACTCATGGAATGGTTAGCTACCTAGGCTCTGTATGACTTTGAGCAAGTTACCAAATCTCTTACTTTTAATCTCTTCTGGAAAATTGGAGTAATAATGTTTGCTGTCAATGTCATGTGCAAATTAAAATGAAATCACATATATGTATATGTGTGTGTATATATATAAATATATATAATATTATATATATATATATATAATATTATATATATATATATATATATATATATATATATATATATTTGCTCAGCCTGTTGCCTGATCCATAGTGTTATATAACTGGAAGCCATTGTGATTATAAAACTCACAGACCATTGGAAAGATTTAGTGGCCATTATAAGGAAATACTGAGGTAAATTGGAAAATATTTTCTACCTTTCAACAATAAAAATCTTCCCTGAAGAAGATAGCAAACAAAGCTTTTCTTGGTAAATTGGCTCAACTTTATTGTTTTCTTTTCCCTCCCTCCCTCACCCCCTTTTCTCTCTCTCTTTCTTTTTTTTTATTTGATTATAAGCCCATCTCTCTGATTCTCTAAACTGTAGCCATAACAAAGTAGTCATTCATTGCATTCCATCTCTTTAGAATCTTCTGTTATAACCATGTAAATAGCTATCCTGTGGTCCTTGAGGCTGCACAATCTCATTTCACATTTGTTTTCTTTCCCTTACATATCCATTCTCTGTATAGTTGCCTCTCAAGATCACGTCCACTATAGATTTCCTTTCCCACTGGACTGGAATCAAATGTAGGAGGTCCTGCTCCCAAGACTCCTCTGTCTTTCATATTGAGATGACAGTTTCCAGAGGGTCAAAATTATATTGCCCTTTGCAGCAAATGCTTTCTAATTAAAATCTTTGTTATTCTTTCTTTCTCTGCCTTTTCTCTTCCCTTCATTCTCATCTGCACCTCCATCTTCCCTCTTTGTCTGTTTTGTGTCTTAAAAGGTCCTCAGTGTCTATCTACTAGTGATTCTTCTTGAAAGATCAAAAGCAAAAGGAAAATCAGAACAAAATCAACTCCACTCTCCCCGAAAAGAGCCATTTCACATATGACTTTGTTAGTAAGAGGCAGATGGCTCTAAGAGCTTTGTTTTTTAAATAATTACATTTTGAAAGGTAATTCAACACATGGTACAAAATCCAAATGTACAAAAAGGTAGAGGATGAAAAATAAGCCTCATCCCAACCCCAGCCACTCAGCTTCTCTCCCTTGAGGTAATTCTTGTTACTAATAATCCTTGTATACATATTCTTTTGCATGTTTTTTTTTTATTTTAGTTTTTTGACCTATTTTATTTTAATTGCTACATAGTAATCACATATATTTATGGGGTACAGTAGGATCTTTAGATACATTCACATGTTGTGTAATGATCAAATAAGGGTGATTAAAATATCCATCACTTAAAACATTTATTATTTTTTTGTGGTGAAGCATTCAAAATCCTTTCTTATAGATTTTTTAAACATACAATATAATATTGTTGATTATAGTCACCCAACTGTAACAAAACATCAGAACTTATTCCTTCCCACTATTCTCCTCACCCTCTCAAAACTATTACTATTCTACTCTCTACTTCTACATCAACTATTTTAGATTCCACATGTGAATGATGTCTTGCACAATTTGTTACTGAAATGGTGAATATATATGACTTTACACATTACTCTTTTCACTTCATAAATATCTTGGAGATGACTATCCAAACATACAGTTTGCCTCATTTTACAAGTTTTTAAAATACCTTCTTTCAAGGCTGAAGATAATATTTAGAAATCCCTAAGCATTGGAGTCCATTAAGAAAATTAAATATTTTTTCACACCCTCCCAAGTTGCATACACACAAAATCATACATACATGAAATTATCTACACCAAAACGTGAACAACATGTTCAAAGAGAGTTTTCCTGGCTTTAAAAAAGAGAGATCCCAAAGGGGAATGAATGAAAGAGAGGAGAGATGGGAATAGAAAAGACAGCAGACTGAATTGGACATAACTTTCCTATGTTCATATATGAATACATGACCAGTGAGACTCCACATCATGTACAACCACAAGAATGAGATCCTAATTAGGATGTTATATTCCATATATGTACAATATGTCAAAATATGCTGTACTGTCATGTATATCTAAAAAGATCAAAAATTTTTATTGTAACTAAAAATTTTTGGTTCTAGCTCAGAGAGAGAGAGGGGGGGGCAGGTCCCTGCAAAGCTAACACACAGTTGAATTCATCAAGTTTGTCTGTGTTCAAAAACTAGAGGCAATTCCTCAGTAATTAGATATGTTATTAAATTAAGTAACTATCCATATGAACCATAAGAAATTTCTTTAATAGAAACTGTAGAGCCTTTAATCAATCCAGTGGCTAGTGTTGCTTTTTATAGTTCAAATATATCATATTTTAAAGCATTTTTACTAACTCTGATCAGCTCATCATTGTTGATAGAGCATTCAGAAAAGCCATTAATTGCTCATGTCCTTCTACTGTAATATTTATAATGCAGAGTTGAATCCGTCCTGCAAATAAAACTCAGGTGTAAGGTGGGGAGAGGAGAGTCACTTTGGGGGAAAAAACATAATTTGTTTTTCTGCTGATGAAAAATAGTCTTCTAGGGAATTCGACTGAGAGGTTTCTGCCTATGTAGGACAGAAACATCTTATGGGGTTTCTAACTTGGTATTGAAGAGTACCCTTAACTGGGCTCAGAAGGTTAGTGTTTTAGTCCTAACTCTGCTACCATTGGGTGTGAGTGAACTCTGTCAAGTTCTTCATCTCTCTAGGTCTAGGTGTCCTTAGATTAAATGGAACTGACTAAGTCATGTTCAGAATCTTGGTAAAATAGGAGCTAATGTTTTCCTACCTCACTGTAGTCTTTTTTTTTTTTTTGTTTCTTATAGTTGTTGGATCAAAGATGATTCTCTCTTTTACATCTCAGTGGTGGCTTATTTTTGCCTCATATTTCTGATGAATCTCTCCATGTTCTGCATTGTCCTTGCTCAACTGAATTCCATGAAATCCCAAAGCCAGAAGACTCGGCAGAAGATGATTCTGCATGATCTCAAAGGCACATTAAGCCTGACATTCTTGCTTGGCCTCACCTGGGGGTTTGCCTTTTTCGCCTGGGGACCCATGAGGATATTTTTCTTATATCTTTTTGCCATTTGTAACACTTTACAAGGTAACTGCTGCTTCTCTGTTCTCTGTGTGGCTACCTACACCTTCACCAAGTGTTTGGTTGCTTTGAAAAATAACCTCATCTTTTAGAGACTTAAAGGAGGAGAAAATAGTCCAGGAGGCCTCTGTTCACAACTATTTGACAAGAAGTCATTGGAAATATTAGCTAGATGTTACCCCTCATTGTAGGAATGAAGTTTAAGAATGTAAGAATTGTAGGAATGAAGGTTAGAGCAAGGAGTAGTGGGCCAAGGCAACAGGCCAAGGTTCTAGTCTTGGTTTTGCTACAAATCCTCTTCAGAATCTCACCATAACTGATTGAATTAGATGATCCTAAGCTAAGAGCTCTATAGCTCTTTAATCTCCTTCATATATTCTGGTAAAGAAATAAATGATAAATGAAGTGATTAACAATAGAAAAAAGGCAACATAAGAAGTAAAGCTGGGGGGCTGGTTAATATATTTTTGAGTAATTATTGATTTGTCCTATAAAAACAATCTTTGGGTGATTTGGGGACGCATGTAGAATTGATTCATGGAGGACTGAAGCTCCTCTTCATACTATTATCCTCATCTTCGGCCAAGACCATTTAGGCTACTGGGGCTGGCAGGGAGCCAACTTAGCTCCATTGAATTAAGGTCTCCTTTAGTACTCTCTACTATTTTCCACTCAATATACACCTCCTTCCTAAATGCACTCCACTGGTGGTCCCAGGGGATGCTCCATCAGGAAAAGGTCTCTTTGGTCAAAGAAGCATGGGAAATGCAGCAGTTCATTCCCTCATTCTTTGGAATATAGCTTGTTAAAAACTCTCAGAAGCTATTGAAAAATATTTAAAATTTTGTTTCAACTTTACATTTTTAAAACCTCAGAACCTTTTTAAAATTATGGTTGTTTATCCTTGGGGAATCTCAGGAAATATGAATTGATATGTAATTATATTCCAGGCCCTTCCAAAGTGGTATAGGCATGTGGTGGAGCAATCTGTATACATCATAGTTTTACCCTAATGTCTTATGATTCAAGAACCCATCTCATTTGCAGCAGTATGGTGACTTAACAGAAATTTTGTGTCCCACCAGATTCTAGTCTACCAACCTTATACAGTAGTTCCCCTTATTTCTGTTTTACTTTCCACAGTTTCAATTATCAAGTGTCAACCATGGTCTGAAAATATTAAATGAAAAATTCAAGAAATATACAATTCAAAAATCTTAAATAATTTTATTATAGAATGTTGATATAATTGTTTTATTCTATTATTAGTTGTCATTCATCTATTATTGTGCCTAATTTATAAATTGAATTTTATCATAGGTATGTATGTGTAGGAAAGATAATATATATAGGATTTGGAACTATCCATAGTTTCAGGCATTCTACTGGGGATCTTGGAATGCAGCGCTCCCTTTGGATTACAGGGGATTACTGTACAGCCATATTCTGACTAGAAAGTGTAAAGGTGCAAAATGTGCTGTTCTTCCTTCAGGTTCCATTTAAAAATTTTTTTAGTTGCAGATGGACACAATATCTTTGT
Organism: Urocitellus parryii; assembly: GCF_045843805.1. Taxonomy (NCBI): domain Eukaryota; kingdom Metazoa; phylum Chordata; class Mammalia; order Rodentia; family Sciuridae; genus Urocitellus; species Urocitellus parryii. The sequence goes on along the minus strand of NC_135547.1, from coordinate 16,422,484 downwards.
TTTATTGATTTATTTGTATGTGATGCTAAAGATTGAACCCAGTGCCTTACACACACAAGGCAAGAGCTCTACCACTGAGCTACAACCCCAGACTTTAGGTGCTATTTTTATTGCCTCTGGTAGTAGGAATGAGTTTTTTAGGAATACCCCCACCACACACACACACACACCAGACTTATTTGATCCCCTTTGAGATTACCTGCACTTGGTTATAATCTAGATTACTGACTGAGGCTTTAATGCTGGTTCTATATTTTTCCTCTGGACAAAACCACCTGACCCACACTGAGGTACTCTAACTCTATACTCCAGCATGATGCTCTAACCTCAAGAACTAACTGTACTTGGTGTAGAATGTTCACAGAAGTGGCTTAGGAACTATGTGCCTGTACAGACTTCTTTCTTAGTACTAAATCCAGACATCTCATTGGCTCACTAATCTGAGGAGAAATGTACTCTCTCTATTGAAAGAGGGGTTAAAGGAAAGCTGACAAAGAACAAGAGAGCAGCTTTGAGCTTGAAAAGGAAGGAGGTGTTTTCAAAACAGCCAGTGCTCCATTCCTGAGGTGGAAGTGGAAAGTAGTGTCTAAGCAGGGAGCCTACATGAGTAGAAGCAAAACTTAATTGGGTATTGTTTTGAAGACTAAAACCAAGGTCCCATAGATCCAGCATCAACAGAGCCAAGCTGTCTCTGTCACATATGCTTTACGTCAATCAAGCACCCAGTGTTCCTAGTCCTGCCTACAAGATAGAATGTGCCATCTATCTTGGGAGGGTGTTTTCAGAGCTCTGAGTTTCAAACTCAAGTCTTACCCCCCTTTCTCTCTCTCTCTCTCTCTCTCTCTCTCTCTCTCTCTCTCTCTCTCTCTCTCTCTCTCTCTCTCATACACACACACACACACACATCAAGTAACTGCAAAACAAGAATGCAGTGAAACACAGGAACAAGCTAGCTATTTACACAGCAAATGGCAAGCTTGCAATCTGGCTAAGGGGGTTGCCCTGTGGTCAGGTGGGAAAAATTATGTTCATGATGAGTCATTTGTGAAGGAAGGGTGCACAAATAAAAATGCAGGTGACAAAAACCTGACATCTTCCCTCATGCCTGTGTTCTGGTGAGTAAGCAGATCAATCTGTTATTGGAAAGAAAAGGGAAGGCTGTCAGGCAGAGAGGGAAAGCTGGAAGGCAGCTCATTGGGAATTCACAGAATAACCTTTAAGTCTGAGAATTAACAAAACTCCATGCAGAAAATCAGAGCAGTAATAGGTGCTTGATGTCACTGTTGCCCCTTGTTCGTGCTGAAGCTGGAGGAGTTTCACCTGCTCTGAGGCTGAGGCTTGCTCTCATCAGGTTGCTGCACCACCAGCCAGGTGGCTGCTGCTCAGACAAAGAGTGAATGCTGCTGATTTCATCCCCACAGTTGTGTGGTTACACATGGAGCTAAAGCCCTGGGGATAGTTAGTGAAAAATGTCATTTTGTTTAGCCTCCAGATTGCTGCCTCCCACCTAGAATCAGAATGTCTCAGGGCTGGAACCAGGGAACCAAGATCTTCCCAATCCAACTCCTCATCAAGTGACAATAAGTCACTGAACCTTTCCTGGCACAACATTCCATAAATTTGATGTAAATTTCCTATGTACATATATGAATATAGCACAGTGAATCTCACCATCATGTACATCCATAAGAAATTAGTTAAAAAATAACTATGGGTAAAGGGCAGAAAGATCAATAGAGGGAAGGGAGCAGGAGGTGAGGGGAGAGGAGGGAAAGGAGAGGTACTGGGGTCTGAATTAGAACAACATATATTCTGTGCCTGCATATTTATGTCAAAATAGATTCTATTTTCATGTGTAACTGAAAAGCAGCAAAAATTTAAAAAGAAAAAGGAAAGGAAGCCCCACCCCCCAACCGGAAAGAAAGCTCAATATCCCATAAAGCAGAGCATTTAATTTCTCCTCCTTCTCCTTCTCCTCCTCCTCCTCTTCCTCATTCTCCTTCTCCTTCTTCTTCTTTTCCTCCTCTTCTCCTTCTCCTGTACCAGGGATTGAATTCAGGGGCACCCGACCATTGAGCCACATCCCCCAGCAGCTTTCTGTATTTTGTTTTCAGACATGGTCTTGTAAGTTGCTTAGGGCCTCATTAAGTTGCTGGGGCTGGCTTTGAACTCATGATCCTCCTGCATCAACCTCCCAAGCTGCTGGGATTACATGTGTGCACCACTGTGCCCAACCAGCATCTTCTTTACCCAAGAGTAGTATAGTATGGTGGTTAAGAATGTGGGCTCTACAGTCAGACTGCCTGTGTTCAGTTCTGATGCTGCCAACTTAAATATTAGCTTTGTGACCTGGGTCAAGCTTACTAGATTTCTTGGACTCTGAGGTCTCTCATCTGTAAACATGAGACTAATAACACAATGCCTATCACAGAGCCATTGCTTAGCAAACACTAGCTGTGATTTCTTATTTTCTGGCTGTTCTGTAGCTTCCTCGCATTGCTCCTGGTTCCAACCTGGCAACCACAAAGAACAGGCATAATTTCTCCTTTTGATGACAGCCTTTTCAGAACTGTGACTAATGCTACCAACCTCTCCTCACCCTGTATTTCTCATCCCAAGAATTTTCTTATCTGGATACTCCAGCTTTTCTACAAGTTCATTACTATCCTTGTTTATTTTATTCTTTTGGGGGGGGGGTTACCTAGGATTGAACTCAGGGGCACTCGACCACTGAGCCACATCCCCAGCCCTATTTTGGATTTTATTTAGAGACAGGGTCTCACTGAGTTGCTTAGTGCCCCGCTTTTGCTGAGGCTAGCTTTGAACTCACTATCCTCCTGTCTCAGCCTCTCCAGCCACTGGGATTACAGGTATGCACCACCATGCCTGGCTATTATTCTTGAATATTTCTCTTTGTCATCATCCTCTTAAAACAAAGCCTCCTAAACTGAACTGGTAGGAGCTATGGTCAACCCATGGCAGATGGCAGAGATTCTTACCTGCCTCAGTCTAGATTCTTTACTTCCACTAAGGCCCTAACTGAAATTGTCTTCAAACACATTTACTATATTGACTTGTGCTCAGTTTGCAATGAGTTAAGATCATTTTGTTACTAATCATTGATGTGCATAACAACTTTCCATATAGAGTCAAACTGAACACTGCCCTGTACGCAGAACAAAGGTTTCTGAACTGGCCTTAGGCCCAAAATACATATTTTGAGATCCAAGAAGGAATTGCTAAGGTTGCAGAAGGCTGTGAGAGTTTACACTTCAAGTGCTTTGGAGTCCAAATCATCAATAATCTATTGAGCTGCCACACAGAGTACTGTAGACAAAAGGGAAGGTGATATAAGATGGAAAGGAAACATACCTCTCCCCTTCAAAGACTTGACACTTAGAGTGTGAGATGGACAATCCATGGAAAGTTATGTGGCTAAGTAGGGCAGATATTATGAGAAATGAAGCATCATGGGAGTTCAGGAGTGGTAAAGGTGAGTTCCAGATTGAGGCATCTGTAAAGGCTTTGTGGATAAAGACTTTTGGCATGGACCATAAATAAAAGTGAAAGTATCAACAGGAGTTATTTCTGCCAATTCCACCACAAACTTTTGGAAATCCAGTTGTCCCTCCTAGGACTTTGCAACAAGAATCATCTTAAGTCCCAATTTTGCATCCCAAGGAGAATGATGGGGATAAAAATTGGCTCATACTGCTCATAAATGCCTTTGGCACTCTCCTCCCACTTGTGGGACAAAATCAGGGCAGTAGAAATCAAGGGCATCAGATGCGTGTTTTCCACATGGTGTAATTGTGGGAAGATGATGTGTATTAGTTATTTATGGTCGTGAAGCTAATTACCCCTGAATTTTATTATCTCACACAGGGTATGAGGGTCAGGAACTCAGGAGCAGCTTAGCTGAGTATTTCTGGTTCAGAGACTCTGATGAAGTTGGAGTTAAGGTGTCAGCTAGCATTGTAATCATCAGAAGACTTGACTGGGTCTTGGGAAACTGCTCCTACATATGCCCACTCACATGGCTGTGGACTAGAAGATTCAGTTCCTTACCATGTGATCCTCTCCACAGAGATTCCAAGATATCCTCAAATGCTTGATTTTTTTAGAGTGAATGATGGGAGAAAGGGAAAAAGAGAGAGAGAGAAAGGGAAAGGGGGCAGGGGGAGAGAAAATATGACTTTATTATGTTTTATAACCTAATCTTAGCATGTCACTGCCACATTCTATTGGTACAATGTGAAAGGAGACTGCACAAGAGTGTGAATGACTGGATGTGGGGATCATTGAAAACCATCTCAGAGACTGGATATCCTAGCAGCTCTTATTTGTAATGGTCTAAGATAGATAGCAATCTTGGGGCAAAGGAATGGTGGACATAAAGTTTTGATAACAAACCTTTTTGCCATCACTGTCTTTATAAAAGCTAGAAAAATGAAATCAGAAATCGGGTAATGGCCCTAGGGCTCTTTGGAAGTAGCATTGACAAGAGCAGCTTTGTGTCTAGGTATTGGTTACAGCTGATGAAAAAGACTGACCTCCTTCTCCTGGCTTAGGATTCCTCATTTTTGTGTTTTACTGTGTGATGAAGGAGAATGTACGGGAGCAGTGGCAGATACACCTCCGTTGTGGGTGGTTGCAAATGGATAACTCTTGTGGTAAGATGCCAGACTGGGTAAGGTTTTGAATTTTACATGTTTTACAAAACTGCTCAGATGAACTTATCTCCTAACTTGAGTTCAAACAGTATCAGCATCAAAATACAGTCTGTTTCTATGACCTGAAAATGATTTGTGTTTTTTACACTAAGATGAATGCAGTCAAGTGAAGAATGTGACTTGGGTCATATATTAGCCTAGTGGAGCTTTTGTTTTAGCACAGATTCCTTGGATCACTTTTCCTCTATGCCACATCACCACTGATTCAATCAAAATAGTATTGATTGAGTGCCTGCTGTGTTTAGGCACTGGGTCACAGGAACTTCTGGCCAAGTAGCCAACAGTAGATTGAGAGGATGTGAAAAGCAAAGAGTGGTGGTGGCGGTGGAGAGAACTTACCAACATGCCAAAGATGTCTGGCCAGTGGGCTGCCAGGATGGTTCTTCTGATGGCCTTCTCAGTAAACTGGGAGATGTAGTAGATGCTAATGTTGTCTCTTAGCAGTGGTGATTCCCGTGAGAATGTCTCCAGTACAGGCAAGTTTAATTTTTATGTATCAAAAGTGTCTTCCATCCAATTCTAGCAATTTGTCTCAGTCTCAATGCAAAGCTCAGTCTGCTTCCCTTAGGGAAGACAGCATTTGAACTCTAAGATTCTATGAGTACCACCAAGATCTCCTTCCTTTATATGAAGTGTATCTGTGACCTGTGGTCCTTATACTGTAGGGAAAGCAGGTCTCCTTGGTAAGTGCTTTGACTCTTCCTTTGTCACACATGATAGTACAAACTTACCTCTCATGACTTTGTAGAAAAGCTAACTCTTAGAATGAACAAACACTGTGTATTGAGGTTTATATTTCCCCCTGTTTTATTGATGTATTACAATTATACATAATAGTGAGATTTGTTGTCATATTCATCCATACACACAATATAACACTATAATTTGGTTAGTATCATTCCCTATTATTTCCCCTCTCTATCACCTCCTCTGTCCCCCAGGATTTTATATTTTAACAGGACTATTGAGGTATCATAATAGTCATCGATTTTAAGTGTAGAGTTTGATAAGATGTGTGTTTTAACATTTTTTGCATTATTTCAGATGGAAGTAGCAGGTGTGGGTTAAATGTTGGGTATAAACAGAAGAGACTGAAGAAAACCTTTAAGCACAAATTGTTGGCAGCATCCCTTAAATCAACTGCAACAAGCTCTACTTCCAAGTCTTTAGGCTGTGTACAAGGCACTCCTTCAGAAATGATCTTCCCAAACGGTGAGGAAAAGGCTGTGTTGCTTACATTTATAGCCCAGTGGTACTGAATTAATCTGAGGCCATGTAGTAGGTCTTAAATAATACTTCCTCTTCAAACCTGCACACACACACACACACACACACACACACACAGCTTTAGTCAGATTTTTCATCACTGTGACCAAAAATCATGACAAGAACAATATAAAGAAAGAACAATTTATGTGGGGCTCACAGTTTCAGAGGTTCAGTTCATTGACAGCTGACTTCATAGCTCTGGGTCCAAAGTGAGGTAGAACATCATGGCAGAAGGGTGTGGTAGAGGAAAGCAGCTCAGAACATGGCAACAGGAAGCAGAGAGAGCTCTGCTCACCAGGAACAAAATATAAACTCCAAAGTTATGCCCAAGTGACCTACCTCCTCCAGCTACGCTCCACCTGCCTACAGTAACCATAACCATTGACCCAGTTAATACATATTAGTGGATTAATACAATGGTTAGGTAACAACTGTCATAATCTAATAAATTTCACCTGTGAACAGTCTTGCATTGTCTCACACATGAACTTTTAAGGGACATCTCATAACCAAACCACACACATACATACATGTACACATCTGGGCTCATTCTTGGCTGAGAACATGTATAGAGAAGCACTTAGCAAACTTAATATGTACAAATCTGATGAGTTATTATACTAATGGGACTACAGGAGACAGGTTAGAAAAATTCATGGGAGTTAAAAACAATTGTCACAGACTGTTGAAAGCACAAGAACCTAGACATTGTATAATCCTGTTCCCTAATTTTACAGATGTGAAACATTAATCAGGGTAAAGGAAAGTGCCTTAAGGACAGTCATTCTGTTCAGCAGCAGCAGACTGGGACCAGAAATAAGGTCTCCTGGCTTTCAGGACTAGTGCACCCTACCAAGATTACCCTTTGAGTTACATGTTCACCTTGTTCTATAGGAAGCAATATTTATAGGTAGAGACTAGAGATGGAGCATTGGGAGAGAAAGTGTAAGGAAAGGATGGGTCTGTAGGCTAAAACAGAGAAAGATAAAGTGATCAAGAACTTAACAACTTTAAGTTGATGTGATGACATTGCATTCTGTACTTCTAGTTGGTCCATGATGCAATGATCTTGGTTGACTTTCTTGAAGACCAGAGTAGACCCCCGCTCACACACAGATAGACCACCTTTGTAGCCATTCTCTCACCCTCTCAGTGCTCATCCACTTGTATTTTTTTTTATTATGTTGGTTCCAAAAAAAAAAAAAACAGCTGTTTTCCAGAGCTGAAGCTCATCTGGAAGTAGTATGGTGGATTTTAAAAGCACTTAACTTTGTATGGGAAAGCTAGTAGTACATTAAAGAAACCTTTCCTTGGCCACAAGCATTTATCAGACTCTAGCCAACTAACTTGTGGGTATGTTCTGGTGCTCATATGGAGGCACAGGGGAGCCACAGCACAGAGAAGACCTGGACTGTGGAAGCTCCTTTCTGCATAATAGTTGGGGCTGGTTGGATGATAACATTTTGGCCAAAGGATTAGTTAGTATTGGTTCCCCTGCTGCCCCTGGAGTATATTTCATTAGCAAATAAATAGTACAAATGTACACATATTTTTCTTCAGAGGAACAGTAGCAATACATGTGAAGGATTCTAATATTGTTGTACTAAGCAATAGACCTGGACAGCCAAGAGGCCTGGGACCTGTCTCAAAGTGAGTGACAGGTAGACAGCCCCATGTTCTAAAATTGAAGTTTGGATGCTACCACCCAACATGTGGTAGCCAAAAGCTAGACTCCACTAGCACAGAGTGAAAAATCATGCTCTCTTTAACACCAGACAATCTCAACTTTGAGAAATAGCCAAACTTCCAGTGTAAGAATATCAAATCCATAGGGAATATTACATATTCTTATTCTACTTTCCAAGGCCTCCAAAGTTTGGCCATAAATATCCTCCCCTAGGTTAAGTTTAAGATCTGTAACACTGTTATTCACAATGGGGAAGACACTTTTGCCTAAACAATATGCTGTCAAAACAAATTAATTCATTCCATATTTATATTAAACCATCCAAAGAAAGCAACACAATGTTCATTTCTTTTATTTTCTTATATACCTTTATTTTATTTATTAATTTTATGTGGTACTGAGAATGGAACCCAGTGTGTCACATGTGCTAGGCAAGTACTCTACCACTGAGCTACAGCCCCAGCCCTCTTTCCCTTCCTTTCTAATTGTTCATTCAATCATTCAATACAAATTTTTCATGATTCTACCATATGCACAGTTCTTAATGCCCCAGCTAAAAAATATTCTTGTTTTTGTTAATGCAGATGACATGGATGAAGATACCTACTGTTTTTCTTCCTTGGGTTGTGAAATTACGCCTGACTGTGCAAGAAGAATATTACCTATGGAAATCAAAATGAATTCCAGCCACAAAGATTTTTTTTCAATAAATCTCAGCAGAGATGCTCACCTTCTCCCACCTCTGGGCTGGGAAAAGTGTTGAATTTATGAAACAATCTGCTCCAACCTCCAATGAGATAATATTTGGTGAATATTAAAGTTGTAATAATTCTATTCATTGTTACAGTTGTTTCTTTTTTTAAAGATTAGATTGGAGCCTATAGTTATGGTACATTAGGGGAGAAATGTCTACAGCATTTTGTTCCAAAAATGTTAACTGTGTGTATCCTAAATGAAAATAGTCAAGATTGGGGGCCGTACTGTCCTGCTCTGGGAGACAATTGCAGATGGCCAATGTATTAGTATCCCCAGCTGGCCTGACACACAAAGGAGAAGTAGGTAGGAAGAGCCACAGGTCATATCTTTTTTGAGGAAAAAAAAAACTGCCTTGTTTGTCTGTCATGACAAAGCACCTGAAATCCTCATTATTCAAGTTATATTTTGATTGAAGCCCCTTATTAAAATGCAAACATGTTTTGTGAAAAAGGTAGCTCATCAATCCACAGACACGCATGAATTTCTTAGCGGGGACTAATTTCTCAGCTAAGACAGCCCCTTGGGAAACAGTAAGCAGGGTCCTGAAGAATGCAACAGCAGGAAGTGTCTGAATCTGCCTTTTCTCCCTTGGAAGGAAGGGAAAGGTCAGGGTGAGCAGGACAGTAGGGGAATGGAAGAGAGAAAGATCAAAGGTGACAGAATGAGCAAAGATGAATTTTGTCTGCTTTGCATCCTTTGGTAAGCATGATAAGAGTTCTTCTTAATCCCATCCCAAATACCACCACTGAAGTTTCCCAGCCAAGCATGCTGCTCACATTCAACCTTGGGTACAAATGAGGAAAGAAATGAACATTCTGGAAGGATACACAAGCAACTGGTATCATTGATTTGCCTTCAAAAAGAGGGACTGTGTATCTGGCTGCAAGGGAAAAGAAAATTTACTTTTCCCTCTGTTTCTATATATCTTTTGAATCTTCAACTGAGAGAATATATTACTTCTTTGAGCAATAAATAAATGAATACACAAAGAAAGTTAATCAAACCCTTCCAATGAGAAAGAAAGATAAATCCTTGGGGTTTAATACTGCCAATCAACCTCCCTACAGTCCTTGTGAATGTGTATGATGCAGTGGACTGTGGAGACAGCAGAGCTGAGTTCAAATCCAGCTTTGCCACTTCCTAGATTTGTGACCTTGAGAAATAACAATAATCATACAATTGAAGTGAAGCTTAAATGAGATGATGTTCTGAAAGTTTTCTAGCACAGTGGAATACATGATATGTTAACTACTTTCTACTCACTGCCTGCTTACTACTCACCCCCTGTTGGCCCCACCCACCATGTCTATTCCATTAAAGGCAACACACTGGATCCTTGAAGTGAAAATTTATGTTGACTACCAAACAGTCTGGAGTTGGTGCCAGTCCCTGGTATAAAGTTCTTAAGTCTCTCTTGCCCCTTTATCAGCTCACATAATATTGAAAAGATAGGTAGGCTCTTAAGCCCCAGAATATCTGCCATTAAAATCGGTCCTCTTGTCTATTAAATGTTATCATAAGGAAATCATACATCCATTGTAGCCCATATGATTTCATGTGTACTTTGAAGCGATGGTGTATGTGTGTGAGAGGAATGTGTGTGTGCACACGCGCATATGCATGCATGTGTATGTGTTCGTGAAGGGACTACCATAAATGATGGCCAACATGTCTTGGATGTTACATGCCTTTGAACTGGCAACATTAAGTCACCATCATTCAAAAGTGGATTTAAGGACAAAACTTAGTTGTAGTTAACAAAGCTACAAATACATGCATTCTGCAAATGGTTTAATTTGGGGGGATCATTTGGTTGTTAAAATGCCCATGATTGTATTTATTTTCCAGACCCTGGTTTTTCTGCTGCTGTTGGAGTGATAAATGTGCAGTCTGTCTCTAATGACCTGATATGCTGTCAAAAACAGAAACGTTATTTTATAGAAATTTCATGATTCTTGTCATGCCTCCTCCTGTTAATTAGTAAAACATAGGTTTTCTGACAATTAAATGTCAGTTTGAGCTTGCAGGGAGAACATTGATTAAGCAACTTTAAGGGTATCTTTTCATTTTTTCTTGGGTCCATAAGATGGCTGACACTTTTGTGAAGATGGAAACAAATAATTACAGAAAAGAAACCCTAGGAATTTTTTGTTAAAAATATTATTTGTTCTTTTTAGATATACATGACAGTAGAATGTATTTCAAAATATCATATATACATGGAATATAACTTCCCATTTTTGTGGTTGTACATGATGTGGCTCATGTATTCATATAGGCATTACTTTCTTTTTTCTTCATGTATAAACTTTGCTTCATTCATTTATTTTTTATTTTATTTTTTACACATGGAGCACAAATTTTCATTTCTTTGATTGTACATTATGTAGAGTTATACCATTAGTGCAACCATATCCATACATAGGGGTAATGATGCCCATATGATTCTACCATCTTTCCCCACACACAATCTCCCTTCCCTCCCTTCTTTCCCCTTCTTCTCCTCTGTTCAATGCAAAGTTCCTCCATTCTTTCCTTGCCCCTGCCCATTATGGATCAGCATCCACTTACCAGAGAAAACATTTGGCCTTTGGTTTTGGGATTGGCTTACTTTGCTTACCAAGATATTCTCCAATTCTATCCATTTACCCATAAATGCCATAATTTCATTCTTCTTTAAGGCTGGGTAGTGTTCCATTGTGTGTGTGTGTGTGTGTGTGTGTGTGTGTGTGTGTGTGTATCATAGTTTCTTTATCCATTCATCTATTGAAGGGCATCTAGGCTACTTCCACAGTTTGGCTATTGGATAAGGCAGAAATCCATTTCTCAATACCCAGGCAAATACTCTTTATTGAGTACTGGCCAATGAATTTACAGAGCCCCTTGGAGCTTCAGGGCACAAGCTCTGGCCTTTCACTCTCTGCTGTGCCTGCCCGCAAGCTAGCAAAAAAAAAAAAAAAAAAAAAAAACAGAATGGTAGTAAACTCTCCCTTACTTCTCCCTGAAGTAAGTCTGAGGATGCTCTTCCCATGACTCTAATATTTACTGTTTTGTAAGAAATTCCGAGGGTCATAAGGACCATCTGTGATGGCTCATGTCCCCTGCACCCAAGGATATGGGAAGATTGGGGAGGGTAAAAAAAAAAACAGAGGAGGCAAGTTTTGTATATTCAACAGCTTAGGGGTCTATGGTTTAACTGGTTTGCTCCTGATCCTAACCTTTAAGCATTTAGGGAACTCAAGGAGTTTGGAACAATGGGCAGAGGACATATTGATCTCTGTTATGAGGCAAAACAAGTGAAATGGATTAAATTCATACTTATAAAGTCTGGTACTTCATAAGCACTTCATAAATATTTGTCACATACATGTCAGGATATACAGGAATGAACGGTATAAAATTGTAAGTTGAGAAAGTAGGATGGGAAATGAAAGTTTTCAATCTCTCAAAAGCAGTGTTTCTCCAAGAGGAAAACCTGTTATAATTTTTAAAGACATTGTGTTTGGGGGCCTGTGACAGTTGGTGAGGTAGGAGGCACATGATATTTAATCCTCTCAGACCTGCTTTGTTTCAATGAGGACCACTTGGTGAGAACACTATTGTTTTCCCATTTCCTGCCAGATCCTGTCAATAGATAAGATTCTTTTCCCATATCCTTAGCTGCATTTGTGGAAAGTCTTCATCTTTTCAGTGTCTTCTTAGAAATTTTTCTGAGAGAGCAGAAGAGGTAGTATAGGAGACTGCTTGTAGAATGTTATTCTTAACCCAAAATCATAAACTAAAATCCCTTTTTTGAAGAGTCAATTTCTGCTTATATCAACAAACAAATGGGCAATTTAAGTACAGAGAAGAGCTTTGATATAGATCAAAACAATCTATAATAAATAAGACAGATAAGTCAGTCTTATTAAACAACTAGCCTGTGTCCATAATATTTAAATAAAATAAAGTTTCAGTGAATGTGGCTCAATATCCAATAAGCAATTATTGGATATTGGTGCATATGAAAACTCTTCATCAGGGACCTATTATCAGAAAGGATCAAAGAAATTGACTGAGATGACCCTAAAAGTCCCCTCAGTTTGATGAAACTTTAGATAGATTCCTTTCTGATAATAGGTCCCTGATCCCCTTGGAGAATTTAATTTAGAGCCCTAGGAAGTGTTAATCCTTTCTCTGACCGCTTTAAAATGTAGATCCTCACCCAATCCATAACCAGCATTAAAACTTAGGAAAGGCTTTCTGGAGGATTTGGAAGCCATCACTTTGAAATGTAATCATCTCCCAGTCTCTCTAGGAAGAAAGGAGCCCAATATATTCAAGCGCAAATTAGCAAATGTAGATGGCCTAATCTCACTGACAACCATTCCCTAACTGCTTCCAGAGATTTTCCTCTTGCTCACCTCAGTACTTGGAAACTCCCCCACCTTTTATTTCAAAAGTTGAATTTAAGCTATTCCTCCTACTGCAATAGTTTTGACCCCTATAGCAATCCAAATGAAGTCTAGTTTGTCTGTTTACAAAAATAATAAAATACATGTGTATATGAAAGCAATGACAGGATTTTACATATCTAGTGTTTCTCATCTTAGTTCTGTGTAAACTTACATTTCCCATTAGCATGTAAGCTTCATGATGGCAAGAACTTTGTCTGCCTTGTTTCCAGGTGTACTGTCAGTGCCCAGTACAATATTTCAGTCCATGTTCTTTGGTTGCCAGCAAAAGAAATCAAATGTCTTTAAACTGAACCATATTGTCATTTCCAATTAACTAAGAAAAGGCACTATAATGAGTTTTCATAACTAAAATAATTTATGGAAAGGTTAAAGGACAAGTGATCTACAAAGCAGGAACCATGGGGATAATCTCCAAACAGGGAAAACTTCTCATAAGGAAACTACTCCTGGGATGGAGAAGCAGTAATTTCTTCCATCTCATGTTACTAAACTCACAAATGTTTCTGATCAACTAAGCTTAAAATCTGTGCTGTACTGAGCAGTAAGAGGAGGATTGTGGCAGGAAAAAAACCTCCAGGGAGCTTTTTGTTTTTGATAGTGCTAGGACAGAAGTTTGGATTTATCATCTCACCAAGAATAGTCACACTGTGGAGAAGTCATTTTACAACAAAAACTTAGGGTGTGATATGAATGAATAGAAGGTGAGTATTTAAAAACACAGTACATCTACTAAACACAGTGTAGGTCTGAATATATTTTAGTTGAGTGAATGGTTAATTCAGTAACATATTTCCTCAGTAAGTATGCCGAAGTGCTTAAAAGAGAAGATTTCTCCCCTCCTCAGGTCTCATTCATATATTCACTTGCTTTTTTAAGGCTCAAGTAAATCAGGAAGTGGGAGTTCAAGATAAGCTTCTCAGAAAAAAAAAGATAAGCTTCAAATGATGATAGAGAATAGTGCTATTAGAAAAAGTGATCTTTAGAGATCTTGGGCATAGAGATCTTGAATGAACATTGATATGTGAAAATGTGCCCAATTATTTGTCTGTGTTACTGCCTTGACCCATCTCTTCAGATGAGTTCAAAACATTACATTTTTTGAAGATGCTTCACCAAACAGCTTTCTGAGGTCCCCCCAAATATCTAACATTATATGTTGATGCAACTTCCAGGCCCCTTCAGCTTTGATTAGGGAGGTTTCAACTGCCTGGAAAGGAAAGCTAGGAGAAAGGCTATTTACATTCTCCATCTTACCATGCTAATAGTATGATATTCACAAAGTGAGGCTCATAGAAAAAAAAGGAGTGTGGGGGAATTGGGGGCCCACATTGGAGGACTCTGGTATGATATATTTTTAAAAGACCCAGAAGAAATCAATAACAAGCAGTAACTTCAAATATTGAAAAAAATCATCTCATCTAAATGCATAAAAAATGTACAGATGTTTCCTTAACATATGCAGCTCTATGCAAATCATTATGTAAATTAAACAAAAAGTTAGAGCTGGCAAATTCCCAAGTTTCTAAGATTTACTTAGTTAACGTAGTGTTCATCATAGACACAAAGTTGAGGATTTTTGCTTACATCCCATCTCATATAGATGTGAAGGGAGGCAAGACTGAAGGATGTGCTACATTAATAGGGTGAAGGCACTCAAATTGGGGGACAAGCTAGATAGATGGTTAGATAAATAGACAGATAGTTTTCACCTTCAAAATGTTAGCCAGCTCATCCATCATGCTCAGTTGATTGTGGGCAGCAATGGGACTAGAAATGGAAATGAATCTGAGTTGCAGTGAATTTTGATGAAGGCCTAGTTCATGCAAGAAAGATTTTTTTTTTGAATCCTCAGCCCACAAATTCCCAGAAGAATAGAAAACTTTAAGAGCAGTTGCAGGGGAAGAATAAAGACCTAGTGTAACAGGCTACATCAAATCTTTAGATATGGGCACTTTCAAAGTAGAAACATAAGGTTATACATATAGTGGGCCACATTTCCCCAGCCTGCATCATGTGGGTCTCTGATGGTTCTAAGAAATCAGATTGTTAGCTTGAGTTTTGTTTATTTTGAGGGGAGGGAGGAAGGTTGTAGCTAGTGAGGGGTAGAAGAAGATTCCCTCTTTTCTCTCTGACTCTTACACACCTGAGTCCAGAAATGTGAACAGGTAAAAGGTTTCAGTGTGGTTTGGCAGTCTTTAAATCTGCTAGCTAAATAAGTACAGCATACTGATGCTAAGTACCACAGAAGAGGATAAAATGGTGTGAAAGCCACAGTTCTGCTGATAAGAAACTTAGATTGTACTTGGGGTGATGAAAGATCTATTTCTACAAAAATTTGTTCAAATTAACACATTGTATGTAACTCTTCAACTCATGTAGTAGAGACTTTTAGGCACAACAAATAGTAGCCACTAAATTATTAATTCAATTTCACAAATATTTATTGACCTTTCCCTATATCTGAGATTCTGATTAAGACAGATGCAGTTCCTACAATTGTCTGGGAAGACAATTGCATGTGCAGTAATAGAGTGTGATATTCTTTTTAAAATTTTTTTGTCTTTTAATTGTTTTAGCTATCAATAGGCCTTTATTTTATTTATTTTTATGTGGTGCTGAGAATCAAACCCAGGGCCTCACATGTGCTAGGCAAGCGCTCTACTACTGGGCCACAGCTCCAGCCTGATATTCTTCTACATCATTATTGGAGTTTTTAATTTATGCAACTGGTAGAAGATCAACAGGTATAGCCTATTTGTCAAAGTACTCTGTAATTTCTAATTAATTAAACATGTTCTGTGACCCCAAAATTTCACTCCTAGGTATACATCCTAAAGTACAAACATGTATCTACAAAAATATTTGTACACTAATGTTCATAGCTGCTTTATGCACAACAATAATAGTAACATCAAAACCCAAATATTCATTAACAGGTGAAGGTATAAACAAGTTGTGGGGCATTTATACAATAGAATACTGTACATTAAAAGGTGAACTATGGATATGAATGAATGTAAAAATATTTCCAGTCAAGTCAGACAACTAAGAGTACATGCTGTTTGACTTTATTTATATTAATAGGCAAGATAATTGATGATTCTATAATTGAAAATAGTAATCATCTCTGGGTAAGTGATATATAGTGGAAAAATGCAAGGGGAACCTTCAGGGATGATGGAAATGGCACACATCTTGATGTAGATTGTGGTTGAACAGGTATATACACATATAAATGTTTATTCATTTGTACACTTAAAATAGTGTAAACATTTTACATGTTGTCTTGCAAAGGGAAAAGTAGAAGAGAAAAACAACTTTTTGAGGGCAGTTTAGCATTTTCCTATCCAAACTTAAGCATACATTACTTATCTAAGAAACCCACTTCTGGTATTCTATCCTAGTACAAGGATACAATGATTAATGGAGAAGGTCATTCAGTGCAACCCTGCAGTAGTGAAGACTGGAAATAAGTTAAAGATCCTGCAATATCAGAATGAATAATGAATTTAGTTTATGCATAGTATGGAATAATACACAGCCAATACAAAGAATAAGTAGAAACAATATGATTAATAATTCACAGATATCCACAATATGTTTTGCTATAAATTTGCATGATACAACACAGTATGATAGAGTACATATAAAAAATTCTCACTGCTTTTGTGATCATTGCTTTGTTGTTTGCTTCATAAATGAATTCAACTCCATTTTATGTGGGTTTATATATCTAAAAAAAAGTCCACAATATATACACTTTGTTAATAGTGGTATACCTATAGGGAGACAGGTTGATGAGGCTTTCATTTTTTGTTTTATATGCCTTTATATTGTTTTAATTTTTATAACAAGAATCCCTAATTTTTGTACTTTAAAAATTTAATAATAAGAAGAATATATACAGTATAATGAGATTCCTTGAGATACTGACAGGAATGACTGAAGTGGGGGTGGTTGTTGAGAAAGATAATAAATTCTGTCCTGGACATATGATTTTAAGATGCCTCTGGGACACTCAGGTAGAATTATCTGGAAGGAAGTTCACTGTGTAAATCTAGAGCAGAAGGCAGCAGTTCAGGATGGAGATAGTGATTTGAGAATGTGGATGGCAATTAATGCCCCCATAGGAGTCAACAAGATTGCCAAGTGCAAATATAAAGTGGAAGAATAAAACAAGTAGGCCTGGGAATGGGGAACACTGAGTGCAAGTATATGTGGATCATCCTGCAAAGGGTACCTTGAAAGAAAGGCTAGAGAGGGAGAAAGAAAACCAAGAGTATGTGGTGCCATGTAAGCCCAGGAAAGAGAGGTCCACAATGGACAATGTATTCAATGGTGACAAATGCTGTGGAGAATATAAGTACTGTAACAAGAACTATGTCTTCTGGATTTAGGAGAAAAGACTCTTAGGTGAAATCCAGGAGGAGAAATGAGGAGGGAGTGGAGGGCAAATGGAGCTCTTTCAATAAATTTAGCCACTAGATTACAAGAGTTGGTGAATAAAAGATCACTGGGTGGGACAGAGGTTGGGAGAAGTTTTAAACATATAGTATTAATATCAGGGAGACTTAATTTTACATGATTATTAGAAATAGTAAGATATAGAAATACCACGGCAGGGGTAGAATTTAGCCAACAAAACCAAGATGAGAATCCATAGCACAGATGGAAGGATTCCTCTTAAACAGCAGTTGGGGCACCCCATTGCAACAGGGAGGAAGGAAGCAAGGAGTGGGCGTGGATGCAGGCACATTTATAGATTTGGTCATAGGAATTTCAGGGAGATCTCATTTGGTAGCTTCTATTTTCTCGATGAAGTAGGAGGTGAGGTAACCTGCTGAGAGTGAGAGAAGTAATGAGATGGAGAAGGTTTAAAATAGCTGTTATGGAGAACAGGAGGGAGACCTAACTAGGGAAACAGAATTTGTGTGCCTCCTTTAAGAGGTCTGAGACCATGGTTGCGGTAATTTGGAGGGATTGTGTGAGGTCATCTCCTGGGAGTGAGGGCAGAAATGGAGCATCTAAAAGATGTCAAAATCCCTAAGCAGTTAGGTTAATTGATTCCAAGAACTAGTCAGTTCAGGAGGGGAAAACACATGTGAACATCATAATTCCTTGGCATCACAAAAGACCAACTCCTGATGATTGCCCCAGCTGAAGCATTTGGATTGAATTCTATCACCCAAGGCTCATTGGAGAAAAGGAGATCTTCATCATTCTAGTCACAGCTCACAAACAGCTCCCTATTCTCACTCTCACCTACAATTCTTTTCTAAATTGGAATACTTCTTATTGCAGCATTATTTATGGTGACAGAGAGTTGCAGGCAATCTGGCATCCATCACTGAGAGAGCAGAGAGGCGAAGTGTGGTGGATGCACATTCCAGAGTAGTTTGCAGCAATTGTAAGCAAGGGATTAGTTGCATCTAGAGTAACATGTATAGATTTTTAAAACATAGTGATGGGTAAAATATAGCAATAACAAGAAATGGAATCATAAATACCTGTATATAAGCACAATACATGATTTATAGGAATTAAAAAGGCCTTCACTCAAATGATAATATACATTATGTAATAGCATATGAAAGAAAAATATTATAATTAATCAGAAAATACTACTTACTAAAGAATGAGGAAAGAGAATTTGAGTGAAGTATGAGAATGACAGGAAGTAAATAAGTTAAACAAGATCTCAACGATGATAAATGTGCCATGAGCTGAGTTTGATTAATTCAGCCCTCTGCACCTAAGGCACTAACTAAATACAGAAATAAATAAATGAATCAGAATGCTTTCCTAACCTCTAGTAGGCTTTGTCACAAGCAATGTCTTTATCTTCAACCCAGAATAACAGACTTACTGAGGATTGGTGCTGGAAGAAAATGTGCAGGGCAGCTAGGGCTGCCTCTCACCTCATCACTTACCTTTTCCCAATTTTATCACGGTATAATTGACAAGGCAAAATTGTATGTGTCTCAAAGGGGAATGAAGGGAAGGGAGGGGAGATGGGTATAGGAAAGATAGTAGAATGAATAGGACAAACTTTCCTATGTTCCTATATGAATGAATACACAACCAGTGTAACCCTACATCATGTAAAATCACAAGAATGAGAAGTTATACTCCATGTATGTATAATATGTCAAAATATATTCTACTGTCATGTATGACTAAAAAGAACAAATAAAAATACTATATGATTCTATAAAAAAGAATGTACAACATAATGTCTTGATATAACATATACATTGTGAAATAATCACCACAATCAAGCTTGCTAACATACGCATCACTTCACATTGTTAACCTCTTCTGTGTAGTGAAAATACTTAAGATCTACTCTTTTGTTTTAACTTTATTTATTTATTTATTTTTATGTGGTGCTGAGTATTGAACCCAGAGCCTCACACATGCTAGGCAAGCACTATAGCACAGAGTTACAACCCCAGCCCACTCTTAATCAAATTTCAATTATACAATATAGTATTATTAACTTTAGTCACTGTATAGTAGATCCTTAGAACTGATTCAACTTATAACTGAAAGTTTGTACCCTTTGACCCCACCTCTTGGGCCCAGGTATCCACCCTTCTATTCTGCTTTTATGAGTTTCACGCTTTTAGATCCCACATGTAAGTGATATCATAAAGTATTTGTCTTACTGTTCCTGGATTATTTCACTTAACATAACATCCTTCAGATTTGTTACAAAACACAGGATTTCCTTCTTTCTAAGGCTAAATAATATCTCATTATGTTTATATGATATAGTTTCTTTATCTACTCATCAATGGATATATAGGTTGATTCCACATCTTGGCTATTGTGAGTAACACTGCAATGAACACAGGAGCACAGATGTTTATTTTGATGTGCCAACTGTATTGCCTTTGGATATATACCCAGGAGTGGGATTGCTAAGTCATATAGTAGTTTCATTTCTATTTTTTTTCTCACTGCTTATTTTGTAAATGAGGAGACTGAGACCTGAGAAGTAAATGACTTGGTTAAAGTCACACATCTAGTTGTAAAGCTTGGTCTAGATCTATGTCTCCTGGGAATCCATTATTCTTTTCCTGTATTCCTTCAGGAGAATTCTCACTGTTTTTGTGGTTATTGCTTTGTTGTTGTTTGCTTCTTAGACTAATTCAACTCCATTATATGATTTCTGCTTCCTTCATAATTTTTAAAATTTAGAAATAAAATCAGGATAAATTTATGTTACCCTATTCTGTCTACATGGGGGAAGAGTGATTATACCAGTAAAACTTACATTATGCCAAGCTTTTTTTTCTAGTGCTTTTTATATGTTATATTAAAATTACTATTTTAATTGTACAAATTTATGTGGTACATTGTTATACTATATATCCATATATACATATATGTATATAGTTTAATGATGAAATCAACTTAGTAAACATTTCCATCTCCTTAAATATTTAAAAGACTTTTTGATTAACACATAATAATTGAACATATTTATGGGGTACAGAGGCCAATAATTTCTTAAAATCTATGACACAATTTTGAATACTAAAATTTTTACCTCATGGAACTGTTTGCCAACATGCCTCAGCCTTGTGTCACAGTTTGTGTAGAACAGTTCCCTGTTGTAACCACATTCACTTATATACTCATGAGCCACATGAGTAACCAATCTTTCTACACACCTGTGTGACCTTGTTCTGTAACATTCATTTGATGCTTTCTAAAAATTTTTAAAAATGTTAAAAGTTTTTATTGAGGTATAATTGGTACACAAAGAAATGCACATATGTAATGTGTACAATGTGATGAATTGAAATGTTGAAGCACATGTAAATACCTGTGATACCATCATCACAATCAAGGTGATAGACCTTGACTTCCAGGTTTCCCTCTGCTCCCTTTCTTGTGGTAAGAATATGTAACATGAAATTTACACTCTTAATTTTTGAACAACACCATATTGATAACCATAAGATCCATGTTATACAAGAGATCTATGAAATTTGTTCATCTAACATTACTGATACCTTTCCCCTCCCCTTCCCCTGGCTACTTGGTTAATGTTACCGCACACCACTTCCCCCAGAACAACTTCAGGTTCTTAGGAGTGTGGAAAAAATCAAAACAAATTCAATAATGTTTTGAATACTGTGATAGTATATGTAATGTGTCTATACTTAGAAGACACAGAATAAATGGTAGTTATTATTTTTATAATGTTTATACTAGAATTAAAAGTGTCTCCCAACACCTTTTGAAATCATACAGATTTTAAGACTGGTGATGTGACTTAGTGGTACAGAACTTTCTTAGCAAGCAGTGAGCCCTGGGTTCAATCCTCAGTACTACAAAGAAAGAAAAATCATACAGATTTTAATGTTTCAGATCAACAGATGAGTCATTGTTTAGGGGAGCAAAAAAAATCTCAAAATAAGTTTTGCTGTAGTGCACATCAAACCACATCTCACACGATGACCTCCAGAGAACACATCTGCTGAGTTTTCATCTCATTTGTGTTCCCTAGGATGTGGTAATTATATGTAACTACCAGAGGCCTAGGAAAAAGCTTCTTTCAAAAACACAATCTTCTCTCAAAATGGGACAAGCATCTCCATTAGCAAGCATATCTCGAGTGAGACAAGGCCATACAGTTGCTCTCTTTTTTCCCCCATATATACATTATTTTTCTCTCTCTCTCTCATCCCCTAATTGCCAACTTAAAAGTCATGAAAGTAAACTGACATCTGAGAATTTTCCCTTACTCAAACCAATACTCCTTCTAAAATCTTTTTAAGATGATGAACAAATAATATTACATAAGCCACAGTAAGGAAGACTGAGAAGTCCTAAAGAGAGTTTAGTTGGGAAATAAAGTCAAACTGAAAACGAAGTTAACATGACAAGTATATATTGGTGCGCATAATTGTTTAGGAGCTGTATGTTAATTAGACATAAGTTGGAATAAGCAATTCACATTAGATATTCTTTTACACAGCTGAGCCTGATTATATCTTTCCTCTTGGTTAATTCTCCAGGAGCTAATATTCCTATTAATGAGGAAGATGCTTTCCAAAACACCACATTCTATTATGTTTGTTTATTTGCTTATTTGCTGATCCCTGCCTGTTTCAAAGGAAAAGGTGTTCTTCCTTTCTAAGATGCATCTTTCTGTCACCTTCTCAGGGACTCACCTCTACCAATGCCCTTTCTCCCATCACCTGAATCTGCCTTCTCTGTTCAGCATGCACAAACCTCTGACATACTGAAAGTCTCTCCCTAGAACCTGTCTCTTCAAGCCACCACTTCTTTCTTTCTTCCAACATCAAATCCCTCATCATCTCCAATTTCTTATTTTGCAGACAGTTTTTCTCGACCTACTACCTTCCTCTATCCTCTCCTGCACCATTAAAACTGCTCTGTCTGATATTAACAAGGACTTGTTGATTGACCCATCCAATCAGGCCTCATCCTCTGTAATCTCTTGTAGCATCACAAACACTTGGTAACCTCAAAGATCCCAAAACTTTGTCCTCCCTCAATTTTGTTGACACAGTTTTGTGTTGGGTCTTTTTGGCTTTCCCCCAGGATTCTCTCTTTACTCTTCTCCTCTCCTTTCTCTGTGTATTTTCCCTGGGAGACACAACTCAATTCCATGGCTTTTATTGTTAATATGCTCATAATTGCCATGACTGTGTGTCCACTCCAACCTCTCCACTGAACTCCATCCATCCCTCCATTTCTAACTTTTTTTATATTTATTTTTTAGGTGTAGATAAACATAACACAATGCCTTTATATTTTTAATGTGGTGCTGAGGATGAAACCCTGCCCATGCTAGGCAAGTGCTCCACCGCTGAGCCACAATCCCAGCCCCATTTCTAACTTTTATTGGACATCTGCATCTGAGTGACTCATAGGTGCCTCCAACTCAACATGGTTGGTCCTACTCAAACTTGTCATCTTCAACTTCTTGGCCTCAACTTATGCCATTGCCTAAACTAGAAATCTGGAAATCATTCTCAATTCTTCCCCATATCTGGACACCCATATCCAATTCATTCCTAATTTCTAAAACGACTCCTCTCCTCTGCTTCCTCTATTCCCATGGGTTTGCTGCAGGGCTTCTGTATCTTTTACATGAAGCCTCTCTACTTTTCCTCCTTGCCTCTACCAGTTCTACTGACTTCAGCCACATTGAACTCCTTAGCCTTCCCTGGATGCCAATAATCTTCTTAAAGTAAGGAGAAGAGTCTAACTTACTTTTCTGAAGTGTGTTTCTTATACTGTAGAAAATGCCATCTGCATTAAACTTATAGAACATGCAGGCTCCAAGCCAATTATGCTACATAACTGAATATTCAGTGTATGGAGGCCCTGGGGCTGATGGGTTGCAATATACTTTGTTGCATTAGCAGGTCCCAGATTAGCCCTTCTGGGTCCCTGGCTCATTGGTCTGTGACCTCCTTCCCTGCCCCCTCTGGAAGTATTATGCAGATTATAAAAGATAGACTAACGACTAGATTTTATTCAGGGAACTCCTGCCTTGTTCTGTGCAATGGAAATTTGTAAAAGGAAAATGCCCATTCTCTCACCCAAAGCAAAATGGAACCCCACTGCGAACTGGAAAAAGCAGGCCTAATTCCTGACAGCCACCTTTCCCAGTGCCCTCCATTTAGTCCATTTGGAGAGAATGGATCTGATTGCGGGTTTGCTCAGCTCATTGTTAAAGATTATTCAGATTTGAAAAAGATGTATTTTTAAAATGTTTCTGTCTCATTGTTACATTTTTTTTCTCTCAGACAAGAAATCCTAGCATTGTACTGTATTTCTTAGATCTTTCCTTCGTTTCTCCAGCCATAGCCCAAATGTAAATCTTAACCATATCATTTCTTGGGTGATTATAAGACCTCTCCACTTCCCGTGTTAATCTGCATGCCTGCTTTCTCTAAAGCCATTCCTTTTTTTTTTTTAGTCAGCCTATCAGTTCATCAGTCAGTTAACAAGGATTTGTTGAGTAAGAGCTGTGTGCTGCCCACTGCACTATACCCTGAGAAAGGGGAAGGGGAACCAAACCAGATCCCCATACAAGGCCCACAATTTCATCAGGGAGATAGACATGTCTGGAGAAGCACCCTTCCCTCTGTGTGAGCAATTCCTTATCTTTCAATGCCTAACTCAAATATTGTTTTCTGGTCTTCTGTGTTCTCCAGCAATTTGTATACATCATTGGGAGGAGGGTGGGTTGCTGATCATCTCTATTATTTGCTAGGCAGTGTACTCTTTGAGAACAGGGACTGTGATATACTGAGTTTTTCAATGTGCAGGGCTTAGTGCCTCAGAGATGACTCAGGCAATGTTTATTGAATCAGGTAACCCAAGAAGAGTAAAGGTTGGTGCTAATCTGAGTTATAAGCAGAATGCTTTTGGAGGGCAAGGGCTCTCCTTTACTCTGAGTGCCTCTTCTCCAACCAGGCCAACCTGCTTGCCATGTCATGTGTAATCACTGATTCACCTATCTCCAACTCCCAGAAATCCTGCTCTGGTTCACCTCCTGTTTGTAGCCCAGGAATTCTCAAATGACTTAGGTATCTCATTAAAATGTAGATTGTGAGTCAGTAGGTTTGGAAATGGGACCTAGGATTCTGCATATCTAACCAACGAAATTTGATGTTGATGATCTAATAACCACACTTAGATTAGCAAAGATTCTAGCCAATTTTCCCTATTCTCAGCTCTTCTGGTCACATAAGTCAGGATCACTATGTATTATTGTGTAGAAATGCCTGGTACTAAGGTACTCAACCATGGAGGACAGTGTTGATTGAAATCTAACACCTGCATTCTGGTACTGGCCAATATGATGAAAGGAAGTGGCACATTTTCCCCCTTTTTCCACTTCCCCCCAGAGTCTTGTAAGTTATGTACACCCTCAGGACTGCATCCAGCAGATGTGAGCACCTTTTTGTTATTCACACAAAGATGCCACTTAGACTAGCAGCTTGGCTATGGTTGACACCCCAGCTCACTTCACCATTTATCCTTTGCTCCTTTCTGACTGACAACTGAGATTGAAGTTCTATATGTCCTTTAGTTCTGCTCTGTCTGTTCTACGCGTGCCTGGCCTTTGTGGCTATGTGAGAAGCAACAGGATGTAAAAGAGTACTGCACTCTTCATCAAAGGACTTGGGCTCTGGCTCTGGCTGCTGTTGCTTTTTTTTTTCCTCTTAAAAAAAAAAAACTAACTTCATGACTTCAGAGAAGCCACATAAACCATCTGAACCTTGGTTTCCTCATTTATAAAATGAGGATTGGTAAGATCTACTTTACTGGCTTCTCTAGTTTATTGTGAGGATAAAAGTGATAACCAAGGGGAAAGCTCTTTGTAAATTGTAAGGTTCTGAACAAATGTTAAGGATTATTACAGAGGGTTATGAGGCATATCGTTAAATCCCTTTGTAATTCTCTCCAGCTCAGAAGCACAACACCTTATACATGGTGATTCAGAGCCTACTACTGGTTGACCAACTACAGGAAAGAGCACTCTTTGACTTCTAACAAAGCCCATCGTATGTTGGTGAATAGCACTGTGTGCCAACTTTTGTATGAACTATATCCCAACTGCATCAGCCTGCATAGTCAGCAAGAAGATAGCATCTATAATATAATTACAAGGGTTTAATGAGATTTAAGCAGTATAAAAACACCCAAATGAAGACACCAAATTTGAAATGGATGGTTTCTAAAGAAATATTTCACTGATGATTTTTTTTTCAGGTTTGGAAGGTTGACTCACCTGTTTATATGCTAAAAAGAACCCCTTTATTTTGATTTCTGAATACTTTCTCTTCTAGTAGTCAAACTTATTATGGAATAAAACATTTTGATAATTGCTTTTTAATATGATGAAAGGTTGGAACCTTTCCCAATGACAAGGAAATGAGGGAATATAATGGAATGATGTCTTGTAATTTTTATAACTTCCAAATAGCAAATGAAAGAGTCGTTCATTTCTTCACTGAAGTTTCCTTCCAGAATCACAGAATTACTCCTACACAGCAATTAGAAGGGGAAGATGAATGTTTAAGCGTTAGCTGTAACTTGTCTTTCTGGGGAGGAGGGGACTGGGTTTAAACTGTTGGCAATGAGAAAAATTCATTAACAAATAAAAAATTTTAGATAATACTTCTGTACATTCTGAAAAGGTTTTCTAAATTGAGAGATTAAATAAACCATTACTGTAATTCACAGGGATTTTCTTTTAAAAAGGAAGCCAAGCTAAATAGTCTAAATGTTTGTATTTTAAGTGTTAATCTTCGAAAAATACGGTTCTTTAGGGAGCAAGATTTTGTATGGATTGGCATTTGAAAGTCCATGACCAGGCAAAATGGGTAGAAACATAGAACTAACATGCTACATTCAGTCTGTTTGCAGACCCCTAAACTTTCCTCTACCCCAAGGTCACAGCCCATCCTGCCAGTGCATGTTATGGCTCACAAAGGCCAGGAGGAATTCTTTATCTTCAGTTCCTTGTCATTCAGGATCCTGCTGTTCTGATGGGAGTTGCTGATTTTTCTTATCTTTCCTTTACATATCTGAAGGTATTTTCTTCTCTCTCTCTCTCTCTCTCTCTCTCTCTCTCTCTCTCTCTCTCTCTCTCTCTCTCTCCTGTTTGTCTATTACAATAACCCTCTTTGAATCATTTTTGGAAGTTGTGCCTGTTAGATTTAAGGACAGCAAACTCAACAAACAACATAGCTCAGTGGGCAAAGGTTATTTCCTCTTTCACCTTAAAACCTTATTTCTTTTTGACACTTTTTTTCATCTCTACATGACATTTTTCCCTCACCTATGTCCCTCACCTATGTCTTTTACCAGTTGTCTCTGAGAAAGGAATAACAAAAAATTAATGAAAAAGGACACCAGGTCTGTTAGTATACTGTGTTTTTAAGCTTTCCTGAGAGCATTATTGTTTTTCTGAGGGCTATGTGCTTCTGCTAAGAGTGAAACATCAGAAAATGGGCTTTTTATGATGTATTTTCTTTCTTAATGCTCTAAACCAGGAAATAAGTTGTTACAACAAAATTATTTGCTTGGTATTCTCGTCAAAAATATTTCTAATCCAAATATACATAATTTTTAAGCCACATCAAATCCTTTCTGAAAAAAGATATATGTACAGAAAACAGATTTTTTTGGTGCCCTCTTATTTAAGTGTTTTACATGCCACAGTTTGTCTCCATTATTCACTCATGAACTCATCATTCCATAATTGTTCATTAATTCAATAAACATTTATCAAGAGCCTCACCTTGTACTAGGCACTGTCCCAGCCTGGGAGGACACAAAGATAAATAAGACAAAGATTAAAAGTCCCTGTCCTGGATATAAGTGAAAATGCCCTCGAAGAGCTTACACATTAGTAAGAGACACAGTGAATGAACAAGTATAATATAATGTATAATTTATATGCTATGAAGGATACAAGTAAAGTTTATGACAACACAGAGGATGCAGTGATTAATTCAAAGTTGAAGAAGGCTTTGCAGAAAAGGTAATTTTTAAGCTGATCCTTGAAAGATGAATTGATTTATCTGGACCAAGGTATGGGGAAAAGGCATTCCAGGTTGAAGGAAAAACATAAGGAAACCCTTAGAATGATGCAAAAGATTTGCTGTTCATGTAGTTAGATGAGGGGAAGGTGCTGAGAGAGGAGACTGGAAAGGAAATTGGAGCACACTGAGAAGGCAAAGCTAACATTTGTAAGAATCACTCAGCACTCTAGAACCTTCTCAATTGGCTTCCAATATTCTTTCCATCCCATTCCAGTTGCTGTCTACCATTTTCTACCTCAGCTCTGTTGGTGGGTATAGTGACTGAACTGCTTTTCATAGCTTGATTCTCAGTACTCATTGAGGACTTGTACTTTGTTTTCTTTCTGCTTCTGGCTACCTTAGATTTTCTCCCATCTTAGCCTCCAGCCCTTGGGATATGCAGCCAACAACCTGGTTGGTTTTCTGCTCCCATTCCCAACTTGCCTGCATTCCCAAGGAGTGACAGAAAGGAATGTGTTCAGACAAGGTCTCTGCTGGTCACATGTGCTTAAGGACTGTGCCTAGAGCAGTGAAACATGCTGTTGCTAGGGATTAGGTGAGTTTTTGCATCAAGAGTACCCCATGAGGCAGAATAAGAATGGAATTAATTTTATATTTTAGAAAATTGAGTTTTTAAATCTAAAGATTCTAATCTTAAGGACAAATATCACAATAGCATGATCCCGGTTGCTTCTTGGAAAAGGAAAAAAGAAAATGTCAATGACTGAGGGGCGATAAAGATGCACTGATTTTCTTCTAAAACATATTTCATTTTCTTGAACTCCTTAGTTATATTGGATATGGAGAAAAGTTAAAAGACATGATTGATATTGGCAGACATTTCAGTGTATTCATTTTTATTTTACCCCTTATTTTTTCCTTTCTTCCAGTTGGCATAATGAATAACTCATAGTGTGGATTTGAGTAAGACATATCTGAATTTGAATTCAGACTCTTTGATGTATTAGCCATGTGACCTCAAGAAAGTCATTTAATTTTTAAGAGTCTCCTTTCTTCCTCTGCAATATGAAAATAATACGTTATGTATATCTTATAAGAATGCTTTGAAGATTAAATAAGATTGTGCATGTAAGGTATTGGACACAGTGCCCGATACATAGTAAGTCTTTAGTTAATATTTGTTATTGTTCTCATTATAATTTTGTTATGCTTTTTCTGGTGTCTTCATTCCTAATTATTTTCTTTTCTTTATTTATTTTTCTTTATTTTTTATTTTTTATTGGTTGTTCAAAACATTACAAAGCTCTTGACATATCATATTTCATACATTAGATTCAAGTGGGTTATGAACTCCCCATTTTTACCCCAATTATTTTCTTAAAATGGTGTCTTTTATGGGAGTCAACATGGCAGATTAGAGGAAGGCTACATTCGTAGTTGCTATTTATGAAAAACCCAAAGCCAACCTCATAGTAAATGGAAATCATTTCCTTTAAAATCTGGAACAAGACAAGAATTCCCAGTCTCACCATTCCTATTTAATATAGTGCTAGAAATTTTAACTAGAGCAATTAGGCAAGAGGAGGAAATAAAATGGTATAAAAAAGGAAAGGAAGAAGTCAAATTATCACTGATATGATCCTATATTAGAAGATCCATCAAAAGACTGCTAGAGCTAATAAACACATCCATAAGTCTTTGATCCACTTTCATCTGACTTTTGTGAGATTTGGGGATCTAGTTTCATTCTTCTATATATGGATATCCAGTTTTCCCAGCACAATTTATGAAAATGGCTATCTTTTCTGCAACATATATTTTTGACACCTTTGTCAAGTAACAGGTGACTGTAAGTATGTGGGTTTGTCTCTGTGTCTTGAATTCCATTCTGACCATCTCTCTATGATTCCTCAAATAAAGAATTATTGTAAAATGATTGATATTCTCTTGTATTTATTACTACAGTTGGGCAAGTAGGGAGAGGTGCTTTTGCAAGAGAGAGAGTTAGATTCCCTTCCCGCCATGTTAATATCCTAAGAAGCATGAGATATGAAAATGTGATGATTTGAATCACATTCTTTGCTTTGTCCACCTTGCCAGTAAGAATGGACTCATATTTTCAATAATAAACTGCATTTGTATAACTTCCACATACCTTTAGACTCCTTAAGGGATGCCTTATGTGTACTCACAGATAATTCCATTTTTTTTTTCTAGATACCTACTGGGTATCTCTGTATATGCTGGGTACCTCATAATCATGGGTATCTCCTATTTCATCTGGAATGCCAAAGCTATACAGTATTCTGTTTTACAGAGAGGGGATCTTAAGCACAGCTGTTGGGCCCCATGCTTTCCAGAAGTTTTATTGACATCAGATAGTCCTTAAAGCCATAGGTCCAGAAAATATCACCTATTAAGAAAGCATAGAGCTCGGTGTGGTGGCACATGCCTGTAATCCTACGGGCCTGGGAGGCTGAGGCAGGAGGATCCCAAGTTTAAAGTGAGCCTCAGCAACTTAGTGAGGCTGTAGGCAACCTAGTGAGACCCTGTCTCCAAATAAAATATTAAAAAGGCTGGGAATGTGGCTCAGTGGTTAAGTGCCCCAGTATGAGAGAGAGAGAGAGAGAGAGAGAGAGAGAAGAAGAGAGTCGAGTCTAGGTCCAAACTCTAAAGAATCACAATATTTAAAGGTCAGGTAGAAGGACATTGAGAAAGACTTACCAGTGATGTAGGAGGACAAGCTGAGAATATGATATCACAGATACCAAGAGTGGAGAGCATTTCAAGAAGTGACTAATCAATGGTCTTTAATGCTGCTGATTGGTTAAATAATCTGAGGACCTTAATGTATCTGTTGGTTTTGGCAAAACAGCGATTGTTAGTGAAATTATTCCAGAACTATGTCAGTGGAGAAATGAGTAAAGAACTCATACTTGAGACAACTGAGGAAAGGATGGCAAGTAAGAAAGTGGAGACAGCATAACATGTGAGGACAGCTATGGCAGTTTTGCTGTGAAGGGGAGCTACAGGGTTTTTTTGAAATGTGAAGTAAAGTATTGCAAAATATTGATGGGAATGTTCTGGTAAAGATGGAATGATTGAAGATACAGGAAAGAGGGGGAGAAGTAAAGGAATAAAAGACTTGAGTGTGTGAGAAGGTTTGGGATACAGGGTACAAGTGTGAGTTTGCTTTTTGTTAGGAAAAGTGTGGTATCTTTCATTATATCAAAAAGGAGGAGAGGGCTGAACACTATTGAGCAATTGTGCTATATCTGAGGACACTGTAAGATAGACAAAGTCCTTCCTCTCACACCATTCTAAGGAAGGAGACATATCATGAAAACTTCAAAACACATAATATATAATAGAATTTCAAAGAGAGAGAGAAGTGTTATGAATAAGCATAAAGTGGGCTGAGGGGTTAGTGGGAGATTGTTTATATGGCTAATTGAAGTGGTTATTTTAAAATGAAACTAGGGAATGAGAAAATGAAACTACTAGGACTTTCTTATGGTACCAAGAGTTATTTGATATTTGTGATCATGAATTTAAAGTGAAAGCAGCTATCCCAGTTCTGTGATAGTCTCTAGAAAGATTTAGTTGTTGGGGCTGAGTAGATCTTTTGCTCAGTGAATTCTATGAGGAGGGAGGAAAGAAGGAGGTAGAGGATGCATAAGTGCACAGGGAGTTGCAAAGAAATTATTAAATGATTTATGGAACCTAAACTTGACAATGAAGGGAAGATGGGAGGAAGCTGAAGAATTGAGAAAAAGTAATGAGTAAATGTATTAGAGGTCTCAATGAAGCAAAAGAATTTAGACATGTCTGAATCCCAGCTTAAAAGGACATGAACTACTCTCCCTCCATACATATACCCCATTGACAGAGCAAAATCCTAGCATCTACCCAGCCAGTTGGATCCATTATACAGCAATTAACTGTTAAACATTTGTACAATCATTGATTCAATAAAATATTCTAAATTATTGGATAGTTACACAGCCCTTGACTTTACTTTAGCTATATGAACACAAGTTCAGAAGACTTGAAGACTTTCTAAAGTCTATTGAGAATGAACTTTGGGATGGTCAAGTTCATCCAGGGTTTTTAGACATTGTTTCCAATGGTTCCACCAAACTTTATGAAATTCACGAATTTGAGTGATACAAAGGAGTTTGAATACTTCCCAATTCCCTGGTTTACAATACACTGTGTAGTAGAGCAAGTTCTTCCAGGATCTGGATTAGACAGCATTTGATTAAGGCCACTCAGGGTAATAAATGCATTCTTCAATAACTTTGAACTCAAGACCCAGGCACACGTCATTTTCTTGGTTCTCTTCCTTCTTAGGGCGAACCCTCTGTCATACTGAGGCATGCCTCCACTTTCCCAGATGGAGGTTAGTAAAGTCTTTGGGATTTATATTTTATTGTAGAATTAATTGTAGAATTAATTCTACAATTCTTGGAGACTATCAATCTCAAATTACCTTTGTGATTCCTTTCAAGAGGCCAAATCTCTCCAAATCTCAGTTTTCTGAATAATAGGGATAGTGGTAGTTATGGAGATTTAAAAGAACAACCCACATAAGTGAAACAGCACAATGTAAGGCACCTTAGAAATACTCTGTCATTATTACTATTCCACTCCACTAGAATGAAAACACTACAAAAGCAGGGATTTTTGTCTGTTTTGTTCATTGCTTTATCCCCAGAGCCTAGACCACAGATTGGTACATTGTAAGTGCCAATTAATTATTTGTTGATAGAATGAATAATATGTATCTTATATAATTTTTTGTAATTCCCATATTAGGTACACATAAATATCTATTAAAACCAAGAAACCTGTAATACTATGGCTGGTAGAAGTTGAAAGATCAAGACCAAATATTTCATTTTATGTCCCACATCATAAAATCAGTTCAAGGTAGGGTGGATAGTTAAGAATCCACACTGCAAAGACACACTAAGTAGATTCAAATTTCTAATCTCTCAATTTCTAGCTGTGTAACTTGGGCAAGTTACTTCACTTCTCAATATCTCAATTTCTTCATGTGTAAAGTGGAGATGATGATAATAGCCTCCGAATTCATATAGTTTAATGAACCTGAAACAAGTTTGTATATGTGCCTGGCACATAATAAATGGTGCATGTACATATTATTGTTGTTGTTATTAGTTACTGAGTTAGGGGGTCTTCCTACTTTCAGTCCAATGTGTATCAATTGAGTTAGGTATTTCTCATCTGGAATGAATGTACTCTTCCAGGTTTCTAGAAAATCTGTAATTGCTTCTGTGAAAGACAGAGCTGATTAGTCTGCCACGGATCTCCATGCTATGTCTGGTGGCTTTTCACTGTAACATTTTGATTTCAAAAATGGAACTTTTTACCTTGTCATCTGGAATGAGAATATGTACTTTTCTTGTTGCTGAAAGTATGTTCTGTACAAACACTATTAAGGGTCTTTGTCATCTTTAAATTTCTAGTGCTTGGCACATATTAGAGTTTAGTGAAATATTAGTTATTTATTGAGTAAATGCACCCTTCTTTAGATCCTCTGTCATATGATCATGCAGGAACAGCAGGAACCAGCAAACTTTTTCTGTAAAAGGTCAAATAGTAAATATTTCAGGCTTGTAGGTGAGACATTCTCTATCACAGTTACTCAACTGTGCTAAGAAAGCAGCCACAGACAATGTATGAACTGGTGAATGTGGCTGTGTTCCCATAAAACTTTATTTACAATAACAGGTGGCTTGCTCGTAGGCCACAGTTTGCCAACTTCTGCTTTATAACATGGCAACATGTTTGGAAAAAAATGAATAAAAGCCGTGTATTTAATTAGAAACATGTACTCAAATGTTCTGTAAGTATTTATTGCTCATTTAAACTAATGAGCAGAGGTTTAAGCCATACACAAACACATGTGAATTCTAAGCTTTTCTATTGAATGTTGTCCAGTGGGTTTTACCTATATGGTAAGTAAATGAAGCAGTAAAAAACAAAACAAATTACTGTGGAGGTCAAGGGTGCAGTGGTTCAAACACAGTACTGATCTATTCCTTGTGTTTTTATACTTATTTTTGTGTGCTAGTAGTTGTGCACCATACAACTCAGGATAGAGTTTATCATTGGTTTGTAATGAGGATAAAGTACTGCTGGGGAACTTTGTTTGGCCTCTGCCTTTTCCTTCTACCCCCAAACCTATACAACCAACTTTCTAAATCTTTTTGTTTTTAAAACAGGTGGCAGAAAGCATCAGGGCAGGGTATTTATTCATTCATTCATCCTATAACCGACTGAGAACCTATTCTATGCCAATGTTTAAGGAGACCCAGGGAAGCTAAAAGGTTGAAAAAATGCACCATCCATTCCTGCTCTTATAAAGCTCACAAGCTCATAAGAGAGACAGGCCAGCCAGCAGGTTGTTAATACTTAAAATACAGTGTGGTTTCATTAGTGTCATTAGAAAGTGGCTAGTCCTGAATTTAAAAATCACATGGTATATTATTTGGATATTCAAGAATTTCACTGGAACTTGAGATAGCTAGTATAAAATTGATGACTTATAACAGTTCATTTTATATATGTACATGCATACTTTAAACTAAATCTTATCCTTAGAAAGAATGCACTAAGACAATAAAGGATTTTTCTAATTGCTTAGCTTAAGAATTACCTGTTAATGATCCCAATTTGTTTTGACATTTGTAGGGAAAGATCGTTTAGAAAGAGATGACAAACCTAAAGTGACCTAGGGAGGAGCAGAGTCCTTTATTATTTCATGATCAATATGAGGCTGAATAGAACAGAGTGCAGAAAATAAGGAGAAAATATTACTTGTTATAATTATATGTCATGACTAACCCTTATCTGATGTATTTGGCATAAAAGAATAATTAGAAATTCTATTTATGGTACTATTTACACTTTTATTTTCAAAGTTAATGATTCACTCTGAGTGTTTTGGCCTATGTTCATTACTTTCATTGCCTGTAACTAAATTAAAATGTGTTTATAGCCAGGCACATTGGTGCATGCCTGTAATCCCAGCAACTTGGGAGGCTGAGAGAAGAGAATCGTGTGTTCAAAGCCAGCCTCAGCAATGGCGAGGCACTAAGCAACTCAGTGAGACCCTGTCTCTAAATAAAATACAAAATAGGGCTGAGGATGTGCCTCAGGGGTCAAGTGCCCCTGAGTTCAATCCCTGGTACAAACATACACACACACACACACACACACACACACACACACACACAAATGTGTTTAAATACTAACAAATCATTCTTTTCATGGCAAAGTCCCAGACTCAGTCATTTGTGCTAAAAGTTTTTACCAATAGTTTACAATGCTCCAAAAATTAAAAATCCTTACTTATATAAAATTTCAGTTATGCAAGAGGAATAAATTCAAGAGACTTATTACATACAATGGTGATTATAATTGATAACAATACATTGTATAATTGAAAATTGCTAGAAGAGTAGATTTTAAGTGTGCTCACCACACAATAAATGTTTGAAATAATGCATATGTTAATTAGCTTGACTTAGCCATTCCACAATATACACATGTGTTGAAACATTTTGTTGCACACCACAAACATATATAGTTTTTGTCAATAATAAATAAAATTTTGAAAATTACAAAAACCCTTATTTTTCAAAATAGACATTTATTTTAATATATTTAATAACTACTTAATACATATATAAGAAATGTATAACATACATACAATGAAGGTATCTTATTAGTAACATAACAAACTCTGAAGTACCTTCAAGAAACAAGAAAAATACACTTAAAAAGTCAATTTTATTTTTGTAACAGTAATACATCACACAGCACAAATTCAAAATACACAAAAGGGTATACATTGGAAAATTTACCATTTTTCTCATACTCAGAATGTAAATAACCTCCTCATTATTTTTTATAACTGCATAGCATTGTGTAATATTGTATTTAACATCATTTATTTACCAGTCACCTGCTGATTTATATTTAGGTCTTCTTTAATAGTTTGCTGTTACAAAAATGCCAAAATTACTAACTTTGTATATAAATAATTTCATGTATGTCTGAGTACATTCATAGAATAAATTCCTAGAAGTGGAATTATTAGGTCAAAAGGCATGTATATTGTTATACAGAAAAATTAATATTTACACCAGCAATTCAAGAGAGTGCTTGTTTCTCAGCACTTTTGCCAATAAAATGTGTCATTTAAATTTTGTCAACGTTATAAATGAAAATGCTATCATGGAGGAGTTTAAATTTGCATTTCCTATTGTTCTGAAACCGAGTGTCTTTTTATATGTCAACAGCTATTTGTATTTGCTCTTCTGTGACCTGCTTGTACATCCTCACCTATTTTTCTCTAAGGTTGTTGGTGTTTTTCGTACTGATTTGGAAACACAATTCATTTAGTGAAATTTATTCTTTAGCTGATCTTCCCCCCCAGTTCAGTTGTCTTTTTCCTTTGTTTAGGTGGGTTATGCCATGCAGAAATTCTTTATTATTATGTAATCAAAGGCATCAGGCTTTTCCTTTATGTTTTCTTTTGTTTGTTTTGTGATACATTTAGAATGGTCTTCTCGAGAATAAAAACAATGTACATTTAAGTGGAATTGTGATTAGTGCATCTTTCCTGCTGCAGAGTTTAAAGACTATTTTACCTGCAACATCTTCACATCTGACCTCCAGAGCTGAATGGAATGGACTGGATATAAAAGATTCTGCGCAATGAACCTTCAGACATGAAATTCAGTTGCTATGGAAATTTGATCCAGCTCTGTTGTTTAAAAAACACTCATTATTTGCCTATTATGAGTAAAACCCTGTACTAGGCACCTTGCATGATACAAATACGAAATTAGAAAAAAAAATAGACTTCATCCTCTAAAGAACTTGCTATGGAGTGTGGGAGATAAATATTTTTTAAAAACATGCAGGGAGTGAAGAGGAGAGTGGGGTGAGTGATGTACAGGACTCAATGTAGGTTGAAATACACCTAGCTATTATTGACTACTGATGTCCTTATCATGCAAGAGGGCTTGACAAGCTTTATCTGTACAGGACCAAATAGTAAATATTTTCAGCTTTACAACTACTTAATTCTGCATAAACAACAAGAGTAGTTGTGTTCCCGTGAAACTTTATTTATGACATTGAAATGTGAATCTCATATAATTTTCACACATCCTGATTTTGTGCAAACGTTTTTTCCCCAGCATTAAAAAAATGTAAAAAACACTTCTAGCTCATGCATCATTCAAAAACAGGTAGCCCACAGGTCATAGTTTGCCAACCTTGCTATAGAGCAACAACTGTGAAATTTTATCCTGGGAGCAAAGACGATTTCAGAGAGATCTATGTCATTGAAAGCCTTGAAAAATAAATTGAAATCCATGACTTTATTTAAGTTTTGCAAAAAGAATCTGGAAGCAACAAATGGGGAAGCTATGAAGGTGTGACCTGCTGCTGTTCAGCTTTGAGGTGGAAAGGACAGAGTTGTATGAATCGAATTCACTGATTCCTTCTGTTAAACTGCCTTTCACCTAATATTTTTGTCAGAGAATCTAGAAACTATGGTGATTGATGCCATAGAAACACACAGCAAGCCAGCCGGGTGATGAGCTTGTGGATCGTGGCATGGCTGAGAGGCAAAAAGCTTTTTAACTGCCAATCTAGAAGGAAAATAATGGACTAAAATGCAATGCAGCTAGCATGCAGGGAGTTTCACTGTTTACAGAGCACTACTCACACACATCATCACCCTTCATTTTAGCCCCAATTCGCAATAACCCTGTGTTGTTTATGATTGTATAGATAAGGAATTGAGATATTGCCATAAGTATAAGGACAGGATAGGTGTTCCTCAGTGCTAAGGCTAAGACAACAATTAATAAATAATGATAAGGAAGAAAATGATAGTAAAAGCATGCTATTCACTGAATTCTCCCTGTGTTCCACACATAGAGCTATACAACTGATGTGTGAGCCTCACATTAACCTCATAACAGCTCAAGTATGGAGCCATTATAGCATTGTGCCTAATCATGCAGTCAGGCTGAGGTTCAAACCTTAGGTTTGCAACTTACAGCTTTGTAACATGAGCCAAGTTATTGAACTCTTCTGATCTGTAAAGGGGGGAGTGACATAATACTATCTACTTCTTCTGATTATGGCATGAGATAATGAATGTAAAATGCTTATCACAGTTTCCCACACATACTAAATGTTCAGTAAATCATTATTACTACACAGAGCTTATAATATCTCTGTTAACCCTGCCAAAGACGACTAAAATATTAAATAGAACACTCACACATGGCATTTGGCATTCAGCCTTTTAAAAAATTTGAATTTGAAATAACTATAGAGGAAGTTGCAG
This sequence comes from Urocitellus parryii, assembly GCF_045843805.1. Classification (NCBI taxonomy): domain Eukaryota; kingdom Metazoa; phylum Chordata; class Mammalia; order Rodentia; family Sciuridae; genus Urocitellus; species Urocitellus parryii. Next base: position 16,384,631 of record NC_135547.1, on the reverse strand, counting down.
AAATAGTAGAAAGAGTCCTACATGCCCTGCACCCAGTTTCCCCCAATGGTTAAATCTTGTATAGCTTTAGTACAATATCAAAACCAGAAAAGCCAACATTGGTATGATACTGTTGACTACAAACTTTAATCAGTTTTCACCATTTTAAAGCTGCATCATGTGTATATGTGTGTGTGTGTGTGAGTGTTTCTGTGCAATTTTACCCTAAGTATGGATTTGTGTAACCACCACCACAATCAAGATACAGAACTGTTTCTGCTATTACGAAATAACTCTCCTATGTCAACTTTTTGGATTTGCACCTAACCTCCAACCTCCATCCTCGTTCCACAAAACAAACTAATTTTTTTTTAATATTTACTTTTTAGTTGTAGTTGGACACAATATCTTTATTTTTTATTTTTTTAAAGAGAGAGAACTTTTAATATTTATTTTTATTTTCCGGTGGACATAACATCTTTATTTTATTTTTATGTGGTGCTGAGGATCGAACCCAGGGCCCTGCGCATGCCAGGTGAGCGCGCTACCGCTTGAGCCACATCCCCAGCCCAATTTTATGTGGTGCTGAGGATGGAACCCAGGCCTCGCACATGCAAGGCGAGCGCTCTACTGCTGAGCCACAATCCCAGCACCTAAAACACACTAGTTTGTGTTTACATTATTTCTAGAATATTAGATAAATGGAATCAATCATACAGTATATAACTTCTCAAGATTGAATTTTTTATTAAAGTCCATCCAGGTCATTGCACATTATCAATAGGTCATTCCTTTGTAATGTTGAGTCATAGCCCACTGTATGGATATACTAGAGCTTGTGCAACTGTCACCCATTGAAGAACATTTGGACTATTTCCAGCATTTGGCTATTGAAAATAAAGCTGCTATAAATAATAGTATTCAATCTATGTGGATACAAGCTTTCATTTCTTTATGCCTTGAGAGTTATTTGTGGGCCAAATGGTAAACATAAGTTTAAATTTTTGTGAAACTGTTTTCCAAAGGCTCTGTACCATTTTGCATTCCCACCAGCAATGAATGAGTGATTCAGTTTCTCCACATACTCACCAGCATTTAGTATTATCATATTTTAATTGTATCTGTTTTAATAGGTGTATTGTGATATCTCATTGTGATTTTTAATTTACATCTCCCTAATAGCTATTGATGTTGAAAATATATTCTTGTAATTATTTGACATCCACATCTACTCTTTGGTGAATCTCCATCAATGTTTTTGCCCATTTTAAAATTGATTTGATATTTTTATTGTTGAGTTTTGTTAGTTCTTTATATATTATCAATATAGGCATTTGCTAAATAAATATATGGTTTATGTTATAGACTTAATTCTGTCCCCCCGAAAATATATATTCAAGCCTAAATCCCTAGTACCTGTGAATGTGGCTTTATTTGGAAATAGGGTCTTTGAAAATATAAAGTTAAAATGAAATCATATTGGATCAGGGTGGGTACAAATCAAATCATTTGTACCCTTATGAGACAGAAAAGTTGGGGCACACTCAAATGGGGGAGGACACCATGTGATAAAGGGGGCAAAGATTGCAATGATGCATCTATAGCCAAGGAGTGCCACAGTTGCCAGCAACCACCAGAAATTAGGAGGAAGCAAAGAGTTCTTCCCTTATAGCCTTCAGTGACATTGTGTATTTTGAGAATAAATTTCAATTCTCCTAAGCCATCGAGTTGGTGGTAATTTTTTATGGCAACATTAAGAAATAAATCTGGGTGTTAAATATTTTCTCCCAGTCTCTGGTTGGTCTTTCATTCTCTGAACAGGATCTTCTTAGGGGAATGTTTTAATTTTCAGGTAGTTTGATATATTTTTCTTTTGTGGATCATGCTTTTAATGCCATTTCCAAGAACTATTTGGCTCATCTTAGATCCCAAAGATTTTCTCCTAAAATTTAAAAATAATTTTGCATTTTTATTTAAATATATTATCCATTTTGAATTATTCTTAGTTTATAGTGTGAGATTTTGCTTAGTGTTCATTTGTATCTGTTCATGTGTATGTGTGTGTGTGTGTGTGTGTGTGTGTGTGTATGTGTGTGTATGGATGTCCAGTCTTTCTTGCACCATTGAATTGCTTTTTCATCTTTGTCAAAAATTAATTGAACATATTTATGTTTTTTAGGCTAGGATCCTTATTCTATTCCATTGATTTATATCTCTATCTATTAATACTACACTGTCTTGGCTACTGTAGCTAATAAGTCTTAACATTAGGTAGAGTGATTCCTTCCACTTTGTACTTTTTCAGAAATGTTGTAGTTATTCTAGTTCTTTTGCTTTTCCAAATATATTTCAAAGAATCTTATTTATATATATAAAAAAATCTTGCTGACATCTCGATAAGAAATGCATTAAACCTTATAGATGGGTTTGGGAAAATTGACATCTTTACTCTATGGAATCTTCCAACCCATGAATAATGTGTGATCCTCCATTTATCCAGATCTTTAATTTCATGCATCAGTATTGTATAATTTCCAGCATGAAAATCTTATTTGTGTTTTTGTGAGATTTGTACCTAATTACTACATTTTCTTTAGAGTGATTAAAAGTAGTACTGTGTTTTTAATTTCCCCTTCCACATATTTGTTTCTGGTCTATAGGAATGTGATTGAATTTTGCATGTTAGTCTTGTATTATGGAGCTTTGCTAATTCAACTATCAATTTAATATATATATATATATATATATATATATATATATATATATATGTTTTTAGTTGTAGTTGGACACAATACCTTTATTTTGTTTACTTATTTTTATGTGGTGCTGAGAATCGAACCCAGGGCCTCACATGTGCTAGACAAGCACTCTACCACTGAGCCACAACCCCAGCCCCTCAACTATCAATTTTTAGGGGGGTGATAATTATTATTTTTTTGTTTATTTATTTATTTTAACCAGGTATATATGTCAGCAGAATGCATTTTGATTCATTGTACACAATTTTCAAGTTTTCCAAGGAATCTCCATACTGTTTTCCAGATTGGTTGCACCAATTTGCAGTCCCACTAGCAATGTATGAATGTGCCTTTTCCCCATCCTCACCAATACTTATTGTTATTTGTCTTCATAATGGCTGCCCTTCTGACATTCTGACTGGTGTGAGATGAAATCTTAGAGTAGTTTTGGTTTGCATTTCTCTAATTACTAAAGATGTTGAACATTTTTTCATATATTTGTTGATTGATTGTATATCTTCTTCTAAGAAGTGTCTGTCCAGCTCCTTAGCCCATTTATTGGTTGGGTTGTTTGTTTTTGGTGTTAAGTTTTTTGAGTTCTTTATATATCCTGGATATTAGCACTCTATCTGACATGTGTGTGGCAAAAAATTTGCTCCAAAAATATAGGCTCTCTCTTCACCTCATTGATTGTTTGTCTTGCTGAGAAAAAGCTTTTTAGTTTGAATCCATCCCATTTATTGATTCTTGATTTTATTTCTTGCATTTTAGGGGTCTTGTTAATGAAATCAGGGCCTAATCCAACATGATGAAGATTTGGGCCTACTTTTTCCTCTATTAAGCTCAGGGTCTCTGCTCTAATTCCTAGGTCCTTGATCCACTTTGAGTTGAGTTTTGTGCATGGTTAAAGACAGGGTTGTAGTTCCATTTTGCTACATATGGATTTCCAGTTTTCCCAGTACCATTTGTTGAAGAGGCTATTTTTCCCTCCAATTTTTATTTTTGGCGCCTTTGTCTAATACGAGATAATTGTATATATGTGGGTTTGTCTCTGTGTCTTCTATCCTGTACCTTGGTCTACATGTCTATTTTGGTGCGATACCATGCTGTTTTTGTTACTATAGCTTTGTAATATAGTTTAAGATCTGGTGTTGTGATGCCTCCTGCTTCACTCTTCCTGCTAAGGATAGCTTTGGCTATTCTAGGTCTCTTTCCAAATGAATTTCATGACTGCTTTTTCTATTTCTATAAGGAATGACATTGGGATTTTAATTGGAATCACATTGAATCTGTATAGCACTTTGGGTAGTATGGCCATTTTGACAATATTAATTTTGCCTATCCAAGATCTCTTTCCATCTTCTAAGGTCTTCTTCAATTTCTTTCTTTAGCTTTTCATTGTAGAGGTCTTTCACCTCTTTTGTTAAGTTGATTCCCAAGTGTTTTAATTTTTTTGAGGCTATTGTGAATGGAATAGTTTTCCTAATTTCTCTTTCAGAGGATTCATTGCTGATGTATAGAAATGTATTTGATTTATGGGTATTGATTTTATATCCTGCTACTTTGCTGAATTCATTTATTAGTTCTAGAAATTATCTAGTGGAGTTTTTGGATCCTTTAATTATAGAGTCATGTTATTAGCAAATAATGATAGTTTGAGTTCTTCTTTTCCTATTCATATCCTTTTAATTTCTTTCATATGCCTAATTGATCTGGCTAGAGTTTTAAAGTCTATGTTGAATAAAAGTGGCGAAAGAGGGCATCCCTGTCTTGTTCCAGTTTTTAGAGGGAATGCTTCCAAGTTTTCTCCATTTAGAATGATGTTGGCTTTGGGTTTAGCACAGAGAGCTTTTACAATATGTTCCTACTATCCCTAGTTTTTCTAGTGTTTTGAACATGTAAGGGTGCTATATTTTGTCAAATGCTTTCTCTGCATCAATTGATATAATCATGTGATTCTTATCTTTAAGACTATTGATGTCATGGTGCACTATTTTTAAATATTTTTTAAATGCAATTTGCCAGAATTTTATTGAGAGTTTTTGCATCTATGTTATTCAGGGATATTGGTCTGAAATTTTCTTTCCTTGATGTGTCTCTGCCTGGTTTTGGTATCAGGATAATACTAGCTTCATAGAATGAGTTTGGAAGGGTTCCCTCCTTTTCTATTTCATGGAATAAATTGAGGAGTATTGACATTGATTCTTCTTTGTAGGTCTTGTAGGACTCAGCTATGAATCCATCTGGGCCCAGGCTTTTCTTGGTTGGTAGGCTTTTGATGGTGTCTTCTCTTCAACTATCAATTTTATAGACTATTAAAAAGATTCTTTTGGCCAGGCATGGTGGTGCACTTCTGTAATCCCAGTGACTCAGGAGGCTGAAGCAGGAGGATCTTGAGTTTGAAGCCAACCTGAGCAATTTAGTGAAACCCTAAGCAAGTCAGTGAGAACCTGTATCAAAACAAAAAAATAAAAAAGGCTGGGGATGTGGCTCAGTGGTTAAGCAACCCTGGGTTCAATCCCCAGTACCAAATAAAATAAAATAAAGAAAGCAAGCAAGCAAGAAAAAAAGTCTTTTATATTTTCTACAAGACATCCATCCCATCTTCAACAGGGATTTTTCCTTTCTTTATGCCTTTATTTCTTATCTTTATGCCTTTACTTTTGTTGTCTTAAAGTGGTGATTAGAACTTCCAGGAATTGTGAGAGTGGATTTTTATTACTTTATTGACAATCTTTGAGGAAAAGCATTCAGTCTTTTGCCATTATGTATGATGGTAGCTATAGGGTTTTTTTCTGTAGACATTCTTTTTCAAGTTGAAGAAGTTCTCCTTTATTCTCAATTTGTCCTTTTTAAAATTCTGAATCCATCTTTTATTTTTCAAATGTATTTTTCATATCAATTGATAGAATCATGAGATTTCCCTTTATATCCTGTTAATATGGTGGATTACATTGAGTGATTTTCAAATATTAAACTAGTCTTGCACTCCTGAAATAATCCCCACTTGGTTATGTGTATGATTCATTGTATATATTGCTGAGTTCTATTGCTAGTATTTTGTTGAGTATTTTTGCATCAACACTCACAAAAATAATTGGTCTGTGGTTTTCCTTTTTATGAAATTAAATGTATCTGATACATAAAAATGTAAAAATTGTACAATTTATGGGGTACCATGTAATCTTTTGATGTATATACTCATTGTGTGATATTTTAATAAGGTTAAATATATCCATCTCCTCAAACATTTATTATTATTATTATTATTGGTACTGAGGATTAGTCCCAGGGGTGCTTAACCACTGAGCCACATGCACAGCCTTTTTATGTATTTTATTTAGAGACAGGGTCTCACTGAGCTGCTAAGTGCCTCACTAAATTGCTGAGACTGGCTTTGAACTCACAATTCTCCTGCCTCAGCTGCCTAAGCTGCTGAGATTACAGGCATGTGCCACCATGCACAGCTATTTATCATTTTTTATGTTGAAAACATCCAAAATCCTTTCTTCTAGCTTTTTTTTAAAAAATACACAGTACATTTTTATTATCTGTTGTCACTCTACTGTGCAACAGGACACCTGAATGTCTTTCCCTCTCCTACTCTTCTCAAACTCCAATAACCATCATTCTTTTCTCAACTTGTATGAGATCAGCATTATTGGATTCCAAATAAGAATTATATTATCTGGGATTCAAACTCAAAAGTTTCTTCTCAGCAAGAGAAACAATCAGTGAAGTGAATAGAGAGCCTACAGAAGGGGAGCAAATTTTTACCACACGCACATCAGATAGAACACTAATCTCTAGGGTATATAAAGAACTCAAAAACTTTAACACCAAAAAAATAAATAACCCAAGGAACTGAACAGACATGGCTCAGAAGATGATATACAATGAATCAACAAATATATGATAAAATTTTCAACATTTTTAGTACTTAGAGAAATGCAAACCAAAACTACTCTAAGATTTTATGTCACACCAGTCAGAATGGCAGTTATCAAAAATACAAGCAACAATAAGTGTTGGTGAGGATGTGGGGAAAAGGCACACTCATACATTGCTGGTGGGACTGCAAATTGGTGCAACCAATATGGAAAGCAGTATAAAGATTCCTTGGAAAACTTGGGATGGAACCACCATTTGACCCAGCTATCCCACTCCTCCATCTATACCCGAAGGACTTAAGAACACCATACTACAGAGTACAGCCACATCAATGTTTATAGCAGCACAATTCACAGTCGCTAAACTGTGGAATCAAGTTAGATGTCCTTCAGTAGATAAATGGATAAATAAAATGTGATATATATATATACAATGGAATATTACTCAGTATTAAAAGAGAATAAAATCATGGCATTTGCAGGTAAATGGATGGAGTTTGAGAATATTATGCTAAGTGAAGTAAGCAAATCCCAGGAAACCAAATGCTGGATGTTTTCTCTGATATGTGGATGCTGATTCATAATAGGGATGAGCGGGGAGCATAAGGGAGGAATGGAGAAACTTTAGATAGGGCAAAGGGGAGGGAGGAGAAGGGAGGGGGAATGGGGTTAGGAAAGATGGTGGAATGAGATTGACATCATTACCCTAAGTACATGTATGAAGACATGAATGGTGTTAGTATACTTTGTGTACAACCAGAGACATGAAAAATTGTGCTATGTGTACTATGAATTGAAATGCATTCTGCTGTCATATATAATAAATTAGAATAAATTTTAAAATAAATAAATAAAATTATAGTAGTAAAAAAAAAGAATGATATTATCTGTTACTGTTATTTCTGTGCCTGGCTGAGTTTACTTAATATAATGGTCTCCAGTTCCATCCATGTTGCTGCAAATGACAGGATTTTATCTTTTTTATGGATGAATAATATCCCATCATGTATATGAACCACATTTTCTTTATCTATTCTTGACTTGATTGATACTTAGGTTGTTGGAGGATACAAAATCTACACAGAAAACCAGTAGCATTGTTATATCCAATAGCCAATTATCTGAAATAAAAATAAAGAAAAATTTACAATAGCTACAACAAATATACCTGGCAATAAGTTAAACCAGTGACATGAGAGAATTTGTACAATGATGACCACTAAACATTGATGAAAGAAATTAAACAGTATACAAAAACATTCTGTGTTCAGGGGTTGAATGAATAAGTGTTGTTAAAATGTCCATACTACCCAAAGTGATCTATAGATTCAGTGCAATCCCTATAAAAATACCAATAGTTTTCTTCACTGAACTAGAAAAAACACACCCACACACAAAATAGCCCAAACAATCCTGAGCAAAGAGAACAAAGCAGGAAATATTACACTGCCTGACTTCAAAATATTCTGCACAATATAGCATGGAATTGGCATAAAACAGACACATAGACCAATGGAAGATAATAGAGTCTAGAAGTAAACCTATGCATCTAACGCCAATTGATTTTTGACAAGTGTTAAGAACACACATTGGAGAAAAGGCAGGCTTTAAATAAACAGTGCTGGGAAATTTGGCTATCTACATATAGAATAATGAAACTAGATCCCCATCTCTCACCAGTTAGAAAAATCAACTCTAAATGGATTAAAGATAGTGTAGCTTCCTTCCTTTCTTCCTTGCTTCCATACTGCTTCTGGATTTTCTATTAGGAACTGCATATAGTCAATTGGGAAATGTTTTGTCTTCTTCAATTTTCTGGAGATTGTGAGAATTTATATTGCTTTTTTAATATTTATTTTTAGGTGTAGTTGGACACACTACCTTTATTTTATTCATTCATTTTTTTATGTGGTGCTGAGGATCAAACCCAGTGCCTGGCACATGCGAGGTGGGTGCTCTACTGCTGAGCTACAATCCCAGCTCCTGATATTACTTCTTTGTTAAATATTTGACAAAATCACCAGTGAAATTATCAAGAAATGAAGACTTTTCATAAGTTTTTAAATGATGGATTCAATTTATTCATAGTAATATAACAAGTCAGATTATCTTTTTCATGTTGGATAAGTTTTGATAGTTTGTGTTTTTCAAAGTATTGATCCATTTAATTCAAATTGTCAAATTTATGTGTGTAGAGTTATTTTTTTGTGTTATCCCCTTATTTTCCTCTTCATGGCTATAGGATCTATAGCAGTATCTTTTATTTTTCTGATTTGGGTGACTAGACAGTTCTTTATCTTTATCAGTCTTCCTAGAAGTTTACTAATTTTGTTATCTTTTCAAGGAACCAGTTTCCCCAAAACAATTTCTGACTTCCATAATTTCAAGTGACAAATACACTGTCATTTGAATTGTTGATCCTGTGATGTCTCATTTTTCTGTCTGCCTTCAAGATTTTTTTCCTTGTCTTTAGTTTTCAGGAGTTTCATTATGATGTGTCTTTTCATGTATTTCTTTGGTTCTATTGTATTTGGAATTTGCATAGCTTCTTGAATCTAGAAGACTATGTCTTTCTATAAATTGGAGGAAATTTCAGTCATTATTTCTTTAAATAGATTTTTTAATCCCATAGTCTCTTCTTCTGGAAACCCAATGATAACAAATGTTAGACCTTTCATTATTATCCTACAGGTCCTTGATTCTCTGTTTGCTCCCCTCCCCATTTTTCTCTGTTGTTCAGATAAATTTCTAGTGCTCTGACTCTCATTTCATTGACTTTTTCCTCTGTTGTTTCCAACCTTTATTGAGCCTGTCTAGTGAGATTTTAATTTTTTTTAAAGAGAGAAAGAGAGAATTTTTTAATATTTATTTTTTAGTTTTTGGTGGACTCAACATCTTTGTTTGTATGTGGTGCTGAGGATTGAACCCGGGCCGCATGCATGCCAGGCGAGCATGCTACTGCTTGAGCCACATCCCCAGCCCAAGAGAGAGATTTTAATTTTTATTTGTATTTGTTCTATAATTTCCATTCATATCTTTTTATAGAATTTATTCCCTTGCTGAAATTTTTCTTTTGTCATTCATTTCAAGATAATTTATAATTGATTGTTGAAACATTTTGTGATAGCTGTTTTAAAACAATTCAGATAATTCAACATCTGAGTCATCTCAATGTTGGCATCTACTGATTGTTCTCATTCAACTGAGATTGTCATGGTTCTTGAAGTGATGAATGGTTTTCTATTGTATCTTGAACATTTTGGCCACTATGTTAGGAAAGTCTGATTCTTACTTAATATTCTTTGTTAGTAGGCAGTCATTTTGTGTATGGTGTATAGGTCCCTATGAGGGTGGATATTCATCTCCCCCTGTACCCAGCAAAAGTGAGAAATCATTTCCACTGCCTCATTGCATATGAGTGAGGTGAAAGTTCAGCCCTACTGCCTGATTATATGGGGAAAGCAAATCACTGTCTCACATTACCTTATTCTACCTGTTGATGTTGGATGTAGGTGGGGATTGATTTATCCACTGAGTCTCACTGGCCCTAAAGTGGGTAGCAAATCAGAATGTAGGCTGGACTCTCTGGACCAACTCCTCAGCTTGTTTAGTTTCAATGATGCTTGGTAAAAGATGAAGATTCAGTTCCTTGCTGGCCTCTGCTAATAGAGCACTGGCAGTGGAATCAGAATGCTATCTGCTTCTATTCAGCATTTTCTATGTTCTTTCCACGTTTCCAAATCTTTCAATGCTTGTTTGTTGTAATATGTCCAGTATTTTTTAATTGTGAGGGGGAGGCCCTGGAAGAAATGGGATATTCCATTTTGACCAGATTCAGAAGTCAAACCTTCCTATGAGACCACTTGTTTATGCTCCTAAACTTGTAAGAATGTACCATAGCTTGGTGGAAGGAGTGATGTATTTGACCATTGCTCAGTTGCATTTCTTTTAAATGTGGCAGTATGGATACATTGGTGTGGGTAATAATGACAACAAAACTAACAGTTAAGTAATGCTTACTAACCCCAGGCACTATTCTAAGCACATCCCATTAAGGAACACATATTATAAGTTTGTAATCTCTTATTCATAAGTCAAAACTACAAAAGGCCTTGGAAACTTTGTTTATAAACTCATTTGTTGGTAAAACCTGTCCTGAAATGGCATTAGACTATTTATGGTCTTTATTTATTGCACTTAATGTGAATATATATCCATTTCACTGCAGAAATACTAATGTATTTTCCTGTGAGATATTGCCCCAGACCCCATTAGGGGTGTTAAGAAATATAGAGTATATGTACCATATTATCTTTCTAAAATCTAACATTTTCTGAATTCTGAAATGTATCTGGCCCCCAAGGGTTTTGGATAAGGGATTGTGGATTGGTTTAGCTTATGTGCCTGCCTCTAAGAGTCCATTAAGGGAACAATTTTTGCTGATACTTTAAAGCTCTTTCCAAATTATAACTGGAGTAACAAATGTGAGCACAAAAGTAAGAAAGTTAGATAAAGCCAAGTAAGTAGGTTGGGAAGTGCCCATTTTATCACCAATCCAACCTCCCTCTCAGATTATATAGGGTAAATGCCTGATCACAATGATATTAAGTACCATGACTCAGCTATTTTTTCAACAATTAAGATGAAAACTTGTACAGGTCTAGTGGTCATATTGAATGAAGAAGTATAAAAACTACTGATAGATAAACTCAGTGTCATTGTTCTATCTGTTCTTCATTCACTTTAGTTTTGTAACGTGGCAGCATAAATGAGAATTTTAATTATAATTTATTTTAAAATTAACATTAACCCACTAATATAAAGACAAGAAGTTCGCCTTACTATGCATATGTCACTAAACTAGAATCTATCTGGAAGTTCAGCTCATTTCCATCGATCTGTGTGGAGAACCATGTTCATTTTATTCATTCATTCATTCAACAAATAATTACTAAGAACCTACTCCATATAAGCCACTGGAATAGATACTGTGTGCCCAGAAATAAACAAGATAGAAATATTCTCAGATTTATCTGCCAAGCAACATCTTGAGCTCAAAGCAGAAATGAAAAAAAAGGATGTTTGTGCTGCTTCTAATTTCCTGAAGATTGAATTATTCATTCCATTAGCCAGTGAGCTCCAAAAGTATCTTATGATGTGGCATTTACACTGGGAAAAAGCATGAAAAAGAACACTTTGGTTATGGTGGTTATAGTTCTATTGATATTATGCTGTATCTTCACGTGAAAAAAGGGAAAGGGAGCAATTATCTGCCCAGTCATTGTATCACTATGGTCATTTATCACCCCCCAACCATACTTTGAAGGCCCCAACTCATTCCTAGAGTATGCAGGCCTTCTTTTTTTTAACCAGGCAATATTAATTTGACCCTCAATACAGACTTACACCTATTTCCAGGTTGTAACCCTTGCTGCACATCAAGAATCGCCTCTAGAGATTTAAAATGTCCTGTTGTTAAAGACCCACACCAGACCAATTAATTGATTCAGGGCCTCTGGGGCTACAGCCAGGAATAGACACCTCTTAAAAGATCTCAGATAGGGCTGGGAATGTGGCTCAGGCGGTAGCACGCTCGTCTGGCATGCGTGCGGCCCGGGTTTGATCCTCAGCACCACATACCAACAAAAGATGTTGTGTCTGCCAAGAACTAAGAAATAAATATTAAAAATTCTCTCTCTCTCTCTCCTCTCTCACTCTCTCTTTAAAAAAAAAGATCTCAGATAATTTGATGTTTAGTGAGGACTAAGAACCACTATAAATTTAGCCCAACCCACTGATCAAGGTTGCATAAGTCCAGTCTTGTGGACTTAATTGTTGAATTAGATTTTGTTAAGGTTCTACTTACTATGTGCCAGGCACTGGAATTAAGATCTTCACACATGTCATTTTTGTGTTATTTTTACAAAATGTTTGACTCAAGGGGTGGTTTGAGGGATGGGGGATTTTACCCCTTCTCTACTATCTCCATAAGATCCTTGAAAATAACTCCAAATAAATATATCCAGAATGAAGAAGCACACTATTTGCCACAATACTCAAGATAAACTCTGCTGGCTATTCCCTCCAACTTGACTGTGTTTAAGTCATTCTTATTTGGAAACCCAGGAGCTCCCACTTCCTCAAAACAATCCAGGGAGATAAATATTATCATCTCCATTTTGTAGTTGAGAAAACCAAATCAAAGAGTGATTGAATGATTTGCCCAAAGTTACACAATTAATATTAGAGTTCAAGCAATTTCTATTCATCAACTTTACAATTGCTAGTACAATGAACTAGATTATGTTCCTCCAAAATTCATACATTGACATTCTAAACCCCAATGTTATTATGGAGACAGGGCCTATGTGGAAGCAATTAAGGTTAAATGAGTCATAAGTCTGGGGCCTTGATTTGATAGTAGTGTCCTTACAAAAAGTGACAAGAGAAAGCTCATCCCCCCACTGTCTCTCTGCTATGTGGAGGCATAGTCAGAAAATAACTGTTCACTAGCTAGAAAGAGGGCCCTTATCAGGAACCAATCCCATTGCACCTTGATCTGAGACTACTAGCCTCCAGAACTGAGAAAATGTCTATTTAAGCTACCCAGTCTATGGTTTTTTGCTATGGAAGCCAGAATGAGTAGACTATACAGCTGGGATCGTGCTGTATTAGTTATTACTATAGACCCAGCACCTAGCACTGTACCTGCACCTGGCACCTGCTGGTTGCTCTGAGTAAGTGGAAAGACTGCAAATTTCTGATCTTTACCACTCTACACATACCCCATCCAAAGGACCAGGCCTTCCTTGAACATCTGTTCCAGTTACTGGATCTATGTCTCTCCCTTGAGCCTGTTTTCATACCTAGGACTTTGGTTGTCATGTCATTGTTGAAGAGATATAATAGCCAATCAGCCCATTTTTTTGTTCTTCCCTTGCATGTAAGCCTTAATTGAATTGTGAATTGCCAACAAGGTCAGAACTTAAGTTTCATTTTGTACTTCTGCCTCTTACCCTTTATTTGCCATTTTGTGGTTGGTTAGGGGGTAAGCCACTGGAATTTTCCCTTCCTCTTGCTTACAGCGGTAGGCTTTCTCTCCCAGGGAGTTCCAGCTTATGTCTTCTGAAGCAGCACTGCCTTCCTTAGCTTTCAATTTTGCCATGGCATCTAGGTAAGGTAATTTTGTCTTAAATGTAACCAGGGCCCAAGCATGGGATGCTGGAGCCATAATAATTCTCTGGCTCCTGTGCAGTTGGTTTTGCATTATAATAGGCACAGATGTCCTGTGGCCTCTTTAGAGGTGAAGGACTAGACTATATCAAACACTTTGCCACAGGACACCAAGGATAGGTCTCAGTAAACCCAGGAAGATCTGGGTCTTTGTGACAGAGACAGAGGCAGACATAACAGCATAAGCTCTTAGGATTTCTTCAGACTTCTGTAGTTATCCTCATAAGTGAATATGGACCTCAGCCTACCATAGCCATGTCAGCCCTCTCTGTGGGCAGTTTGCCTCAGGGGAGTCACTGCAGACAGGGCAACTATTAGGAGGAAACTGGGGATTATGTGGAACATTATACTACTTCACTCTGAAAAGGGTGTCATAGAGAGGCCATGCCTTCATGCTCGGGGATCCTACAATTCAGGTAAAACACAAGCAAATAGAATGTGGCACAAGCAAGGGTCAGCATTCACCGGCAGTCAAGAGAGTTGTTCCAAACCTTTTAGGTCACTATACTTTTCTAGCTAGTGAGCCAAGAGCAAGACATGGACTGTGTCCTTCTGTTGTGACATCATAATACCCGCCTCACTCTTGCTGACTTGTCTGCTAGGGAACAAAATTTTATTTCAAAATTTTGATATCTGTTCACAGTTTCCTGTCAATCTATCTAGACTTCTCCTGTATCTCACCAGGTTCTTCGTTGCCCCAGCACCCCTCCTCTCTCCCTCATTCAGAGCCTCCAATATCCTCTGGCACAGACATTGACTCCACTACCTACATACCAATTGCCTGTTGCTGTCATACTCTGCCAGCTGCTCTGGTTCCACTCCAGGTCTGAAGTAAAGAAAAGCAGAACACACCCAAGTGTCACCAAGTATCCCCAGACCTACCTGATCCCACTGTGTCTCTCTTGTGATGCTCCTCCGCCACCATAGCCCAGAGCAGCTAAATCACAGCCAAGAAGTCAGCCCACCAAGATTCCCTATTCCTTCGGCACAAAGACCATGTATGGAGAATGTTCTAGAATAGTGTTCCCTTTAAAGCATAGAGGCCCCACCTTATCAGAGTATCTGGCTCTGGGTCAATATGACCAGAGCACTAGCCACAGCTAACAGAACCAAAGACTGTTTATACATACCACCCCTACCAGGGAAAGTCATTACTTTCCTGGAGGCTGATTATTGGTCCCCTAGCAAGGTGCCAGAGTACCTAATCCTGAGTTATAGTTTGTGTTCTAGGGGCCAATTTCACAGACCTAAAGAAAAGGGAAGGAAGGATAGGTGGAAGGATGAAGGACTGGAAAAAAAGGAAGAATGGAATGATGTAAGGAAAGAAAGGAAAAGAGAGGGCTGGGATTGTAGCTCAGTGGTAGAGTGCTTTTCTAGCATTTGTGAGACATTGGATTTGATCCTCAGCACCACATATAAATTAGTAAAATAAAGGTCTATGAACAACTTAAAAATTATATATATATATTTCAAAGAATAGAATAGAATAGAATGTTGGACTTACACCATGACCTCTACTCTCCTATTCCCAAGCAGACACAGAGGGCTAAAGCCTCCTGAATCTTAGTCTTTCTAAGCACTTCAGGGGCTGGGCCATATCCTGCCTGTGGTTCTTCTTCTCAGTGCCAGCAGAACCCCAGGGAAGTGTTGATTCATCATCCCTGCTTTGCTGCACAGAAACATGGCTGGGAACACACACTGCAAAGCAGGTCCACAAAATCCAAGGAATCTGAGCCAACGATTGCTTGTTCATCACAAATCATCATGCAGAAATATCTTGCCTGATTCCTGCTGCTTCTTGAGTGGGTCAGTCTTTCAATGAACTTCATGGTTAGCAATAAGGCACATCATCTCATCCAACCAGAAAATGCTACCTGCTGACCTAAGGCATGTGCAGAAATCTGTAAAGAGCTGAGGACAAGGTCTACATTGAAAAAGCCCAAGAACGGGGAGTCTGAGTGGAGTCCCTGGTACAGCAAGGAGAGTGCAAGGGTCACTGGAGAAGGGGCTGTGGCTGACCAGTCAGATGGGTGGGCATGGCTAAATCAAGTCCCAAAGCATGTATCTCATACCCCAAATGGAACCTGGTTTAGCAGGGAGGAAATGCATTGTGTACAGTTTCCTCCTTGACCTCAGGGCCCAGGCCATAAATAGCAAAGCTCCACAGGACTGGCTACATAATTTTTGGGGGTCATGAAAAATGAAAATATGGAAAGGGGGACCACAGGGGGAAAGGCAACAAGTTTTTCACTACTGTTCCTACCAATCCACAGAATGACTTCAGAAATCCCTAAGCAGGTCTAGCCATTTTGGCATAACACCTTCAGAGCTATCTTTCAGTCCAGAACACAAGGCAAGAATCACTATTGATGCACATTTTTCTACCACAAATTACCACCCACCCTTATTCCTTATACATAGATAAAGCTTAAGGATGACAGAAAAGCTGTAATTCCAGGCACATGCCTCTGTACAGGCAAAAACACAGTTGCTGTATCCCAGAAAAGGGATCTCCTATACCATGTGTTCAAGACCAAACATGTTCTCCACGGTTTCTGCTATGCTACAGAGAATTAGTGTCAGAGATTGCTGTCTGGTCTTCATACTAAGTGCCCTCCCATGACAGAGGAGAGGATCTCTATGAAGGGGAATCTAATGTGGACAGGACAACAATGTTGTCTGCTATTCCTACTGTCTCATAAACTAATACCAAACCTCTCTGTCTTGGTCATTCAACCCATTATCCCTCTGGGATTCCTCCCAGACACTCAGCAAGGGAGAAGACCTCTTGATCAAAACCCCTTTTAATCAGTGCACAGTTAGTTCTATTGAAAATAGAAAATGGAAAAGCTGAGGGTATGTACAGTTCTCAGCCTCTGTAGAGAACCTAAGACAGCTGTTCAATCTCAGGCCCTCAGAAAGAAGAAATCTGCAGAGACCACAAAGTACTAGAGGCCTGTGAACTAGATTCTAGACCCTACAAGGTAGCAATATTTCTTCTACCACTTCTTGCGTTCTCTAGACCCCAGCTCCCTCTAAGTCTCCCTTTGGGTTTCTTTGTTGATCAGCCAGTAAGGGGAGATGATTTTTGACTTATTGGTGCACAACTGCTTCTACTGGAAGTAGATGGAGCTCTAGACAAATGGAAAAATTTGTGCCTGCAGAGGCACAGATTCAGCTGCCCTTTCTATGCAAGAGAGGATGAAAGGTCTGAATAGTATGATATTCTAGACTTAGGGCAGAGAGAAGAAAATAGAGTAAAGGAGTGTGGAAAGAGTATATTCATCCTTTTGTAAAGAGGATGAATTAATTTAGGAAAAGTTTGAATCTTTGTTTTCCAGTTTCTGCTTTATACTTCTCAAAGTCATGCCCACAAATCCTTTTCAAGTCTTCATTACTGCATGCCATTGAGTCATGGACAACGATTCAAGGATTAGTCTTGGCTTAATCATTTTAGAAACAAAGATTTTTGTCCCCTTGTCCATAGTAGATATGGCAGAAAGAGTAAGACATTATTTAAATTGCATACCATACTCCCTGTAAGGCCAAACATAGCTACTTTTATGCAAAGGAGAGTTAAAGAATGGGGTGAAGCAGACACCTCCAAGTACCAGCCCTGGGACAAGTGGAAGCTAGACTCTAGAAAACTCTAGAATGGCTATAGTGGCAATTTTTCATTCCAGCTTCACCAACTTATCCCCCTTTAGTACCATGGTTACTGTGATCATATATCATTTTCAAGATCTTCCAAGAGATCATCTTTGAGATTATGTAAGTAACTTTGCATATTGATGTGCAATCAAATATATGGTGTATGAGGGATCAAAAAGTTCATTTCATTGTCCTTGTACAAAACCTTGTTATACACTCTAAAAGCCAAGGGAAATTGGAACGGAGTGTGGGCGGGTGTTGTTTGGCAGCTTTTTCCTCGCTCTGCCTGTTAGCCAACCTCAGGTTCATCTGGGAAGTTCATTCCTCAGCCTCAGGTCCACTGTGGACCCCACTTAACTAAGCACCAAGGGACTCATGCTGGCATCCACGTCCACACACCCTCTTGACTGGTGTGCTATGCATTTCTGGAACAGAGCTGCCTGCTGGGCCTTATACCTCTTGAACACTTGAGTCCAAGCAGGAAGAAGGCTGGAAAGCCTGGGGGTTTCTAACAGCACTCCACTGGGAAGCCATGTCCTGGTGAGGGTGGCTTTGGAGTGATAAAATCTGGTTGTGCAGTGGACTCTTAGTCCTCACTCTCCCTGACTGCCCCTTGCTGGGGCCGAGGCCATATCCTCCCCACGGGGGACAGACAGGAGCTTGCCTCTTTGCTTTCCATGTGCTAGGCAATGCAGAGAGCTATTCACCACATCACTGGGCTGCAAGGAGAGCTTAGAGGGTGAAAACCAAGGCATCCTGAAAGCAATACAAGAAAAAGAAAATGTGAGCTCAAGCTTAATTACAAATTCACAGTGTCACAGTCATTTGTTTTGCTTGTCAGGAATCCATGGTCCACTTATTATTTTTGTGCATCTCCAGAGCTTTAAACTGTGTTTATTAGTCACAACTCTTAGCTCAGCTCATCTACATGTTTATTTTTCTATGGATGATATTTCGTTTGTGTTTCACGGTGTATGATGTTTTATTATTCAGGTCCTCTGCAGTTTTGCTAGAAATATGTTTTAGACACCTAAATAACAGTAATGAAAACACCATGGACATGATCCCTAGAATCTGGAAGTCTGTCTTCCAAGAAACAACTGTCCTGGAGGTAAACAAAGCCCAAGAAAGTCATTCTTCTCTTGTACCAGACTGTAAAGGCTTTGCATGGCCTGGAAGAGAGACAGTGTTGATGCTATCATATCTGAAACTATGGAATCTTGTCTCCATTCATAGGACCACAGGTTTCCCACCTATGCATTTGGTCCCACCCTCTAGTCCATATGACCAGTCTTGGCTTTTTGAAAAGGGACGTATGAGGAGGTCTAGGTTGGTATTCTGGGCTCAGGTTAAACTACCTTTCTTACTTTTATGACTCTGTCTTTGCATTTAATTTAGATGATAATCCCTATTTTTTAAGCTTTTCTGAACTTGGACCCAAGTCTTTCTTCTGATAATTTACAAAATATACTTTATCTCCCTCTCAAGATGGGAAGTTGTTGGAAACTAGTGTTGGATAAAACATAGGGAGGAGTGTTACTGTGAGGTTCTGGAAGAATCCCTTGAAGCAACTAAGGGTCATTGATCTTCATGCTCCCCATGCCATATATTCCATACTGTCCAATTTATATTCTTCTATTTTCTCCTGGAGTCAGTATAGAAGCTCTAGTTGCTTAGCCATATTGTCTAATGCCCTCCTCAATATAGGACTCACTTACAGCAACAAGGCAGGATCCAGCCAGTCAGAACTGCCCACCAGGTCCTGGAAGGTTCCAAATTAGTTCCAAAGGAATCTTAGTTTAAGATCATCCAGAAAGGTCAGGGTCCTTGAGAGTGGAACAGCCACACCTGTTCCTAAATTGTGCATGAGGTGCCTCCACAGAAAAGGGCTGCTCCAGAACTGACCCATTAGCAGCTTTAATTATTTGTATCTGATTTTGTTCTGCTTCCATTTTGTCTTTATGGTTCCTCCTTTTCTGTCTGGTCTTGTAGATGAATAAAAAGAAAATGGAGCTTGATACTAAAAAGCTCTTGATTTGAATTCTGACTCTTCCACTTACAGATGTGTCTGACCTTAAGCAAATCCCTTTGCCTTCTGAACCGTATATCCTTTGCCTCTAAAATGCAAAAAGAATGTAATTTACCTGTCATAGATGTCTCCAAATTAAATTAAAGAATATATATCACCAAGCATATAGTAGGTATATATATAATATCTGGTAGCTGTTATTCTATCTCAAGTCAGGCCATTGACGTAGTACCTATTCCTCCTAAATATAAGACTTGTGTGATCTAAGAAGAGGACAAAGAAAAATTAATTTAATGCTTTTCATATTTGAACCTAGCTACTAATTTATTTTAGCAAGGACATTTCCCTTCACAACCAAGTGGATTATCTCCCCCAGCAGATAGCTCTAGAAAACAGGCCATTTTCCCCCTCTTTCCACATATTTATTGGTGCATTATAGTTATACATAATGATAGGATTTTTTTCAAATATTTGAAACAGAACTTTTAATCACAACTGGGCCCTAGGAACCTCTTTCTGAAGCCCCTCCTCATCTAGTTCCTCACTATATTCCAATAAACACTGCTTATACTGGGCCAGACAGGACAATAGTGGGACAGAAAAGCAAAACAGGATCAGGTCTCAAAACTAAGTAAGATTTGGAGATAGTGTGGTCAAAGAGGAGATGTGGGGATGCTGGGGTTGTGGCTTGGTGGTAGAGCACTTGCCTAGCATGTGTGAGGCACTGGGTTCAATCCTCAGCACCACATACGTTAATTAATTAATTAATTTTAAAAAATAAAATGAAGTATGGGCAGGTTAAAGTGATGCTCATAAATCATTCCAGGAACATTGTCAGTCTGTAATGAGGTACCCTTAGGTATGGTTCAGTATACTTTTGTATGTGTGTATGTGTATTATTGATGATAGTACCCAGGACATTGTACATGCCAGGCAAGTGCTGTATCACTAAGCTTTTTTTTTTAAAGAGAGAGAGAGAGAGAGAGAGAGAGAGAGAGAGAGAGAGAGAGAGAGAGAGAGAGAGAGAATTTTTTAATATTTGTTAGTTTTTGGCACACACAACATCTTTGTTTGCATGTGGTGCTGAGGATTGAACCCAGGCCGCACGCACGCCAGGTGAGCGCCCTACCGCTTGAGCCACATCCCCAGCCCTGTATCACTAAGCTTTAACCCCTGTATCACAAAAGCTTTAAATGTGCTTTTTATCACTAGCACATTTCTTAAGGGACATAGTGTTCCCTGTATGTTTTTGTAGTAGCCAAGCTGACCTGGGCATCACTTTAATTCACTGCAGTACATAGCCCAACCACAAGTGTAAGTAAGTGTGGCAGTTTGTACCCCTAAATTGCCAATCAAAATATATGAGAATGCTCCCTGGATATCTGGTGTGAGGTTGCAAAGACAGGGTCCAGATCACTCACTCTCCTGCTAAAATATTTGAAATAAAAAAATTTATTGCATGTTGAATGAGGTACAAACTCATCCCGTAACATTTGTATATTTTCCACAAGGCAACCTAAATCTACTTTGCCAAGATTATTTCACCTTGTTTCCCTATTCACACCCACACTTTAGCAAAACTGGATTGTCATTTCCTAAACAAACCCCATAGACTCCCACATTTGTGTCTTTTCAATTTATTTTTACTTTTGATTTCTTCTCTGGCCCCCACTTAAATCCTTCACAGTTCATCTAAAAAAAATGGACCCTGCCAGGAATCCTTTCCTGAACCCTCAACCCTCCTCCTACTTGGTGTTAACTTCTTTTGAAGCACAAAAAAAAAAAAGAATTTCATTTCCATCTTGTTTATGGCATGGATTCTAGCTGGAGCCTAGGTTGTGGCCCTTGTCCAGATTTAGAAACACTAAGGGAATGGTGGGAGTGAGGGCCTCCCAAGAGAAAAAGCCTCCTAAGAGGGAGGTAATGACAAAGTCTCCTAAGGGGAGGTGAATCAGACACAACCCAAGTCTACAATAGGAAGCAGCCATTTGTAGCACAATATGATGACCACTACCTGAATCTGGCTCCAGCCTAGCCTCCTTGGATGTATGCCTGTGCTCCATTAGGGTATATCGTCACCTCGATGAAGAAGTCTCATGGCAGCAAAATAAATGGCATCCCACCCTTCTCTTCCCAAAATTGATCACTGAATTCAACAGTATAAATGATGTCTAAAGGCCCAGGGTGGTCCCAATGGGGCCAAATTGTAGAAAAGGCACAAGTGTGCTACTCTAAGAGGATACTTTCCTCAGAGATAGAAGCAGTTCAGTTCACTGGAAGGAGGTACATGCTTTCATTTTGGACTCCTGGTGGATACTCTCTAAGGCAAGAGCTGTATCTAAGCCACTGAAGAGTCAGGGTACTCATGGATCTGTGTAGTTTATCTTTAGGATATCTCTGGCCTGAATCTGACAGAATACCAGATTACATCTTGAGAAACCATCTTGAAGATGGATTAATATGGCATTCTATGCTGGAAATAGTCAAAGCTAGTGGCTTGGTTGTGGTAGTAGTTAGGAGCCCAAACTCCTAGAACTTGATAACTTGATTTGCTCTGTATTTTAGCTTCTTCATATATAAATGGCAATAATAGAGTCAGTCAACTGAGAACAATAAGTGGGACCTCCTTGATGTCAGCAATTGTGACGTCCATTTCAAGAAGACTAAGTTGCCAATCACTCAGTAGACTGAATTTTAAAAAATCACAGGACGAGTTATGATTATGTGGATACGTGGAAGTAACCCTAGAGATTCTTGGTGCTGTTTAAAGAGAAGCATCATTATAATTCTTTCTAGGAAAAAAATAGGGGAGGGGGTTGTTTTAGTCATCATTTTTGCTGCTGTGACTAAAAGATCTGGCCAGCACAATTGTACAGGAGGAAACGTTTATTTGAAGGTTCATAGTTTCAGAGGTCTTAGTCCATAGACTGTGTACTATTCCAGTGTCTTATGGCTGTATACTATTCCAGTGTCTTAAAAATATTTTGTATGCTATTCCTCAGAGCTCAAGATGAAGCAGAACATCATGGTGGAAGAGTGTGGCAGAGGGAAGCAGCTCACATGATGATCAGGAGACTCCACTCCCCAGATACAAAATGTCTACGTCATAGCCACACCCCCAATGCCCACCTCCTCCAGCCACACCCCGCCTGCCTCCAGTTACCACACAGTTAATCCTATCAGGAATTGATTCACTGATTAGGTTAAGGCTATGACACCATCATTTCTCCTCCAAACTTTCTTGCACTGTCTCACATGTGAGCTTTTGGAGGACATCTCACAACCAAACCCAAACAGGGGCCCTCAATGCTGTTGTAAGTTGGATATTGATGGATAAAAGAACTAATTTTTAACTTGCAGCCTTATAATACTTTGTCATACTGGAAGTGCCCAGAAGACCAGAGGAGAGAAATTGCTATGCTTGGTGAAATAGTGGGAAAAAGCTATTAGACCTGGCAGAGTGGCATGGAGACTGTAGGGCAGAGTGTAGGGCCTCCCAGTGGAACAGCAACAGTGCAGGGAGGAATACCTTCGCTTATCATCACAGGGGAAACCCTATGACAGAACCCTAAGCATTCAATAATTGCCACTGACTCTAATAAAACTTTAGCCCAAAACTACAGACAAGGATTGACAAGAAGCTAAACACTCCATGTGAACAAGTGTGTGCTGAAGCCAGAGAAATTCATATTTTATGGTTGTTTGTGTCCTTTCCTTTTCTCCTTCATTAAGATCTTTGAGAGCAGGTGCTAAAAGTCTTCTCATCTTTCTCTGAAGAGCATGAATTCTATTCCTGACAGAATGCTGTGATACTGCTATGTCTTACCTCTATCCTCCAGTGGCACCTTGTCCCCAGCTTACATTTTCCCACATTTTTTTCAGCTTCACTGACGTATAATTTAAATATCATGAATTCACCTATTTTAAGTGTAGAGTGTGAATTTTAATAAATGTATACAATTATACACCCATCACCAAACTACATAGCTTGAGAGTACTTCCATCATCCCTAAATTTTCCATGTTCACCCTAGCAGTCATCCCTGCCCCAAACTGCAGACCTAAGTAACCACTGATATGCTATCCATCACTTACAGTTTTGTCTTTTCTAGACATATTATATTAAGGAATCATATAGTAGGTCTGATGTCTTTCATTGCATATGTTTAGGATGCATCCATATGGTAACACATAGCAAATTTGTCATTTTTATGGCTATATAGTATTCCAGTCTTAATAAATATTTTGTATACTCATTTTCTAACTGATGGACTTTTGGGTTACTTACAATTTGTTTTTATGAAGAACACTTCCATATACATCTGTATACTAGTCTTTGTGTCAAGATATGCTTATGCTTTCATTTATTTGGGATAGATAGATGTCTAGGAGTGACATTGTGGAACCACACGTCAAATGTCTTTTCTTCATTGGTTTGAAGCATCTTAATGGTTTTAACAAGTATGAGGCTGAAAGTAATTCATGTGGGAATGGAAAACATGATTGAGTGTGTGAGAAAAAAATTCTGGAAAAGAAAGAAGATTAATGAGAAGAGAGACAGAAATGCATTAAGAGATGAATTCATCTACTTCATAATTTGTACCTCAATATTCAAAAAGTCTAAACGTTTTATCTAATTCAAAATTCTAACAACCTGTTATAATCATAGAATTTCACATTAATCACAGTATGTAAGATTAGGTATGTGGAGGTGGACAAAGGTGGAGATAAAGGCATCTATCAATCACCTAAAACTAGGAATGGCCTGCATGAATGTCCACTTTCAGGAAACCTTAGGTTTAATCATGGTAAGAATTTGCCTTCAACAAAAAACTCCACTTAAAGGATTCAATTGGAATTTCTATTCTTAATACAGTCCACCATTGCAATTTGTATTTATTTTACTTGTTCTCTGTAGAGACCATTCTGAATAGTAATGTCAGTATATGAAACTGTACTAATAAAGCAAGAAAATTGGGGGCAAGAAATTATGAAGGAGAACAGAACTCTGTGACAATAGGAATCACTATTACATAGATCCAAATACACCCACAAGTCAAATTGTATCCTCTTAAAATTAATAAAACCCAGTTGATTTTATGAAAATTCATCCTGTTTCCTAGCAAAAGAGTATAAAAGAAGGATCCTCTATAATGAGAGTCTTAGAAACTGAAAATTCTAGTTATTTTTTCAGTCTCAAGTATACAAGGAGTTTCTGTGCTTGTGTCAGAGGCAAAAGGTTTATCCTGTTCATCTTTTCCCATTAGTAAGATCACTCCAAGCCTCCCTCATCCATTTGAGCAGAGCTACCCAAAAGTTCAGCAAATCTGGCTTACCAGGGATGGAGATCCATAGAGGAGGGTCACCTCCTAGAAGATTTTTGGCACATTGATCACCTCATACAATGTGTTTTTCTTCAATGAAGATCCATAGAAATATTCCTTCAACCCAATATATAGAGAAAGTATAATTCTCTTGCATAAACTGGATTACTTTGATCCTAAATAAGTGGTTCTCAGAGTGTGGTTCCTGACCAGCAGCAACAACATCACCTGGGAATTTATGGGAAATGTACAAGTTTGGTCCCACTCCAGACCTACCAAATTAGAAACTCTGGATACAGGACTCAGCAATCCCTGTTTTGATAAAAGCCTTCCTAGTAATTCTGATGGAAGCTAAAATTTCTCCTTTTTAACTGTTGGCTTAGAAACTTGGAGCCATATTTGTAACTCTCTCTAGCTCACTTTATAACTGTTCTCTCCACCGTCTTGGAAGTAGAGAAGGGTATTTCAGAATCCCTATGTCCCTAGCTCCCTGGAAATTCAAAAAAAGATTTTGACAACATGAACTGACTAAACTAGGAAAAACCAGGAAATCCAACTTCAGGAAACTACTAATTTATTTGTTCAAAATGCAATATGTCTTTGAGTTAAAAGCTACATTAGGATTGTTTTTCAATTGTTTAATCTGTAACCAAGTTGTTGGTTTTGAAAAGCCTGGATGATAATGTTGACCAGTTATGTTCTAAAATTAAAAAAAAAGGACTTCATCATTTTGTGTAGCCTAAGTACTCCACAATCTTAATTACAAATGATTAACTAGGTGTAGTTAAGTTTTGTGGGTGAATTATCTATCATGAATGGCTGATTAGCTGGGAAATCTTTGGTTCTTGGGTTAATAAAACATGCAGAAAATCTAAGTCTACGATGCCAAATGAGAAAATATGGCTCATTGACAAGAACTGAGTGTTTTTAGCTCCTGTCACTGATTTTTTAACCATTTAGAAGCCAGAAATAAGTAGGAGAACAGAACAGAACACAATGGAAAGAAAATCCAATACAGAATGTGCATGAGACCTTGGATCAGATGCTTTCCCACTTTGTACCTTATTTCTGTCTCTGCAAAATGAGAGCATTTGCTTTCATCATCCCTAAGGTCACTTCCATTTCTGATATTTTGAAAATCTGGAATTCCAGGGATCCAAGACACACAACCCCACCACTTCAATACTGCAGCTCTCTCCTGACCTCTGCCTGATCAGAGGAAGAAGGGGAAGGCAAAGGACCTTGATGGCTGCGACCTGCTAAGAGCATCACTGAGATCTTGGGAATTCAGTTGATTTCAGAAATCACATGTCAGCATTTGTTCCTTAGAAAACAGTGCTGTGTGAATATCAGCTGTGGTGTGAATTGGGAGATACTGTTCACTCTTTGCTAAATAATATGCAGGAATCCCGGAGGAAGTTCATAATTAGTTTAGTGAGAATAAGATGTGAACTCTAGAGATCCTTTCTTGGGGGAGGGGGTGGTTAGAGATAATCTTAAAGAGCCTGCTCAGTGCATAAAACTCCTTGAGCATATGTACTGAAAAACGTGGGGATTGAGGCTTATGCAAATACTCCCTTACCCCATCCTCATCAAAAGCACATATTTAACTGAATAATTTGAACTGTGGAGATGATTCTGTAAAGGGAGGAGGATAGGTATGGTTTAGGGTCTCAAATTAACTAGGTCACCTATATAATTCATCCATTTTGCTCAGTGCAATTTATTGAACCTAATTCATCAGTATAAAGAGCAGCCTGTTTGCTTCTCCCCTTCATCAACTAGCTAAATAATTTGCTGTTTTTCATTGCACTTTCTAGAATAATTTCTAATATGGTTATACTTATAAATATCTTACTATGCCAAGTTTCTTCTAAAACAATATCCATTGAGTTTGATAGTTTCAGAGAATATTTTTGTGGCAGGTTTTATTATTAGCTGCCCTCAAACTGCTGGCATCTAATTCTCAAGCACCCCCCCCCCCGATTTTCTGTAAAAGGGGGCTTTTCTTGCTGGGACTTAATTTTCTATTTCCTTCAATTGATGTAAACATCACATACCTTCCCCTCACCTCTGGAGTAATCTATGGCATATCCTTGTCTGAAGATAATGATTTTCATTCTAACAAATCCTATTGTATCAGGATCTCAAGTGGTGGTGTTCTGTATTATTTCGTTTGGGAATAAGTCCAGGTAATTTTAACCATTTTAAGAGAGAGAATCCCTAAACAGTTCTTTTTTGAAATGTGGTATTAAAACAAATGGTAAATTTTTTTCTATTAGGACATTTAGCCACAAAGCAACTGGTAGTTTGCCTAGATTTTTCATCTTTTAAAGATTGCCTTGAAATGGTGCAGCACAGCCAGGGAATATGCAAAGTTAGGAATAACCATATGTCAGAGCTAGGTATGAAGCCTGGGTTACCTGAATTATTGCTTCTTGGAGGTGATATAAGCCCTGCCAAGGTATGAAGGATTTGTTGCTTGAGCACCTCTCTGACATTAAATCTTGCAGAGTGGGTTCAAGTTTTGTGCTTCAGGGGGACTCCTACACTTATTTTTCATGTAAAACAAAATGCATTAGACTACCATGTGCTTGTAGAGGGGTAAGTGATGTTTTTTTTAGGAAAAAATCGCCAAGGTCAATACAGACCTGGTGGTTAGATATAAGGTCAGGGTGAGTCTAATAAACAATAAGATGACTTAATTAAGCTAATTAATCAAAGGATTACCCAACAGGGAGGAATAAGCAACTGCAGAGCATTTCCTCAGCCCCCTCCCTCCCCTTATGTCACAGGAACACCAATAAGACTCCTCCATCCTCCACCTCCCACTCTCTAGTGCCAGATTGGTAAGCGCTTAGCCAAGCATGCTGGGAGTCACAGAACAACTGAAGGGAAGGAGTATCCGGATGTCTTGGATTTTCTTTCCATTCTGTTCTGTTCTGTTCTCCTAATACCACCTCATTGCTAGACGTAGGTAGGCACTGGGCATGACAATCAACTACATTTGAACTGAGCAGATGAAATATTGAAGACACAGCCAGTCTCCAGGAGAAATGTCTCAAAGGCAGCCTCAGTCACCTAATGAGACTTTAATTTCAATCACAAATGACACAGAATCATCAAGCTCTGTCGTTTCCAACGATACCACAAATAAAGCACGGACCGGAGACAACTCTCCAGGAATAGAAGCACTGTGTGCCATCTATATCACTTATGCTGTGATCATTTCAGTGGGCATCCTTGGAAATGCTATTCTCATCAAAGTCTTTTTCAAGACCAAATCCATGCAAACAGTTCCAAATATTTTCATCACCAGCCTGGCTTTTGGAGATCTTTTACTTCTGCTGACTTGTGTGCCAGTGGATGCAACCCACTACCTTGCAGAGGGATGGCTGTTCGGAAGAATTGGTTGTAAGGTGCTCTCTTTCATCCGGCTCACTTCTGTTGGTGTGTCGGTGTTCACATTAACAATTCTCAGCGCTGACAGGTGAGTTTCTTTTCTCTGTTTTATTTGCAAGGATGTGGATTTAGGTAAAAAGAAGGAAAAGCCTGTGCTTAGCATTTACTAGCTTTTATTCTGCTTTTCTCACGCTCTGTAACCTGGATGTAAGATTGGAAAATCTGGTGGCATTTTAAATGAAAGTTGGTGTAAAAATGTTAACATTCCGGCATTAGCATCTGGGGAGACGATGAAAATATATGCTTCAGGGGAATTTATTTTCTTTGAAGTGTAATTATTTGCTTGAAAGAATACCGAATAGTGTTTTTATTTTCCTCCGGCTTATTAAGTAAGGCAAATTGTTGCAGGTGTAAAAGAAAAAAACATGCTTTATACATTAGTGCAGCCTAGTGGTACAATATAGGCAACATGAAAACATCGGCATAGGTGTGAAATCCACCACATATGCATTACTGTATACCGGAAGGAAGGTAAAGAGATAACATGCAGCTAATTTATTTGAAATTCAACAAACTAGCTAGTGACAGAAAAACGGTGAGGTTTTCAACTCCCTGATAACTCAGTGTAATTTCATCACTTAATTCTATTAGTTTTCTCCATAGGCATTCAGTGACATTTTCATTTCCAGAGAAATAAATTAATCCTGATTGACTTTCGGAGCTTTATGGAGAGAGTGTGTGAGAACCTCTCACCATCAGGGTGTTTGGACTCTTGTGTTAGGATGTTTTCAGTCTAAGTACCGTGTTTTTCTGTGTTCCTATTGTAGAATGATAACTGTGAAAGCATGAAAAAAAATTGAGTCTCCAAATGTTAAAAGTGGTGTTTAAAAAGCCTGCAAGAAGCCTGTAAGTAACCAAAGCCTGGCAGTACCAGAAGGAATAGCGTCTTCCGATTCTGGCATCTGAGAGGAGGAAAAGCTTTCCTCCGAGTCTTTTTTGGATTTTTGCTTTGACTAGTCTTATATTCTGTTTGAGGGCAGACTCACATAAAGGCTATATATTTTAAAGTGGATTTGTCCCAATGAGGAGGCACTTGTACAGGCACAGGTCTTTGGATTTCACTCTTTCCTTGTCCTAAATCTCCCTACTCCATCCATCAGTTTAGGCAACAAAGTAGCACTTATGAATGGAGAAGAAATTAACCCTCACCTCTTTACTGCTGTAAGTCCCTGGAATTCTTTTCTAGAGAGATTGAAGACAGCTCACTCATGAAGAAAAGAGTTAATTCAGTTTAACATGAGTCACTTATAAAGAAGGAATTCTTTTAGAACACTTAAGGCAATACAGAGGTAGTGAATTATTCTCAATCACACATAAAATCATAGTGAAAAATATTTGTTCTAAATAGAGAGTCTAGATGTAAAATTGCAAATCTGCAATATCTCATAGGAGTGAATAAGGGAATAGCTGATTAGCATAAATATAAAATCCTGGGGTGTATTATGTGTCTTTGAAACCGTAACCAATTCTAGTCAGTTAATGTTGATTTGTTTACACACACAGAACTGGATGACTGCTAAGGTCACTTCTAACCCTAAGAGTCTATAATGTTGGTGTTTATGTTAACCCTTGCTTTTGCTTATGTGTTTCTAGATACAAAGCAGTTGTGAAGCCACTTGAGCGACAGCCCTCCAATGCCATCCTGAAGACTTGTGCAAAAGCTGGCTGCATCTGGATCGTGTCTATGATATTTGCTCTACCAGAGGCTATCTTTTCAAATGTGTATACTTTTCGAGATCCTGACAAAAATACAACATATGAATCATGTGCCTCTTACCCTGTCTCTGAAAGGCTCCTGCAAGAAATACATTCTCTGTTGTGCTTCTTAGTGTTCTACATTATTCCACTCTCAATTATCTCTGTCTATTATTCTTTGATTGCTAGGACTCTTTACAAAAGCACCTTGAACATACCTACTGAGGAACAAAGCCATGCCCGCAAACAGGTATGTATTAATTGGCAGTCATACAAATAGTTTGAATTTACATCCAAAATTCCTCCTTCTGCAACTGTGTATTTACCTGTGCATAAATTCAGTAGCAGTATTTTTGTTATGACTGTGGTTTTAATACTAACCCTATCACATATTAGCTGAGTAATCTTGAGCAAGCTACTTAACATCTCTGAGCTTTGATTTCCTTATCTGTAAAAAGTAAACAAGGACTAGATGATATGGACGAAACACTTAGCATAGCTACTTGTGCAGAGTATGAATTAAATAAATGGTGGAATTATTATTATTAATAGAGAGGGGACAGCTGAAATTTGTGAAGAGCTAAAATCCCATGGAATAATGAGGAACATCACATAAGGTGAGATTATAAAGAAAAGCATATTTTGTTTTAGACAATGTAACAGAATAATAGAAATGCACAGAATTGTAGAACTGGCAAGAACCCATAACATTATTCAATGCAAACCATTTACACACAGATGAGCAAACTGCGGTGGGGTCGGGGGGCAGCTGGATGAAAAGGCAGTGGCAAGAGAACACAGTGACTAACAGAAGCTTAATTAAAACCTTTTTGCCAGAGCCAGGTGTAGTCTCCTCATATAAATATGGACAGAAGAAAATAGATACTGCCAAAATATAGTTTCATAGGGTTTCTACCCTTGGGACACAGGGAGGTAATTCCATTTACCTTCTGATCTGTATGAGGAGAGTTGTGCCTTTTGGGGGAGCTAGTTCATTCAGTTAGTTATACAGTGGTGCTCAGAGGCTTAAATTGCATTTTTAATGCTTTGTGAAACAGTTAACTTTGTTCTGACTGTGACAAAAGGGTTAACTTCACTTAATCTGGTTAATTTCTCTTTTAAATAAATGTGCATATTATTATTATTATTATTATTATTATTATTATTATATATTAAAGCTGGCACATTTGGTTTTAGTCCTTTGACTATATGGTTAAACTTCATATAGACAAATAACACCCCCCCATTTTGGTACTGGGAATCAAATCTGGGGCTTTGCATATGCTAGCAAAGCACTCTACCATTGAGCCATACCACCAGCCCTTAGAGACTTTTTGGATACCAACATGACAACATTCATGAATCCTAGAAGATTATTCTAACCTTGTCAGCCTCTGCTGATGTAGCATAAGCAGTTTTGTATAGTGTCTTTCCTGGGTTTTAATTAAATGAAATTGCTGGGAATTCCACCACACTCCTTGAGTTAACTGGAGACGTCCTAGAGTATCTTTAAATCAGGGGCCAGTGGGAGATCTCTGAAATAAGAGTTAATGAGACCAAGATCACGGGTAAACATGCCAATTAACTTGCCAGTATTCTGTAGCCACAGGCTGACTTCTGGCACATCCCAGACAGTTAGCTCACACCACATGTTCAGAGGGAGACCAGTTTGTTAATTGTAAATTTCTGTGTAAATCTATAGAGACTGGCTTGAAAAAAATCTCTGCCAGCTAAATGATTCTTTTGTGTCATTTTTCTTCCCCCCTGTAGATTGAATCCCGGAAGAGAATTGCCAAAACGGTACTGGTGCTGGTGGCTCTGTTTGCTCTCTGCTGGTTGCCGAATCACCTACTGTATCTCTACCACTCATTCACTTACCAAAACTATGTAGATCCTTCTGCCATCCATTTTATTGTCACCATTTTCTCTCGGGTGCTGGCTTTTAGCAATTCTTGTGTAAACCCCTTTGCTCTCTACTGGCTGAGCAAAACCTTCCAGAAGCATTTTAAAGCTCAGCTTTTCTGCTGCAAGGCAGAGCTGTCTGAACCTTCTCCTGCTGCTACCCCTCTTAACAATCTGGCTGTGATGGGAAGGGTCCCAGTTCCTGGCACTGGGAGCACACAGGTGTCTGAAATTAGTGTGGCCCTGTTCAGTGGGTGCAGCATGAAGAAGGAAGAGGACACAGTCTAGCTTTTCAATTAAAAATGGTGTTTTTCCTCCCAAAGTGTGTATCCAACTCTAAGCTGTGAATAGGTGTATGGTGTCCAGATTTTTGTTGTTTGTGAATTGTGTTGGAATCTTAGGAGTGAAGGATTCCTATCAATGAGAGATGAATCATGATTTTCTTCAAAGTACAAACAGTAATGCCTTTGGCCTGTCTAAATAAAATCAAGACCGTTAAGTATAGAAAAATGCTTTTGCATATGCCAGTGAATGTAAGGGAGGCTGAACAGGAGGGAAGGCAAAAGAAACAAGATCAAACTTAAAAAACCCACTGTTTCCACTGCTTCTCTGATGCTTAGAATTTCTCACACTCATGTGATTGTCATAAAATTGTGTTTGTGTTTATAATGTGGTATAAACATAGCAACTACAATTGTAATTTGTGTATGAAAAGGAGATCTAAAAGAGACAAAATGTCTCTTAAGCAGTTTTCTTAAAAAAAAAAAAAAACATCTTCACAGAGTGACTGCCCTTTTCCATTAGTCTCTATCTCATTATAAATCTGTGCAATTGACATGTAAATGCTTGGGGGTGAATACTGAGTAAGGGTCTGGAGCCGATGATTGCTTTACTGGGTCAACACTTAACTGACTGTGCTTCTACTTACAACTATCATCGATTAATAACTGGGCAAAGTTATTTTCCACAAGTATTTTTAAGAATTAACCTTATTCACAGGCAGAAGAATAAATGGACATGTTTTATGGTGTCATTAAGGGACCCTGTCAAAACATCTGCAATCCTGCCAGTGTCTGAAATTCTTCCTTTAAGGAAACTGATTTCCTCCTGGTAAGCAGTGCCCTCTTTCTAAAAACATGTAGAAGTACCACACAGAAATCCCTAACACCTGGATGTGCAATCATCATCAGATCATTTTCTTGCTTGATTTTATTAAACTCAAAGGGTGCCTAAGTCCTGTAAGAGTATGACATAATTAATCTGTGTCCCTGGAAATCAGATGGAAGAATCTGATCTTCTATCCTCTGCTCTTACTTGCTACCACAATAAGCTTGTTACTGTCATTTTAAAAACTGTTGTCAATAGATTTGTCAGGTGTAGATTTGTGGTTTCAGAAAATGTATTCTCAGAAGTAAATTAAAGCTTATGTTTATCACTATAGATAGTTAAATTTGTATTTAAAAAAAACTCGAATTTTGAGTGTGCTTTCGGTAGTTTTGAGCTTTCTTTAAATGGCTTGTGTAGTTGTGAACTTTTGCTAATGATGTGGCTCAAAAAGGGGATATATATCAACAATAGACTAAATTTCTGTAAAACTGGTTTACTTAAAGTGGGGGTGCTGATATTGTATTAATATTGTTTTAAAGTTGACATTGTAATCAGCAGGGGAAACAAATATGAAATAAAAGTTTGAAATGGCTTTGTGTAATTCATATTTTAAAAACAGCATTTCTGGCAGAATATAACTAAGAACACATTTTAACTCCAAGTCACATAACTCCAAAATATTACCATTTTCCTCACTTTGAGTAAAAGTTACATATTTACTAAGCATAACATTTTAGAAACAATAAAAGTACCAGGTTACAAAAGCCAAGAGAACATTTTAGTAGTTCATAAAACCAGAGATCACAGAAATGTCTTTATTTTCATTCTTAGTAATCCCCAAGTGAGTATCTGATACAAAATAATTTCCTAAATAGTTTTATAGGGGGTCAACCTCCTCCTATCCCTAGCTGGAGAATTGGAGTTAAAATTCATCGCTTTGTTTTGATTTTTTTCAGAGGAGGTAGTCTCTCTTTTAACAGATTTTGTCAGAGGTAACCTTACAAGTAGGCCACAATATCCACAATTTCTTTCACACTACTGCTTATCATACCATAAATGTTCCTATGGAAGATTTCATTTCTTTGGAGAGAGCCCTAGATAGTGGAGAAGTGGGACATGTGCCCAACAAACTTCATGTATGTTTCAATTTTGCTCAGTCTTCCCTCACCCAAGATCTAGGATATGGACTATAATAATACACTATAAATCATGAAAACATAGTCCAAAATTAGGTATAACCAAAATAATGTTCATCAGGAAAGTCTGTCATAAAAGTTCAAAGTGTTACATTTAACACTGGTGTGCCTGCTGCAAAGAATTTCTGCAATTTGAACCATCTTAGGTCAAGGATCCATCAATCTGTCAGAAGGAAGTCTTTTTATTTCTACTAAGTCTTGAGATTACAGGGTATGGGGACAAGAACATTCCTGAACAGAACGGGCTTGAAGAGGCTATTTTTACAAAATATAGTTTGATATAGTTCCTTAACTTTCCAGAAAGAGTTCCTAGGCTAGAGAGGTGACTTTTCTGGCCAAGGATTCTCTATTTTGGTAAATTCATGTATTT
The DNA here is from genome assembly GCF_045843805.1 of Urocitellus parryii. Taxonomy (NCBI): domain Eukaryota; kingdom Metazoa; phylum Chordata; class Mammalia; order Rodentia; family Sciuridae; genus Urocitellus; species Urocitellus parryii. The sequence continues at coordinate 16,350,056 of NC_135547.1, read as the reverse complement.
CTATTTACCACAAAGGCTGTGTTCTATTAGGCCAGGAGTACCACACGATCACCCCTTTCAGAGGTCAGAGAGAGGAGGATGAAGCAACTATTCAGAGAGAAGCTGGCTATTTAGATTCCTCTTCCTAAGCTCAGCAATATCTATGTGACCCATGTCCATTGTGCTCTGGAGTTTCAGGAGCTACCACCTATCTTCATAGACTCCCGTTTTACTTGTTACTTTGAGTGTTTCTGTGACTTGCAAAAATTTTTTTAAAAAAAAAATACAGGTTGCAAAGAGAGATGTTTCCAGATCACCTGTTACTAGGAGTTATTCTGTACAAATAGAAAAAGCACAAAGAGGAACCTGGCCTCATAGACCACAGCAACTGTCAGGAAAGAGAATGGCATCATAGGTACAAATGTGCTTAGCTCCCAATTCCACTGCTCAATTATTATCAGGTATCAGTAACTAATGCTGCTTCAGTTGCTCCTTTTACCTTCTGAGTCTCCTTGCTTCTGCTCTAGTCTGACACCCATGTGTTCTATACTCAATCTTCCTGGGGGAAGCTCTTATTGACAACCGAACCCAGTCTAAAACCATTGCTACCCAACCTGCCAGGTCACCCCACAGACCTCTGGGTAGTCTTTGGGCCAGGGTGGCTGGGTGACATGGGACTTAGGCATAAGGAATATGCGCCTGCTTGTGAAGGGCTTGGGTGTACAGCAGGCACTCACTGTCATGTGCAGCAGGGTAAGGAGCATATAATCACCTATACTATAAATTCAGGAATGAAACAGGAGCCCAATAACACTGCTGGAAACAGCTATATACAATTTTTGGATCTAGGAAGAAACCTTTAGCAATATTTAAAGGAGTCTAAAAAAAAACCCATATAAAATGCATGGAAATTCAGTTCACTAATTGTTCTTACCAGAAAAGAGTTTCATGATACGAAAAAAATGTAATTGAAAACAAAAACAAACCCAAACTACTATTTTTTAAAATATTTTTTTTAGTTATAGATGGACACAGTATCTTTTTATTTATTTATTTTTATGTGGTGCTGAGGATCCAACCCAGTGCCTCACACCTCATGAGGCAGGTGCTCTACCACTGAGCTATAGTCCCAGCTCCCCAAACTACTATTTTAAAAACACTATTATGATTGAAATTAGATTCACATTGCTGGTATGTGTGGAACCAGGGTTTTCTAGAATCTACACACAACCTCTGTTTATAAGCAAAGGTCACTGGAATAGTAGAAATAATTTATTCTGGGAAGCTTTTCCCCACTCTGAAGTCTGGGTTATTATACTCATGTTTACACATAATGTATTATTTTAAACGAATTAATAGTTTTTAAGTGGAATTTTTAATACTAGAGCAACAAATATTGATAAATATAATCCACCTATAAAAAAAAAGCTCTCTGGGGTCTCCAATAGTTTTTGAGTGTAAAGTGGTGCAGAGACCCAAAAGTTTAAGTATGCTGTTCTCCAACATCCTGATGTACTTCTCCTACCATATCATTTACCAGCTTTTCCAACTTTTTCTCCCTTGAACTGTGCCTGTCTTATTCACTGTTGCCGCCAGAGCCTGGTATAGTGCTTGGCACTTAGTATTTCAATAAGTATCCACCCAATTAAAAAATATGGACCCCTTCACTTTCAGCAATGTGTACAATTTTTGAAAAAAATCTATTTAAAAAAGAAACATGTTGTGTATTTATAAAATAAACAGTCAACCAGTGAAACTGGCATTTACACTGGAATGTTTACAAATTGAGCTTCAAGTTTGGACCTTGAGTACCTCTGAGTACTAGAGTATAAGGTCGCTGCCCATCTTTTCTTCCAATAGAATTGAACTACAGCCTGAGGAAGGTACCAGATCAATATAGGAGGGAGATAAGCCTAGGAAAAGGTTGCCACTTTCATCCCATCGTTCGTTCATTCATTCATACACTCACTCCGCACTAGACACCAGACCCCGCGTCAGGTACTTAGGCGGCCACGTTGAACTACAGCCTATGCCTATTCTAGAGCAATCATTAAAAAAATAAGTAAAAGACCTTTCCTGCGCAGGGGAGGGGCTACCAGGAGAAGGAGGCGCGGCGCGTCATTTTCTCTAAGCAAGAGAAAGTTCTCCTGCCCGCCCCACCCACTTTCCCAAGATGGCGCCTGCCGCGATACCGCCCGGCGCCCGCTGCATGGGAATATTCCCACGCCTTCCTTCGGGACACCGCCGGAGCCCAACCTCGCCCAACCCGTGGGAGACTCCGCTGAGCCTCAGGTTCCTAAGGGGTTGCGGGTCCCAGCGGGCCACGTCCCGTTTCCGGGAGGGCTCTGGTGGGCGTTGACACGAGACAGCTACGCGCCCCCTGGGGCCCCGCCCCCGATTCGCGAGCCGCAAGCCTGCGTCGGCGCCTTCTGACGCTATTGTGGGCGTGTCGGCGCTATCCGCGACGTCGCGACGCGGCAATGGCGACTGCGTCAGGCTCTGTGGGGCTTCGTTTTTAAATCATTTCCTGACATTGCCGCGGGAGCTGCGGGAGCCGCGATCGTCTCAGACCCGGTAGGCGGCGGCGGCGGCGGCAGCGGCGGCGGCGCGCGTGCGCGCTACTGCTGCGTCCCGGACCGAGCAGCGGCACCGCAGCCCTGTGAAGTGAGCCAGGTGGGCGGCGGCGCGGCCGAGCTCAGAGTAGCAATGCGCGCGCGCGTGTGTGGCTGGCGGGCGGGCGGAGCCGGGGGCGGTGCGGCGGCAGAACTGCCCTGACTTCCCGGGGACTGCTGGGGCGCAGTGGGGAGGCGGGCCGGGGGCGGCGGGGCTCGAGCTGAGCACAGCGGACCTCCCTTTCTCTGCTCCCTTCCAGCGTCATCTGGGCCTTTTCTCTAGTCTAAACCCTGTCGGTGGGCTAGGTAGGAAACATGAGCAGCAACAACTTGGATGCGAACGATGAGTTTGATGAGCAGTTGCGAATGCAAGAATTGTACGGAGACACCAAGGACGGTGACACCCAGAATGATCCCAGCGGAGAAGCCGATTCTTTTGGGCAGCAGCCGGCTGACACCCCCTATGAGTGGGACCTGGACAAGAAGGCATGGTTCCCCAAGGTAAGATAGAGGCACAGGCGCCACTGCGGAGAGGGCCGCCTGGCCAGCCTTGCTGGTACTCCTATTACGTTTGCTTTGCCAAGGACCATGATCCTAGCCCCCCATGTCTGGTCATGACGTGTCTTTTTGTTGCGTCTGTTGCAGAACCTATGTGTAGAGAAACGTAAATCTTTAGGTGGTGTCTTAAATGCCTTTTGTTTGCCTTATTAATTTTGTCTGTGAAGGTCACAGCTGGTTATTACATTGATGACTGATTTTTATTGCAAAGAGGAAAAACACTAGATTTAGTAACGTTTGATCTCAAGATAGTCAAGGTGATATATCCTGGGAATTCAGATGTTAAGCTTATGTACTGTGTGAAGCATGTTGATTTTTTTAAAAAAAATAGCCATTTATATATCTTTATTGTTTGAACTTTTCTTTGCCCTTTGCTTTATTTTCCTACTAAATTTTGTCCCTGGACATATGTCTTTGAACCGTTTAACCACAGGACTGTGACTAAAAATGCACAAAAGATGGATGGAAATGATCTGTGTACATTTGTTTGGAGTACTTAGAGTTTGTTAATTGTTTTATTTCAGCTTGGAAGTAAAATAACTAGTGTTAAACTTGGTTCTCTAAACTTGTGGTAAATGTTCCCTGATAATCTTAAGACTCATATGAGCATCAGTATCAAAGGATATTAACAACACAGTAACTTGCAAGCTAATAATACCAAATATGTCTCCATTGTGTGATTGGATGGTTATTTTAAAACTTTACTTTAGTGTTTTTCTTTTCCATTTTTTGTTGTATATATTCCAATCTCTCCAAATTGTTAAAGTAGACTGTTTACTTATGTATAGTGATACCAGCTTGAGTGCAGATTTGTTTTCTTTTTCCTTCTGAGTACTTATCAATTATTTGGTAAGGGATTAATTTGTAACTCTCTTTTTATGTTGTTGATTTCAAAAATAAGGAATACACATATGATTTGGACTTGTCCTTAATTTGTTTTGACATTGAATGATAGTGTCATTTAATTAGTGATAGAGTTAATATGAACATTTTGTTTTACAATTGTTAGCCCCATTCTTCATACAAAACATCAAGAGTTGCATGCCATATGCTCTCATATACAGAAGTGTATTTATTGTACACATATATTGCATCTAAACAGTAAGAAATTGGTTTCTATAATAGATTATTAGATGACATTTGGTGTTCTGCATTATTGTTAGCTGCTGTTTCCTTTGTTTTATGTATTTGTAGCCTTAGTCAAGGGTATGGTAGGGAAGTAATAATTTACAAATGAAACAATTAGAAAAGGAGCCAATATTTCTTTAAATGCTTTGGTATTTTATGCATTTACAGTTTAATTACTACAAGTGTTAATCTGCAGAAGTTTAAACTTTTTATGGGTGGAAATAACTTTGAATTTTTGTGTATGCATTTTGACTTTCTTGTCCAGATCACTGAAGATTTCATTGCTACTTATCAAGCCAATTATGGCTTCTCTAATGATGGCGCATCTAGTTCTACTGCAAATGTCCAAGATGCCAACACTAGGACTGCAGAGGAACCGCCACAAAGAAAAACCCCTGAACCTGCTGATCCTAGAAAGAAGGGAGAAAAAAGAAAGGCTGAATCAGGCAAGTGGTTGTACCTTGCAAAACATGAGCATAAAAATTTAAAATGTGAGTGTGTAAACATATATAGTTAGTTTTGGGGGAATTATAATAGCTCTGAAGAAATGAGTTTTTTTCTTTAAGATGTCTGAGTCATAAAGAATCAAGATAAAATGACCATCTTCTCTTTTAGCCAGGGCTTGAAAACAAATTTGTCAAAAGGTTCAAATATTTGAAAGATAGGCAGTGATTTGAGTTAGTTTATTAGTCTTCTAAAGGTAAGAGAAAGTTCCTAGAAATTTTAAGAAACTGTCACATTGTCAAAATTTCATAATGTAATTCTTATCTTGGCTTTTAAGCATTTTATGTATTTCTTTTTGATTTTTAGGGTGGTTTCATGTTGAAGAAGACAGAAATACAAATGTATATGTGTCTGGTATGTATACCTTTTAAAACAAACTTAAGATTGAACAATTTTTAAAAATTTTTTCTAGTTGTTAATGGATCTTTATTTTATTCATATTTATATGCAGTGCTGAGAATCGAACCCAGTGCCTCACATATCTGAGGCAAGTGCTTTATCACTGAGCCACACTCCAGCCCAGGATTGAAAATATTTGATGTTGAGATTTTTTCAAAATGATTTTTAGTTTTAGTTCCTCTGAAGTCCATTTTTAAAATCTTTGTGATTGGATGTATATATATGTGTGTATTTTATATGTATATGTGTATATATTTTTTGGAACAGGGGATAGAACCCAGGGGTGCTTTGCCCTTGAGCTGCATTCTCAGACATTTTTTTTTTCCATTTTGAGAGGGTCTCGTCAAGTTGCTTAGGCTGTCCTCAAATTTGAGATCCTCCTTCCTCGGCTTTCCAAGTTGCTGGGATTACAGATGTGTGCCACTATGCCTGGCTCATTGTAGAATTGTTTATTCAATTGTTTACACTAATGAGGAATATGCTTATTACAGAACTAAGAAAAATTAAGTGTATGTAACTTTGCATATACCATCCATTTTACCTGTGTTAGCTAATTGATGACAGTTTGCCCTCTTCAGATTCAGTGAGGGCTAAGCAAAAATAATATATATTTGAATACATAAATATGTGAATGTTCCTTAGTTTGATAGATGTAAGATTTTTGCATTCACTTGGAAAATCAGTTTTGCATTCATCTAAGTTGTAAATTTCTAATTGATAGAATGCTAAGTAACTTTCACCTTTATAAATATTTTGGAAAATTTTCTTGATTTTACAGGTTTACCTCCTGACATTACAGTGGATGAATTTATACAGCTTATGTCCAAGTTTGGTATTATTATGAGGGATCCTCATACAGAAGAATTTAAGGTCAAACTTTACAAAGATAATCAAGGAAATCTTAAAGGAGATGGGCTTTGCTGTTATTTGAAGGTTAGTTATATGATCAAATAAGTTCTTGTATTTCCATTTTTTTTAAATGGAAGTCTCACTCTGTTGCTCAGGCTGATCTTGAACTTGAGGGCTCAAATGATCCTCTTGCTTCATCCTCCTAAGTAGCTGGGACTAAAGGCATGATTTATTGCACCTGGCCTTTGTATCACCATTTTTACTTCAGGAGCCAGGACTATAATCATTTAAAAAAATTTTTTTAGTTGTAGATGGACGCAATACCTTTATTTTATTTACTTATTTTTATGTGGTGCTGAGGATCAAACCCAGTGCCTCACACGTGCAAGGCAAGTGCTCTGCCACTGAGCCACAATCCCAGCCCAGGACTATAAAAGGTGATAACTTAAACCAAGCAGTATTCAAAACAGGGTATAAAGAAAACTGAAATTTCAGGTGGTACCTGTGTGTATTACTTTGGTAAGGTTTTTGCGTGTTTTGGAAGTATATAAGTATGTGCCTGAAGTGCTTCTTTTGTCTTAAAATTCTCAGTGCAAAGATCTGTTCATCAATGTGTGTAATCAGTTGGGAAAATGGTTTAAAAATCTGAGAAGAAAAATGAAAGCCAGAAACATTTTTTTGGCCTGTTGCAATGAATTAGACCAGGGTTTTGCAAACTCCAGCCTGCCACCTGTTTTTGTAAATAAAGCTTTATTGGAGCACAGCCATACTCATTCATGTATGCATTTGTCTGAGACTGCTTTTGTGTTTCATCAGAGTTGCATATTTGAGCATAGACCTCATGGCCCACAAAGCCTAAACTGCTTACTAAATGGCTGTTTACAAAATGACTTTTCTGACCCTGGAATTAGATCATAAAGGAGATGATAGCTTATGCTTATTGCTTTAAATATTTTTGAATAGGAGAAAAGAGAATGATATTAACAGAAATTTGCAGATGTTTTGTGTAGTCTTGGTACCATAAATTTCACAGAGGTAGCTCAGGGCCAAAGGCAACAACACCTGCCACCTTAGGAACGAGTATTATGTGTTATTGCTGGGTACAAAATGTACATGATAATGAAATGTACATTTGTCATAGAACCTGACAATAATTATAAAGTAAAATAAAAATGGTACAACAGCAGTGCAAGCACTACAAGTGTGTTGTGAATCTGCTGTATTTCAGTAAGACCAGAAGAGGGAAGGATTAAGCTGACAGCTTTTTGGTAGGTAGGTTTTTAACCTTGTTCTTAAATAAGATGGGTGTGGGACATAAGCATGACCATTTGAGGGAAGTACTTTTGTAGTGTTTAAATGTAAGGAGATTTGTAAGTTTTATAGTTCTTCAAGGATTATTAAACATCTGTGAGCTGCTTCTTTAAGGGGGTTTGATTGGATTTTAAAAAATGGAGTTTATGAAACTTCATATATATAATTTAGGGCCCATAAAAGCACAAGATTATCAAACCAGTAAATTGAGTTCCAGAAAAATTTGGGTAATTATTTTAAGATCCATATTTGATTTGAGCAGCTGAGTTCAGTTTTGTTTTCCTCACACCTTCAGGTCTTAGACTCTTTGGATCTGATAACTGCCCACCTTATGTAGGACCCACAATCTATAAGTGTACTTCATAAATATGCCGCTAGATATCTTCTACTTATTAGTGTATTGCAGACCAATATTTTAGTTGTTGAAGCAAAAAATTAAAGGCTGGAAATCTTATTCCCAGTTCCTTGAGTCATCTAGCCTTTCAGGTGGGAGTACTATAGGATTTTAAAACTAGAATCAACCTTCCATTATGCAAGTCTACTCACCTTATTTTGTAGATGTGCAATTGACATTCCAAGAGGCAAAATTAACCCAGTAATTATTTTATTGAATATTTAACTGTCTGCTAGTTCCTACCCTTTGCGTGAACTATTTCATTTCACAAGGAGCCCTGTGATGAAGATAGTACTATTCCATTTTACAAAGGAAGAAATTGGGGCTCGGGAGTTTAAGTAAGGGGCCCAAGTTCACACAGCTGGTTAGGGGCAGCTGTGTCTCCAAAGCAAGTTTCCTTATTTACATTCTAGAGTTCTTTATCTCAAAGTAGGTAGTTGTCATCATTCCTTTCTAAAAGACTTCTCAAGTTTTCAGTGTGTAACTTATTGACTGTATTTTATTTTACCTTTATAAAGAGGGAATCTGTGGAACTTGCATTAAAACTTTTGGATGAAGATGAAATTAGAGGCTACAAATTACATGTCGAGGTAGCAAAGTTTCAGCTGAAGGGGGAATATGACGCCTCAAAGAAGAAGAAGAAGTGCAAAGACTATAAGAAGAAGCTGTCTCTGCAACAGAAGTTTGTATTTTTTTTTCTTTTTGAAAGGTTCCATATAAATATCCTAAAGTATATTTTTGATAGTAGCCACTTAGTTTTGTTTCATCAAAAATATCTACAGATCATTTTTAAAGAATTTCATTAGTTCACCAGGGATCTTTGGTAATCTAGTTGATGGGCTGATTTGGCAATGGTGGTATTTTTCTTTTCTGTGGTATTTATTTATAATATAATGGTAATTAACTGAGCTAAGAAAAATAATTTTTTAAAAATATTTTTTAGTTGTCAATAGATCTTTATTTTATTTATTTATATGTGGTGCTGAGAATCAAACCCAGTACTTCACACATGCTAGACAAACGCTTTGCCACTGAGCCACAAACCCAGCCCCAAGAAAAATCATTTTTTGAAAATGTTGAACATTAAATTAGCAAGATAGTTTAGGCTTATATACCAGAACTTTTGGTTTATTTTTAATGTGAATTGAAATCAGTTATACCAGGAGCTAAATTTTTATATACAGGTTTGTTAGTAGAAATTAGAAATGATAAGCTTTATTACTGTATTTTCTGTAGCATATATGTAATGTTGTCATGTTTTTATTAATATATTTTTAAACAGACGGAAGTATGCTAGTTTTAAGAAAAGGATAAATACTTTCCCTGATGTTAAATAATAATAAAAGTGTTTAGTTGTACTGTCCCATAGTTTTTACAAGATTAGTTTAAAAAGATACTACAAATTTTGTAAATGGTATTAGTAGAATTTAAGACTGTAACAAAGTGAGTAGTTTTACATATTTCTGTGCAGCTTGTTCTTTATAATGATAAAGTGCCTAAAAACTAACACAAAACATTTTTTAACCTCAAAATACAGTCAACTTTTCATATCCGTGTGTTCTATATCTGTGGACTCAGTGTACTGTGAATTGGAAATATTTGGAGAAAAAATTGCATCTGTAATGAACATGGAGAAATTTTTTCTTGTTATCATTCCCTAAGCAATACAGTATAACAACTATTTATGTAGCATTTATATCATATAAGATACGATAAGTAATGTAGAGGTGACGTAAAGTATACAGGAGGATATGTGTAGGTTCTATGCAAATACTGTGCTATTTTATATAAAGGACTCGAGTATGAGTTTTGTATCCTAGGTGGGTCCTGGAACCAGTCACCCATATATGCTGAGGAACAACTACATATCTTCCTAGAGAATAATAAGAAGTAAATAATTAGGAATTTTAGGAGTCCCATTGGAATGTTTGTATGAGATGAGTTGCTTATATATGCTGAGGGTTTCAGGTACCAGATTTATTTTTACCCCTGCCCAGCGTTTTTATTTCAGAAAGTTCTGTGAATGGAATTGTGACAAAAATATACATTGTTTTAGAATCAAATAATCATCATTATTAAATATTCAAAGGGTTATATTAGTAACTCATTTTCTGTCCAACAAGTCTGAAACAAAATTCATTTTCTTTCTACTATATTATGATATTTAGGCAGTTAGATTGGAGACCTGAGAGGAGAGCTGGGCCATCCCGGATGCGCCATGAGCGAGTTGTCATCATCAAAAATATGTTTCACCCTATGGATTTTGAGGTAGGAAATGGTGTTCTAACGAATAGGAATTCTGATATGTTTTCTTTCAAGGGAGCCCAAAGGTCATCTTCCATCTTTGTCATGTCACATCCTACATGTTCAGGTAGTGGATAAGGCAGAAAAATGGAGCCAAGAATCAATCTGATGTTTTGGATTTGTCTTTGTTTGGCACCATGTTCTTTTAATTGTATCCCAGTAAAACTGTTTAGTAGTCTTATTTTAAATTTTTTTATTTGTTCTTTTTAGTTATACAGGATAGTAGAATATATTTTGACATATCAAACACACATGGATTATAACTTCCCATTCTTGTGGTTGTATGTATATGAACATAGGAAAGTTACATCTGATTGATTCCATTGCTTTCCTAGTCCCATCTCCCTTTCCTTCCCTTCATTCCCCTTTGTCTAGTCCAGTGAACTTCTATATCCCTCAGCTTAATACTCTTATCGTGGCCCCAAATAACAGCCTCTTGGTGTGGGAAATTGTTAAGAAATATCATCATTTAAAAATCAATGAGGATAGTTTGTGGATTTTGAGTGCAATCCAACAAGTATGGGCTGATTTTGGTGGAGAGTACCAGTTGCACACTTGCAAATGAAAACTCAACTTTGCTACTAAAAGTTTAATCCTTAGTATAATGAAATTAAGCCCCCAATGTTTTAAATAACGGGTGTTGTTTTTTCAGAACCTCAGTTTTACAAAACCCTTCAATGGCTACTAGGAGAAGGTTATAATATTTAATGTCCATGTAAAATTCTTAAGAACAGGGAATAAATGAATAAAGGAAGTTTTCTAGTACTGAAGAGGTTTGAGGAATACTAATAGTTGTCAAGGTATCTTGTGCTGCATTCTGCTTCTAATTTTTGCTGATGTAGATTGACACTATCATTACTGGCAAAGCAACTCTATTCTCTGTCTGGTTCTGGAATTATAGCAAGTCATACATGAAGAAACTGTTCATAATGTAAAATTCCAGCTTTACAAATGTGGTAGGTGCCATCAGTGCTCATTCTTGTTGTTCTGTGCTTGGTTTGTAAACAGTGTCAAAATGCAGTATCAAAGTCATTGGATAGATGCATGTGGTATATTTGTAAAGTTGCATGGTGTCTCTGCTGACCAGAAATCCAGAAGAACCTTGAAATATTACAGAGCTATTGTAGACTTGCAGGAGTAATGAAGTATGACTTAAAAACACACATGTGTACAAGCACACTACAGAAGGTCTCTTACTTTACCTGGGTTTGACTTAACACATTTTTGACTCTATGATGGTACAAGAACAATATATGTTCAATAGAAATGGTGTTTCAAATTTTGGATTTTGATTTTTTCCCAGGCTAGCAATCATGAGGATGAACAACCAGTACTCTACAGTTTATATACAGTGTTCATCGAACTACATCCAGTATTCAAGTCTTTATTATAAAATAGATGATTTTGCCCAACTATGGGCTAATGTAAATGTTCTGAGCATATTTAAGGGAGTCTAGGCTAAGGTCTGGTGTTCAGTAGGTTAAGTGTACTAAATGCATTTTGTACTTAGTATACTTTCAATTTCTGATAGGTTTGTTGGGACGTAACCCCATTGTAAGTTGCATAGCATCTGTAGTTGCTTTTTGAAGTGCTGTCCTTGCTGGGTAGGACTTTAAAAGCAATTCATAGGTAAATCACAGTGTCTAGTCTACTAGGTACAACTCTAGAATTTCCTGTGATTCATCGAATTTTATCTCCCTGGTGAATAAGTGGTTTGTTGATTAGGTGGCATATTTATTTACGTGACTTGAAGCCCTTGATTCACATATATCAAACTCCTGACATTCAAATGTGAATGTAATTGCAAACTTAATTTAAAGCATTTAGACCCTCTAAAGAAGTCTGTAAATTTTGTATGTTCTTGTTTCTGCCTCCTGCCTTGCTTATTGACAGACCCTATTTATGTGTAACTGTCACCCTGAGCTGACTTAGCTTTATAAATATTATCCCCTCCAAGCTACATTTATTCCATCTTAACCCTTACAGATCTACTTATAAATTTCTGATTCTTTAAAAACAAATACTTCTTGGTTTAGTGTAAACTTTACTTTGGAGTTACAGAGCCTTTACCCTGTTACAGAGCCTTTACCCTGTTTTGTTTCCCTTGTGTCATTTATTATTATCTGAAATAATTTTATCTCTTCTGCTAGAATATGAGTTCCATGAAGACCAGGACTTTGCCTACTCTGTTTGCTGCTGTAGTCCCAGGGTATAGAATTGTAGACCCTAAATATGTATTTATTATTAGGCCCTCCCTATATTTTATGGTTCTGCAATTGAACCCAGAGACTAGTGTGTGCTGAGCACATGCTCTAGCACTGAGCTACACTCCCAGCCCCTGCCCTATTATTTATATGAAGAATAATTGAAAGAATGAATGAAATCCCTATCACTTCCAAGCCAGAGTTTCTACATTCATGCAATGGATAAAATATTTCTGCTTTACATCTTTGTAAATGAAAGCAATTTTCTTCTCAGATGCTATGCTTCAGAGGGTGGCAGGACAGTCTGTGCTGGCAGTGGTAGGCTTCAGAACTCCCAAGCAAAGAAATCCTTGGCCCTCTCCTTGATTGTGCACCAACCTAGTTTCAAGTGGTCCAACTAGATTGACAAGAGCCTGTTAGCAAGAGAGAGAACAGTCTTGGTTTTTGTTCACTATCTCTGTGGTCTTGAACTTCAGAATGTATAGTGTAGACCTATACTATCTGATATTGTAGACTCTAGCCACATATGTATAGTTTAATTAAAACTAAATAAAAAGTTCAGTTCTTCAACTGTACGAGCTATATATGCAATTAATAGCTACCAAATTGAATAATGCAGATATGCAAATTTCCTATCATCATAAAAAGTATTAGACAATACTGGTATAGACGTTATGTGACAATGAATAGAAGGGTTTAACAGGAAAGCCTGCTTTCATTACATAATTTTTGGGATTGTTTGATTTGACTGAAGACTTCTTGTGAGCCTAAAGAACAGACATTAGCATTGAGCTTTTTAGTGGGAAACAAAAAACTGAATTGTCAAGTTACTTCAAGTTATCAGAAATAAGTCAAGATTCTGGGAGTGTAATATATTTTTATTCTAAACAATTGACCAATGTTAGAAGCAGCATATCTAAAAATACTCTTTGGCAGCAGGGTAAACAGTGAAGCCTAATGTTTTTAATGTCACTTCAGAGGGTCTGCAGTATTCGATTCAGCCTTATTTAAAAATGTAATGTCTGGCAGATTAGAATCCCAAGAGATGAGGAGTGAAAATTCAAATGCAAAGGTATGTTTCTCTTTGTGTGTATCAGCAATGTCCAATAGAAGTATAAGGTAAGCCCCATGTGAACTTTAAATTTTTCCGTAATCCAAATAAAAATATAATGTGAAAGTAAGGAAATTAAATTTTTGTGAATTTTAATTTAATCCAGCATATCCAGCATATTACAGTTTTGACATATAGTGAGTATAAAAATATTAGTGAGGTATACTCCTTTTTTTCCTTTTGGTACTAAATTTTCGAAGTGTAGTGTCTGTTTTACACCTAGAGTACCTTGAGGTGGACTAGCCACATTTCAAATGTTCAGTAACCCTGTGTGATCAGTGTCCACTGTCTTAGCTAGTGTAATTTTATATTGGAAAGGCATGAGAAATATCATTTATTTCTTCTATACAAAATGAAACACCATCATGGGGGAAATAAATACTGAGAATTGATGGTAGAAAGTTGTAGTGCGTGAGGCCAATTTTAGTCACAGGCCTATTGCTTGCAAAATGCCATCTTCAGAAAATTTCCATGTGTAGCTCACTAGGTTAAAGAGTCTTCCTAAAGGAGGAGAACGTTATCATGGAGCATCAGGATACTGTACAGCAATGATAATGTATTAGTTTTTCAAGTTGGTATAAATGAAAACAAAGGTCTGGCAAGACTAAGGCTCAGAATTGATACTTATCTTATAGGAAGAATACTGAGAAATTGATGTAGAAATAATGGTGTCCCCCACCCTAATGGAATCACATTTAAATTCAAAATTTGTTAAATATTTAGAAACTTTTTATTTTTGTTTTTTTATATAACCCTAATTTTTCTTGGTGAATAAGAGAGAGATTAGGAACAGTTTGTCAAACTCTGAAAAAGATTTTATTGATTATTGGCTGTATATAAAATTGTGTACTGTTTACAAAACTCAGTGAAACAAGATTCCTGCCTTCTGCAAGCACATGATCCCATAGGACCTGATTAGACACATACATCACCAATGGCCACTGCGTGACTTTATCAAAAGATGTTTATGTTCCATTGCACCATTTTCAGATCTGATAGTTCTGCAAAATTAGGTTTTCTTCTCCAAAACAAGGTTTTATAAATAGGGAAATTCAATCTGCCAGTTATACTTTTAGAAGCTGCAGATTTGTGCAAATTGGGTTTTACATTTTTTCTTTTAAATCTGATTTCAGTAACTGCTTCCCAATTTATTTTTGCTTTTTGAGAGAACTTTAAGGGAGAAAAGCTACTTTTTGATACTTCATCGTAGTTCCTTTTTAGTTGGTAAGAAAAATAAAACCCTGTGAGAAAGATAGATGCATTCAAATGTTTCTTAGTATAAATGGACTTCAATAGAAATTCTTAGATAGCATATTTTCGTTTATATTTGTTTGTAGTTGAAATTCAAGTTTATAAACCTAGCTTTCTCTGAGCCCTTTTCATACATTGAAACTTAGACAAATATTCCCATTGGAATATTAAAAATCCTTTTGGTATGAGGAGGAAAGTACACCTGAATTTGGCTACTAGAAATAGCAATGCTCAAATGTTCTCTGTACACTTGGTTGTTGTAAGAGCAACAGTAAGAATATGTCTTAATGTTTGCTTTATACTTTGTGTGCTGTGTTGACTTGTTATAACACAGCAGAAGATAAGATAAATAAGAATCCTCCTAAGGTTTACCTTGTGAGTTAAAATAGAATCTTGAAAGCACAAACACAAAAAAGGTTTTAGAAAATTTAGTCAATAAAAGTGATATCTCTTTCTCCTTTGCAACATTTCTGTAAATAGGAATCTATCTGAAAATCAGAACAAAGGACTCATCAGTATTACTATGATGCCTGTGCAGTACAGGAATTACCAGTCTATGACTAAAAGTGTGCCACAGGGTTTCTTCCTTTACTGCTGCTGTTAATTTGGAATTTCCAGTCCCACTTCCCTTCCTTTTTTCCTTTGTCACTATAGGCCCCCCTTTTCTCTTTGCCATGTTTGTCCATTTCCTCTGTCTTAAAGCAGGGTAGACATATACTAATAGCATTGTCTACAGTGGTCTAACTTCATTTGATTTTGATTTTTTTTTTAATTTTGTAGACTATAGACATAGTCAAACTTAAGCAAAACCTTTTTTATTTGTGGGTTTGTCAGAGCAATAAATTTGATTCTCAGGAATTATAGTTGAAGAAACAGGAAAACATTTTAATTATGTTAATTTTTACAGGACGATCCATTGGTGCTGAATGAGATCAGAGAAGATCTTCGAGTAGAGTGCTCCAAGTTTGGACAAATTAGGAAGCTCCTTCTCTTTGATGTAAGTTCATGGCTTGGAAAAATGAATCCTAAAGCAATTATTTTTCTAGCTTAATAAATGATTATTGAACATTAGTAAGCCCCTAAATTTTAGATTAATATTTTAATATAGTAAGTTTGCTATCTGATGGTAGTCATCTATCAACAAAGATAGACATTTTTTACAAGTCAAGGCTTTGATAGACTTGGTATGTCTTGTTCATTTCTCTTCATCCCTCTTAGAGGATGTGATCAGGTGAAAGAAACTACAAGAAAAATATACAAGACTTTATTTTTCCCTATTTGTCCACATTTTCCCCTCTCTAAATTATTCTTCTCTATATTTGGATCAATTGGGGAAAATATTCTACTGTATATTTCCCCTTTTCATCCTTCTTTTACTTCCAAAATTGACATAGCAATTTAAAGTCACCATTTATTTTTGTTGTACTATTAGCTCCTTTACATATTATCTCATTTAGCCCTCAACAACCCTTCCAAGGTAGGTAAGTACTATTCTACCCACTTTACAGATGAGAAAAGTAAAACTTTTCAGATGGAGCACCGTGCCCAGGGTTTATTCAGCTGGTAACTAACAGCCAGGATTTAATCCCAGAGTGAATCTCACTTCAGTGTTCACAGTCTTAACAATTACTCTGTCTTATCTCTCATTAGACAATATTTTTTGCAGAAATATTTCTGGCTCTTGCTAGATAAGATGTAGCTAAAGAAATAGCTGAATGCATGCCATTTTTGGGATAAAAAGGAGAAAGACTTCTTAAAGTCTTCTACCTTGAAGTATCAAAGAGAATACTATTCCTTACATACTTTATCAAATGTGTTTTACTTTTAATCTTATTGTTCATTATTTTTTGTTCATTCTTGTCTTTCTAGAGGCACCCAGATGGTGTGGCCTCTGTGTCCTTTAGGGATCCCGAGGAAGCTGATCATTGTATTCAGACCCTTGATGGAAGATGGTTTGGTGGTCGACAGATCACCGCCCAAGCATGGGATGGGACTACAGATTATCAGGTGAATTCTACAGTTATCAAGGGCACACAGATTGTTTCATTACCAACAAATATTGATCAAGCAGTCTTTTAGGATGAAGTTTTGGGTTTGGTTTAATCTGTTTAGTGTAACAACACTTCTTTTAAAATAACACTTTGCATTCAGAGGATGGAAAGAAAAAATGTTGCAGTTTGTAAGTCTGAAATTTTGAGACTTGCACAGAATAGTGATAAGAAAAGAACACATTAAACCAAACCATTTCTTTTCCTTTCTGTGTTGTCGTGTCCAAACAGAACTCAAATACTAACTTTTAAGACATGAAACATTTCTGCAGTACTGTGGTGTTTTCATTTAGTTAAATGATCCGATTTAAGGTTGGCTATTATTTAAAGTCAGTAAATCAAAATGTAAAGTGTTTGAAAACTGAAGACAGATATTACTAGGATTTCCTGAGGGGAGCTGCCTTATAAAATCAGGGTATTTTCATCAGTATTAGAAACACTCAGAGAAATTGTTCTTGTTGCCTAAAACTCATTTTAATGGCAGTTTCTACTCATCCACAGGTGGAGGAGACCTCAAGAGAAAGAGAGGAAAGGCTGAGAGGATGGGAGGCATTCCTCAATGCCCCGGAGGCCAACAGAGGCCTTCAGCGTTCAAATTCTGTCTGTGCTTCAGAAAGGGCAGGGCCTTCTAGAATAAGGCATTTTTCAGAGCACCCAAGCACATCTAAAATGAATGCTCAAGAAGCTGCAACTGGAGTGGCATTTGAAGAACCTATTGATGAGAAGAAGTTTGAAAAAGCAGAAGATGTGGAAGAAGTTGAAGGAGAGGCTTCTGGAAAAGATGCTAAAGAAGGTGGGCCTGAAGAAGAGGTCAAAGAAGGCTGCCCTGAAAAAGAGTCTGAAGAGAGCTGCCTTGAGAAAGAGTGTGAGGGAGGCTGTCCCAAAAGAGAATATGAAGAAGGCTGTTCTGAAAAAGATTTTGAAGGGGGTAGTCCTAAGAAGGAGTTGAAAGAGAATGGCCCTGAGAGAGAATCTAAAAAGAAGAAACTCAAACGTGATTATGAAGAGAACGGTGTTACCAAAGAGTCTGAAGATGATGACCCTGAAAAGGAGTCTGAAGAGGAGGATAGCCCCAAAAAAGAATCCGGAGAGGATGACTCAGAGAGAGAATCTGATGAAGATGGTTCTGAAAAGCAGTCAGAAGAAGGCTCCGAAAAAGAATTTGAAGAAAATGGCCTTGAAAATGATTTTGATGAGGAGGGCTCTGACAAAGAGTTTCCTGAAAACATTCTTGACAAAGAGTTAGAAGAAAATGACACCGACAAATCAGAATTTGATGAAGGCTCTGAGAGAGTGTTAGATGACGAGGAAGGTTCTGAGAGAGAGTTTGATGAAGATTCAGATGAAAAGGAAGAAGAAGAAGATATATATGAAAAGGTTTTTGATGATGAGTCTGATGAGAAGGAGGATGAAGATTTTGCCAATGAAAAAGAGCAGGAAGATGCTAATGAGAAAGAAGAAGAGGAGGATGCTGATGAAAAGCTGTTTGAAGATTCAGATGAAAAGGAAGATGAAGAAGATGCAGACATAAAGGAAGATGAAGATGTAGATGAAAAGGTATTTGAAGATGGCAATTCCAGTGAGAAGTTTGATGAGGAGTGTTCCAATGACAAGGTGTTTGAGGATTCTGATGACAGAGGGACTTTGGGGAATGTGAAAGAAGATGCACTATCCACAGGCAGCAGCTTTGTCCTTAGTAGTGATGATGATGATGATGATGATGATGATGATGATGATATTTAATCCCTTAAACTTGCTTTTTAGGGAGAGTCCTCCATCTCCATTTGCCTGTGCTTCAGGGTCATTACTAGTAGTGTTATATGAACATATGCATAGTGATAGGGTGCCATCTGATTAATGCATTGAAGTTTTTCCATTGTTACCTGTACCTAATTATTTTAAATATCTGTTAATTGGCTGTTGAGTTAAAACCTCATAGTTAATAACGCAAATAAACTGGATACTCGTCCTTTTTGTCAGATTTGTTAAATGCATGCAAAATAATATTTTTAAAAGTATTCTGATTGAAGTTTGTGATATTCAAAAATAAAAATAAGCTGATAATATGCAGAAACTAAAAATTGTACTGGAGTTAAATTGCATCTTAAATTCATGCTATTGCTTTATTCATACAAAATCTCTTGGGAGTGTCCTTGTTTCCAGCTCATGTTACCACTTGTGTGCCGATTTCTCCATTCTAAATCAGAACATGTTCCTGAACTCATAAAGCAAACACCACTTCAGAGTTTTTCCCTGCCCAGTCCTTCCACCATTGAAAATATAGGGGAGACTAGCATTCTTTCATGTACTGTTTCTTAGCCTCCTTGTACCCCTTTAAAAGTAGATTTAATGAGGCTGCTCCCCAGAAAATTTTATGCATGCATACTATACAACTTCTGTACAGTTTGGGGGGGGGAGTTCATGGATCCCCTGAAGATTAAGAACTTTGTCATGCATACTTCAGTTTTTGTTTTTGTTTTAGAATAATGGTGCCTAGTATTGTGTGAAGTTGTGTAGTCCAATACAGTTGTGGGTCTTAACTGTGCTTTCCAACTTCAGTATTGATTACTAATGATGTAGCAGTAAGAAATTATTCTCATAAATTAGAAGCATTAAAATAAACTGCATTGGTGCTCTTTCATTATAGCGTCTGTAATCATTATCTTCCTTAAACAGCAAAGAGTTCCTATACTTGAAGCCCATTGTGTTCTGAGGATTTTTTAGTTCATGTGTGGGATTTCTTAAAATCTTCAGGATTTTACCAGGGATGAGTCAGTAAAAAAGTTACATATAGGAATATTGCAAACCCAAACTGTTCCCTTCAAAGATTTAGAGTCATTTAAACACTGATGTATTGTAGAATTGGTTTTCTAAATAAAAGGAAAAGAATGCTTTACCCTCTGTAAACAGAGGTTGGGACACATTACAACAGAAGTTAGCTCTACGATCATGAGAGGAGCCACTTCATTTTTTACATTAAAATTGTATCTTGGAAGATCCCAAATCTGCAAGACTGTACATTTCATCTATTGTTTCAGATATTAACCTTTGCTTACTAAATATTACCATTTATAAGAATGGAGAATGTAGTAAATTGGGCTGGGGCTGTAGCTCAGTGGTAGAGTGCTCACCTCACACATGTGAGGAGGCACTGGGTTCAATCCTCAGCACCACATAAAAATAAAGATTGTGTCCATCTACAACTAAAAATATTAAAAAGAATGTAGTAAACTTTCACTATTTGGGGGACTACATCATCTAAACAAAGCATTGCAAGCCCTGACAGATTCCCATCTATAATATGAACATTTTTTTTGTGTGTAAAAGACATCTTTTACTTAGGTGATATCCCTATATTCTGACCTCTTCTTGTTCTTTAATTTGTTGATATCAAGTACCCCTCCCTGCTCTTTTCATATAAACACACTGGAAGTGAAAGATAGCTGTAAAATGGTCATGAGAATATAAATTAACAGCCACACAGCACACACACACACATAGCCACCTGTTTACTAAGTAATCAGGTTTCATTGGTCCTAAAAACTGAGTTTTTTTGTGAGGCAACAATACATCCTATTATCAGAAGAAAAGAAAATATGGGGGTGGATTCTAAGCACAACAATGCTCAACAATTGCCTGACAATTCCTAAATTGAATGTTCCTTCAGACTAGTTAATTTGCACAAGATATTTCATACTGTATTGCATTCAACCTTGAATGTATGAACCACAAATGGCTTCAGGCATGCCTTTGAATGGCATGATTGCCCTGTTCTCTGAGCCCACGCCTATCTTGAACAAGAAACTTGAAACTTCATATTAGATAAAAATATTACTTATCTTGAGCAATATTAATGAAGTATTGAAGTTGTTACTGCTTTCTACAGGAGAAACGATAAGGGAAAAATAGGAGTAAGTTATTCCAAGTATCTATTCTCCTTTCTTAAGCAGTCATAAGTACGTTCTTTCTGGAGCCCAGAGGAGACAAATCCAGTCCATTTGGAAAGCACTACTTCTTCCTGTTCGATCTGTTTTCCTGATGTAAGTTACTTGATTATTTCTAAGTCTTGGAGAGACGTTAAGAATTAGCTAGTATTTGGATTATGCTTTTCTCAATAATGCAAACTTTTTAAAAAGTAAGCTTAACATTTTTATGTAATAGAAATGTTTTTAATTAGTTTGAAAAAAGCCATACTTTGGTGAATGGGAGAATCCCTATAAATTTGCCCTTTGTGAATATTTGTCAATATTCTTAAGGATTTTTTCCTTATTGAATCTCTTTCTGATACAAGTTGCAACCTTTCTTTAGACAATCACTTCATTTAAAGTCAGTTTGCTCACATACTTTTTGCCTGTTACCACACTTCATTTACTGGCTTTGTTTATATCTCTCAGTAAAATACCTCCCTGATGTTAGAAAAAGGTAAAAAAAAAAATTATTCCTTTCTAAAATCACAAGTTGCTATTACAAATAGCCTAACTCTTGGAAACCCGTTAGCGTAGGGAATAACTGCTTGAGAAAAAAAAAAAAAAAAAAAAGCTGAAGGCTTGTTCCTCTAAACAGCAGTACTCAGAGATGGGGCTTTTAGGAAAGTGATTGGCTCATGATAGCTTTAATCTCATCAAGGGATTGATTCATCGATGGGTTCATAATTTGATTGCATTATTGGGAGTTGTACTTTACATGATTCATCATGTAAAGTTGACTTTTTAGGTGTTCAGATTTTGCCATAATGGTTTTATTTTCCATTAGAAACCAAGAATATACTGAGGTTATATGATAGATCAGATGTATTACCCTCAATTAGAAACCATAACCAGGTGGCCTTGTGTTCATAGTTTAGTTACCTTATAGAACTTGAAGTTTGTGATATTAAGATGTGCTGGCTGTACAAAGCTAAACAAAGACAGGAAAGCAGTAACAGCACAAAGATGGCTTTTTCACTGCCATTATTCCACTGCTGGCACTATTTCTCAGTGTTTCTGCTGAGATAGTAATGATAACATTAGAAGGCAGAATCAAAGTATAAAACAGCCTTTGTTTTGCTGTTTTCCAGGTTTATCACAGTAATTCAACTTAAGTAATAATGATAATCCACAACATCTAAATGTATAAATGTCCAGTCAACTATGTGTCTGATTTTCAGATTTGAAAATGTGATTGACTTTCTTTTTATTTAAGTGTTTTATACTACCTTTTAAATAATGAAATCTTTAGGTTTTAGGTAATTCTGAAGAAATAATAGATTAAGTCAATCAAATTTTGTATGGTATTTCAAAGTTTTTTGTACCACTATGTACTGGGACTATGTGGGTCAATTTGAGATGGTTGTAATGTTAAACTATTGATTTAGAGTATTTAGACTCACTGTAGCATCTATGTTATGGTTTGAGTCTGGAATCTCACCCAAAGTCTCACATGCTGAAGGCTTGTTCCTCTAAGCAGCAGTACTCAGAGATGGGGCTTTTAGGAAAGTGATTGGCTCATGATTGCTTTAATCTCATCAAGGGATTAATTCATCGATGGGTTCATAATTTGATTGCATTATTGGGAGTTGGTGGAAATTATAAGAGGTGGGGCCTATTTAGAGGAAGTAGGCTACTGGGAGCATGCCCTAGAACAGCATATTTTGTTCCTTGTCCCTTCCTCCCTCTGTCTCTTCTTCCTGGCTGCCACGAGGTAAACAACTTTTCCTCACCAAATACTCCTTGCCATGATATTCTGCCTTACAATGGTTACAATGGGCGCAGAAATGATAGAGTCAGCTGGGGTGCAGTGGCACATGCCTATAATCCCAGCAGCTCAGGAGGCTGAGGTAGGAGGATTACAAGTTCAAAGCTGGCCTCAGAAATTTAGGCCCTAATCAATTTAGCATGACCTTGTCTCAAAATATAAGAGGGCTGGGGATGTGCCTCAGTGGTTAAGCACCCATGGGGTCCCTGGTGCTAAAAAAAAAAAAAAAAAAAGTAGAACCAAGTGACCATGGACTGAAACCTGTTAAACTATGAGCCAAAATAAACCTTTCCTCCTTTTGTTTATGTTAGGTACTTTGTTGTAATGATAGAAAGCAAGTATGAACTGGGGTAGTGTGTGCCCAATAATATGCTAGATGAGGTGAGGCAGTGAGGAATAAAGGGAACATTAGAAATGGATACTTCCTTAGATGGTAGGTGTAGTGTCTATATGGAGATAAGACAGCCAAAAAAAAAAAAGCCCCACATACAATTAGCATTTGAGATGGTTAATCAGAATTAAAACTTGATTGGATTTAAAGATGCTTAGGATTAAAAGACTTCTGGACATGTCTATGAGGGTAGTTCCAGAGACAATTGGCATGAGGGACAGCAAATTGAGGGGGACCACTTGCCCTGAATGGTGACACTGTTCAATAGACTGGGGGCCCAGATGGGATAAAAAAAATGGGAGGAGGAAGCTGTACTGGATGAATGCTTGATTTTTCTTGAGTTGATGCATCTGTGGCTGCTACCATTGCCCATGGACTTTGGACCCCATATCCTTCAGTCGTCCAACATGGAATCTTACCAGCAATTTCCCAGGTGAAGAAAAAACCTACAGAAACGGAGAAGATCTTTGTCAGATACTCTTCTGAAAGAGAATTAATGTCCAGAATAAAGAACTAAAAGTAGTCAACATTATAAAACAAATAACCCAATCAATATATAAACAAATAAACTCGACAGACATTTCTCAAAAGAAAAAGTAGAAATTGCCAACAATTTTATGGAAAAATCTTCAACATCACTTTTAGCCATCAGTGAAACACAAATCATTTTATTTCTAGCATCAAAACTACACTGTTTATTTTTTATTTTATTTTTGGGAGTAGCAAGGATTGAACTCGGGGGCACTTGACCACTGAGCCACCTCCCCAGCCCTATTTTGTATTTTATTTAGAGACAGAGTCTCACTGAGTTGCTTAGCACCTTGTTGTTGCTGAGGCTAGCTTTGAACTCTCTATCCTCCTGCCTCAGCCTCCTGAACACTGGGATTACAGGCATGTGCCACCATGCCTGGCTTACACTGTTCATTTTTATCATTAAAACTACACTGAAATTCTCTGACTCCAGTTATAATGGCAATCATCAACAATTCAAACAACAATAAATGCTGGGGAGCATGCAGGAAAGGGAACTCTTACATACTCTTGGAAATCACAATGGAAACCCATTTAAAGTTTCCTCAAAAAGCTAAAGATAGAACTATCATATGATCCAAATATACCATACCTTGGTATTTATTCAAAAGATTTAAAGTCAGCATACTTACAGATAGAAGCTTACCACAGCACAATTCACAATAGTCAAGTTATGGAATCAGCCTGGGTGTCCATTGACAGAGAATAGATAAAGAAAACGTGGTACATATACACAATGGAATATTAGCCATAAATATGAATAAAATTATGTCATTTGCAGGAAAATGGATAGAACTGGAGAATATAATTTTGAGCAATATAAGTCATACTCAGTGAGAAATGTACCATATATTTTCTCTCATATGCAGAAGTTAGAAGGAAACAGACAACCAATCAGGAGAAAAAGGATGCTGTGATAGTAGAAAAGGAATCTCTGTAATTTTTTTGATAGGGGGAGGGAGAAGAGTGTAGGGGAAGTATCGGGGAGTGAAATTGATCAAATTACCATATATATATATATATATATATATATATATATATATATACACACACACACACACACACACACACACACACACACAAATACACCACAATGAAACCCACATTTCTATATAATTAATCTGTACCAATAAAAATAAAATAAAAACATGTATAGCATGCACAAGGCCCTGGGTTCAATCCCCAGCACCACACACACACAAAAAGGATAGCATAACATGCTAAAATATGAACTATGTGAAATTTCCTTTGAGAGACCCCTTGATTCAATCTCTAAAATTTAGTTTCTGATTTCCCTACACTGTTTTTCCCTGTTATTTTAGTTTCTGCATCTGTTCTGCAGATAACCAGCAATTTTACCAAAAATTATTGTGTGTTTACAAATTTGTTTGGATCTCTTTCAGCTTGATGACGTGTATTATCTCTAGTCACTAGAAGTATCTTCTTCCTTTATTATTACAGTAAAGAAATGAGAGCCCAATTCCAGTATCACTGTAGAAGCAAAGGAATTTGGGCCATTTGGCAATAAGACAATTTTTCATTTATATACTTACCAATGTTTCTGTTACAAATTTAGTCTTCTTAATATTAAGGCACTAAGCTTCACTTCTAGTTCCACTTTATATTCAAATCACCAGGAAGGATGACAGGGAGAATGGTGAATCAATAAGCTATTTACAGTGAATGAGTGAAAGTATGTAAGAATATCCATTGAATATAAGAACAGCCCTGAGAATTTTTGAACATTAGCCTTTTTACACCAAAGTTCCATACAATGGGAGTTTGCTTATAAAAGTGCTAATTAGACTCTCTATTCACACAATAAATACAGACCATGAGCCAGACATTGGTCTAGGTGTGGGGAATATAATCAAATTACATTTTTATATATGCACAAATATGCCACTATGAAACCCACCATTCATTAACAAGGGGGAATTAGGGAAAGATAAATCTGATGATAGATGCTGGGATCAAATTAAATCAGGAGAATGTACTAGAGTCAATCTGGCCTGGGGAGATGATTCTTTTTTTTCTCTCTCTCTTTCTTTTGACATTTTGTAGATACATTTCTTTTATAGGGGTAAAATATAACTTGGTAAACCCTTACCCATTTTTCTCATTAAATATTAATTGAGAAACAAAAATAATGCTATTCAGGTATTTTACTTAAAGGAAAACTTCACTAATAAGGGTTATTGGAAAGATTTGTCAATCTGAATTAGTGGAAGTTCTGGAACATAAATTAGTTGTTTATTTATTTATATATGACAGCAGAATGCATTACAGTTCTTATTACACATATAGAGCACAACTTTTCATATCTCTGGTTGCATACATAGTATATTCACACCGATTCCTGTCTTCCTACATGTACTTTGGTGTTGAGAGCCACAGCGGAAGGGGCCCCAGCAAACTTCCAGCTGCCAGCAAACTTCCAGCTGCCGGCTGATGATTGGCTCACAGCGGCCCCAGCAACATCTAGCTGATTGGCTCCTCTGCGGTGATGCTCATTGGGCTGTTTCCCTGCCCTTTCAGACCACGGAGCTGCTCGTTGGGGGAAATGGTGGACTTCTTTGGCTCCGCTCATGCGACCCAGCCAATCGGCCTCAAGAGCAGGAGGATTGTGGGAGGTGGAGAGGCTTGTGGTGGTGAGAGAGGCTTGTGGGAAGCCGGTGGTGGCAGTTGGGCTCTGAGGGTTTTTCCTGAGGAGCTGTTTTGTTTGGCGTGTGTGGTTCTAAAAATAAAGTTAGTTTCTTTTGACAAGTGGCTCCTGAATCGTGCCCAGCCAGACTGCGGCACTTTGGATATTAATGATCATCACATTCCAGCATCATTAAATACCCCCTGCCCTCTCCCTTCCCCTCCAACCCCCTCTCCCCTATCTATAGTTCATCTATTCCTCCCGTGTTCCCCCTCCCTATCCCACTATGAATCAGCCTCCTTATATCAAAGAAAACACTTGGAATTTGGTTTGGGGGGATTGGCTGACTTCACTTAGCATTATCTTCTCTAACTCCATCCATTTACCTGCAAATGCCATGATTTTATTCTCTTTTATTGTGGAGATGATTCTTTAGCCAGGGTGATAAGGAGTGAAGGTTGCTGAGGAGGTGCAGCCCGGGTTCGATCCTCAGCACCACATACAAACAAAGATGTTGTGTCCGCCGAGAACTAAAAAATAAATATTAAAATTCTCTCTCTCTCTCTCTTTCTCTCTCTCTCTCTCTCTCTCTCTCTCTCTCTCTCTCTCTCTCCTCTCTCACTCTCTAAAAAAAAAAAAAAAAAAAAAAAAAAAAAAAAAGCCAATACTCAATGAAAAGGTCTTGCCAGATAAAGAGATTGGGGTAAGACGGTTCCAGGCAGCAGAAATAGCAAATGAAAAGACCCTGAGGCAAGAATAAACTTGACATGTCCAAAATCCAAAAAAAGGTCCCTATGTCTGGAGTAGAATGAGCAAGGGAGGGAGTGGTGGATGATGAGGCTGGAAAGGTAGTGGGGCCAGATTGGAAAAGAGAGGGACTTGAGAGCCCTGGAAAGAAGGTGAATTTTATTTGGAGCATATAGAAAGGCATTAGAACTTTGACTTTTAAACAAAGCAGTGATTCTATCTGATTTGTGTTTTAAAGGGAGCTTTTTTAGCTGCATCAAGGAAACAGAACTAGAAGATTAGGAGGGTTTTTCAGTAGCTCAATCAAGCAAAAGATGGTGATATCTATGCAAATAGTGAAAAGTGATTGGATTTAGGATATATTTTGGTGGTAGATATAAAAAGTGGGGGAGAAGATGTCAAGAAGTTTGTATTTTGGGTTTTACAGTAAGTATAGATGTTTCTAGTGTAATGGCACCTCTGAATGCTTCACACAATGCAACGATGTGTGCTAAAAATAATAGGGCTTATGGGAGATGCAGAGTTAGGGCAAATCATTCAAAATCCATGGAACTTAGTAAGTAGAGCGTTCAGAAGCACAATACCAAGTCCAGTGATAGAAATAGTGGAGTTTATCTCTGATACCATTTGCATCCCATAACCCAGTCAGTTAATCTTTTGTTAACCTTTAAATCCTGCTCAGCTTCCTCCTTCAAGATATAAGTCCTACAGGACATTCACTTCTAATAGTGAGGAATTTTTACCAAAATTTAAAAAGTGATCTGGGACATAGTCTTTTTCACATTACTTTTGCATCATCTTCATCAGTACTCAGTTTTATCAGATAGCTTAACATAGGAAAAAAAAAACAGCAAAAATTTAAATCATTTAACTGCTTACCCTAGTACCAAGGAGGGTCTCTCTGTAGAGTTTTGCCTTATGCTTAAGGTCTTCATGTACTGCTAAGGCCTCCTATTTAGTAGTATAAAAGTTGGTCACAGCTTGAAAATATTAATGTGCTAGAAAAATGGCATGTGAACGATGCCATTTTTAAATATTAGTTCTTTTTAAGTAGAGTGTATTTTGACATATACATACATGGAGTACATCTTATTCTATTTAGGATCTCATTCTTGTTTTGTTCTTTTTAGATATACATGACAGTAGAGTGTATTGTACAACCAATGCCACTTCTGTAATACCAACATTATTCCCCAGTTACTTAAGTAATTACCAGCAAAGAAATACACACACACACACACACACACACACACTGCAACATACAGACTATGGAGCTTTTAAACAGAGTTGTATGATCTGGATTATGCTTCAGAAAGATCATTCTGACTGCTAAAAGCAGGACAAACTATGGGCTGGTGGCAAAGGGTGGCCTTAAGGGTCTGTTATAGTAGTTCAAGTGAGAGGTGATGGTGGCTCAAACTAGGCTATTAGGAAAGATGGTGAGAAATGACAGGATTCATTCTGTTTATATCTTGGTGGTCAAAGGATAGCATTTTCTGATGGATTGGATGTGGGGATTCAGGGAAATAAATCAAGGATTACTTTCTAGGATTTTGGCCTGAGCAACTGAGTGACTGGCTGGTGGTGCTATATTAATTTTGGTAGGTGATAACAGGAAAACAAGTACCCTTGAGGAGTGAAGCAGCTGAAGGTTTCTGTCTTCATTGTGTTAAGTTTTAGTCATCTATAAGAAATTCAATGGGATATGTCAAGTAGACAATTAGATATATGAGTCAGAAACTTGGGGATGAAGTAAGAACTGGAGATATAAACTTGGTGACATCAGGAAAAAGATAATATTTAAAGGAAGGAACTAGATGAGCTGTCTTCAGGAAAGAGTATAGAGAGAAAAGAGGCTGGGACTAGATGAACCCCTCATACACTTGAGCATTTGTAGGCAAGACAGAAAAAGAGGGGACAGAAAAAGAAATAGAGGAGTCGTGATATAAAAGAGAGGAGAATGTGGGTTTCTGGAAACAGACATGAAATATTTCCTGATGTAAGGAATAGCCAACTGTACCAAATATTGCTAGAAGTTGAGATGAGAATAGAAAGTGGGCCATTTCATTTGTCAATCTGGAAGTTGATGGTGATCTTTATTAAGAGTCATTTCAGTAGCGTGTTCAGGATTAAACCCAAATAAGGGGTGGTGAGAAGAGAATGTGTGGGAAGAATGTGGAGGCAGCAACTATAGGTAACTACTTTGAGTAGTTTTGTCATGAAAGAGAATAGAGAATGGAGCAGATTCTGGAAGGAAGGTTTTCTTTTTTTAAAAAAAATGGGTATTATTAAATCAGGTTGTGTGAAAAGGGGAAACTGAAGGAGAGAGAAATACATGTGCAATAGAGGAGAGGACAATAACAGGGTAGAAATCCGGGAACAGGCTATTTCAATTGGAGAGATGTCATCAACTTGCTTTTGTGTGGGCAATTCACTTTTATCAATGCAACTTGTAGGGTGGTGGCCTTCATCATTTGGTCCTGCATTATGTCCAATGGCTTCCATATCTCACTCCATCAAGTCATCACACCTTGTATTTTTGTCTAGTTGGGGTGACTGGATTCATTATAATTATCCACTTAAAAGTCACCTATTGGGCTGGGGATGTGGCTCAAGCGGTAGAGTGCTCGCCTGGCATGCGTGCGGCCCGGGTTCGATCCTCAGCACCACATACAAACAAAGATGTTGTGTCTGCCGAGAACTAAAAAATAAATATTAAAAATTCTCTCTCAAAAAAAAAAAGTCACCTATTGAACAACAGTTGGGATAAGGCACGGAAGAAATTAGCAAAACCCATTACCAATTCAATATGTGAACATGCCCTAGGGACTCCCAGAATACTTTAGAGGAATAGAATAGAACTTGAAAGCATTTGAGAATCCTACAAATGTAGGTGATCAAGGGACCTGGTAACATCTAGGCACCGGTGCGATTGTGGCTTCATTGGTACCCAGCAATTGATGATGTTCTGATACAGTGCCCTTAGGTCAGTTGTTCTTAAAATTTCAGCATGCAAACCCCAAAAGACTAGTTAGAACATAGGGCCCACCCCCCAGAGATTGTAACTTAGTAGGTTTAGGGTAAACCCTGAGATTCTACATTTCTCATACTATCCTAGGGGATGTGAATGATGCTGGACCAGAGACCATACTTCAGGAACCATGGGCAGAGAAGGGACTGACTCTTTTCTGATAGGAAAAATCAGGAAAAGGTAAATAGGAGACGAATGTGAGCTGTAGACATGCATAAATGTTAGGCAGGCCAGCAAGAGGAACAGAGATAGGGTCCTCATTTGTTTCTTTTAGTGGCAGCTTAAGCTAAATGGATCATGTGATGATCCATTTATACTGTTGACAAAACTATAACAAACACATCTGCTGTGCTGCCAGCTATTCCAAGGAAATACTGATTTAGGTAATGCAATCTTAATGAATGTATTAGTCTTACCAAACAAATATGATGGGGAAAAATTGAACAATGCTTGGCTATTTTTGTACTGTGAATTTAGATTCTGTGAAACATAATTCACTTACAAAGAAAGAAAGAGTAACACAGGTGTGTTTTATTTTCTATTATAAAATAGATTATTAATCAACATTTCAGAAAAATATGTACTATCCCTGCCCCCCCCCACAAGAAACCCTTGTTGAGTTAATAGCTTCAGGCTCTACCTATCTGATAAAGAGGCAGCTTTACTCTGTCTCTCTACAGACTGGCATTCTTTAGTTTGGCCCAGTTTAGTTTTTAAATTAAGACTAACAGTGGTATTAGTCTTTCTGCAGGTTTGTGCAGATGAACATGAGACTTTGTAGTTTGCTTACAGTTATATTATTATAAATCAGAAATGTGTTTTTGTTAAATGCACATTTCTTTTTAAATATCTATTGTATTTAGAGAAATAGTAGTTCTTAAAATAGATTTCATAAAGTGTTTTGCTACATCATAAATTATATATATATGTTATATTTTGATAAATGTGACCAAATTTACCTCTAGCAACATTGATCTAATTTGTATTCATGAGAAGCATATCAGAAGATGCTGTTCCTATAATCTTGTTAACACTGGGTGTTACTGGTTTTTCAAGCTTTAGCCAATCTGATAGTCAAAAATGATATCTCAGTTTATACTTCCCTAATAACTCGTGAAGTTAAGCATTGATTCTTATACAGGTTGACTTGGCATTTCTTCCTCTGATTTGGTTGTTTGTATTCTTCGATGAGTTTTCCATGAGCTTATTTGCCTTTTGATTTGTAGAAATTCTTTGAAATATTATGGATAGCAACATTACGGATAGGACCTCAAGTAGGTTCTCTCAGTCTGCCATTTGTCTTGGAACTTGGTGGGTTGGCGCACACACGTTTTTTTTTTTTTTTTTTGTGCCAGTTGGTAAATTGTTCTCTTTATGACTTCTGAGCTTTATATCAGGCTTTGAAAGGCCATTCCCTCCTTAATGTATTTTCTGTATGTATGTTTCCATATATTCTTTTATTAGCTTAGTAGCATAATGTTTACGTATATATCTTTGATCTTAATGATATATCTGTTTGTATACAGTATGAGAAACAGATTAGAAGTGAATTAAGAGTTCAGATTTAGACATATTATGTTTGAAATGCCTATTTGAGGAGAGGGCTGGCAAACATATTAAAGTCTGAGCTAGAATGATCAAAGGAGAGATTCTAGAATCAGTGGAGGAAGCCCATAACCAGTCAATCCTTGAGGCAATTTAGTGGCTGAGCAAAGGAGATTGAGAGGAAAGAACTACTGAATTCAAAGACAAAAAGGGAAGGGCAGTGCCTTGGAAGCTAATAGGAGAATGAAGAATAAAAGAAAAATGGTAACTCTACAAATACCTCTAAGAGACTGAGCAAGATGAGGACAAGACAGGGTCATTGGATTTAATATCATCAAGGCAATTTGTGATCTTGGCAAGAGTAAATACATTGCACTGGTGGAAATGGAAACCCCAAAGAAGTGAATTTAGGAATGAATACAAATGTGAGAGGTAGAGGTAGTGACCAACCATGGACAACAAATTCAAGAAGTTTTGCTGCAAATAGACATAGAAATGGAAGAGGAGGTGTTAGAGATGGGAGAGACATTTGAAAGATGACAATGATTTGGTAGAGATGAAGAAATAGAAGCAGAAGAGAAAATGGACAACATATTTAATTTAACCCATAAACTCATTACTTTTCCCAATGAATAGCCAATTTTTTCAATATCAGCAGTTAACCTATCTTTTCCTTACTGATTTGAAATATATAATATGAAGTTCACACACACACACGTGAATTTCATATTATTGCATAGACTATTTTAATGACATTCCATGACTTGAGCTTCTAAACTACTAAGAGTTTTCAAGTTATTTCCATGGCAACTTACCTATTTTACTGAGTTATTTTATTTCAGCAATTATGGTTTCAATTTTTTAAGAACTTTTTTATTTTCTGATTTTTTTTCATGCCAGAATAATGTTGTCCTATGGATGCAGTGCTCTCATGGACATCTCTCAAGAAACTAACAAGAATTTTTATGTATCTTCTGTTTTCTCCATTGATTTTCTCCTTAGAAGTCAGTTGTTTGGTCTCATCATCTTAGTATTTCTGTATCATGCTGTTGATTTTCCTTAAATATCTGGTGATTGGTTATTCATATTAAACACTAGATTGCTACATTTTGGTAACTGGCTTGGGATCCTCAACAGCTGTGAGGATCGCTATTAACCCAACAGGTGTCCTTTCCAAATGTGACCATGTTGTGCAAGTGAATGGTTAAGGACACAGGGACAGGAGAACTTCCATTTATGAAGCTTGGATAGCAAACTGGTTGAAGTCAAGGAAGCGAATAGTTCAGAATTTGGGAAAGTACCTTATTGAATGTAGAGTGCATTAGAAAATTTAACAGTGATACCAAGGTGCCTTTTGAAACCATATCCTTATGATGGCCCCTAAATCACCTGGGCACACCCCACTCTTTCCCAACCACAAAATCCATACTAGGCTCCCCTGCCTGTGCATGAGAAGAGCTTTGCTTAGAATCCTGTTCTCACCAGCTATATCCAGAGGTGAGCACTACAGCAAGACACTGTGCACAGAGTTGGAGCATGGCCCAGTTACTTTGGCAGACCTTCAACTCACGCTAGCTCCTAGCCTCTGCTAGCTCTAAGCATTTTCTGGGTATCCATTTAGAAGATTCATGATAATTTCTCCTTTATTCTTCTGCTTATCCTGGTTTAGCCGGGTGTGGGTTCTGTATGATAATTTCAAGAAAGTTCTTACTGTTACTGGAAGGTCACATAACATAGCAGACTAATGTGCAGACTAATGTCATGTTGCCTGGTTTGGACAAGCTACTCAACTTCTCTGTGGCTCTGTTTACTCAACTTTTAAAATTGGCTGGTAATAGTACCGGCCTTGTAGAATTATTTAAATGGTTTTATGCATGTAAATTGTTTAACACAGTACCTGGCTAGTTATATTTTTCTGGTCTGTTGGTGATACATTTTCTGGCTTTCTAGCGCTCTGTTTTAGTCAGCTTTGTTGCTGCTGTGACCAAAAGACCTGGAGAGAACAATTTTAGAAGAGGAAAAGTTTATTTTGTGGCTCACAGTTTCAGAGGTCTCAATCCATAAATGGTCTACTCTGATGCTCTGGGCTGAAGGGGATGCAGGACATCATGGCAAAAGGGCATGGCAGAAGAAAGCAGCTAGGAACTTGGCACCAGGAAGCACAGAGAGACTCCACTCGCCAGGGACAAAATGTATACCCCAAAGACATTCCCGCAGGAACCCACCTCCTCCAGTCATACAGCGTATCTGCCTATTGCTACCTCCCAGCTAATCCCAATCAGGGAATTTATTCATTGATTGGATTAAGGTTCTTACAACCAATTAATAGTATCTACCACATGGACCTAGGTCATAAACTTCCTTGTGTCTGTGCCCATCCTATACCCTTTTCTCCTCTTAAAACAGAGGAAGACCTCCTCCTATTGAAAGCCAATCCTTCTACCTGGACTTTGATCCCATTCTCTCCTCCTGTTTTCTCAAGTATTTTATTGTTAATAATACCTTATTTCTGTGGTATATTCAACCTCCTGCTTTCAAATAGACCCTTTTCATTGGCCTTTAATCATGTTGAAATCTACATTCCCCTTTGTCTAACCTACTGAACTTCTATTCTTCCTCCCCATATCTGGTTGTGTGTTAGCATCTGCCTATCAGACAAAACATTCAACCTTTGTTTTTGTGATACCCAAATTTTCTTTAAAATTTTTAAAATATTTTATACTTTAGTTACAGTTGGGCACAATACCTTTATTTTATTTACTTATAATTATATGCAGCTGAGGTTCAAACCCAGGGTTTCACATGTGCTAAGCAAGAGCTTTACTGCTGAGCCACAACCCCAGCCCCTTTTCAATAGATGAATGGATAAACAAAATGTGGTATTTATACACATTGGAATATTACGCAGCACTAAAAAATAACAAGATCATGGCATTTGCAGGAAAATGGATGGAATTAGAGCAGATTATGCTAAGTGAAATTAGCCAATCCCTAAAAAGCAAATGCCAAATATCTTCTCTGATATAAGGGGGGGGGTGACTCAAAATGGGGTAGGGAGGAAGAGCATAAGAAGAAGATTACCACTAAATAGGGAAGAGAGGTGGAAGGGAATGGGAGGGAGAAGGGGAGTTGCAAGGAAGATGGAAGGAGACCCTCATTGTTATACAGAATGTAGGTATGATGATGTGAGGGGGAAAAAAGAAATGTGTCACTTTAGATTGGGTAGACAGAGGTGATGGGAGTGGACGGGAGGGGAAGGGGGATAGGAAGGGTAGCAGAATAAAATAGACACTAGTATTGCTGTATGTATATACTGTCTGTATAACCAATGTGATTCTGCAACCTGTACACTCAGAAAAATGAGAAGTTATACCCCATCTGATTCAAATGTATGATATGTCAACATCATTGTATTGTAATGAGCAATTAATAAAAAAAGTAAAAAAAAGAAAAAGAAACAACTTGATTGTGATGCACTATCTTTTTGATATATTTTTGTATTTGATTTGCCAGAAATTTTATTGAGAATTTTTGCATCTATGTTCATTAGAGATATTGGTCTGAAGTTTTCTTTCTTTGATGAGTCTTTGTGTGGTTTTGGAATCAGGGTGATATTGGTTTCATAGAATGAGTTTGGAAGCATTCCCTCTTTTTCTTATTTCATGGAATAATTTGAGGAGTATTAGTATTAGTTCTTCTTTGGAGGTCTTATAGAACTCAGCTATGTACCTAGCTGGTCTTGGGCTCTTGCCGGAGTCTGGCTGGGCACGAATAACCGAGCTGCCACAAAGCCTTGTAGGTTCAAACAGCAACTACTTTATTTCAACTCTCACCGGCACTGCAGGCGCGCTTTTCCCCCAACGCCACCCACCCACCCACGCGGCCCTTCCAAAAACCCCCACACACCGGAAATCCCTCCTCCGGCACTTCCCCAACCAATGGGAACTCTCCAGGAATCCCTGCGAGAACTCCAAAGTAGCGGGCGGGCACCCGAGGCAGCAAGAGCCGCCCCATTGCCCAACAGTAAGGTCAAATATACAATACAATCAATCCAGCATCACAGCAATTACATATAGCTTAACTCAAATCATCATCTCAGTGGTTCGCTGGGTCACCTTTCAACCGTTCCCTCTGGCAAATGACAGGCGTCATTCTGACCGGCTGTGGCTCTCAACAGGCTCTTGCTATCTTACTCCTTGGTTTATACCCAAAGGACTTAAAAATAGCATACTATAGTGACAAAGCCACAGTAATGTTTATAGCAGCACAATTCACAATAGGTAAATTGTGGAACTAACCTAGATGCCCTTCAGAAGATGAATGGGTAAGGAAACTAGTATATACACACAATGGAATATTACTCAGCATTAAAAGAGAATGAAATAATGGCATTTGAAGGTAAATGGATGGAGTTGGAGAATATTGTACTAAGTGAAGTTAGCCAATCAATCCCAACAAACCAAAGGTCGAATGTTTTCTCTGATATGAAGATGCTGATTCACAATGGATATTGGGAGAGGGGAGCATGGGAGGAATGGAGGAACTTTAGATAGGGCAAAGGGGAGGGAGGAGAAGGAATGGGGCATGGGGGTAGGAAAGATGGTGGAATGAGATGGACATCATTACCCTAAGTACATGTATGAAAACATGAATGGTATAACTCTACTTTGTGTACAACCAGAAACATGAAAAATTGTGCTCTCTATGTACTATGAATTGAAATGCATTCTGCTGTTATGTATAACAAATTAGATTAAATAAATTAATAAATAAATAAAAAGAAACAGCTTTATTCAACCCTCCTACTCCTACCCCAGATTCTGTTTCATCTCTCTATTCTACTTCCAAACACCTGCAAAGTACTCTCCATGTTGTCAGTACCAGCTCTTCTACTCTTCTCCCATCCTATGTGAAGTTTCATTTGGCTTTATCACCAGAGCAAACACCTCTAATCAAGGTCACATCTGACCTCAATGCTACTAAATCCAAAAGACACTTTTCAGGTCAGAACCTTCCACTTTTCAGTAATATTTGGCACAGGTGATTAGTTCTACCTTCTTAAAAATACATTTTTCTTTGGGCTTTAGGATACTAGCATCCTCCTGGTTTTCATTCTACATCCTTGCTCATTTCTTCTCCATGATGTTTGTGGGCTCATCACTTCAACTAGGTTGGTAAATATTGGAGTCACACAAAGCTTCGACTTGGTCCTTCTTTATATTTCAGTCTCTACTCTCCCTGGGTAAGTTAGAATTTAAGGATTCAATAGCCATCTGTGTATTATTGGCCCCCAAATTTATATCTCTATTTCAGACCTCTCTCCTGACCAACTACTGTCATTTTTTTCCTTCCATAACTCCAAGACTCTTCAAAATTAACATGCTCAAAATGAAGTCTTTATTTTCTTTTGCAAACATGACACTCATCCAATATTTCATATCTCAATGAAAGGCACATTCATCAGTAAAGTTATGCAACCCCTGAAACTAGGGATTATCCTTGATTTCCTTTCTTTCCTACATCCAATTCAGAACTAAATATGTTGATTTTATTTTCTAACTACCTCTCAAATCCATTGATTTCTCCCTACTTCTTCCTCCTTTACCCAAAGCTCAAGATAAAGCTGTCATCGTCTCTTCCCTACACCAGCAGACAGCACTCTAACTGCTCTATTCACATTCATTTATTCCTGCAATCCTTTTTCCACGGTGCGGCCAGATTGATAATTTAAAAATGAAATCTAAGGATGCCACTTCCCTTTTCTTCCCTTTCCCCACACTCTTCAAAACATATTTTTTGTAAAATGCTTCAATAACTTTTTATTCTTCTTAGAGAAAAGATAATTTTTTTCAATATGGCTTACCAAGCCCTGTTCACTCTGCTCTCTATCTTTCCAGCTCAACTTGCACCATCTTCCTTCTCACTGCAAATACACTGCTTCCTTTTCTCCTGTCACTCATATTTGCCAGGCCCCTCCCACCTCAGCGCTTTTGCATGTGCTGTTTCCAAAGCTTAGAGCACCCCCTCTCTCCTCTTGGCTTGGTTAATTCCTGCTCAGCTTTCTGGGCCTATGAAATATCAACTCAAGGCATTATTTCCATAGGGAATGTACTTGTCTTCCCTGAGTAAGTCAGGGTTCCTAACTATAAGCTTTCCTAGTATTAGGCATTGATTCATCATTATGGCAGTTGTACATTTATTAGTGATGATATTGAATAATTTCTCTCTCTCATACATTAATTTAACAAATACTTACTGAGCCCATACTATGAGCCAGGCATTATTTTACATAGGGCTGAGAAACTATAAACAAATAAATATGAAATATGAGGTAAAGAGGTGAAAAGTGCTCTGAATAAACACAAAGCAGAGTGACGGGTCAGAGAGTTTGACAGGCTGCTACTCTGGACAGAGAAGGCTTCTTAGAAGAAGTGACTAAGCAAAGATTTGAATGAAGTGAGTGGAAAAAGTTATGAAGATGCCCGAGGAAGAGCATTCCAGGGAGAGAAAATAGAAAGGGTAAAATTTAGAGGGTGTCTATCTTGCTCAAGAAATAGCCAGGAAGTGAGTGGGTTTGGAATGGAATGAAGCAGAGAGTTTTAAGAGATAAGAACAGAGACTAAAGTAGGGAGTGGGTCATGGCAGGCCTTATAGGCCATACTGCTGGGAAAAAAAAAAAAAAAAAGATTAAGTAGGGTTTAAGCAAGGAATGCCTGAATTCTATGTATGTTCTAAAATGATTGCTTGACCATCTTGGGGTGATTAAATTAGAAAAGGGGAAGGGTAGAAGTAAGGAGTCCAGTTAAGAGGCTGTGGTAGTGGTCCTGGGGAGAAATTATGTGGACTTGAACTAGGGTAATGACAGGGAGGTAATGAGAACGGCTTGAAAGGCGCTTGAAAGGCAGAATTTACAGAACTTGATGTGCCCCTCCAAACCCTCCAGTGTATTTCTTTTTCATGTACAGGAGAAATCAAAGGCAGATGGGGTCTCCTTGGTTCTGGCTCCTCCTCCCTCTGCCCACTCTGTCTCTTCTTCAACCACACTGGCGTCTGCTGTTCTGTGAACAGACCATCCAGGATGTCAGGTTTTGCATTTGATGTTCCCTCAGGGATTAGGAAAGCTGGAAAGCAGGTCTCTACAGGGATTTCTCCCTCAGGGTTTTGCTCAAATATCACCTTTTTGGCTACCCTCTCTACATTAGTGCCCTACCCAAGCATTTCTGATTCCCATTTGTCTGCTTAATTTTCTTCACAGTACTTAATACTGTCTGATATTACACATAGAATGTGTGTGTATATATATATATATACACATACAGTGTATGAGTACTTATTCTGTGATGGTAAGGATTTGGTCTGTTTTGTTCACTTGAGAACAGACCTTTCAGAATAGTTCCTGGAATATATTTGTTGAATTAATGTTGAAGTAAGAATAGGAATGGCCCTGGGGTTTGGGGCCTGAATGATGATGCCATTTGGTGAGAAGAGGATGGATCCCCGTGCTCCAGCCTCCTGATGGGATCCCTGAATGGTTTCCTATATTTCAGGTTCATAGGATTCTTCATTCCATAGAAGCCTGTAACAGGTCCAGAAAATCTAGGGATCTGGACTACCCTTTGCTTTCCTAGGGGGAGAGGAGAAACTAGAGATAAACCAAACTGACTCTCAGTTCCTAAGATGGAATATAACATCAGTTTGATCTAAGCCCCATAACTGATGTTTCAGTTGTTATTGACCCCGTGTGTGGTTTTGAGCAACAAGTTGGCCAGACAATATTACAGTACTTTTTTTAATGCAAAAAGAAAGAAAAAAAAGAGCTATTAGTTTTCCTCATTCCTGCAGGTGCCCAACCAGGTTGACTTGTTGGAGTGCATTTTCTGCATTCTTAATAGATAGCTAGCAGGAAACGCCTTGCACAGCCTCAGCTAGAGGGGTAGAAAGTAGCCAAGGGAGGGTAAGGATCCTGAGCTCCTGCTTCCGGAAGCACTGAGCTGCCCTAGAATAAGCCAGACAGGCAGCT
Source organism: Urocitellus parryii (assembly GCF_045843805.1). Lineage (NCBI taxonomy): Eukaryota > Metazoa > Chordata > Mammalia > Rodentia > Sciuridae > Urocitellus > Urocitellus parryii. Next base: position 16,310,762 of record NC_135547.1, on the reverse strand, counting down.
CTAGCCATCAAAGCCCACCTTTACCCAGCCACAGACTCTTGCTCTGTCTCAGGTGATGGTCCAGAATTAAGGTAAGAGAAACTGGGGACATTTTTGAGGGGGAAGAGGGATGGAAATTCAACTGGGAAGGAATTGGAAGGAATTACACATTTTGCTCAATGAAATGCAATATGGTCCCTTTGGGGTCAGTTCCAAGTGACCATTCTGAAAACCAATCCTTCTGACTTCCCACCCTGCCCCTGTTGTGCTAGGTACAGGTGGTAAAAACATCCATGCGGTGTCCATGTGGTAGAATGGAAGTCAAATGGCTGGTTTCAGATTCCATGTTCAAAGACTTTTTTCCCCCAAAGTTTGGGCAACATTTGTAGGTACCATTGTAGCACTTGGTGTCTTTATATTTTTTGACAGACATTCCATTAGATGCAGCTTTGCAGAATCCCTTTCTTGTAGGTCAGACCCTCCTTTCTAATTCACACATGAATAGAGACCCCTTACAGAGTTCATTTGAGGATAAAGCTATTCAAGTTTCTCTACAGGTGCCATAAGATGCAGTTCTTCATAGATTAAATCAAATGACAATCTTCAGAATTTTCTTTCATTTTGAAAAGATTTAATTATTTTTCTGAGCCAGGATCTTGCTCTATTTCCTAGATTGGTCTCAAACTCTTAGGCACAAGTTATCCTTCTGCCTCAGCCTCCTGAGTAGCTGAGACTAAGCTGTGTGCCACCATGCCTGACTTAATTCTCAGAATTTGAATATTTCTCAAATACAGTTTCCTTCCACTGGGGGCTGAGTGCAGTCCATGGAATTGCTTGGGAACTGGATCCACAAAAGTAACCCACAGTTTTCTTTCTGCGTGACCACTGTGTTTGAAGAGGAACAGAGAGACAGAGGTAGACCTTGTGGTTTATTCAGGATCCAGTGTGATGATGCTGAAACATCACCTTCAAGTTTATCTCTAACTTTTCTTGGTTGTGCCCAGGTGGCCTGTGGTCTCTGTGGACTTTATCCTAGGATATTTGGAACATGATTTTGGCCATGATGTCCCAAGAGTCCAGCCAGCTCCTTACATGTGGCTTTCAGAGGCAGTCAGCAAAGACAGGCTGTGAACTGGGTCTAGCCTGAGCCTAGAGCAGTGAATGCTGATAGTTCTGAGAGTAAGAGGGTGAGTCCTCCAGAGGTCCTAGCTGGTCTTTAGTGGCTGGAGGCAGAGGCTTCAAGGAAAGCCATGAGGGAGTGCACAAAGTTTATTCCTACCTTCCCTGAAGGAAACCATGTGGCCGGATTAGTGTCCTGGCTCATGCTCCCCTACAGATTAGAAGCCAATTCTGTCCCCACATTTGATAGATATGGAAAATGAGGCCCATGGAAGGGGAGACACTATCACAATCATTGGGTTGACAGTAAAAGGTAATAAAAATCAGATAGACATTGGTGCCAGAGAACCCTTGGTTCAAATCCCAGTTTTACCACTACCTAGCTGTGTGGCCTGGGTAGTTTATTTCACCTTCTCTAAGCTCTACCTTCCTTATCCATAAAATGGGAATAATAATACCTACTTTGAGGGTTATAAAGATTGGAGAAGATATGTGTATAGCTTTTGGAACAGAATAGGAATTGTATAAACTGTATCTTTAAATGGCTGCTGTCTCTACATTTATCATTACTTTATACTTTATTACTTTATTCACAACACCTTTGCTGTATTTCTTTTACCCTAGTATCTGAGTATACTTGTGCTATTTATTCAGGAATAATTTACCTACAGTGAAGTACACCTATCGCAAGTGTACATTTTGATAAATTTGGGCAAATGATGGTCCACATAGTAACCATCAACCTCATGCCCCTTCCTGGTCAATCTCCATTCTACAGACAACCACTGTTCTGACTTCTATCACTATAGATTATTTATGCTTCTTCCATGTAAATGTATGTTCCATACAGTATGTGGCCTTTCATGACTGGCTTCTTTCATTCAATGTGCTTTGAGATTCTTCCATGCTGTTGTGGGGAGTGGTACTTTGGCTATTAGAAATAAAGCTGCTATGAAAACTCATGTACAAGTTTTTATGGGGACATAGCTTTTGTTTATCTTGACCCTGTATACTTAAAAGTAAGGATGCTGGGTCATATAGTAAGAAAAGTATAATTCATAAGAAACTATGCTTTTTCAAAGTGGTTGTTCACATGATTTTTGAAGTAAAGATACAATTGAATTGTTTTTGTTTAAGTCATGCCTGGCTATGCTTAGCATGACTACCAACCAGGAGAAACAAAACAGTAATGTTCAATCAAATGCTTCTCTAGACAACATAATCCAATTATGACTGGGGCTAGAATGACTCTGAAAGATCTTTTTGGAAAATCTGCTCACTGCCAGATTCCTTCCTAATGTTCCCATTGTGACCTATTGACATTTCTTAGGCTGCAGAATTCACACTCTTCCAAACCCTTTATTTATTCTCCAAACCCAAGAGTAATGTGAAGCACAGAAAGGCTATGCAGTTACCCCAAAATTACATAGCCAAGGAAAACCCCAGGTCTTCTGACTCCTAATCTGCTATAATTTCCTTGAGTTGTGCTTTCTCTGCATGAAATGACATTCAGTCATTCAGCCATTGTTTACTGATCACCCACTTTGTGCTAGGTACTAGGGATAAAGAAATGAATAAGAAATAGTGCCCAATCTCAAAGATCTCATAAACTAGAGATGGAGACAATTTATTCAACCCCAATTATTGAGTTAATGAATAGACTAAACACATCTTTGGTCAGAGCACAGGGCAAATCAGGTTGGGTGGCTCCAGGTAAGAGGCATTCAGACAGACTACTTCCCTAGTTAAAGAAGGTCACAGCATGTCTTGAGTGCTCACCATGTTCTGGGTCCTGGATTGGGTGCAGATGGACAGCCTCTGTCCTCAAGGAACTCATAAGGTGGGATCAGCTGATGCCACCAAGGGGTTCCAATTTGAAATCTATTCAGCAAACAGCTATTGAGCATCCACTCTGTTCCAGGCATGGTTCCAGATACAGAGGATATGATAGTGAACAGAATTGACAAGGTTATGGTCTTTCAGGAGCTTTCCAGTAATGTTACTACAACTTATTCCCACATTTTTTGAGATCTGTATGTGGCTCAGAATATATCCATCTGAAAGCCTTAGAGCTCATATTGTTTATAATTGTTAAGTTTCTAAGTCAGAGTCTGGGTGGAAGCAAGACACTATCTTACATAGATTAGGGCAGAATTTCATGGGTTTTATCCTCTTGCATTAAAATAGTCATGCTGCAAAGTAGTGTTTGCCATGCTAGCTGAAATTGTCCAGTACCCATTGCTTAGTCCTTTCTTGGGGAGCCTGTGTCTCTAAGTAGTTATGGGCTGACCCTGGCTCATTCATTTGGGAAGAAGAAACTTCACCAGAAGGCAAATTACATTGCTATTTGGACTTACTGTCCTCCAGACACATCTCCTGTTGCTTTTCTAGTCCTGTTGTTTCACAATTCTCATTTGTAAGAGAAGGCCACCTCCAGCTGTTGGTAGAACTTTAGGTTGTTTCCTGAACGCTGATCAGATTGAGCTCCTCAGCTTCTCACAGTCCAACACAGCATTGTTGTTGACCTTCAGGAACTCAGTGACTCCCCAGGGCTCTAGTGAGAGCCTGTACTTGGTAGGAAGAAATTGCTTGCCCTTAAGGATGGTGCTCAACTAAACAACAGCCAAACCCCTTGATGAAATAGTACCAGTGACTTTTTGTATTTGGTTTGCAGCCATCACCTGTGTTATTGACAATGGCAGAAATGAACAAGACCGACATCCAACAGCCCAAAGATCGTCAGAAGCCCATAAAGACGGAATGGAATTCCCAGTGTGTCATTTTCACTTATTTCCAAGGAGACATCAACAGTGTCGTAGATGAGCACTTCTCAAGAGCTCTGAGCAATATCAAGAGGCCCCAAGGATTGAACTCCTCAAGCCAGAGTGAAGATGTGATCCTGAGGAATGGTGAGCATCTCAGGAGGGAGGAGGCTGCAATTTCCTGTCCAAGCTTTCACTGTAAGCCCCAGTTTTTAATGCATTCTACATGTGTATGTTTGCTAAAAGCAAGTCACACTGCCTAGTGAGAAGTCATAACTTTTCTTAGAAGTTTAATGCAAAAATGGACATTGTCTAATCAAATTAGTTCACTTATTTCATTATTTCTTCAACTGCATTCAGTGCTAGGTTCCCTGCTCAACATACAATAAGAGCTTCATGACTACTCACTGTTACCATCAATCAGTAATATTATTCTTGCTGTTGGCCAGAGGGCAAGAACACCAAAGCATCCATGATAAGATAAACATGTCCTGGGTTGATGCTCTCAGCCTCCTTTCAACCAATAGTGGATAATCTGGTGAGCAAGGATAGGGGCCAGAGGGAGACTAATGAAGGGTCTTGCCACATCCTTCTCCCACCCTTCTCCGGGTCAGGGATGCATATTGCTCAACAGGGTTATGTCACAATGTGCATATCAAAGCATGCAGATTTGGAGGAAAGTATGATTTTAAGCTGGCAGGGGCCACAATATGTCTCTCATGGACCCCAGATACTTCTGCCTTCATGGAGCCCTTGATCCATAAAAGTATTAAAAGTTACATTTTATAACTGTGCTGTTTGTTATGAGATGAGGATAAACCAAGCTGAATTCCTTTTTAATCGGTATCATTATCACATTCATCTTTTTCTTCTGATTTTGAAATAAGTTACATCACTTCTGTGGACCGCTACAAGTATTCACAGGCCCTAGTCACTGTGCCTCTTATGCTTAATAGAGGCACCCCTGCCTGCCAGAGGAGAATCAATATGGCTCCCATTTACCTTTTTTGATTGATTTTAAGAGCTTTTTATTTCGGTTACCTAGCCCACAAGTTAAATGTCTTGCTTCCATTGGAGGACCTGTGGGTCTCCAAGTGGGACACTTTGTACAAAGTGAACACATGGGGCCTCTGCCTGTGGGCAAAGAGCTCACCTGTTTCCAGATACTATCACTCTGGTTCTCCTGTTTGGTCTGGACAGAGCACTGGTGTGTATCTGATGTACTCTCCATAGCAGAATTTACTTCTTTCTTAGGAATGATTTTTCCAGTCAAATGAATTGACTTTCTCAGAGAATCTTGTGGGTTAAGTACACATGTGGAAAGGCATGAATTGTTTGGGTGATGTGGTAAAAATGAGAAACCCCTACTCTGTCATTTTACCCTGTTTTGTTTTTCTTCTCAGCATTTGTCATCACCAAGCACATTATATATATTCTTCTGGACTCCTTTGCACACCCTTTAGTCTGAATTCTATGGCAGCAGGATTTAGTCTGTTAAAATTACTGCTTTTTAAGTACATAGTTCAATGCCTGACTTATGGGAGGCACTTAATAAATATTGCTGGAATGAATGAAATTATGATTTGAATCATAGGGTATTGATCCTAAAGATGGGGTATGTAGTCCATTTTCTGTTGCTAGTAACACAATGCCACAGACTGGGTAAATTATGAAGGAAGGAGATTGTTGTGGTCAAAGTTTGAGGGCTCACATCTGGTGATGACTGTCTTGCTGCCAGAATCCCAAGACAGTGCAGATATCACATGACAAGAGACTAAGAGAGCATATGTGTGTTCTTTGGTCTCTCTCCCTCTTCTCATAAAGCCACCAATAATTTAATCATGGGCTCCAACCCTGATAAATTTATCTAGTCCCCAATAATCTCCCAAAGGTTTCACCTCTAAGCATGATAGTTAGATTAAGTGCCCACCCTCAAAATATGTCACAGAGGACATTAAATCCTAAAATGAATTTCTGAGGGGACAAGTCATATTCAAACCATAGGGATCACCATAGAGAGGAGATATGGTGTGGTACACAGCTTTAGAACTATGTAGTATGATGCCAACACAGTTCCACTACTTCTTAACAGTATGATTTCTGGGCATCTTACTTTATCTGCTTATGCCTCAGTTTCCTTACTGCTAAAATCAAATATTTAACTATAGGAGAGTGCTTTGAGGGAGTCAATGAGATAAAGTGTGTCAGGTAGCAAGTAGTGAATGCTATGTAGGTATTAATTACTTTTGTGTGGATAATGCCAAAGGCTGACATGTTTTTTGAATGCAGGCCTCTCCTATAGCCTCCAAGATTTTTGGAATCCTGCTGTGTGGCTGCTTTCATGTTTTCTATGCCTTCTGACTTTACTTTGATTGAATTCTGTGAAGCTTCTGTCTGGGAGCTTGGGCTTGGCCCTGTTTCTAGGCCAAGCCAGCCTTCACAAGCCAAACAGATAGGTGGTTTTCTTCCCTTATCTTCTTGTTGCATTTTCCCTGTGAGAATCTCACAAATCCCCTGACTCTGAAGATGTTGCCTGCCTCATGGAGGTTGGTGTGGGCTAGGCAAATATTTTTCTGGTGATTGAGCAACTGAAGGAAAGACTGTCTCCCTCAAGGCCCCTCTTATCATAGCTAAGAGTCAAGTTTCTCACGAACTCTGCTGCCTCAGGGGAGGGCTCCGTGAAAGAAGTCCAGTCCTGCTGAGGTTCTTATTGGACATGTTAAATGACACACATACAGCTTTGAAAATGGTGGGAAACCTATAAAGTGGCCTTTCATTACTGACTGCTAGTTAGCATCCTCTTAACCCCTGCAGGTCAGCCCCAGCTAAACCAGATTCAGGAGAACAGACCCCCATTCATGGGCTCCCGTCGAAGACTTGCCCACATTCTAAGGGCACTCTGTCAAGTCAAATATGCAAAGCCCAAACACAAGAGACCTGTGTGGCTAGGAAAAGCCATTGAATTTCCTGGCTTCCCTTCCAAAATCAAAGTTATTTTTAAATTTACTTATGTATAATTTATATGGACTGCACTTCAGAAAAGAAAATATAAGTTGAAGGTATCTTTGGATTATCTTCCATTTTGATGGACCCTGGGAATTTTCAGTCAGTAATTGGGGAAGCTTCAATAACTGCAAGTTCTTGGGGGACACAGTCTTCGTGCACTTCTCAACCCATATTCCTCCTGAACCACCCCCAGCCCCAGTCTTGAGCAGGCCTGGTAACATGCTCAAGAACTATTGAGAGAAGAGAAGCTATATACCTGATCACCTAGCAATCTTCTTTAACCAGTCTCAAAGGGACCCAGTGGATCTTCCCTGCCTTCCATCTGCCATGATTAGCAGGGTAGGAAGAAACACTACATTTCTCTTTTAGTGTGAATATCTAGACAAGCTATAGTCATGCTGGCTGTTTATGGTGCCTGTGAATATTGACAACTTTGTGCCTCCACTAGGTGCCAGACACCACATTAAAATTATTACTCTTAATTCAGTCCTTAAAACCCACTATGATTTATAAAGTTCAACGATAAGCAAACCAAATCCATGATCTTAGAAGACAGGATTTGGTCTTGTTAGAAGATGTTTGTCAGGGTTAGCGATGGAGAGAGTGCCTGAGGGGGCTTTCTGAAGTGTTAATCACATTCTGTTCTTCTGTCTGGGTACTTATTATCCAGTTTGTGAAAGTTCCTCCAGCTGAAAACTTGTATTTGTGAATTTTCCTGCACATTGCTTGTATTTCACAAAACCACTTTGTCCTCATTTTACAGAGGAGTAAACTGTAACCCAGCAATGGTGAGTACTCAGAGATGGGTCACCTTGCCAGTGAATGATAGAGATTGAAAGCCAGGTCTGTTTGACTCCAGAGCCAGTCTCTTGACTTTACTCTCCTGCTTTTGTAGACCCTGATGACACCACAGAGAGAGGGTTAATACCCATGAAGATGTTTGCAACAATTAACACTTAGTGTGTACTTCCTGTGTGCCTGGCCCTTTGCTAGGGGCTGTGACATAGATTATCTCATTGAATTTTCACACCAACCCTATTGGTTACTCCTTCTGTGCTTATATTTCTGGTGAGATAACTGAAGCTCAGAGTCAAGTGACTTGTCCAAGATACCACAGCTAGTAAGGGGTGACTATAGTGTTTGTCATCAGATGGTCTTGATTCCATATTCTGAGCTCTTAGCCACTCAACTTTCAAAATACAGGCACATGTTTTGTATTTGACCTCTACCTTCAAGGAATCTGCACTAGCTACCCCAGGGAGGTGACTAGGAAGGAGGGATTGGGACTGAGCAGGGTTTTCTGTTATCCCAAAGCAGGACTTTCTTCTCTAAGCTGTCCCTCTGCTTGTGGTGTTATTTTAACTTCAGGTAGTTCAAGGACTACCTGCTTTGATCCTGGGGTGAATGAATGAGGGATTATTGCTACCAGCTATGCTGGTAGAGAGGGGAGCGCCAGTGTGTACAGACTGGACAAGCCAAAGTTTGGACATTTGTGGGACAAAATGTGTGTGTGTGTGTGTGTGTGTGCATGCGCGCATGTGTGTCTGGTTTAACCTTCATCATAAATCAGGACTGGTCTTACACACACACACACACACATATACACACACACAGCACAAGGAGAAGTGGGAAAGAAGAAAGGATGAATGGAAGGGAAATCAGGCAATTATGGATTGGTCTTTACAACTGTCAACTCACTTTTAGGAGACTCACTGATCAAGTGGTTTCTTAAATTTTTGCTTAAAAAATAGCTTAGCTGTGTGCAGTGGTATGTACCTCTAGTCCCAACTACTTGAGAGGCTGAGACAGGATTATCACTTAAGACCAGGAGTTCAAGGGCAGCCTGGGCAACAGAGCAAACTGACATAATCTACCTTAATCCTTTTCAGGGCATTGCTCTCAATGACTTCTCACTAGAGTCTACTTCTTTAAAGATTCTGCTACCTCTCACAATGCCCCACTGGGGACCAAGTTTCCAACATGTCATGTAAGATTCTGTCTCAAAAGTGAGCTTTTTTCTGGGGCTGGGGTTGTGGCTCAGTGGTTGAGTGCTCGACTAGCATGTGTGACGCCCTGGGTTCAATCCTCAGCACCACATAAAAATAAATAAATAAAATAAAGATATGTGTTCATATCTGAAAATTTAGAGAACACAGATACATATTCAGGAAAGAAATAAACCACATGAACATCTAATCACACCTGCTAATTTTTACATAGCATCACTTTGCATAAGCTGCATTACTACACTGTGGACCATGCCTTCAACATATGAGTCTTTTGGAGGACATTGATCTCAGTGGTGAGTGGAATGACTGGGTGCTATGGTTTGGATATGCTTTAAGTGTGTCCCCCAACATTTTATTTGTTGTATGTTAGTTTTTTATCACTGTGACCAAAATATTGGTCATAAACAACTAACTTCGGGTCCCATGAGAACTACCTTCCCTTCTGAGGACAGTTCCCCCAATGACTGGAATCCATATCTCAACTTAGAAGAGGAAAACTGTATATTGACTCACAGTTTCAGTACGTTGTCAGCTGGCTCCATTGCTCTGGGATGAAGATAAGACAGAACATCATGTCAGAAAGGTGTGGTGGAGAAAATCTTCTCAGTTCATGACATCCAGGAAGCAGAGACAGAGAGGAAGGGGCAAGAGACAAGAAGTGTGTGAAAGTGCCCAGCTTACTGCATTCTTTGGAATATTGTGGAAGCACAGCCAGTAAGAGTATGAGGTTTGGAATGAGATAGCATTCTCACTTACCGACCATATGGCCTTAAGGCAAATTACTTTAACTTCTCAGACTCTATTTACTCATTTTGGTTACTGTGAGGATCACATGAGCTCATATATACAGAGTGCTAAGCAAAACATCTGATCCATAGTCATTGCTCAGTAAACAAAAGCTAATCTATATTTACAAATTGTTCCTGCCCACTTCTGATATCTTATTCCCTGGGGATGGACATAGACTGAGCAAAGGCTTCTGAAATCTTTCCTGTATAGCCAATATCTACTGTTTCCTTCATTCCAGCCCTGAAGTGCTGCAACTTCTGCTGCTGTTGGGGGCTTCCCAGCTCAGTCCTTTCTTCCTTTACATTCTCTGGCACTAGATAACTAATGGCAGGGTGGATTCTTTAGGCTTCATACCTTAATTACCATCTTGTTTCTTCCTGGGTTGATTATACTGAGTGTTGCAAACCAGAAAAAAAGAGCCAAACTGGGTTTATAAACTGAAATGATTAATAATATGAATAAAAGAGCTACTATTTATTGAGATCCTAGTATATACCAGGTACTAAGCTAAGCCCTTTTGCATGGATTGTTTTACCCAATCTCACAACAGTCCCAGGAAGCTCAGAGGGGGAGGGGACTTGCTCAGTGTCACATGACTAAGATATGAAAGATCTGGGACTGGACTCCAAGCCTGTCTGACTTCAAAGTCTGTGCTCTTAACAATTTTGCATGCTGTTCTGCTCAATATGGAAAAGTTCAGTTTGAAGGGATAGTTCAGTTTGAGGGTAGTTCTCATGGGACCCTAAGTTAGTTCTTATGAAAGTAAGTTGTTATAAAAGAGTGAACCAGATCCCCAAATAGACACACATGCACATGTGTGAGTGCATGTATTTGTGTGTATGCATACATTTTTGCAACTATGTGTATTTGTGTTCAATTTTGTGTGAGCGTGTATGTGACTGCATATATGTGTATGCATTCATTGAAATGGCATTTAGTCAAGTCCTACCAAATGTCAAGAACTGTGCAAATTTTGGGGACAAGATGGTGAACAAAAGAGAAATGATCTCATCTCTCTTAACGTTTACTGAGTAGAGGAGAGGGCCAATATCAAATAAATGAGTAACTGAAGAAATTATAGGATTACCACTAGGAAGGAAGTAAAGAGGATGTAGTCACAGAAAGTAACAGGATAACAATCTTTGTTCTAGAAATCCAGAGAGAGTATATATGAGTAAGAATTAATGATGTCTCTGAGTGTGCTTGGGAGGTAGGGAAATGGCCTACCAGTTTCTTCCAAAGAGGCAGAACAAGAAATGGAGATTAGTGCTCTGTGCATAGGCCTGGTTTTAGGACCAAGGGCCCCTGGAATTACCCATATATATTTCTGGAAAATCTTGAAATTTCTAGAAGCATGTAAGCATTTGCCTTTATGCCAGAAGAGTATCTTCCACTCTATCCCATCATGGAGGCCCTGGCTCCCGTGTGAGGCTATGACTCCCTATTCCAAACGAATTTCTTTTCATACAAAAATTAAATACTACTCTCTCAGAAAAATTCTCTCTGGATTTCTAGAGAGAAAATTGGCCCAATAAACGTTAAAAAGATGAGATCATTTCTCTTTTGTTCACTGTCTTGTCCCCAGAATTTGTGCAGGTACTTGACATGTGGTAAGACATGACTAAATGCCATTTCAATGAATGCATGCACATATATGCAGTCACATACATGTTCACACAAAATTACACACAAATACATAGTTGCAAAATTGTATGCATATACACAAACACATGCACACACATACACACATCCCTTCAAGCTGAACCTTTCCACATTGAGCAGAGCAGCATGCAAATTGGTTAAGAGCAGGGCTGGTGTTGTGAATCAGTGGTAGAGCGCTTGCCTAGCATATGCGAGGCCCTGGGTTTGATCCTCAGCACCACATAAAAATAAATAAATAAAGATATTGCATCCAACTACAACTAAAAATTAAATATTTTTTTTTAAATTTTTTAAATGGTTAAGAGCACATACTTACACACTAGAAGCATGGATGGAGCAAAAGGTATGGTCTGATGTCCAAGGTCAGAGTATATGGAGTGAAAGCCATCTGGATTCTTACTGAAAGAAAAATCCCAACCTACCCCAAGAGTCTTTGAATCAAAATGTTCCTCACATGCTCTTTATCTGTTAATGTAGTTCGTGGTTTGAAAAGGCTGCAATATCATCCCTGAGGTGTGTTCATTCTCTTTCTCTTTCTTCCTCTGCCTACACACACACACACACACACACACACACACACACCCCTCTAGAGGTAGCTAAGAGGGGACAGTTGAGTGGAAATGTCACCAGAGCCACTTCTAGTAAGCAGTAACCTTGAGTAAGTTAAGAATATGGTTTGAGATATCCTCCTCTATCCACAGTAAAGATGGGCATGATTGCCAGAGTAGTTGGCTCAAGAAATCTGAGAAAGCATGGCCAACCCAAATGTAGTGTCTCCACACCATGGGCCACCAATAACCAAGCTTAGTCTGGAAGAGTGAGTTTTTCCAAGCCACCTATAGCTATTGGGTTGCTGTGAACTCATAATTGAGACATCCTGAGCATCCCTCCAAGCTCCCATTCAGACTGTACTCTAGAGCACCAGGTGACCACAGAGGACTTAAACAATGGCACACTACCTACTCCCTTTAACATTTCTATTAGAGAATTCTGGTAGGTAAGCAGTTAAGAAAAATATTCAAAGCACCTTGGGTCCTGCTTTTTATATTTCAAGCATTTAGCAAGCACCTAAGTCATATGTATGAGATCTCTGAGGACAGTCCAGATGGAAACTGTCCGTTTTCAGAGGCTATGCTTTGTTTCTAATTTGTGCTTAGAACATGCAGTACCTTCATCCAATATGAAACATGGACAGTGATTATATGAAATCAACTTAATCACTCTGTTTGTACCACACAGTGTCCTGAATTGCTACTGGCCTGGAGATATCAGTTTTCAAAAATAACATTTATCCCTGGGAACACACCCTAATGTATTTCCTTGTCCTTGGTTTCATTAGAAGAATCCCACCATTGCCAATTGCTCATTGTAAATGGTATGAGATATTGAGCAGAGTGTCTGCCATGTGGGTTTAAGCTTCTTTTTTTAAATATCTATGTTACATAGAAAGCCAAGGTAATGGGTGGGGCCACTCCTGTAAAACTGTACTGGCCTCTCAAATGTTTTTATCTTGTACAAAATCCAGTCAAACTGAGCATTAAGGAGAGCTGGGAGAGGTGCCCATGGAGAGAAAAGGGCCCAGTGTCTCAGGATCTCCTGTCAGCCAATCTTCCTTTGTCTCCTTACTCATGTCCCCCTCCTCCAATCCTCCTCCAATATCTTGGATAGATGAGAGGCTCCAGGATTTTAACACCATCTGGCAGAGTTATTTCCCTCCTCCCCTCTTGTCTGAGTGGGTGTTGAGAATGGAGAAAACATGTATCCATGTTGGAAGCTATCTTGAAGATAGCAGATTTAGCTATTAGTTATAATAGGCACAATTAACATAGTGTCTATGGAACTAAAGGAGACTTTGTTCCCTTCTAGTGTGTCCACACAGAGTGAGCAAGAAGAAACTGACTTGCCCTAATAATTCTGCTTTTAAAAATGAGGTCCAACAAAATCATAGAATTTGCAGGGAAATGGATGGCACTAGAGCAGATTATGCTTAGTGAAGCTAGTCAATCCCTAAAAAACAAATACCAAATGTCTTCTTTGATATAATGAGAGCAACTATGAACAGAGCAGGGAGGAAGAGCAGGAAGAAAAGATTAACATTAAACAGAGACATGAGATGGGAGGGAAAGGGAGAGAAAAGGGAAATTGCATGGAAATGGAGGGAGACCCTCATTGCTATACAATATTACATATAAGAGGTTGTGAGGGGAATGGGAAAATTAACAAGGAGAGAAATGAATTACAATAGATGGGGTAGAGAGAGAAGATGGGAGGGGAGGGGAGGGGGGATAGTAGGGGATAGGAAAAGTAGCAGAATACAACAATTACTAATTGGGCATTATGTAAAATTGTGGATGTGTAACCGACGTGATTCTGCAATCTGCATTTGGGGTAAAATTGGGAGTTCATAACCCACTTCAATCTAATGTATGAAATATGATATGTCATGAGCTTTGTAATGTTGTGAACAACCAATAAAAAAAATAAAAAAAAAATCCAATAAAAAGTACAGATTAGTTAACAGCAAAAAAAAAAAAAAAATGAGGTCCAAGCAACTACTTTTTTTACCCATCACTCATTTCTACAGTTCAGTTCCCTACTGGGCTAATCTGCTTTTTGCCCCCTTGGTTCAGTCTCTTAACACCTCTGTACCTCAGATTTCTCTGAAAACAAACAAACAAACAAACAAACCTTGAGTTGTATTAATGACCAACTGTTGCCTGTTGAATAACAACAAGCAAGTGTTAAACCCTTTTTAATGTTCTATGGAGTCCTCCTATTAGGTGTATTTAGAACAGTAGCTATGAAATAGAGGTAAACAATATCAGCAAGCAAACACAAATTAACCATTTTTGCTTCTAGAAAAGTTTTATTAAGGGGATAATTTGACAAGGGGAAAAAGATGTATGTACAGAGTTGCTCACTGCCATGTTGTTACTATAACTTAAAAAACAGAAGTAACTGAATTGCCCGCAAATATGACATCTGTTAATCCATTGTTTTCTCCTATAGGAATAGTGTATACCCATTTTAAAAGTTGGTGTTTGGCTCAGTTCATTGCTGTGGGAGAATATTTGTATATATTGATGAAGCAAAATCAGCTTTAATAATGATACATGTTGTGAAGAGAATGCATATATGAATAGAAAGAAGTACAACTAAAGGAGGACAATGGCTGTTTATGAATACTATGATTAATGTGTGTGTATTTTACTTTTTCTTTATTTTCTTCAAGTTAACAAATATAGTATGAATTAACCTGAAAAAAAGCTACTTCCATTTCAAAAATTATAAGTAAACACCTGACATGTCTCCTAAATCTTTTCTTCCAGATAGTGACATGCCTCCAAATCAGTGGCGTTTCTCTTCTCCTTGGACAAAGTCACAGCTGGAAATGTCGCGTGCAAATAGTGCCAACAACAGCAGCTTGAATATGTCTGGTCCCTTGGCTGTGAATCAGTATCCACTGTCTCTGCCTGAGACCCACTCTGTTCAGCCTCGGGATCTGTGGCATTTCCCCTCCCTAGCCAGCCCCAGGTCCCTGGAGCCTGGCTACTCTCATGTCTTTCCGGATGGGCACCTGGTTCCAGAGCCCCGGCCTGATGGGAAATGTGAGCCTCTCCTAGGTCTCCTCCAGCAAGACAGATGTCTAAACTGTCCTCAGAAATTTGCCACGAGGGAGGATCGCAACCCTGTCCAGATAGCCGGAAGCACAGGATTGCTTTTCAACCTACCGCCCAGATCAGTCCACTGTAAGGAAATGCTTAGAGATAATTGGTGGATTTCCTCTGAGGGGTTGTGGTCAGGAGTGAGTTGGCATTAGATGGGTGCTAAGACTAATTGCTGCCAGTCTGGACATAGGGCTTCTGCTGAGGGGGTGGAATGTTTTGTGTAAATGTTCTATATATTTTCACTAGGCTTCATTAACACTCACAGTTTAATGGTTAAAGGGTTACATAGATTGCCAGCCAGATGGGTTTGGTCCTCAATACTCACCCCAGTCTGTTGGCTTGGCCTTACCCTAGAAAAATGATGGACTGCTGCCTAAAATTGGAGGGTCCCACATCTACCTCATTGGGAGCCATTAAATAATCTGTTTGCAAAACAGAGCTCTGTGACGTACCTACAGGCTCAAACGTTATGCTCCAAACAGGTTGACAACTAACAATGATGCCAGGCTCCTGGGCAAAAACAAGGGCAATCTATACCAACCATCTGCTCCACACATTAAAATTCAAAGCAACTGGAGAGGCAGCCCCATTGCTGTCTGGAGATGGCTGTCTGTGACTTCCTCCTTTACACTGGCTGCTCTTGCTCAGTTTCCCTTGGGTCATTGCCCCCTGACAGCCACCTCTCCCCTGAACTGAAAACTCCCTTAAGAAACACTGAGTTTATCATTCACTCGCTCACCCAACAAATATTTAATTGGGGTCTACTAGATGTGAAATACCCATAAGAAACAGGACTTTCTGCTTTGTAGAAGGACAGGGAAGAACTGGCATAAACCATGCTTTCAGTAAAAATGTAATCTACTCTGCTGAAAGATTTGCCTTTCATGTGAAATACTTGTAATAGAGTATAATATATATATATATATATATATATATATATATATATATATATATATTATACATTCATGTGACCAAGTCTGCATTCTGTTCTCTGGAGTAATTTTCTTTTGCAATTCTCTGGTCTGTACATATCTACGGTTCTATGCCTGAGAGAAATTACTGGAAGCAGTTTTTACTGTGAACTAAAGATATAGTACACAAAGGGCCTGTTTAGCATGGCCTGCCTAAGTTCAGGACTGTGTTCCATCCTAATATTTCACAACAAATGTCCTGTTAAAATACCATTGTGTCATTTCTAAAGTTTGATTAGCAATGCATGCAGAGAGTAAATCATAAAAATGTCATGCTTGGGATACCAGTGAAAATTCCCACCCTATACTCTTTTGCAAAATATTCTCCTCCTGGATTCAGAGGGAAAGTCAGACCAACTGTGTTTGTATATATGCCTGTGCATACACATAGCAGAGCCCTTATTCAACAGTTGGTTAGAACACACATGGCTCAAATCATCATCTTTCAAACATAATAACTATATACACTTCAGATCCAATTCAGCAAATATTTAGTGAGCCTATACTATAAGCTAGGCACATCCTGGCAAACAAACTGATAATACAGGCATTATCCTATTCCTGAAACCTCTAGACAAAAATTCATGAACAAAGGTTTATCATCAATGTCTCAACTGTTGTGAGATCTTCACACATTCCTACTGCTGTTGACAATCAGTCATATTCATTGGTGACTGACCAGGAACTGTTGAGAAAGTGACCTTTAATTAGGAACACTGTCTGTAAGATGGGAACAAGTTCTAAGGGGCCTTAAGAAAACAAGCTCCTTTGATTTTTAGTATCTATTAGGAGAAAATAAGCCAGATGTCCATACACTGAGAGACAATCTGGTGCCCCTGGGTAGCTGCTGGGCAGTTTTTAACCCAGCCCTGGAGATTTCATTGTTAATCATGATTTTTTATTTTTTTTTCAGGTAAGAAAATATATGTCTCCCCAAGTCATGGACCTGCCAGTCCCAACCTTGCAAATGAAAGTAGGTATCCAGTTCAGCCTTTGATAGCTGGGTTCTGTATCCTGAGAACAAATTTGAGGAGATTATATTATCAACATTAGGGCCTCTAGCAGCTGACAGGAGTCTTATTTCTATTATTTGGGATTTCGATGGATAGAATTCGTTTCATTGTAGTTTCAACGAACCCAAGTACTTCAGATCTTGTCAAATTTCTTGTATATTTTCTCATTTTGCTAGAGAAGCGATTTTATTGAGTCCTTTTTTTCTGAGCCCAACTTACCTGAGGTAACCAAGGTGACTCACAATAATGAACAAATCCATGAGGATTAGCTTGCTTTGTCCCAGATGTTCGGCTTTCAGCTTAGCACATAGGGGCACCCCAGGACTCTGTGATCAGGAAAATGTGACTCAGGCCCAAGACAAAGACTCTGGGTTCCACACTCAATTTGAAAATGAAATCCATAGGAACTTCAAAATGAGGACAATCTGGGTGGGATGAGGAGAGGATCTGCATGATCTAAGTTTAGGGTTCAAATTCCAGCTTCATTACTTTAGCCTCAGGAACTCAGTCACATTTATTAAGCTCCCTATGCCTCAGTTGTCATATTTGGAAAATAGGCATCAAATTATTGCTTACCTCATGAAGTTTCTATGAGCATTAAATGGAATAGTCTATGAAAATGCTTAGAATAAGGTCTGGCACATAGTAAGCCATCAAAATGTGTAGGCTTTTTGGAAGGCATCCTGGTATCCCAAACTATGTTCTATGCTATGTGTTTCAGAGAGGACCAACAGGAAGAAGCACCACCAAAGCCCTGGTTTCAGGCATTTTACAGTTCAGTGTGAAGAGGGGTTGAGGGTGATATATAATACTCCACTTCAATGTCAGTTTAACGAGGACTGAGACTTTGAGGGGTGAACTGTCATATCCCCAATACCTGCAGGAATGCTTGACACAGAAGTCCATATGTATTTGCTGAATGAATGAATGAGTGAATGAATGCTAGAAACAATAAAAGAATATTTAAAAAGGAAATAGCAAGAAAATCCCCACCCAAATAGTAAAACTTCATGTGTTTCAGGCTGTTATATAAAACCTCAGTGGTTAACTGGCCGTGCCCAGATGAGGAGATACATTAAGGGCTAGATGGAAGGCTCATAGCTGAGTCCAGGCCCAAGGGAATGATATCTAATTTATGAAAGTCAGGATTGTGATATCTCCTAAGTACTTGTTAGTAGTTCCTATATTATTTTATTAGAAGTTGTGAAATTGCTGATAATGTAATGATGCATTCCATTGTTCATAGGCCCCAAAGAACAACATTTTTTGGGTATTGACTGTGAGCCAGATACCACACACCTCATCCTGCTTAGTTTCCACCACAAATTTGTGATATGTATATGAGTATATCCTAGGTAAATCACACAACCGATATTCAGTAAATAATGGGTGAATGAATGAATATCTCCATTTAATAGATGAGAAAACTGAGTCTCAAAGAGGTGAAAAGACTTGCCTTTAGATTACATAGAAGCAAGTGACAGGTGTAATATTATCTCTTTGCTCTCACAGTGTCATACAATCCTCAAAGCAATTCCAATTTAAATATATTGCATAATAGTAAAAATTAGTTACTGGTGAGACTAATTCACTCTACATGGGTTTACTATCCATCTGTGGCTAGGACACTGTTCTAGCATAAAAGAAGAGGAGTGCAGAAAGCTCAGAAAGCAAGCAAAAGAACAGAAAGCAATATTACTTGGGAAAGGGGTATGGGGATGATCTTCCCTTGCAAAGAGGATTTGAGAGAAAGCAGGGAAAGGGTATTTGGTTATGTCAACAGCCTACCACTATTGCTCTGGGCAGAGGGAGGGGAGAGGGAGAGTTTCCTAGAGCTCCAAGCAAACTGACCACAAACCCCAGCAAAACCAGTGCTCTTAAGCATGACATCAGTCTCCCAATCTTGCCTAATGCTAAGATCCACTGGAAGCTTATTATCTGCATGAATTGTGCTCCCCTATTCCTGTGGGAGTAGATCTGGCATGAGACACAGTCACATTGGCTTGTATTGTACTCTTTATGTATTTTTTATTAACTTCAGTTTGAAGTGACCTGTATGAACCTTTCAGTAGGAATTTTTGTAGTTCCAAAAGATTTCCAATGTGAGGCTCCAGACAAATATGCTGCAAAAGAAGAAAGGCAGAGTCTCTCCTGTCCCTCCCATATGGACTTAACCCCCTCATGTACCTATGTACCTCATGGCTTCATGAGGTAGAAGCCATGTGGAGCATGCCTATCATGCACAGGGCCTGTCCCATTGATGCTGAAGGCCCTCAGCACTGATCAAATAATCTATCAATCAACCAGTTTAAATAAAAATTCAAAAAAGAAAAGGAAGAAAGAATAAAAGAGACCCAGTTGCCACCTACAGTACAGGCTCTATTTTTATCCACATTGACAGATGGGAAAATTGAAGTTTTAGGAGGTTAAGTAACTTGTCCCAGTGAGTAAGTGGCAGTTTTCTCTGACTTCAAAGTGTCTGATATTACCCACTAAGCTAAGGTGCAGCTTGACCACACAATAAATCAACTCTATCACATTTAGAGACACTGCTTCCTTAAACAAAATAATAATGATTTATTGAACACATATGTGCCAGCTGGAGCTTCATATACATTTGACTCGATTCTCACCAGAATCTTAGGAAGTTGTTATTAATATCTCCATTTAACATGAGGGCAGTAGGACTCAGATAGGCTTGGTAACTGGCCTAAGGTCACACAGCTAGGCAGTGCTGAGTCCAGGACTCAAACCTGAGCTCATCTGACCTCACAGGTATCCTCTTTTTCATCATGCTTATCCTGTTTTTCAGGAAGCCAATCTCCAGAGAGAAGAAAAGATCTGTACTATTATTAACTGCGGTTTGAAGAAGAGAAATATTCTTTCTAAACCTGCTTATGATTTTCTACTGTGAATCCACAGGGTCTAGAGACCTCACTGTCCTTTTCTTTTTCTGCCCCTAAAGAACATTTCTGCCCTC
Source organism: Urocitellus parryii (assembly GCF_045843805.1). Taxonomy (NCBI): domain Eukaryota; kingdom Metazoa; phylum Chordata; class Mammalia; order Rodentia; family Sciuridae; genus Urocitellus; species Urocitellus parryii. The sequence continues at coordinate 16,290,804 of NC_135547.1, read as the reverse complement.
CCTAAGATTGTGCATTTTTCTTCCTTGGTAACTATGTCCTATATGAGGGTTTTCCAAACTTGCTAGGTGATTTCCCAGCATGTTAAAGAGCTGTTTCAGGGTGGAGGGCATAGAGGCCCACCTGCTTGTTCATACCCACTGCACTTAGAGATCACAGCATCTTGATTCTCCCCAGCAGTAACCTTTGAACCAAGGCTGACCACATGATATTTATTCTATGGGTGGTTTAGTCAGCTTTCTCGCTGCTGTGACTAAAGGATCTGACCAGACCAACCATAGAGGAGGAAAACTTTCTTTGAGAGCTCACAGTTTCAGAGGTCATAGTCTATAGAAGGCTGGCTACATTTCTTGGGGCCCAAGATGAGGCTGAACATCATGGAGGAGTGTGTGGCAGTGGGAAGCAGCTTACATCATGGAGATTAAGAAGCAGAGAGACTCCACTCGCCAGATATAAATATATACACCAAAGCCACAACCTAATTCCCACCTCCTCCAGCCACACCCTACCACTTTAGTTAATCCCACCAGGGATTAACTCATTGGTAAGGTTAAGGCTATAACTCAATCATTTCTCCTCCAAACCTTCTTGCATTGTCTCACATGTGAGCTTTCAGGGGACACCAAATCAAAACCATAACAATAGGTTTGTCCCATGATCCCAACTGAATTAATGTGTCAAGAACAGCCTATAGCTTTCCAGTCTTCACTAGACTGTGGCCAACCTCACCCCTTCCTCTACCAAAAACAGAATGAAAATGAGGTGGGTAAGACCTACCAAGAATGGGCTGGGGCTCTCTACTGGTCCAAAGTCTGGAAAGAAGCTGAGAATTCTCCATCTGGACTTGATGAATGAAATGGTTTCACTTAGAAAATTTGGTTCCTCAATTCCAAAAAAAAAAAAAATGATTCCAAATGGAATTGTTGGGAAGTCCAAGAACCTAACTTATTGGAAATTGAGAAAATTTCCCTGTCCCACATTGAACCTGTTAGTGGAACAGAATTTGCTGTTGCTGTAGCAAGAATGTTTTTTGGATACAGTGTGTAAATTTCTGTCTTCCTTGGCCCTGATGTTGAGGACTCTGGTATCTGACACCACATGGATACTCGCAACATCTTTAGTCAAGTTGGAGGAGCAAGGCAAGACTTGGTCCAAGACATAGCAGCAGAACCTTCGTGTAGATTGTTTCAGATAAAATGATAATTGCCAATCTGGTAGACAGCCTTGTGTCTAGTATGAGCTGGATGTTTGCCCTGTGACAGTCCTAGAATCCCCTGCCATAAATGTTCTCCATTTGTGCCCCACTTGCTCTTGGATAATAGCTAAAAGGGTGAATAATAATAAAGCTATACTTTTACAGATTACCCTATTCTGGTTTCTAAGTTTTTTCACATTCATTCAAAATTTCCAGCAATCTTTAGATTAACAATATTATATTCATTTATTATAGGTAGATACTGAAGCTTATAAAATGTAAATGACCTGACCCAATTCACATAGTCAGTAACAGAACCAACACTGAAATCCAGGTGTCTGAACACAATGCTCTTTTCTCTCCACCATAAGATACTTATCAAGGGTTAATATCAATATGCCTCTTAGATACTTGTTGTTCCCATATGCTGTGTAAATAAAGACCACAACTTTTCTGAGTGCATTGTTGATTTCGGGCAGTAATACAGCAATTCTTCTATCTCAACAACAGTTTTTTTTTTTTTTTCCCAGTGCATTGCACATGTTTCCTACATTTAGGCAGAGGATAAAAGACCTAGCCAGTAGATTTTCCCACAAAGTTAGGTACCTTCAAAAGTTTCATTCTTTTTTAGGTGGTGATTGGGAAAATTGGGGGGTGGAAGCTAATTCTAGTACTTGTGATTAATAATTACACATGTATGTGTTTATCTTGGCTCATTCTATAAAGATTCATCTGTTAGAAGATAACATGTATCATCAGAATTGAACTTTATTTTTTTGTACAAGGGATTAAACCCAGAGACACTTAACCACTGATATGCATCCCCAGCCCTTTTCATTGTTTAGTTTGAGACAGGGTCTTGCTTAGAGCCTGGCTAAATTGCTGAGGCTGACTTTGAGATCTTCCTGCTTCAGCCTCCTGAGCACTGGGATTATAGGCTGCACCACTGTACTCAGCTTAAAATTGAATTCTTAATGTGCTGTTTAGGGAAAACAAGAAATGATTCAAGAAGAGCTAGTATCTTAGGTAGACTGGATGATCTGATGATATTTACCTACAAATCCTTAGAAGTTCTCTTTTGAATAAAGCTGAAAGCAGTGGTCAGTTTTCCTCCTTCAGTAAAAGGAAGAAAATTCCTCCTTTTGATAAGCGATCCCCCACTCCTCTGACATATACAGATAAACACTTGCTTAGATTAAACTGCTACTTAATCTCAGACTTAGGTTTCTATCTTCCTGTATTCATCCTGATTTTGCTTTCCTGCTTTATTTCCATGAGCTAACTTTATTAAAAAGCATTTTTTAAATCCACTTTGGAATTTTACTCTTACAATTAAAAAATATTCTTACCATTCCACAAGATATATGCCACCTTTTACATACAGAAGTAAGGTAGCTGGCCCATGTGAGTTGTCTCATCTACACTCTAGTTGATGATTTTGTGAAATGCTAGATGTGTGGAACGTGGCGGGCGGGGGACATTTTTTTCCCATCAGATTGATTAAGGTCTTGCAACCATAGAAAGTCAAGGTCCAATGGTTGTAGAATCCATAAACCTCATTCACATCACTCTCTATAGTTTTGAGAAACTGATAAATGACCTGATTGGCTGACTCAAAAGCTGCCTTGGTCCTTACCTCCCACTTCCGTTCCTGACATTTACAATCTGGAAGAATTGAAATTGCTTCAAATGGGCTTTAATGATGCCTGTCTCTGACAACAAAGCAGGTGACAATGTGCTCTTCTTGTAAAGACTATTTTTAAAAATTCCAAATAAATGTTGTTTGCAGATATAACTGAAGCTTACATTCAAATATTTTTCTATTCTAAAAACCAATATCATGAGTAATCTTGAAAATAAAACCACCCCTCCACAAATAAATGCTAACTAAACAGTTATTTTTTTCTCCCAGATACATAATAAATGCTGACCTTTCCCTAATTATTTGTATAGCTTAATATAATTAATTGAAAATAATTCTGTAAACCATTTGTATTTTCAAGATATAAAGTAATAATGCATTAGTCCATTCCAGTTCTTGCAATGGGCAGGAATTTAAAGTAGTGTCTTACTCATTTGTAAAGGGAAAGTTAGCACTTGTGTGTTTTATTATTCTCTTATTTATTTATTTATTTACTTATTTATTTTTGATACAGGGGATTGAACCAGGGACATTCAACTACTGAGCTGCATCCCCAGCATTTGTTTTTTTATTCAGGGGTCATGCTAACTTGCTGAGGCTGGCCTTGAACTTGCATCAACCTCCCAAGTGGCTGGGGATTACAGGTGAATGCCACCACACCCAGAACTTTCAGGTCCTTGAGGGGAAAAAAAAACTGGATATTGTTATTTCCTTGGTTTCCTGTTACCATTGTTGGAGGCAATTTTAGGATATTGCAAGTAGAGGGATGGCAGTTACCATTTGAAGCTGAAATGGGTTATGTCTAGGACAGATGGAGATAGATTCATCTTTGCTGTCTCTAAAGCATTTTCCATGGAATATGTTAGCCTCAGCTACACACAGAAAGCTAACACCAAAGCAGTGGTCACTGGCTCACCCTGGGTTGCTTTTAACCATGTCATGCATGCAGCACATTGTTGGCATCATTGTGATAGTCCTAGAGAGGCTTTCTGGAAAAAATGAATTGTATATGGTCTAAAGGGATTAACAGAAGTTTAAAAATGAGAAAGAAGAAAGAGATGGTAAAGAAATTAATGTAAATCCTGTCAATTTTTTAATTTAGGGAAAATAAGAATGTGTAAACTTACAGTCCATATTTATGAGACCATTGCTTAAAGACTATAAATTATGTAAATATATTAATAAATTTTAAGTTGCATTCAAGCCTCTGAAAATAGTGTTACTGTGAATTTTTGTAGATTAGTGGTGATTAAAGAAATGAACTAGGCTGTAGCATTTTCCTAAGAATTATTATTTTATCACTATTTCTTTATAAGTTTATGATAATTTCTGAACAATCTTCTCAAAGATAAATTTGGTTATTTTATTGTTCATTTTAATGATTTTTCATGCTCAGGAGCAAATTAACCTATTTAGTTTACTATAGCATTTACAGTTACTCTTTTGGTTGAAAATTGTCACCCTTCACCAATATTTTCAAATGAGAAGGCTTTCTTAATGCAAGTCTGGACTGAGAATTAAGTCACCTGGGTTCTTATCCTAGCTATGCCTCTAGTTATCTGTGCTATCTTAGTAAATAATCTAATGCTACACCTAAGACCCTAGGAAAGGACAATCTGTTTCAGTAAACATTTTCATCACTGTGACCAAAAGACCTGAAAAAAACAACTTTAAAGGAGGAAAAGTTTATTTGGATACCATGGTTTCAGAGATTTAGTCCAAAGATGGCCAACTCCACTGCTCTGGGCCAGAGATGAGGCAGAACATCATAGCAGATGAGTGTGAAGGAGGAAAGCAGCTCAAGACTTGGCAATCAGGAAGCAGAGAGAGGACTCTGCTCTCCCAGGAACAAGATATAAGCCCCAAAGGCCTGACCCCAGTAGCTTACCTCCTTCAGACACACTCTGTCTGCCTACAATTACTACTCAGTTAATGCATATCAGTGGATTAATTCACTGATTAAGTTAAGGCTCTCATAAGCCAGTCATTTCACCTTTAAACTTTCTTACATTGTGACACACACGAGCTTTTGAGGGACATCTTATATCTATACCACAACACAAATTAATTCCAAAATAAGTAGAAGATAGGAAATAATTAAGATTGGAGCCAAAATTAGTAAAAATGAGTATTTAAAGAAATAATACATCAGATTAATAAAACAAAGAGTTGGTTCTTTGAAAAGATAAACAAAATTGATAAATCTTTTTCCAAATTAACCAAAAGAAAAAGACCCAAATCAGCAAAATTAGAGATGAAATAGGAGATATCACCACAGACACCGCTGAAATCCAGAGATCATTAGAAAGTATTATTAAAAATTTATACTCCAATAAACTGAAAAATCTAGAAGATATTGACAAATTTCTAGACACATATGAACTGCCAAAATTGCACCAGGATGATATAGAAAACCTAAGCAGACCAATATCAACCAATAAGATTGAAGTAACTATTAAAATTTTTCCAACAAAGAAAAGCCCAGGACCAGATTCTCAGCCAAGTTTTACCACACCTTTAAAGAAGAATAAATGCCAGTCTTTCTCAAATTATTCCATCAAATAGAACGGGAGGGAACACTCCCAAATAGATTCTAGGAAGCCAGTATAATGCTGATATCCAAACCACATAAATACATAGCAGGAAAGAAAACTACAATATCCCTGATGAACACAGATGCAAAAATTCTTAATAAAATATTAATAAACTGTATGTATGTGCATTTTCCCATGCATAGGGAATGCATAATTAATGTCTGGGATAATTGCCAACAACGTATTAGCAGTGGTTTCCTTGGGGGGGTGTACCTGAGGACAATTTGTATGTGTGTGTATATATGTGTATGTGGTGGTGGTAATCAGAGAAATGTTACTTTACACATTATGTCCTTCTGTGATATTTCAATCCTTACATGCCTGTGTTGCTTTCACAAGAAAACCACTTTAATATATATCTTAAACAGAAAATCTTCAAAAAACAAAACAAAACAGTAGCTATCTCTGAAGTCATGATGGTCATGACGCACACAACAGTATCTAATAACCCAGATTATCTCTCCTTTCTTCTCCTGTTTGTTTCATAAGACTACAAGTGAATCATACAGCACCTGGGGGCAGATACAGCCGCAAGAGATTACCCAGGCCAGGTCCCTCTTTTCAAAGAGATAAATTATTTAAGTGATCTGGGACAAATCATTGCTTATCAGGCAAATGTAATAACTTTCATTGGGAGAACACTAGTTACCTGTATTCAGTGATTATTTTCTTTACTGTTTAGTCACAATGTCTACAGAAATAAAAATGAATTCAGCCTGGCACAGTGGTGCATGCCTGTAATCCCAGTGGCTCAAAAGGCTGAGGCAGGAGTTCAAAGCCAACCTCAGCAACTTAGTGAGACACCATGCAACTTAGGAAGATCCTGTCTAAAAAAAACATTAAAGTCAAAAAATAAGGCTGGGGATGTGGTTGAGTGGATGTGCACCCATGGGTTCAATCCCTAGTACCAAAAAAAAAGAATTTAAATATTCATTGTTTATTATGAAGAACTTTTACATACATTGTCACAATTTGAGCCTCACAGTGACCTTGATCAGGAAATTGAGACTCAAGAAGATGTATACGTACTGTGAAAATGGAAAGAGGGGAAGAAAAAGTAACATTTAGTGAGCACCTACTATGTACTAGTTATGATACATAACTTCCTTCATTGTATCTTCACAATATATAGGGGTTATTTTTTTCATCTTGCAGATGAGGAAACTGAGGCTGAGAGAGGTTCCCTCAAAACATAGTTTGAAACTTGAAAGAGCCAGAATTCCAAACCAGCACTTCCTTTTGTAAGGGTAGTATTCTCTCCATTAGCCTGTTGAGATCTCTGCAACATTTCCCTGATGGGTCTTGAATTCTCCTGATATGACCCTGAAATTTACAGAATCCTGCATATGATAATTTCAAAATTTCTCTCCCAAGCTCCTGTGAGCAAGAATCATTGCAAATGTGAACAGAGGAATTCTGAGATTTAGTTAACAAAAAAATCACTATTTCAGAATTATTCTTTTGTTCCTGTGGTAGTGGGCAGGGAAAAAGAGCAGTTTATTTTTGTGGTAATTTCTTTTAGTTAAAACACTGAACATAAAGGAATGTATATGCATGATTCTATGATACATCCTATTGGAAGACAGAGGGGGAAATCTGGAAGTAATATTCAATAGGCCTAGAGTTTCAGTACTGCAAGATGAAAAAGTTCTAGAGATCTATTGTATAATAATGTGAATATACTTAATGCTCCTGAACTTTACACTTAAAATGGTAAAGAATATAAGTTTTATGCTATGTGCTTTTTAAACTGATGCTTTAAATTAAAAACAAACCCTATTAGAGAGTTCTGGAGATTTCTGGATAATGTTCAAGAAAGAAAAATGAAAGTGAGAGAGAGGTGATGAGCATGCTATTTTCTTCATTCTAACACTGTTAAATTTATGACTTGCTTTTACCCTTGTAGCCAATGCAGACAGAGAATGTTCAGATTGTGTACCTAAATCTATTGTATTCATGACAGGTGAGAAACTAAGCCACAGAACTCATAGTAATAGTGAAGAGTAAAGGCGTTGATCATCTCCTGGCACCTATGATCTAATTGTGAAACAATCCAAATGACTTGAGCCCTCAAAGAATTGTTTTGTTCAAAAACATTTACATGTCAGCTATATTTGGACACACCACTAGATGGTACAAAAACATAGTTTTCTGATAATGGTTTTGTCATGTTGTGAAGACAATGACAGAGTATTAATTTGAAAAACTCTGAAATATGTTATTTGTGAAATTGGAAAATGAAACACATTAGAATAACATCTTGATAAAATAGCATTACATACTCTTTTTCTGTTAGTTTACTTTCAGCTAAGCTAATGACAGAAAAGGCATATTCAAGAAAGATAGTTTAGACACGTCGCCAAAATTTCCCAATTGTGAAATTTTGTTTTTTGTGTTCTAAAATCTTGTTGCAGTGGTGATATGTCCACCCAACTAGCTAAACCTCAGTAACATCTAGAATTTTGAAATTATAGTAGGACAATCTCCAATTTTAGATCAGAAGAGCTTGATACCTTGATAATATTTTATCTTTTCTGAAAAGAGAAATGTTTTTGAGTTCCGAAATGAATGCATCAGGGTTCCACTTGTATGGAGTTGAAAAACAGTTCAAATCTATGATCTCAAATGTCAAGGTTTTTTTCTGGAATGAAACTAAAACTTGAAAACAAAGATAAAAATGAAAATCTCTTCCATTTGAAAAAAATTTAAAATTCATATTAAACAATTTTGGGGTGAAAGGGGGAAAATTATAACTATAGATTTCCTGAAAATAATTGTGATGAAAATACTATGCATCAGAGTCATTGAGATACATTTAAAGCAGTGGCCAGAGGAAGATTCATAGCTTTAACTATCTACAACAATGGAAATAAACAAATAAAAATAAATGAATTAAATTCTCTTTTTTTTCAGTTATAGTTAGACACAATATCTTTATTTTATTTATTTACATGTGGTGCTGAAGATCAAACCCAGGGCCTCACATGTGTCAGGCAAGTGCTCTACCACTGAGCCACAACACCAGCTCCTAAATTCTCAACTTGAAAAACTAGAAAAAGAACAACAAGGTAAACCAAAAGGGAGTACAGGGATGGATATTAATAAAGATAAAAACAAAAATCAACGTTTCCCTTGGGGACAGTGGGTAGTGGCTAAGTGGGGGTGTAGGATAATGGTGTTTGTAATGTTCTATATTCTGATTTGGTTGATGTTTACATCTGTGTTTTCTGTTTCCAACAATTAAGCTGTCCACTAAAGATTTGTGCCTTTCCTATATGTATGTTAAACTTCATTAAAACATTTACCAAAGCACTGGGGATTGTAGCTCAGTGGTAGAGTCCTTTCCTAGCATATGCAAGGAAGGCCCTGTGTTCAACCCAGTACTGTGAAGTTTACTCAAAAATAGACAATATAATTTTATTATTTCATTTCCTCCAGTACATTATTCTTTTCCTGATGTTTACCATAGTATCTTTCACAGAATAGGCACTCAACAAATACTGAATCTCCTTTAATGTTATTGTATATCCTGCCATTAGATCTGTCATTATTGAAATTTGAGGAAATACATAATAACAGCATTAATATTTTCTCAATATTAATAATGAGTTTTATTAATTATTATAATCAATATTGTGATAATGTTTATCATTTTATTTATTATTATTTATAATTTTATTTATACTATATAATATTTTATAATATTATATTATATAAATATTATAATTTATATTATTGTTTAAGACGATATTATTTTATTAATTATTAATTAAAATAATTATAATTATTAACTCACTACCAATGAGTTAATAATGAGTTTTTTCCTCAAAAAATAAAAGACTAACAGTAATAGTTAAGCTATACCCTCAGCCTCTTTTAAATTCTATTTTGAGACCAGGCTTCACTCAGTTGCTGAGGCTAGCTTCAAATTTGCATTGTCGTGTCTCATAATCCCGAGTAGCTGGGATTACAGGCATGTGCTACCATGCCTGGCTGAATCCTTGACTTTAATATAAGTGAAATAGATTGCTTGGATCAAGGAAGAGCTGTAGATCACATGTATACTTGGAAGGTCTCCTGTCCTGGGAATGCTGACTATCTTACTGGTAACAAAGAGAAAGGGGAACATCTTTGTCACATTCATCTGCAGTAACCAACAATCCTGGTTTCCCTTGACTGCCCTGATTTTAGCAGTTAAGGTCTCATGTCCCAGAAAAACCCATTCCCAGGCAAACTGGAACAATTGGTCATACCATATTACTTTGCATGCATTATTTCATTAGCCTTCACAATAACCTTGTTAGTTAGGAGCTATTATTGTTTTCATTTTCCTAATGAGAGATTGAGGCTAAATTACTTGTGTAACATCACACAGCTAGGAAGTAGTGCAGTCTCAACTCTAGCCCCTGGTTGAATTGACTTAAAAGTCAACATGCTTTCCACTCTACTGTAGCTGCAAAGAGCCAAAATAGAGAGGTAATCTCAGTCAATGAAGACTGAATTACTGAAGTCTTCCAATTTGAAAGGATATTCTTCAGCTTGTCCAGAGAATGAATGAGAGAATTCAAGACTAGCTGAGAGAATTGAAATTGAAATAGTTCCTTGACCTGGAGCTGAAAACTGTGATTTAGTGCAGCCCTTCTCAGGAGGTGGTCATTAAAGCCTTCTGCTGTCATTGGATCTGGAATGTCCTCAAAGGCCCATTATGACAAAGTCTTGGTTGCCAGCCTGTGCCATTACTGGGAAGTGATAGAACCTTTAGGAGGTGGGGCATAGTTAAAAGAAGTTAGATCATTGGGAGTATGCCCTTGAAAGGGACATTGGGACCCCTATTCCCGATCCCTTTCCTGGCTGCCATGAAGTAAGCAGCTTTGTTCTACCACATGCTCCATGCCATGATGATCTGTCTTTTTCACAGGCCAAAAAACAATGAAGTCAAATCACCATAGACTGAAATCCCTGAAACTGTGAGCCAAAATGAACCTTTCCCCCTTCTTTTAAATTCTTTATGTCAGGTACTTTGTCACAACAAATGAAGGCTGACTAATTCACCTTTTGATGCTGAAAAGCTTTGTAGATTTCTCTCTAGATAGAGGAGTGAATACCTATGTCCTATTAAATTTATTAGCAAAGGGTTAAATTCCAACAGGACTTGGAGCAGTTCTTCTGAGCAGTTTCTAGATAACTCACCAAGCAGGAAGGCCAATATCTACCCAGAATAGAATCAGTCACTGTTTGAGCCAATTGTCATTTTTCCCCAAGTGACCCATGAAGACCTAGCTGGGAGCACCGTTGTATTTCATTGGAAAATCAGAATCATGACTATTTTCTGATCTTTAAGTTTCATAAACCCAGGTTTCTATTATAGATGCAAAGATATGAGAAAATGCATGGTTGGAAGTTCCAGGATGAAACATTCAGGAGGCACTTAGAAAGATCTGGACAGAGATGGTAAAAGATGAACATGAGAACAAGTAAATGGAAACATAGATGGAAGTAGTGATGCTTCCCCAAACCAATAAAAGAGTATAGGAAACTATATTCAAGCAGGGCCATGATACAATATTCTGGAATGTATAATAAGCACACCATTTGAACATTTCCTCATTATTTACCCAGAAACACAGCTGAAAATATTTCAGATCTCTGGAAAAACAATTTTTCATGTTCTAATCACTCTGTACCTTGACACGTAGAGAAAATTCCAGTATTAACATGTTTGCTTGCATCATTGACATTGAGTTTGATTTCATCCTCAAAAGCTGAAGGATACTCAGTCTTCAAAATTCCATTAGCAACTATCTCTGATTGTTGATGACATGAAACAATACTAGAAGACCCAAAACATTCCACCAGGAGAATTCTAGAGTTGACAAATGAGTTCAGCAAAGCAACAGGATACAAGATCAACACTCAAAAATCGGTAGCTTTTCTATACTCCAACAGTGATTCAGTTGAGAAAGAAATCAGGAAAACATCCCTTTCACAATAACCTCAATGAAATAAAATAAAATAAAATGCCTGATAGTTAATCTAACCAAGGAGGCAAAAAACAAACAAACAAACAAAAAACCTCTGCAATTAAAACTATAGGACTTTGAAGAAAAAAATTGAGGAGGACTTCACATATTCTTAGATAGGCAGAATTAATAATGTCAAAATGGCCACACTGCTGAAAGCAATATACAGATTCAGTGCAATCGTCATCAAAATAACAATGACATTCTTCACAGAACTAGAAAAAACTGTTTTTAAATTAATTTGGAAGAATAAGAGACCCAGATAGCCAATTCTTTTTAAAATTTTTTTTAAGTTGAACCTTTATTTTATTTTCTTATTTATAAGTAGTGCTGAGACTCAAACCCAGTGCCTCACATGCGCAAAGTAAGCACTCTACCTTTGAGCTACAACTCCAGCCCACAAAGCAATTCTTAATAATAATAATAATAATAATAATTCAGGAAACATCACAATACCTTATCTTAAATTATAGTACAGAGGTATAATACGTAGCAAAACCAGTATGGTATTGTCATCAAAGTAGATACCAAGACCAATAGGATAGAATAGAAGACAGAGAAAAATCCACATACTTCCAGCCAAATGATACTTCACAAATGTGCCAAAAATATATATTGGAGAAAAGACAGCCTTTTAACAAATGGTGCAGGGAAAACTGGATATCTATATGTAGAAGAATGAAATTAGATCCCTCTCTCACCTTGCACAAAAATCAAACCAAAATGGTTCAAAGACTTAGGAGTTAGACCAAAACCTTGCAACTGCTAGAAGAAAACAGAAGGTCAACACTCCATCATATAGGTTCAGGAACTTACTTCCTCCACAAGACACTTGAATCTCAAGAAATATAACCAAGCATCATAAGTGGAATGCCATCCAATTAAAAAGCTTCTGCACAGCAAAGTAAAATATTAAGAATGAAGAACGAGCTTATGGAATGAAAAAAAATCTTTGCCAGCTACTCCCCTGATAGTGGATTAGTATCCAGAATACATGAAGAACTCAAAAAAACTCAACACCAAAATAAAAACCAAATAACCCAATCAATAAATGGGCAAAAGAACTTAATAGAAATTTCTCAAAAGAAGAAACACCAATGACCAACCCATATATGAAAAATTTTCAACATCTCTAGCAATCCCCTGATGTAAATCAAAACTACACTGAAATTTCATCTCCCTCCAGTCAGAATGGCAATTATCAAGAACATGAATAATAATAAATGCCAGTAAGGATGTGGGCAAAAAAGGTATACTCACACATTGTTGGTGGAATTGCAAATTAGCATAATCACTGTGGAAATCAGTGTGGAAATTCCTCAACAAACAAGGGGTAGAAGCACCATATGACCCAGTTGTCCTACTCCTTGGTATTCATCTACATGAACTAAAATCAGGATACTGTAGTAATACAGTCACTTCAATGTTTATAGCAACACAATTCACAATAGCCAATTTATAGAATCAACCCAGATGCCCATCAATAGATGAATGGATCAACAAAATGTGGTGTACATACTCAATGGAATTTTACTTAGTCATAAAGAATGAAATAATGGCATTTGCTGGTAAGTGGATGGAAGTGAAGAAAATCATGCTAGGTGAAATAAGCCAGACTCAGAGTTGAATGTTTTCTCCCCTATGTGGAAGCTACAGCAAAACAAGGGAAAGAAGGCAGCAGAGGAGGGGATCAGATATCATAAAAATATTAGTAAGATCAGTGGAGCAGAAGGAATTGAGAGGGAGGGAGGAAAGAATGAAGGGAAAGTGGAGGGAATGCAGAATTGATTTAACAAAATCATGTTATGTACATATATAAATATACCACAGGAAATTTTGCCTTTATGTATATGTAGAAAGTACCAATAAAAAATAAATAAAGGAGTGAAGGAAAGGTCAGTAGAGTAGATGAGGGAGAATAGGGTGAGGGAGGAGGAAAGGAATGAAATCAAATTCCTTGTATGTGTGATTTTGTCAAAATAAACCCAAGTACTGCATATAAATATAATGCTCTAATAAATAAAGATTCATATATAGTGGACTGGGGTTGTAGCTCAGTGGTATAGTGCTTGCCTAGGATATCTGAGGCACTGGGTTTAATTCTTAGCATTGCGTATAAATAAAATAAAGGTCCATTGACAACTAAAAAATTTTTTAAAAAGGTCCCTATATAAGTATAAAAATATTCCATTAGCTAATCCCATAACATATAACCATGCAGGAGGTTCCAGAAATTCAGGAACATTATCCTGTTCATAAATCAACATACTTCATGACACAAAAATAACAAATATTTAATGCATATATTAATCAGGCAGAAAAAAACTCAACCATTGAATTACTCAGCCTCATTGTTACCTGTTACCTGAAGATAATGGAGTTTGTAATTCTGAACACATTGAAAAGGATCACTCTCTCCCACTTCCTAAAGGAAAGAGCCAGATTTCACAAGGGCAATACCCATGTATGAAGCATGTCTGTTTTCTTTCTTTTTTAAATGTATTTTTTTAGTTGTAGATGGACACAATACCTTTATTTTATTTATTATTTTTATGTGGTGCTGAGGATCCAACCCAGGGCCCCACATGTGCCAGGTGAGCACTCTACCGCTGAACCCCAGCCCCAGCCCTGCATGTCTGTTTTCTATCATTTCTACCATGGTGTCCTAGTTCAGCAAATTTTTGTTCAATAAATAAATAAGTGAAGATAGCATTTATGCCACTAATAAATTGATATTATGCTTAGCTAAGAGAAGAAAAAGAACTTTATAGATCCTACTTCTCCACACACCAAAGCTGAATTAGTTTTCCTCTTCTGAGCTCCCATAGTTCCCTGGGCTCTTCCTGTTACCCCGACACCATGTCCCAGAAGCAGTTATAGAATGTTCATCCCAGCTGACCATTTCCTTGTCTGTCTTTCCTACTAGACTACAATCTGAATCCTCTCCTGACTATCACTGCATCTGTAACACCATGTTTATGAATAACTTAATGCATACTATATTAATTTTACTGTGTGTTCCAGAAGTACAAGTTTGACTTTAAGGAATAATGGTTTTAACATTATTTCTCTAGTCTCCTTGCTCAACCAACTGTGTGACCACAGGCAAATAACTCAGCTTCTGGAGAGCAAGACTCCGTTAGAGGAGTGGGACCATGGACAGACCTTCAAAGCAGAAGGTAGGGGGGTGTCAGGACACTTCCTGACACCAGGGCTCTGAGAGAGACCTAAAGCTGGAGGGGAAGAGTAGATTGCTTCTCAAAACCAAAATTGTGGGCTGGGCACAGGGGCACATGCCTGTAATCCCAGTAGCTCAGGAGGCTAAAGTAGGAGGATCATGAGTTCAAAGCCAACCGAATCAATGGTGAGTCACTAAGCAACTGAGTGAGACCCTGTCTCTAAATAAAATACTAAATAGGGCTGGGGATGTGGCTCAGTGGTTGAGTGCCCCTGAGTGCAATCCCCAGTACCAAAAAAAAAAAAAAAAGAACAAAGTTGTCAGGAGGAGCCTTAATTTTCTTGTGGTTAATGTTGGGACTTGGACAAATGAAGGCTTAATGTGCATCTCCAGTCCCTTTCTGACTTTGGACAATTGCCTCATCTCTATGTACCTCATTTCTTTATCAAGACTTATTTAAAAAATCTTATCATTGCCATTAACTCTCCTTAAAGTGAATTCATAACTGTGCGTGTTTAGAATTTTTACAATGTTTGAGTAAGAAAGGCTACTCTTTGCTGAGCGTTCATCATGGACCAGGCTCCAGGCTAAGTGCTCGAGATGCCTCATCTCATCAAGCCTTTGCAATAACCATTATAATAATATAAGAATCAGTGTGCTGTTTTACAGATAAGTAAATGAAAGGTTGGGATGGTTTGGTAATTGGTCCAGCCCATACAGCCAGTTAGTTGTAGAGCTGAGATTCAAGACTGATTTTGTCTGACTCCAAAGCCCATACTCTCAATCCCTATACTTGATTGCTGCGGAGTAATTAAGGGGTATTAAGGTAGAAATCTGTAACAGTCAAAGAATAATATAAATAAATAAAAAAGCTTTTGCCTTCCCTTAAAAGGCCATTAGTTCCAACCGCACTTTGGTGTTTAATGGAAAAAATAATAAAGTTGGCCCATCAGTTAGTAGAAGTAAACAGGCCACTTGACCAGTATGCTAGGCCCTTGTTCCCACTGGTAGCTAAAATAATTGCCATCCATTCAATCCATTTAATGACTCCTGGCCCAGAGATATGGAGCTTTCATTTGGCTCTTTACCAAGCTGTAGAACATCAAAATAATATGTAGCTGGACAGTTCTTTATGGAACCTTTGCAATCACTGTTGGGGAAAAAAAAGCAGAAGTCACTAGCTTTTACCAGGAATTCTTTCAACATTCAATAAGCCCCTTTGTCAGTTGCATTTAACTCCTTATACAGGAAGTAGTGACCACCCTTTATACTGTCCTTCCCAGGACAGTTTCAGACCTCATGGATGCTGTAGGTTAGTTAACATTGAGAATGATCTTAGTGACTCAAATAGCTCCTGTTGCCCTAGTTTTGGTCTGAAATTTGCAAATTGCTTAAGTGTTGAGGAAGCACATTTTAGTCAAACCACGCTCAATTTCCATCCCTTTAGAGATAGGCCACTTGCTGTGCAATGTTCAGAGAAGAAAGGGGCTTGTTTACAGGCAGGTTTATGCTTGGGGTCTCTGCTGCTCTCTGCTGGTCGCAGGCCATTGCTGTAGTTGCCAAGAAAGTGGCTCATTCAAAGTGCTGTGGCTGGGCTTGTCCTACTACTGTGGCTTTCATTATCACTACCACTACATAGTACTATTTATTGAGTGCTCTTTTAGTGCCAAGTTCTGAGCTAGGTGCTGTGAAGACAGAGATGACAAGACCTGGTCCTTATCCTTGGAAAGCTCAGTCTAATGTGGAAGATAAATTGTCAAAGAATTGCTATAGAGTATTGAAAGAGAAAATGGAAAAGCATCCATGTACTGTCTCAATCAACAGTACATTTGTCCCTTGGTATCCACAGGGGATTGATTCCAGAACCCTCTGTGAATACAAAAATCTGAGGATGCTTAAGACCCTTATATAAAAAGATGGAACATTTGCATAGAACCAATGTAATCCTCTGTATACTTTACTCATCTCTAGATTACTTATAATACCCAATATGATGTGTGCTATGTAAATAGTTGTTATACTGTATTATATATAGAATAATTATTGGGAAAAAGTCTGTATGTATTCAGCATGTTTGCAATTTTTCCCAAATATTTTTCATCTAGAGTTGGTTGAATTTGAGGGTACAGAACCCAGTGATATGGAGGGGCAACTGTACTGAGTTCCTACTCCATGTCAACTGCCAAGTGAGATTCTGGGAAAACAAGTACAGAGCTTCATCATTTTAACTGTCCACTTGGTACACATCTCATTTGATCATCCCAAAAAAATAACTGAGAGGTTTGTGGGGCAGATTAATATTAATAGCTTCATGTTATAGATTAGGAAACTGAGACCCAGGAAAGGTTGCATAAGTTGCCAAATGGAACACAGCTAGTTTCAAGATTACAGAGGCATGGACTTCGTGTGACTTAACAGTTCTCTCCCTCTATGTCATACTACATTGCTTTGTCTGCTTACTGAGAGGTCAATAGGATAACAGTTAAGATCAAGTGTTCCTAGAGTCAAGATGCCTGGGTCCAAACCCAAGCCCTGCCATTGTCTAGCATCAGACAAATTACTTAACTTTCCTGTGACTCATTTTCCTGATCTTTAAATGGGAAGAATTAACAGTACTTAACTTGTAAGTTTATTTTGAGGAGTAAAAGTCTATACCAGTCATAACATCAATACAATAAATAAATGTCAGCTTTAACGTCACTGTCAACCCATGAGGCAGAACAACTATGGGCAAGTGTGAAGAGGAAGTGTGCTGTAAATTTAAGGAAGGCACTGAGTGCTGCAGAAGTCCCATCTGATTGGTTACTCTTCCTTGGTGAACAGGAAAAACCCTTTGGCTTTTTATGTAGAGTCCATTCATTTTTCAGTCCTCCAGGGACAGAACCCCTTCTTCTTGTCTCCTAGAGTACAGAAGTAATGGGGCTAGAGAGAGTGGAGGAAGTCATTCTGCCCTGGAGAGCTGATCTTTGCCTCGGAAGGGACAAAAGGCAGAAGAAAACTGTCAGAGGGTCCAGACTTTTAAGAGTCTGTCATAGAGGATTTATCATTGAACAAAATTCATCTTACCAATATCTTCAAAACAGGGTCAGTGTGGACTTGTACTGGGAATGTGGGCAGAGATTTAATTATATAATAGTATTTATTTATTTTTTTAGAGAGAAAGAGAATTTTTAATATTTATTTTCTAGTTCTCGGCGGACACAACATCTTTGTTTGTATGTGGTGCTGAGGATCGAACCCGGGCCGCACGCATGCCAGGCGAGCGCGCTACCGCTTGAGCCACATCCCCGGCCCTATAATAGTATTTAAATTGGACCTTCTCTACAGCCAGATGAATGAGACATTGTGCTCCATTTGTGTACAATGTGTCAAAATGCATTCTACTGTCATGTATACATGTTTAGAACAAATAAAATTTAAAAAATAAATTGGATCTTCTCTCTGTCACAGCATTCTGGGATCCTGTAAAAATCTCCTTCTCCTCCTTTGCTGCTTCTCCTTAAATATTCCTGATATGTTCTCTTTTAACTCCTTTGTGAGCTCTTCTTTCTTTATCACCCCTTAAATGTTAGTGTTCCCCAGGGATCTTTCTTTGGCCTACTATCCTCACACACTATACCCTTCTCCCAAGTGATCACATCCTTTCCATTAACATCAATGGCCATCTATCGCTACATTGATGGCTCCAAAATCTCTGTCTGTTCTCAAGACCTCTCTTTAGACTCCAGACTCATCATCCACCTGTCTACTGGCCCCCAGTTCCCAGAGGCCCCTCAATCATCAGTCCCTGCCAAGTATGTTCCTACTCCTGCATTTTCTGAATCGTTTAATGACAACATCATTAACTCAGCCAAGCAAGATAAGAACTTGGAAATAAATTCCATGTTTTATTGAGACATAATTCACATACCATAATAGTTACCCTTTTACCATGTACAATTTAGTGCTTTTTAGTAAATTCACTTAGTTTCCCAAGAGGCCCCCAAACTCAGGTTTAGAACACTTTTTCACTTACAAAAATATTCATCTTATCATTAGCAATCTTTCTCTATCCCTCCACCAGTCCCTAGAAACAACTAATGTGCATTCTGTCTGTCTGGTAGGATTTACTTATTCTGGATATTTCAGTATAAATATAATCACACTTTATGGAATGATTTGTGACTGGATTCTTTCACTTAGCATTAATATTTACAAGTTCATCCATGTTATAGTATGTAAAGTCCTTTCTTACTCCTCCTCCTCTTCTTCTTTTTCATTTTTCCTCCTCCTCCTCCTCCTCCTCCTCCTCCTCCTCCTCCTCCTCCTCCTCCTCCTCCTCCTCCTCTTGTTTTTGTCCTTGAAATTAAACCTAGGGATGCTTTGCCACTGAGCCACATCCCTAACCCTTTTAATTTTTTATTTTGAGACAAGGTCTCACTAAGCTATCAAGGCTGGTTTTGTATTTGTGATCCTCTTGCCTCAATCTTCCATGTCCCTGGAATTAGAAGCATGCACCACCATACCCTCCTTCTTCATTTCTTTATGGCTGAAAAATTCCATTATATAAACATACCACATTCTGTTTATCCATTTATCATTTGACAGGCATTTGGGTTATTTCTAGTTTTTGGCTATTATGAATAATGCTGCTGTGAATATCTACAGTCAAGTTTTTGTGTGGTCATACGTTTTCAATTCCCTTGAGTGTACACTTGGATTGAAGTTGCTGGGTTACTTGGTAAATCGGTTTAAACTTGTGAGGAACCATTAAACTGTTCTTTTTTTCAAAGGCATAGGTAGTTTATTTGGGAAAGTAGATACATATCCAAGGAAGAATGAGGGTGATATTAAGAAAGAGGCCTATAAGAGTAAAGCAAGTAATGCACTTTCAAGGGAGAATACAGGCATTTTCAAGATGAGAGATGACTGCTAAACTATTTTCCCAAGTTAATGCACCATTTTATAACTTCACAGCAATGTATGAAGGTTTAATTTTCTTTGAGAGTCATTCTTGATTCCATCTTTCCCTCAGTCCATAGTTAATCAATGACCCAAGTGTTGCCAATTTAACATACTAAACACCTCTGAAAACCATTCCTTGTTCTCTAGTCCTATCACTGCTGCTATTGTACAGTTCTACATCATTTCTCACCTAAACTATTGCAATAGCCTCCAAACTTATTCTTGCCTCTGTCTGTTATCAGAGTGAGCTTTCTAAAACAGGCACCTGAAAATATCATTGATCTGCAGTGACTCTCAACCTTGGCTGTCTAGAATAAACACTTGGATAGATTTCAAATATCCTGATGCCCAGTCTGTACCCAAGCCAGTTAAATCAGAATCTCTGGAGGTGGTGTCCAGGCATCAGTATTCTGAAAGCGCTCTAGGTGATTCCAATGTGTAGCCAAAACCAGAGACACTGCTTTAGTTGCTCTAAAGTGCTCATAAAATAAAGTTAAAACTCCCTATCATGGTCCATGGGTCCTTCATCATCTGAACACTGCTTACTTCTTCATGTGCAACTCATACCCGACTCTGCCTCATATTTACCCCTAGCCACACTAATTTATGCATTATCTCCAACAGAAACCTATTTTTCCTTCCCTGTCTCCTCAGTCTTGGATTTCTTTCCCAGCTCTACTTTACTTAGGGTGATCCTTGAGAAACTCTTCCCTTATCATTTATTTTTTGGCCTGTGTACTCCTTCAGCCCTGTTGTAATTGTCTTCCCCAGAAGACTGAGACACTCTTCCCAACTTAGCTGGTTTCTTCATTTCTCACCACCATCTGAAATTTTATCATGCATTGTATGAAGTGCTACTGCATGAATGAAAGGCCCCAGAAGAGTTGCAACACAGCATTTTGTTAGGTGCTATCCTAACAAACAGTGAGACCCTGAAGGCAACTGGGCCAGAGTAGACAAGGACTTCAAATGTGCAGAAATGGCCTGGTCACACCATTACACAGATCCCCAAGACAGGAAAATCTTAAGGTGCCACCAGACTTTGAGCTCAACCAAAGAAGATGACCCTTGACTAGAGCACACTAAGCATGAAATAAAGAAGGACCTAATATGAAGCACAGAACATAGCAGATCCTTCTCCTAAAACTGCAAAAGGGAGGTACCACTTGAAGTTGAATAAAGGATTCTAGTGTGGGGCAGATTGAAAAACTCTCCTTCCTTGAGCCCATGCCAGTGTTCCATCTCATCACTGGGGCTTCCATATGTATATCTCTCTGCCTTATCTTAACCTTGAATCTCAGAGAAGTCTTGCTCTGATCAGTCTATACCTGCCTACGTGACTCTCATATCTTAACTCCATCTTGATCACCTGGTAGCAACTTATAAGCCAACCATACCAAGTGGAAATCCCATGAGCTCTCAGAAGCCCATATCTCTAAGAAGGTCTTCACTTAGAATGTCTACATCAAGGCCCAGATTTGAATCCTTGATTAGGTGTTTTCTCTATATTTATCTCAATGCTAAAATGATGTACTAACATTGCCAAAGACTGAATGCTTGTCTGCCAAAAAATTCATATGATGAAACCTAATCTTCAAGATGGTATATTAGGATGTGAGATTTTTGGAAGGTTATTAGGTCATAAGAGTGCAGCCTTCATGAATGGAATTAGTGCCCTAGTAAAAGAGTTCCCAGAGAGCTCAATTGTGCCTTCTGCCAGGGGAAGACCCTTGAGAAAGTAGCTGTCTATGAACTAGGAAGTAGCACCTCACCAGACAATGAATCTGCTGACACTTTGATTTTGGGCTTCACAGCATCCAGAACTGTGAGAAATAAATGTATTTTGTTTATAAGCCTCCTACTCTATGATATTGTTACAGTAGTCTTATTAAATTAAGAAAAATACTAGCACTAATACTTAATGTATTATTGCATGTTAGCTATAAGAGAAAGAACCGTTTGAAGAAACACAAGGCTATATAGACATGAGGGTCCTTTATCATTTCTGGTATGCTTTATTGCTTTCTAATTCATGGTTCTTAACCTTGGCTGCACATTGGAATTACCTAGGGGATTTTTTAAAAATACCAACAACTATAAGTAAATCAATCAATGAAGTTACTTAATTAAATTTAATAAATAAACTGCTTATTCCTGAGCTCACTTCCAGACATTATGATTTAATTTGTTTGGAGAACTTATCTGGCATCAAGGTTTTTAAAAGCGCACCAGCTGATTATAATATATTGGAAGGATTGAGACCACTGCCTTAGGTCTCCTTTCTAAGCCCCGAACACACTTCCCTGACTTGGTTCTAGAAACTTCACAATGGTGATGTTATGACTTGGTCTTAGAGTGGTTTTAGTGCTCTCCCTCACTCCTTCTTTTGCCCAGGATCTTAGAGACTACTCTAAGGACAATATTTGAGAACAACAGCTAGCCCTCTCCCTGTGTTTTCTTCCCTTCTGGCTTTGAGAGTTTATATTCATTATGCCATCTTCATCAGCAAAAGAGCCTAGAACTCTTTTTGTGCAGGCTGGCCTTTTAAAATCGTCCCTGTTGGCTCTTATTTTTGGCTTGCTCTTTCTGTGTTCAAACTGAAAGCCCAATGTGAGAGAAACCCACACTACAGAGTGACTCGCTGGGGTTTGGTGCAAAATCTTACAACGCCCACTTTCCAATCAAGGGTGACTAAATTATGAAGTAGCATTTCCCCCACCCCCTGCTTTTTAGTTCCTCACAATGCCTGCTATCACCTATTTTATAATTAGTATTGATTAGCTTGAAAAAGAGCATCCTTCCTGAATTAGGTCTCACAACTGTATTTTCCAAATTGTGACCTTAAATTGCAGATCAGATAAGGTTTTTTATTTGTTTGCTTGCTCCCACCCCCACCACCATTCACCAAGTCTTTGAAACACATTTTCAATGAAGCATCTTGAAAGTAGACTTAGGATGTTTCTGCAAACAAATAGAATAGCACCTAAGCTTGTGTTTCTACCAATGGTCTTTTGTGGGAAAAGATCAAGGTGAACAGCCATGGGGGACCAAAGTTCAAGTTTCACTTACAGAAAACTGGATTCACTTCTTTAGGTGAAATTGACAGCTTGTATTCCAGGGTCAGGGATTACCAAATCAGGAGGTCTCTTGTTTTCAATAAGAGGTTTTTAGGGTACACAGTATGGATAGTTTTGAAACATTTTCCCACCAGTATATTACTGGCCAAGACAGATACCACTGCAAGCCCTCTTTCTGAGAAGGTTCCCCTCACGAACTGTCCCACTTCCTTTTCAAAATTTGCTTATTTTGCTCATCAGCAAGAAAATGAAAATGTCTTTTTCACTCTCCATAATCATCTTCCCAACTCAGCAATTTACGGTACCTTTGTCACTTTGATTTATCAAATGATTTGAAATGTGAACTCATTGAAGATTTGTAGGGGACTTGTGGATAGTGTCACCCATTACCCTGAAAAGCCAATGGATTTCAACTCTCTGAATGGATGTCAGAGAAGGACAAAGCTGAGCCTGTGGAATCACCTCCTGCAATTCTTCTCAATGGAGTGTTTCAAGGTAACTTGGGCACACTCATTGAGAAAGCCACATCTCCTGCCAGTTTGAATGGCATCATCTACGCAAGAAGTAAAATAGTCACTGAGGGAAGACTGTTCCCCCAACTGTGATTGCTTAGAGAACCCTGAAATTTTCCCCAATGCTTTATGAAGCAGAACCTTTCGATCCCAACCACAGTCTTGTCTTATTGGATTGGCAAGAACCCCAGCAAACTGACAAATGATGTTGAGTACTTTATGTGAGGCCTTATTAATTATTCTAAGAGGATAGCCTCACATGATCTGGACACAGAAGTAGGAAGCACTCATTGCATTTATCAGCTGTTATGAGTACTAGAATTCTCTTCCAGGAGTCCCTCCTATAGCTGAAAGGTAGGCTCACTATGGTTGGGATTTGGCCTCAAACATAGTGTGACTGTGGTTCTATCCTCTTGGTGGCTAACCTGGTGTTCCAGGGCAATCAAAATCATTACAAGAAACCTTCGGAAAATATTCAAACACTCCTATTGGGCTGGAATCTAGTTAGCTCTAATGGATCTTGGCATAATTGGGTATGTAAGGCTTGGATAGACAAGAATTCTCTTTTGCTGCATGGAATTTGTTGTGAATTTGGCATTAAGATCAAACCTGTACTATGTTGCTTGCTTCTTCAGGAGAAAAGCTGGCTCTAGTCTCTAAAGAGGAGGATGGCACATAGCAGAGCCTCATTCAGTTTCTCAGTGGGGACTGGCACATTAGCTTAACATGGAGGAAGCTAGTAGTGAAGTGCAATATATAATGGAGATCTGACCCTGTTCTTAGCTGAGGTTTGTGTGACTTCCTGTAGAGTATTTACCAAGTGGCCTTTGTGGTTAAAAACACACTGGATTCTCAACTCTTTTAAAAATGAGAACAAAATGATGGATATGCCTGGCTGCTTCCAATGAACATTAGCAAATGCCTCCTCTGTGCCAGATGCTGGAGGTACAGAGAGGAGTGAGAAAGGCTAACTCAGTTCTCAAGTTCACAGTCGACTGAGGGAGAGTAGTGTGATGGAGTCAGGGCCTACAGGCTGATGAAAGTTGGTAGATGATTAGAAATCTTACAAACCAGTTGTTAAACACATAGTTTTTTTAAAAAAGTAAGTTATACCATCAGTCTTCTGTATCTCTGGGTTCCACAAACTGTGCATCTAACCAATTGTGAATCAAAAATACTTTTTTTTTTAAATTGCATCTTTGGGCAGGGGGTACTGGGGATTGAATTCAGGAGTACTTGACCACTGAGCCACATCCACAGCCCTATTTTGTGTTTTATTTAGAGACAGGCTCTCACTGAGTTGCTTAGCACCTCACTGTTGCTGAGGCTGGCTTTGATCTCACAATCTTCCTGCCTCAGTCTCCTGAGCAGCTGGGATTACAGGCATGCACCACCATGCTTGGGGAAAAAAATGCACCTTTACTGAACATATACAGACTTTTTTCTTGTAATTAGCCCCAAGCAATGCAAAAAAACAACCATTCACATATAATTTACATTGTATTAGCTATGATAAGTAACCTAGGGACTGGGGGCATAGCTCAGTAGTAGAGCACTTGTGTAGTATATGCAAGACCCTGTATTCAATCACCAGCACTGTAAAAAAATAATGATCTAGAGATGATTTACAGTATATGGGAGGGTATGCATAGGTTATATGCAAATACTATATCATTTTATATAAGGGACTTGAGCATCTTCAACTTTTGTTATCTGAGAGGAGACCTAGAACCAATTTGTTCTGGATTTTGAGGGACAACTAAATAAACTGGCAGATAAATAAAATATATTTAAAACAGAGTTCACAAATACTCAAAATTTCTCATTGCCTGATTATTTTGCTGCCTTTAATGACTATCTGTGCTTTTGAGGTTATCTGCATTTATTGAACCAATATGATGGAAATTCTATACAATATAATAATGTGCTGCTGCTTGGCCACTTCTCTTCAACTCAATGTTGTGTGACCTCATGTCATTATATTGAAATTAGCTGTGGTGAGGTCATGGAAATTGGCAATCAGTACAAACTAGGAAGTTATTTTTCCTTTCATAAAACCAATTATTAAACATTTACCAGCACACCACTGGAGATAGACTACCAAATAGATAATTACAGTAAATGCAGTGGACCACATAGCTGTGGGATTTTAGTCTAGGGTGAAGCAGTGTGGGAAAGCATTGAGAAAGGCTTCACATAAGGGGAAGTGATTGAGCAAAATTCTGACAGGTAATTAGGAGTTAAGGCCCAGAAGCAGCATAGGGCAGAATTGATTGAACATAAAAGATGTAGTCTTTTCTCTCAGGGACTCTCAGTCTAGTGGGAGATAGGTAGAAGAATGTGCAAGGACCAATAGCCTAAGTGGTCTTCTAAGGCTGTGACAGGAACACAGAAGAGAATACTGTGCTGATGTATTGGAAGAGAATGTGGGAGGAGGGGATGTGGCATCTTATGCTAAGATCAAAAGGGGACTAGGATTGAGGAGGCTGAGGCAGGAGGATCACAAGTTCAAAGCCAGCCTCAGCAACTTAGCAAGGCGCTAAGCAACTCAGTGAGACCCTGTCTCTAAATGAAATACAAAATAGGGCTGGGGATGTGATTCAGTGGTTAAGCACGCCTGGGTTCAATCCCTGGTACCAAAAAAAAAAAAAAAGAAAAGAAAAAGAAAGAAAGAAAGAAAGACCTAGAAGTAGCCTCTCTTGAAAATAGAGATAGAAAAGTAATGTCTTCTTATATATTAAAATACATTGCCAACATATTCAGCATAAGAGTAATCAGTGCTTTTGAAAGGAATTTTCAAGAAGTGCCTCACTCTATTTGAGAACTTCTATAGTCCTTGAAATCTTGCCTTGTGAGTAGGTGAGGGGCTTAGTTTTTGTTGAAGCCTCCCACTAAGTATGGGGATTTTCTTTCCAACAGTGCTGATGAGGGCTTCCAAGGTCTGCCTGAATATTGTAGGTGTGGGGACTGGGGGAGAAGAAAAATGGAGTGCATTTGTTTAATTATGGACTAAATGAAAGAAAGAGTTCATTTGGAGGGGGGACTACTGAATCCTATATTCAAAAGTCTAGGAGTCAGAATGCCAATTATCAAGAATACAAGTAACAATAAATTTTGGTGAGGATGTGGGGGGAAAGGTACACTCTTACATTGCTGGTGGGATTGTAAATTGGTGTAACCACTCTAGAAAACAGTATGAGATTCCTCAGAAAACTTGGAATGGAACCACCATTTGACCCAGTTATCCCACTCCTTAGTATATACCCAAAGGACTTAATATCAGCATACTACAGTGATGCAGCCATATCAATGTTCAGCAGCTCAATTCACAATAGTCAAGCTATGGAACCAACTGAGGTGCCCTTCAACAGATGAATGGATAGAGAAAATGTGGTATATATACACAATGGAATATTACTCAGCATTAAAAGAGAAAAATTATGGCATTTGCTGGTAAATGGATGGAACTGGAGACTATCATGCTAAGTGAAATAAGCCCATCCCCAAAAAACCAAAGGCTGAATGTTCTCCCTGATATGTGGATGAATACACAATAAGTGAGGGGGCGGGCAGGAAGAAGTTCACTGGATTAGACAAAGAGGAATGAAGGGAAGGAAGGGGATGGGAATAGGAAAGACAGCAGACTGAATTGGACATAACTGTCCTATGTTCATATATGAATAGATGACCAGTGTAATTCCACTCATGTACAACCATAAAAATGGGAAGTTATACTCCATGTATGTATGCTATGTCAAAATACATTGTAATGTTATGTATATCTAAAAAAGAATAAATAAAAAAGTCTAGAAGTGTTTGCTAAATGTTTGGGCTTAGTGGACAAGGCATAAACCACATCATTAAGAGAATAATAAATGCTCGATAAATACCACAGCCTAATATTTCCTAGAAAAACTTATGGTGGAATAAGGATGGATTACTTTTTGGCATAAGTGTGAGGAACTGGGAACTTGAACTGCTGACAGGTCCCTATGTACAGAGAATCTAAGAAATGATGCGGTCTCACTTTTGTAATAACTCTTGGGGAAAATACCTACTATCTCTTTGCATTCATTGCCTTTAAAAATACCCTAAAGGTCAGATTAGCAACCTAAAAATGAAACTAGAATGAACACTAAGAAGAGGGTGCAGATCTAGTCATCCAAGCAGTCAAGGTTGAAATGTGGACCCAGAAATAATCTGTTTGCAGGTAAACTCTTGGGGAGAAACTTGGACTGAACTTTTCAGAGACTTTGAATTTTCAGTTATTCCTTTGCCTTCTACTGAAGTTTCATGTTTACAAATAACAGAAACCCATCAAGTGAGTTCAGATAAAGGATGGGTGGAGAAATTGAAGTTCTGAGTTAGGAGTCCCTGGTAAGCAACAACTAAAGTGGACATAGTCCTGTTCTCATAGGATGTACCATCTAGCAGAAAAAATATTAATTACACACTTTGGGGAGGGTGTAATCAGGGATTGAACTCAGGGACATTTGACCACTGAAACACATCCCGAGCACTATTTTGTATTTTATTTAGAGACAGGATCTTACTCATAATCCTCCTGTCTCAGCCTCCCAAACCACTGAGATTTACATGGTGTTTGTCACCATGTCCAGCTATTAATTACACAATTTATAATTTAATTTTAAGTGTAATGTGCACTCTGAAGGCAAGGGATGAGCAGCAGGGAGATGAAAGTGGGCTTTACCCTAATGGGACTGGAAGAAAGGTCAGAGAAGATTTCCCTGGAGAAGTATATTTGGAAAAACTCAGGAGGATGCCTTCAGCTGGGTTGAAGGAGACATTATTTGATATGTTCCTTTCTTCCTAATTTCCTTATCAGGCAATGCAGCACAAAATCTGCACAAAAACTGAGAAAAAATGTAGAAAATTAGCCCTCCAAAACTATTTTATACTTGCAGGTTCCTTGGACCCGTATGCTCAGTTTTTTCCCTGAACAGATGTTCCCAGTTTTCCATGTTCCCAGGGGTTTATTTCTTGGCTACTCCTGACAAAATTGTTATTTAGCATGACTTTTAAAAGATGCACAACATCTGGATACATGTACTCAGAAGACACCCTGGAAAGTCACTTTCATTGGTAAACGTGTGACCTTAGTCATGAATAGGATAAGATTAAAATATTGTGGGAGTGCTGATTATGTAAGCATGTAAACATGACATTATTGAGTTATAATGCTCTATCTTCAAGACCAATTATTTTCCCACTGCTATAGAAGTGATTACCCTGTTGGCTCATGTTTTCTACTTTACACAGAAGATTTCATGTGCTTTTTTGGCATTTTTATTAGTGCATTATAGTCATACATAATATTGGGGTTTGTTTTGACATAATCATATATTCATGAAATGTAATTATGCTTGTGTTTCCACAGCTACTTCCCATCTGAGAGTTAGGGAAAGGCATCTGCATTGACCTTTGCCTACCCACAGCCTCACTGTGCCTCTGACAAGGAGAAATCACCTGAAGGTGACTTGATACATCAAAAGACACAGCTGCTGGACAGGATCCTGCCTTACCTTTCTTAAAACCATCTCTCCTTTGTACCCAGGGTAGCTACTGGATACAGGAAGGTGCCTCTTCTGTTCTCACACCCACTTCTCTCCTTTGGTCTTATGGTTGCACCAGTGTAGACAGAGTTTTCTGGCCTAAGAAAGCAAACTGACCTAAGATTTGTGCAAACTCTGCAGTTTCCATTTTGCAAATCTTCTTCCATTGTAGTTGCATAAAAGCCCTTCCCCTTGAAATTTCACTTTGAACGCTACCTTTGACTGAACCCATATCTCAGCATGAAACTCAGTCAAAACCACAGTGTAGACCCCACGTAAGTAAAGGTTTATTTGAAACCTGGAGACTTTCTCAAAATCTTTTAAGATGGTACAGATAGAAAGGACAAAACTCATTCACAATTTTAATAAGGAGTGAAGTATAAAACCATAGGTTCTAGACATTGGCTGCCTGCCACTAAAGGTAGGTGTTAGTAATAATAACTACCATTAACAGTAAGTCAGGAGGTGACCTGCCAAGCATTTTTTATCTCATATTTCATTCCAACAACACTCTGGGGTTGGCATGATATGACCCCCACTTTATAGATGAGCAAATGAGACTACTCAAATTCTGCCAATTATATGCCAGTGTGTGTGTGTGTGTGTGTGTGTGTGTGTGTGTGTGTGTGTGTGGTGTCTTTCCAATTTTATCACGTGATGAAGATATGTGTAATCATCACCACCACAATCAAGATACTTAATTGTACTATCACCATGAAACTCTCTTGTGTTATCTTTGGAAAATCATACCAAGCCACTCTTTCTTATCCCTGAGAAAAAATATTTGCCCTTAATCATTATAGTTTTGCCATTTTGAGAATGCTATATAACTGGACCCATACAGTCTGTATAATTTTAAGACCGTTTCCCCCTCCCTCACCATAATTCCCTTGACATTCATCCAAGTTGTTGCATAGATTGGCAGTCCATTCCTTTGTTTTGTTGAGTAAGATTCTATGGTACACATGTGCCATGGTTTGTTTAACCATTTACCCATTGAAGGGCACTTGGATATTTTCTAGTTTGGGGTTGTTACAAATAAAAATGTTTTGAACATTTCTGTACAGGTTCCGGAATACAAATTTATGAACATAAATTTGTTTGTAGTGTTCCTTTTTTATCCTTTTATTGGTTGCAGGATCTGCTATGATATCCTTATTTTGTTCTTCATATTAGTGATTTGTATTCTCTCTTTTTACCTTTGTCAAACTTCCTAATGATTTATAAATTTTATTGAGCTATTTCATAGAACCAGCTTTTTATTCTATTCTTTTTTCCCTGTTGACTCCATGTTTTCAGTGTCATTGATTTCTGTCCTCATCTTTATTATTTCCTTCCTTCTGCTTTCTTTGGATTTATTGTGTTCTTTTTCATGGTACAAATATGTGAGCTTATTGATTTGAGATTTTCCCCATTTTCTAATGTAAGTTTTCACTGTTATAAATTTCTCTCTAAACACTGTTTAAGTATCTCCACATATATTTCAATATGATGAATTCTCATTTTCGTTCGGTCCTATGTATTTTTAAATTTCCTTTGAGCCTGTCTCTTTGTCTTACAGATAATTAAGTGTGTATTTAGTTTCCAAGTGTTTGGACACTCCCCTTTTATCTTTCTGCTATTGATTTCTAATTTGATTCCATCTTGGTTAAATAACACATTTTGTATGACTTACATTTTGTAAAAAATTTGTTATAGTTTATTTTACGATCTAGGACATAGTTATATTAGTGAATGAGCACTTGAAAAAATTGAGTATTCTGTTGTGTTTGGGTGAAACATTCTATGTAAGCCTATTAAATCCTGGTGGTTGCTTTTGTTAAGTTCTGATATATCCTTTCTGATTCTCTATCTAACAACTCTTATCAATAACTAAGAGTAAGGTGTTGGAGTCTCCCAGTATTATTGTGGATTTATTTCTCCTTTTCACTCTATAGGTTTTGCTCACACATTTTCCAGTTGTATCTTTGGTGTCTTTGAAATGGATTAATTATTTTATCATTATGTATCATCCCTCTCTGTCTTTAGTAATTTTCTTTGCTCTGAAGCGTACTTTAACTGATATTAACATTGTCGTTTTTGTTTTGTATTGATTGCTTGCATGGCACATCTTTTTCTACCCATACTTTCAAACTATCTTGTTATTTTTGAAATATTTTGCTTATAGGCAGTATATGGTTAGGTCACATTTTTTAAATGTACTTTTCCAATATCTTTTAATTGGTGAATTTAGACAATTTACATTTAAAGTAATTATTGAGTTTCCAGAGTTTACGTCTTCCATTTTAATATTTATTTTTGTTTATTTTCTGTTTCTTGTTCCTCTGTTTCTTTTTTCTTGCTTTCTTATATGGCGCTCAGATAATTTTTAGAGTTCCATTTATTTATTTATAAAACTTTTGAGTATATTGCTTTAAATGGTTTTCTTAGTGGTTGCTACAGGTATTACCACACACAGACATAAATTATCACAACCTACTGTTGTTAATATTTTACCACTTTGAGTGAAAGATGGAACTTAAATCCATTTAGGTCCCTTTACCATCCCCATGTTTAAAATATAATTATCTTAAATATTTTCTCTATAATCATTGAACTCCACATTAGATAGTGTTATGACATTTCTTTCAACTATAAAATATGATTAAAGAAACTCACAAGATGAAAGATAGTCTATTATATTTACTTCTATTTTAAACCATTCCATTGTTCTTCTTTACTTCCAGAAGGTCCATGACTTCTTTTAAAATTTCCTTTGTGTTTAGAGAACTGCCTTTCACCTCTGCTGTGACCAAAAGACCGTATCAGAACAATTTTAGAGGAAGAAAAGTTTATTTTGGGACTCATGGTTTCAGAGGTCTCAGTCCATAGACAGCAGGCTCCATTGCTCTATGCTTGAGGTGAGGCAGAACATCATGGCAGATGAGTGTGGCAGAGGAAAGCAGTTCAAGACATTGCACCAGGAAGCAGAGAGGCTAAGCTCAGCTCACAAAATGTAAACTCCTAAAGCACACCCTCCACTGTCCACCTCCTCAAGCTGCACCATACCTGCCTAATACCAAAAAACGTCAATAAATTCAATAGGATTTATAATAGATTGTTGAAGCATTTTTATTACATGTGATTTAAAACCTTTATCAGATAATTCTACGTATGATTCATCCCAGTACTGTTGTCAGTTGATTATTTTTTTCTCAGGCAGTGATTTTCCTGGCTTTTGGTATGACAGGTAATTTTTAAAATTATATCTTATGAATTTTATTATATAAGTAGACTCTTGATTTTATTTAAATCTTATATTTTAGAGGGTAGTTGCCTGGTTTAGATTTAGTATGCACGTAGACTTTAGTTCCAATGAAAAAAAGTTTTCTTAACCCTTGGAAGCTATCATGCTATTGGCATCTGCTCTGAGTTTAGGTCATCTTTGAAAATTTTAGCGATCTCTAAAGGAAGCTGATTGTAGTGTTCCAAACTGCTATGAAATCCCAGGGGTTTTTACGGAACCAGAACTTTCCAAGAAAATATAGATGTAGCTCTAAACCACTGTTATGTTACTACAGTGACCAATATTTTGGTACATTATGTTCACTAAGGACAATGCTTTTACAATGGTCAATAGTGATGTTTTTATATTTTCTACTTAAAATGATCTATGCTATAAATTATGCCTTTCTAAAAATATGCATATTCCTTTTCTTTACTAACAGATTTTTTTTTGCAGAGTTTTCTCTGGAAAAAGTTCTTTCCTCCGTCAATTTCATGCTATGATGCTAATTCAACTGAGATATTTATTTTAAACAAATACATTTAATTCCAACCAAAAATTTTAAAGGATAATTTTCCTGATGATCTAAGAGGAGCAATGCAATATGATTTTCCATTTTAAGAAAAATTATTTGAATCATTTCACCACTATGAACAAAATGGTGGGTTTAATTTTAAGTAGAGTAGTCAGAGAAGGACACCTCAAAAGAGTGTAACATTTGAGCTAAGATGATACAATAATAATCTAGCTATACGTCTGGGCGAATAGCCTCTGAGGCAAAGAAATAGAAGTGCAAAGGCACTGAGATGCTAATATACTGCATGTGCTTCAGAATAACAAATCAGTGAGGCTATAATACCATGAACAAGGTGGCAAGTAGCAGATGAAATTAGACAAGAACTGGTCTCATAGGGCTTTATAAATTATACTCAGAACTTTGAATTGTAGTCTAGGAGATTCCATTTATGTAGCAAGGAGTATTTTTAAAAGGATTTTGAAACACATGCTCTGATTTATATTTTTGAATGATCACCCTGGCTGTTATGTACAGAATGGAATAAAATGGGGCCAAAGAAGAATCAGGGAGAGAAGTGAGGATGATATTCTAGTGGTCCAAGCAAGAGATCACTAGTCTCTCTGCATCAGACTTAAATTAGATGGGTAACGGTGGAGGTAGTAATAGATGGCCAAATTCAGATATAATTTGTAGATAAATTCCATTGAAATGTTTCAAGAATTGGGTAAAAAGGGGAGAGTTAAGAGTGAATTCTCGGTTTTTATTTGAGCCACCATTGAACAATTCATTGAGGGGAAGAAGACTCAAGGGGAACAGGTTTGTGAGAGTGGTGTAGGAGGTAGGGAGCCAGATATTTTGCTTTGGTCTTATTAAATTTGAGGTGCCTATTATAAGTTTAAGGGAAGCAGTTAAGTGGGAGGTAGAATACATGAATGCGGAGCTCAAAGAAGGGATCTAGACTGAAGATAAAAACTTTGGAGCTATCAGTATACATAGATAATAGATGATGCCATGGAATTGGAGAAAATCATTTAATGGGAATAGGCATTATTCTAGATCAAAATCTAGAGCACTTCAACATTTAGAGGTGGGATAGAAGGGGAGAAACCAGCAAAGAAATTGAAAAAAGCCAATGGTTGTGTAGGAAAAATATGGTATCACTGAAACCCATAGAGGAAATTATTTCAGGGAAGAAGGAGTGGTTAGACATGTTGAATCTTCACAAGGTTGAATAATATAAGAATAGAGAAGTATTAAAATAAGCAATGTGCAGCCAGGCACAGTGGTGCACGCCTGTAATCCCAGCTACTTGGGAAGCTGAGACAGGAGGATTGCAAGTTCAAAGCCAGCCTCAGCAAAAGCATAGAGCTGGGGATGTGTTTCAGTAGTTGAGTGCCCCTGAGTTCAAACCCCAGTAACAAAAAAATAAATAAATAAAATATAAGCAATGTAGAAGTCATTGGTGACTTTGACAAATGCATTTATAGTGGCTTGGTGAAGATAATAGCCAGTTGGAAAAGGTTGAAGAGTGAAGGGGGGTCAACTGATGAATGAATCAACAAAATGGGGAATAGTAATATAATGTAATATTATTCCACCACAAAAAAGAATAACAGTGATAAATGCTGCAAAATTGAAGAACATTAAAACATTATACTAAGTGAAAGAAGATAGTTACAAAAGAGCACATATTATACAATTCCATATAAAAAAAACTGTATAGAGTCAGTAATTCTATAGAGACAGAAAGTAAATTGGTGGTTGCTGAGGGCTTGTGGGAGTGTTGAGGGGATAGGGATGATAGTTAAAGGGTAGTTTGGAAATGGGAGAAATGCTTCTAAATTGATGTAGCAATAGTTGCACAGTTCTGTGATATCATAAAACCACTGCACATTTTAAATAGGTGAATTACATGTTATGCAAATTATATCTCAATAAAATTGATATTTAAAAATAATGAATGGGAAATTAAAAAGTAAATAAGGTGCAGGAAATTCTTTGAGAGGAAGTGGCTAGAAAGGTATGTAAGATCAAAAAGTATGTGTTTTAAGGTAGGAGGCATTAGAGTCTATTTGTATGTTGTTGTTGTTGTTGTTTTTTTTTTGAGAGAGAGAGAGAGAATTTTTTAATATTTATTTTTTAGTTTTCGGCGGACACAACATCTTTGTTTGTATTTGGTGCTGAGGATCGAACCTGGGCCACACGCATGCCAGGCGAGCGCGCTACCGCTTGAGCCACATCCCCAGCCCCGCTATTTGTATGTTGATGGACTTGAGGCACAGATATTTCCAACTACTCTATCTGAAGGTCCTATTAACCCCATAATGTATCCCAAACATAATTTATTATATCCCTACCACTAAGATCTTCTTCTGAATTTTATAATTCAACAGATTCTGTCTCCATGCTTAAGAAACATGAATCATCCTAGACTCCAGCTCCCGTCACTCCCCTTTCTAAAATATCGATAAATTCTGTCTTTTTACTTTCTCAAGAGTTTTCAAATATGTCCCCTTTCTCTCCATTCTCACGAGCACTGCTCTATTTCAGATGCTTGTATTTTTTTTTTTAATTATACTGTTGCAACAGTTTTCTAAAGTTGGATCCTGGTCTCTAATTTCCCACTTATTTTTTGCGGGGAGGAGCATGCTACCGTGGCTTGAATTTACGGGCACTCAATCACTGAGCCACATCCCCAGCGCTATTTTGTATTTTATTTAGAGACAGGGTCACACTGACTTGCTGAGTGTGAAGCTTTTTCTGAGACTGGCTTCGAACTCATGGTCCTCCTGCCTTAGCCTCCCGAACCTCTGGGATCACAGGGATGCACTACTGGGCCTGGCCTAAATTCTCACTTCTAATCTACCCTTAGTCAGCTGCTGGAGTAATCTTTCAAATCCAACAATTAATTCAGCTCATTCAGTCTGCTTAAGTTCTCAGTGTTTTCCCTTCCCTCGTTTCATACAGCAGAAGTTCTTAACTTGGTGTCTATGGGCCTCCAGTGCCTACCTGCAAAAGAGAATTCTCCCCAAAGTTGTTCCTCTCCAGTCTTGCTTATTTTTTCCATCCACTCACTTGTCCAAACCCCATATCTAAAAATCATCTACATTCCCATCTCTTCCTCAACCCCAAATCCTCCCATTCTATTGGATCTTACTCAAACTTATTCCTCAAATCCATTTACTTATCTCTACACTCACCACTTCCACTTTGATCCAAGCCATCAACATTTGTCCCTGTACTACCATAATAGTCTCTTAACTTAGTCTCTCCACTTTTTGTGTTTTCAAATCCATCCTCTACCCTGCATCCATAATCATCTTTCTCAAATATAAATATGATCTTGAGTCCACTGCTTTAAACTCTTTAGTGGATTCTTATTGTGCTTACACTAGAGTCTGAGTACTTTAATTTGGTCTATAAGACTCTCCAAGATCTGACTCCAAGTGTACATCCTCTTCTCTGACCTTTCTCTTCTTTACACATTAGACTCAGTCATAGTGAGCTTCTTTCTGTTCCTGAGATGCATCATGCTTTTTCTCACCTCTAAGCCTTTGCATATGGATATTTTCTCCTCTCATAACCCACTTCCTACCCCATCACCTTTGTGATATGTGTTACTTCTGCTCACCCTTGATATTTTTACGTATTTTTTGATCACTTATATTAAATTGGGTCTCCTCTATATATTCCCATGAACCCTTGGAGTCTTGCTCTCAAAATACATAGCATACAGTTTTGTACCTTTTCAATTATTTCTCTTCCTTGCAAAAGTACATGCTCTATAAGGATAGAACTTAATTTTTCTCTGTTTACTGTTTGTGTTATTTTGTCAACAAATGCCACATACTGGGTAGTTTAAACAACAGAAATGCATTGTTTATGGTTTCAGAGTCCAGAAGTCCAAGATTAAAGTGTCAGAGGGGTTGGTTCCTTCCGAGGGCTCTAAGGAAGAATCTGTCCCCTGCATCTATACTAGCTTCTAATGGTTTTCTGGCAATCTTTGGGGTTTCATGGCTTATGGATGTATCCCCTTGATCCATGCTTTTGTGTTTACAGTTGCCTCCTTGTATGTAAGCCTCTGATTCTAAATCTATTCTTTTAACAAGAACATTTGCTATGTTGACATAGAGCTTTCCCTATAACCTAATTCTAAATTGGTTACCTCTTTAAAGATCTTATTTCCAAATAAGGTTACATTTTGAGATAACTGGGTGTTAGGACTTCAAAATAACACTATCCTGTCTCCAGCACCTAACAACACAGTGTCAGCTTCTGGCCTCTAATTCCCTTAGGATACTGAGTGAATGATTTCATGAATGGGCTTTAGAGCTCCCATGACATGGTAAGCAAAGTTATGGGCAAGATATGGGTGTGCCCAATTGAGTCAAATGTATGAAAGATGATTTATCATGAGCTCTGTAATGTTTTGAACAATCAATAAAAAAAAAGATATGGGTGTGCTTTGCAAGTATGATCATGCATTCCTTTAGGGGATGAGGCCCCTAATCTTTCATTAGATTCTAATCAATCTATGACCCTAGAAGTGCTAAGACCCCTTAAAGTACATGGTAAACATACCTTCACTGGAACCAGGTTTCTGGACTGGAGGGTATTCACCCTGGAACTTTGGCTGACTGACTAGGCCAGGGTTAGAAAAGGTACTTTCCAGAAGTTTATCATCCCAGGCAGACTCACAGTGCCTGGCTTTGTCTTCTCAGCATCTGTGAATTCCCATCTGAAAATTGACTAATACTTGTTAATTGTATATTCTAAGATGCTTTGATGAAAATGCCATAGTATGTAAGTATCAGGTATTGTTATGAATAATAAAAAGGAATGAAGTTTCTGTTGCTTACTCCTCAAGTGACATTATAGAAAATAGATGTCTCTTGCCAAACCACAGGGAATCTGCATTA
Organism: Urocitellus parryii; assembly: GCF_045843805.1. Classification (NCBI taxonomy): domain Eukaryota; kingdom Metazoa; phylum Chordata; class Mammalia; order Rodentia; family Sciuridae; genus Urocitellus; species Urocitellus parryii. Next base: position 16,253,370 of record NC_135547.1, on the reverse strand, counting down.
TAGAAATGAGAGTAATAGAATATATTCAACCCTTTGGTCTTTTGGATTCAACATAAAAATATTTGATTTTCCAAGACTCTCCTGATTGCAAAAATGCCATAGAGTCTTTTGTTGCCATTGTGAGTGTGCCCAGCAGTCTTCTATCACACACAATAAAATCACACTGCAGTGGTTATCTAATCTCTCTCTCTCTCTCTCTCTCTCTCTCTCTCTCTCTCTCTCTACCAGGGATTGAACCCAGAGGCACTTAACCACTGAGCCACATCTCCAGCTATTTTTCATATTTTATTTAGAGACAGGGTCTCACTGAGTTGCTTAGAGCCTCACTGTTGCTGAGGCTGCCTTTGAACTCAGGATCCTCCTGCCTCAACCTCCTGAACTGATGGGATTACAAGTATGCACCACCTCACTCGGATCTAGTTTAATCTTCTACTCAGAGAAACACTCTCCTTGTGGGAAATGACCCTTTGAAAGACAACTGCTATGTTCTTACAGAAATCTGATGCCTGGACACAGTGATTGGGCACCTGATACAAGCTGGGTGAATCAGATTCCTTCCAGGGACTTTTAATACTTGTGATTAAAAGGAGTAAGTAGAAATTCCTCTCTGTCAGCAACTCTGGGAAGTACGAGTACAGATCTAACCAGCTGCCATGAGTGCAGCTGTGTGGAAGAAGTCCAAGACAATGAAGCTGATACTCAGAAGCAAAGATGAGAGACAGAAAAAGAAGAGGACTGGAAGGAAGAAGGAAAGAGGGAGGGAGAGAGAAAAATGAACGACAGAGAATCCTTTCAGTTACTTGCATCTTTTGTTCAGTTGTCCTTGTTCTTCCCATGGCTTGATTGTGTGGAAGAATAAGTCTCCTTTTTCTTTTTTCCTTTTTTGTTTGTCCTAAGCAAAGTTCCAGTCTAGTTTCAGTCACTGGAAATCACAAGAATTTTGACTGATATATACATGGAGCATGCTATTAGCTCTGGAAATGAATGCAGAGCCTTATAGTCTCTAAGTTCTTTCAGCTCAAGACAGAATTTCCTCTATCAAAGGGACTTTTCTCAAGAACATCCATTTTCTCCCATGGCAATAACCTGGAAATCGAAAGAAAAACAACGGGTTAATATCCTCGGGTACTTGTACATGAAAGGGACTTTTCAGATCATTTTATCAAACTTTCTTTGCATAGTTGGGGAAATGCAGCTTCAGAGATGGAAAAGAATGGTATGCTCCCCAAGTCACATAGTAAGTTAGCAACATAGTCAGAACTAGATTCCAATTCTCCTGATTTCTTCTAATACACTAGTTTCCCACAGTTCCCACGGTTTTCCCACAGCTTCCAATCTGAAATTATATAAATAAAATAACAATGCGTTTTTTAAACACTGGACTTTATTTTGCTAATGAAATACACATTAACTCTACCCTCATTTGTTCTATCCCTTTCGGACAATGAGTACATAACATAAAGTGCCATGAATTTCAACAATATATATATATATATATATATATATATATATATATATATATATATATATATATCTGCTTGAGGGTTGTGATGATTGACACATAAAATTTTAGTTCTACAAGCTATTTTGATTCATATCTAATTCTCAATTTTCTAAAGGAAAGTCAGGTTTCCAGCCTTTTTGATTTTCTTCTTGGAAAACTACTACTATATTTGCCTTTTTAAAAATGATGTGACCAGCTTTCATTTTGACAATTGTGTCCTTGAGACTTCTACAAACTGATGAAATTGTCATTGTTGTGAAATCATTCTGCAAACATTGTGCATATATATGTGTATTTTGGATCTGACTTATGTCATTGTCAGGCCCTTGAATATTTCTTTGGAAGGAAATGTGTGCAAGTAAGATATTATTACTTGTTATCAATCAGTCAATTAATCAATTTTTATAGAGTACTAGTTAAGTACCTAGTATGATTCTAGTTGTTCAAGGGCTAAAGAAATGCAATGCCCTGGAAGCACTTAAAATATATGAATATTTTCCCTCTTATATGTGCAACAGCTTTCCTGTTGCTTCACTTTTGTTATAACAGGAAGTTACATAGTAAAATAAAATGGACATGGGCTTTGGAGCAACACTTTCATGGCTTTGAATATCCAATACAAATTGTGCAGACCCAGAGAAATTCCAGCCCACAAGAGTCCCTCACTTTCTTCATCTCTAAGTTGAAATAATAATAACAGCAATAATATCTACTTTTCAGAGTTGTTCTGATAATTAAATGTTATCACTCAATAAATGCAACTAGCATTATAATGAATGACCGATATATGTTTAGGTCCAGTTGTATAAGAAAGTGTGTCAACTCAGAAAGTTGTAGCAGATCCTTTAGGAAGCAGTCCAGTGTAGAAATTAACTAGCATGGGCTCCCAAGTCTAATAGAACTTGGGTTGAATACCAGTTGTATCACTTTAATTCACTGAGTGAACTTGGCTAGATTACTGAACTTCTAAATTCTCAATCTTCTTTTCTCTCAAATGGGAATAAGATTGTAACACATCTGGGGCTGGGGCTGGGGCTCAGTGGCAGAGCCTAGCAGTGCCTAGCATGTGTGAGGCACTGGGTTCAATCCTCAACACCACATAAAAATAAACAAAATAAAGACATCCTGTCCATCTACAACTACAAAATAAATAAATAAAAATAAACACAACCTGAAAAACTATAAAACTATTTTTAAAAAGAGTGTAACACATGGGGTCTTGACATGATTTAATGAGATCATGACTGGAAAGAACTAGCACAGGGTCCAGCTCAAAGCAGTATTTAACCTTTTGTGAAGTTGTTAGCATTTGCTCTGGAGAACTACTATGACAACTTTATTAGTTACTGTTATGGAAACATCATTTTGTTTTCCAATTTCTACAGGTAGGAAAAACTGAGCCACTCTATTTTTATCTGCTTTTGTTGTGACTGAAAATAGCATTAAAAACAGAAATTTAAGGATTACTTTTAAGAAACACTTAAAGATTTTCGAGATGATATATCAAATTTCAGGAAGTCTCATTGTTTCTCAGAGCAAGAGAATTATAGATCTCCGGTAGTTGCTCTTCCAGTTACTAAAGTATAAAGCAATCTACTGTTTGGGGGGTGGTTTCAAAGAAAAGGTGCTTTGTAAATATGGAAAAACATTTACAATACAATCAAATAAATTCTCTAGGGATCCTGAAATTGTTTGCAACTATTTTTTTTTTTTTTTTGCCATCAACATCCAACCACTAATATGGATGTAAAGGAAAACAAAGTTAAAAGATTATATGGTTTCAAAGATTATATGGTTTTTTTGTAAAAAAATAAAATAAAATAAAATCGGTTTTAAATTTTTCACTGCATTAAAATACTTTATTAAAAATTTAAAGTAGTTAAGTTTCTAAAAATCAATGCATTTTTTAAAAATAAAAAAAAGAAGACTGCAGTGGAAGCAGAGTCAGAGAAGAGAGATTACATCCATTATTCATCAGGCACATTACATGGTCTCTTTTAACCAGCACAACACTTGCAGGAGGTAGGTACTTGTGTTATTCCCATTATACAGAGGATAGAAGAGGCACAGAGAGGTGAAATAACTTGTCAGCACAGAAAGCTAATGATTCAAACATGGGTCTATTGAACTCCAAACTCCATATTCACTCCAAATCTAGCCCTTGTGCTGACAACAACCCCAGTGCTCCTGGAAGTGCTATTTAGTTTACTTGTATTTTGTAGCGCTTAGGCTATTTTTTGTTGCAAATAATATAGTAACTGACTCAACACTACATTATTATTTTTTATTTTTTTAGATGTTGATGGACCTTTATTTTATTTATTTTTATGTGGTGCTGAGGATTGAACCCAGTGCCTCATACATGCTAGGCAAGTGCTCTACCACTGAGCCACAACCCCAGCCCTACATTATTTTTTTAATTCAATTTTATTTTTATGTTTTGGTACCCCGGATTGAACCTAGAGGTGCTTAACCACTGAGAAACATCCCCAGCTCTTTTAAAAATATTTTATTTACAGACAGGGTCTCTCTAAGTTACTTAGGGCCTCACTAAGTTGCTGAGGCTGGCTTTGAACTTGTGATCCTTCTGCCTCATCTTACAGAACCGCTGAAATTACAGGTGTGCACTACTTTGCCTGGTTCCTACTTTCAACAATACATATATTTTCTCTTGTAATACAAAGTCCAAAAGTAGGCACCCTCCAGGGAAGGAACCATAGCTTAAGTCCCCAGTTATATCTTTCCACTCTGCCCACTTCCGTGGGTTGGCAATATCTTCCTTGGGGTCTAAAGGGTACTTGACAGCTCCAAGCATCATATCACCTGAGGACTTTGAAGAGCAGGAAATGGGTGAAGAGAAGAGACTTTCGTTGCCTCTCTCTATGATTAAAGAGAAAAATATTTCCCATAAGCTTCCCAGTGGACTTTTATTGTCTCATTTGCCCACAAAGAGGCACACAGCCTCTATAAAGATGGCAAGAAGATGGGCTGGGGTTGTGGCTCAGTGGTAGAGTTCCTGCCTGGCATGTGTGAGGCACTGGGTTTGATCCTCAGCACCACATAAAAATAAATAAATAAATAGATAGATAAATAAAGCTATTGTATCCATCTACAACTACAAAAAAAAAAAGAAAGGAAAAAAGAAAAAAGAAAAGAAAAAAAAAGATGCCAAGGAGAATGAACCAGTGATGATAATGGCTGGAGACAATCAAGGCTCTGCTAGAAAGGAAAACTTGGAGGTGAGAAAGTCCAAGAGTAAGCATTCGACTGTGTCTGGATTGGGCCTCTATATCCCTATCAACAAAGAGCAAATCTATAGGCTGCCACTCAGTAAGATGGAAGAGAAGGCACAACCACAGTTAAAAGGCAAAACTCTGAGACCTATAAATACACTTAATCAACACATGCACTGTCAACTCCAGCTCCTGAGTACTGACTGTTCCTTCCCCATCCCTCAACTATTCTCATCTTTCGGTAAATTCTTTCTTCCATCCAAACTACCCTTGATTTTCTCAAAACCATTTGTTGAAGTGACTGTCCTTTTCCAATGTGTGTCTTGGGTGGTGCCTTTGTTGAAAATCAGTTGCATATTAATATATGTGTTAATTTCTGGATTTTCTATCATATCCCATTGGTCTATTCATCTATTTTTATGCCACATGTTATTTGATTACCATATCTTTCTAGTATGCTTTGAAGTTAGGATTTTGATGCCTCCTGCTTTGTGGTCATTCAGAATTCCTTTGGCTATTCTGGGTCTTTTTTGCTTCCATATGTATTCTCTGATTAGTTTTTCTAGTTATGTTAAGGATACCATTGGTATTTTGATGATGGATTTCAATGAATCTGTATATCATTTGGGGCAGTGTAGACATTTTGATAATATCAATTCTGCCAATCAATCAACATGGGATGTCTTTTCATTTTTGTGCCCTCTATATTTATTTCATCAGTGTTTTGTAATTTTCATTGTAGAGATTTTTCATTTCCTTGATTAAGTTTATTCCTAGATACTTTAATTTGGGGTAGATAGTGTGAATGGTATTACTTTAAATTTCATTTCAGCATTTCATTACTGGCATATCTTATATAAAAATCAACTCAAAATGGATCAAGGACCCAAATGTAAGACCTGAGTCTATTATACTACTGGACATAGGGCAAACACTTCAAGACGTTGGGCTAAGATTTTTTGGACAAGACCTAAAAAGCACAGGAAACAAAAACAAAACTGAAATGGAATTATATCAAAATAAGAAGCTTCTGCACAGCGAAGGAGCAAGTAATAGAGTCAAGAGACAGATTACAGATTGAGAAAAATATTTGCAAACTATTCATATTATTCATGTGATAAGGGGTTAGTATCCAGAATACATAAATAACTCAGACAATTCAATAGCAAAACAAAACAAAAAAAAATTGACAAAATGATCTGAACTGTCATTTCTCAAAAGAAGATATACAAATAGCCAAGGAGTATACAAAAAAATGTTCAACATGACAGGTGTAGTGGTGCATGCCTGCAGTTACAACAACTTGGGAGGTTGAAGCAGGAGGATTGCAAGTTCAAGGCCAGCCTCAGCAACTTGGTGAGGCCCTAATCAACTTAGGAAGACTGTATTTCAAAAAGTTTTTTAAAAAAGTAAACAGGGTCAGGAATGTAGCTCAGTGGTTAAGTATCTCTGGGTTCAATCCCTAGTACCTCCCCCAAAAAATTGCTCCTACAAATCAAAACAAGAATGATATATTACCCCCACTCCAATAAAAATGACTGTTATCAAAAAGATTTTTTAAAAATATTGACAAGGGTTGGCAAGAGTGGGGAGAAAAGGGAACCTTTATACACAGTTGGTAGGAATGTAATTAGTATAGCCATTGAAGAAAACAGTATGGAAGTTCCTCATAAAACTAAAAATAGAACTACTGTGTGATCCAGCAACCCTACTACTAGGAATATATCTAAAAGAAATAAGACCATTACATCAAAAAAATCTGCATTCTCAACGTTTATTGTCACACTATACGCTATTACCAAAATATGAAATCAGCTGAGGTGTTCATCAATGCATGAATGGATAAAAGTATACATACCTCTCTTTACCCAACTTGTTCCAGCCAGTGAATGTGCTAATCATGCTTTAGAGTTGTTTTATGATTTTCCCGCAGTGTGTGATGATTTGCTAAGAGATACTATGATGTATGTGAAGTTCCTACCTTCCCCCAAATAATGTATAAAACTGCTGCAAACCCTGGGCTCCGGGCCTCTCAGCGTCACCAGTTGCTGTGTGAGCACACGGAGAACAGAGCTAGCTCGCAATAAATATCTCTTTGCTGCTTACAAAACAAAAAAAAAAAAGTGTACATATGTACAACACAACAGTATTCAGTTATAAAAAGGATGAGATCCTGTCATTTGTGACAACATGGATGGAACTGAATGAAATTATGTTAAGTAAAATAAACCAGGAACAGAAAGACAAAATCCTCACATTTTCACTCATTAGTGAAAGCCAAAAAGAGTTGATCATATAGAAATGGAGAGTACAATAAAGGTCATTAGAGGCTAGGAAAGGAAGGAAAAAGGAGAGAGCCAGAGAGTGGAAAATGGGTATCAAAATATAATTGGAGTAGTGAAGCCCAGTAGGGCAACTCTGATCTAGAATAATTCATTGTGCATTTCAAAATAACTAGAAAGAGTTTGAGGGTTCCTAACACATATAAATGATAATATTCAAGGAGATGGAAATGCTTATCACCCTAATTTGATCATTACATATTTTACATGTGCATTGAATTACAATATTGTGCCTTATAAATAATTACAATATTATATATAAATTTTAAAATATTTTAAAAATAAATCATGTCAGTAAATAAACAAAAATGCTGAACTGTCCTTGAAAATCCTTTTAAACTAATGTTTGCAGATGGTGGTTCTGGAGGAGGAAGGGGATAGATGAGTCCTGGTCCTTGCCTGGTAACATCTTCTATTACCTTCTTCTCCCCTCTCCCATTGTACTATCTGATCTCAATCTGGATTTAGGAAGTTGTCCTGCCCCGTATTATTCATAGAAATAAATAAAAAACAATTCAAATGGTAGTCCACTGCTGTAGGATAATAGATCCAAAACTGGTTTGTTTTCTGTTTGACTTATAAAGGAATTATATTTGAACTAAAATCTATATAATCTGAAAAATTTTTAAACATTTTTATTGTGCTAAAAAATCAACAGATGTCATTTTTAAAAAAGCTTCTGTTATGTTTAATTCTTTAATAGCCTAGTGTGTCAAAACATGCCAAATAATGGTTTGGGGATCTGTGCGATAGCAAGAATACTCATTTATTATTTTGAATTCAATATTTTACTATCAGCCTCTTCCCCCAAGGAAATGTAGAAACTGAATGCTTGTCAAAATATTTTATAACCTTTCTAAAAATGTAGTACTATGAAAATAGCATTTAAATTGTTTTCAAAATGTAACTCAGATTTTTTCTTAAAAACGCTATCTTTTTTCTACACATAAAAAAATTATTTTCCAATTAGGGATAACAGGATCATACCTCAACATTGTAAAAGCAATCTATGATAAGCCACAGGCCAGCATCATTCTGAATGGAGAAAAATTGAAGGCATTCCCTCTAAGATCTGGTACAAGACAGGGATGCCCTCTCTCACCACTTCTGTTCAACATAGTCCTCGAAACACTGGCCAGAGCAATTAGACAGTCAAAAGAAATTAAAGGCATAAAAATAGGAAAAGAAGAACTTAAATTATCACTATTTGCAGATGATATGATTCTATACCTAGCAGACCCAAAAGGGTCTACAAAGAAGCTATTAGAGCTAATAAATGAATTCAGCAAAGTGGCAGGATATAAGATCAACACGCATAAATCAAAGGCATTCCTGTATATGAGCGACAAATCCTCTGAAACGGAAATGAGGACAACTACTCCATTCACAATATCCCCCCCAAAAATAAAATACTTGGGAATCAACCTAACAAAAGAGGTGAAAGATTTATACAATGAAAATTACAGAACCCTAAAGAAAGACATAGAAGAAGACCTTAGAAGATGGAAAAACATACCCTGCTCATGGATAGGCAGAACTAACATCATCAAAATGGCGATATTACCAAAAGTTCTCTATAAGTTCAATGCAATGCCAATCAAAATCCCAACAGCATATCTTGTAGAAATAGATAAAAGAATCATGAAATTCATATGGAATAATAAAAGACCCAGAATAGCAAAAACAATACTAAGCAGGAAGTGTGAATCAGGCGGTATAGCGATACCAGACTTCAAACTATACTACAGAGCAATAGTAACAAAAACAGCATGGTACTGGTACCAAAACAGGCGGGTGGACCAATGGTACAGAATAGAGGACACAGTAACCAATCCACAAAACTACAACTATTTTATTTTTGATAAAGGGGCTAAAAGCATGCAATGGAGGAAGGATAGCATCTTCAACAAATGGTGCTGGGAAAACTGGAAATCCATTTGCACCAAAATGAATCTGAATCCCTATCTCTCGCCGTGCACAAAAGTTAACTCAAAATGGATCAAGGAGCTTGATATTAAATCAGAGACATGGCATCTGATAGAAGAAAAAGTTGGTTATGATCTACACGCTGTGGGATCGGGCTCCAAATTCCTCAATAGGACACCCATAGCGCTAGAGTTAACAAATAGAATCAACAAATGGGACTTACTCAAACTAAAAAGTTTTTTCTCAGCAAAAGAAACAATAAGAGAGATAAATAGGGAGCCTACATCCTGGGAACAAATCTTTACTCCACACACTTCAGATAGAGCCCTAATAACCAGAATATACAAAGAACTCAAAAAATTAGACAATAAGATAACAAATAACCCAATCAATAAATGGGCCAAGGACCTGAACAGACACTTCTCAGAGGAGGACATACAATCAATCAACAAGTACATGAAAAATGCTCACCATCGCTAGCAGTCAGAGAAATGCAAATCAAAACTACCCTAAGATACCATCTCACTCCAGTAAGACTGGCAGCCATTAGGAAGTCAAACAACAATAAGTGCTGGAGAGGATGCGGGGAAAAGGGCACTCTTGTTCATTGCTGGTGGGACTGCAAATTGGTGCAGCCAATTTGGAAAGCAGTATGGAGATTTCTCGGAAAGCTGGGAATGGAACCACCATTTGACCCAGCTATTCCCCTTCTCGGTCTATTCCCTAAAGCCCTAACAAGAGCATGCTACAGGGACACTGCTACATCGATGTTCATAGCAGCTCAATTCACGATAGCAAGACTGTGGAACCAGCCTAGATGCCCTTCAATAGATGAATGGATAAAAAAAATGTGGCATTTATACACTATGGAGTATTACTCTGCATTTAAAAATGACAAAATCATAGAATTTGGAGGGAAATGGATGGCATTAGAGCAGATTATGCTAAGTGAAGCTAGTCAATCTTTAAAAAACAAATACCAAATGACTCCTTTGATATAAGGGGAGGAAACAAGGACAGGGTAGGGACGAAGAGCTTGAGAAGAAGATTTACAGTAAACAGGGATGAGAGGTGGGAGGGAAAGGGAGTGAGAAGGGAAATTGCATGGAAATGGAAGGCGATCCTCAGGGTTATACACAATGTCATATAAGAGGTAAGGAGGGGTAAGTCAAGAGAATACAAATGGAAGACATGATTTACAGTAGAAGGGGTAGAGAGAGAAAAGGGGAGGGGAGGGGAGGGGAGGGGGGATAGTAGACAATAGGACAGACAGCAGAATACATCAGACACTAGAAAGGCAATATGTCAATCAATGGAAGGGTAACTGATGTGATACAGCAATTTGTATACGGGGTAAAAGCGGGAGTTCATAATCCACTTGAATCAAACCGTGTAATATGATGTATTAAGAACTATGTAATGTTATGAACGACCAATAAAAAAAAAATTTATTTTCCTATCTTTATAGGAAATTCTCATTTTTCCTACAATTTTTTTCAAAAGACTTGATGGCATGCCATCTTCACATTTCCAACCAGTGATTCAATCATCACTTCAACCTTTCCCTTTAAATACTTAAGTCAGGAAAGAAGTTGAATACCTGACCCCTCTGTGGAAATAAAAAGTCTGGGTATCTCCTAAATGAAAATGAGGTGGAGAAGGAGTCATCATCTTGAGAAGTCAATCAGTACTCACTGTTGACAATCTAGAACACTTCATCTCAACTTGATCTTAACAGGTTGGTGGAGAGGAAAGGCCAAAATGTACCCAAGTTATCAGGACGAATTGCCTTGCTTCTGGACTTTGCCTACATTTGGTCATTCACCCTCAAAGACTTAAGGGAGCCCTTTCTAGGTGCAAGGCACTGACTGTACTAAGCACTAAGGAAACAGCAATTAACAAGACAAAGATCTCTCAAGGCGCGAATCCACACCCTGTGTTAGAGGAAATTAATGTCCTTAACTGAAAGCATGAAAGAGTCTTGAGGGTAGTTCAACCTTCTTCAGGGCTAGAACAAATGGTTTGGATCCAGAGGACTGGAATAACACACTGTTCCACAGAACTGGAAATGTGACCCACATCTCCTGCATAATTGTTTCTGAGGTTTATTAAGTGTACTGTGTTTCATATGTGTAGGTCAAAGCATTAAAAACTTGCTGATATTCAATTGGCTTTTATATACGGAAATGAGAATTTCAGAAGGTTGAACCTATTATTATTATTGTTGTTGTTGGTGGTGGTGGTGGTACTGGGGATTGAACCCAAGGGTGTTTAACCACTGAGCCACATCCCCAGCCTTTTTTATTTTATTTTATTTTATTTTATTTTTTTGTATTTTGAGACAGCGTCTGACTAAGTTGCTTAGGGCCCTGATAAATTTCAACCCACTATAATTATACTAAATTCTCATAATAATGTGATAAGGTCAATAATACATCATTTCCAGTTGACATATGGGGAAACTGAGGCTGAGAGATGTGAAGTAACATAGACTTTTGCCAAAACTCGGTTTTGAACTTCTATCATCCCAATGCTATGGCCAGAGCATTTGCTGCCTCCAGAGTGAGTGGCAGTTACTTTCCACTGTGCTCTTTCTCCCTCCAGGGATCATATAGTCATTCAGTGATACATTTAAAAGCAAAACATAAAAATAAAAAAAAATAAAGTCTGGATTTTGCAGACTCAGCAGCTCTAACAAAATCAACTAGACAAACATTCACTATACATTTTAGATCTGAAGTGTCAAAAATAATTCCTGTGAAATTTTTTTTTATAGATTTCACAAAGTTCTTTTGAAAGTAGCACCATCGTTATGTTTGCAACAAAATGAAGAAAACAAAGAACTATGTGCTTAAATATGTGCTTAATTGAAATGCAAGACATTCTAAATACATCTCTGGTCCTTCCCAACTACTTGCTCCTCCTCTTGTACAGTTCATGTCTGAACATATCACTGTCATCTCAGGCACCTTAGCTAAGGAAACTCAAAGTCTTAGCCTTTTTTAAACTCTTCCTTCTTCATCATTCAATATATATATATATATATATATATATATATATATAAAATACCATCAAAGCATGATGGTATTATGCTAAAATTCATCTCTTTAATTGAATATCACATCCTGTTATTCTTAATTTCAGTCCTCATAATTTTTTAGAGGGTGAATCTGGGTGTGGATCCTCATGATGTCTTTAAAAAAAAATGTAATGGCAATTGAGTAATCTCCCCCACCAGGAAGTCTACAGTTTTGCTTTAATTTGAAGGAGGCATAGGGTTACTTTTATAAGGGATAAATCAATCTCAACAGTATGAGTGGAGCAGCAGAAGAGGATATTGAAGTTCCAGCTGAACAAACGGCTTTGTTTATTCTGAAACACGTGCAATAAGAATGCAAGGTTCCTTGACATTGTTCTACTTCTTTGTCTTATGCACATGTGATGACCAGGACATCAAGGGAGTATGATCCTCTACTTGGAGGAGTTGTAGAAATCAGACTGTCCATGGAACCCTGGACAGTTATAGAATCAATAGAAATTCCAAAACAAAGTTGCCTAGCTGGGAGGCCCTCAATGGATAATGAATGTTTGGTGGTCTACAGAAGTATTGAAGGTCAAATTATTAAAGGCCAAATATCAGATGAGTGCAGGAAAGGTATCTGGGTAATGTTAAAATGGCATTTGTATTCTCCCCCAAAAGATCTCACCTTTTGCATTAGATTCCTAAAGCTGCAGTTAACAAATTACCACAAACTGGGTGACTTGCAACAACAGAAATTGGTTATCTTACAGTCAGAAATCAAAGTATAATTCCTTTGTAGGTGCTAAGGGGAATTTGTGTATGTTTCTGTGTCTTTACATGACTTTCTTATAAGGATATCAGTCATTGGATTTAGGGCCCACTTTAATCCAATATATATCATCTTAATTTAACTAATTAGAACTGCAATGACCCATTTCCAAATAAAATTGTGTTCTGAGGTTTTTGAGAGGACATGTGTTTTGGGAGAACACTATTCAACCCAGTATATTAGGATATAACACCAGCATCATTATGGTGGCCCACAAAATAGGTGTTTTTTAAGATGTTAGACACTCTAAATTTTTCTTCTTAGATCAAAGCAGATAAACCAAAATTATTATTTTTATTTACAAAATTCATATTGTGAAGGCAATGTAGGCAATAGCAGAATCCAAGTGGAATGCTTTTGATTGCTATTTGTAAACTCTCAGTTTCTTGGAAAATACGAAGTGTAGAATTGTTGACAGCTTCTTATTAGTACTTATAATGACTGGAACCTTCTTGGCCCCAGACTTTTACTGGATCGAACTGCTCCATTGTCAAGAGGTCTTGGTATTGCCACCCTTCCTAGCCTCTGCCAAGGTACATATTTTCATACCAACTGGGTTCTGTGAATATCAACCAGGTGATCATTGTAATTTCAAGGAAAATATAGCTGATATCATCAATTTGAATAAGAGCAAATCAAATATCATGAAGAAAATATTTACCAATTATTGACACAATTCAAGGAGAACGTATGTCCATCTTACTCTCATGGCCATTGGTGAGAACCCTTATGAATCCTGCAGCTCACAACCAGCCAATGTGGGATTCTCTGAAGAAACTACAAATTCCAGAGTGTCCCCATCTTGTAACCAGAAGAAGGGACCACCTAGGAAATTTGCAGGACTTCATTCACAGTGAAGATTTGTAACTGCAGAGCTAAAGAAGAACAAAGCCACTGATTTTATCTTTGAAATAAGGAAAACATACTGGTGTTTCTGGGGAAAAGTACGTCAATGGTCTCAAGTAAGGTAAGGGTAATGGAAAATCAAAATGTTATCATGATAAAAATTTGGGTCTCTTAGTTGTTCTGGAGAACTTTTTTTCTGTTAAGATTATCTGTTTTGTTTACTTCACAACAACACAAAGGTCTCTCATTTTAGGAATGCTGGGGAAAGATTTGAACTAAGGCATATTTCAACTGGACAGGCTCAGGTTCTGTGATTTTTTTCAAAACTTAGCCTGTCCAGTTTGTTAGTCACAAATATTCCAAACAGATGAATCATTTCACTTCCCCTGAAGCCAAATAATAAAGGAACTTACTAGTGATTCCTGCAAAAAGATTTGAACTGAGGCATATTTCAAATCTATTTCATGCCAATCACAAGCAAGTTATTAGAGTAGAAATTGTGAAAAAAAAAAGCCAGAGACAACAAAGCCTTCAGAAGATTGTTTGGTGTCAATTGTTTGTAGTTGGTTGTTTCTTGGAATGAAAAAAGAATTTTTTTTTCTGAGTCACAAATCTGAATATACTATCCCCACTCTCTGTACCCTATCCATCTAGTGACCTTCAAGCAACTAATAGGACTAAGAAATGAGTCCTAAACTTCACTGTGATGGACTTTTGTTGTCATCTAAAATACAGGTAACATGATGAGCATGGTGATAGCAGTAGAAGGAGGGGTGGCGCTCATTCCATCCCTCCCCTTTTATTGGACAGAATCATAAAATAAATTTTTTATTACCCTTTTCACCTTAGGTAATATATTTTTTCTGCCATTTGCTCTATGGGAACAAAGTAGTTTCATGAACCACTTTTTCCTATGAAATACGAGACAATGCAAATGTCTATCAGTAGAGAAATGGAGTCCTATGTAGACAACAAAAAGCAGGAAGTAGATCCACATGTACACACATGGAAAGATGTTTGAGATATGATATTAAGTAAAAAAGAAAGAGACACAGAACAATATGTAAATGATAATTCAATTTTTGCAAAACAAAATGGGAAAAAAACCAAAGATATGTTCATATGAACAAATACAGTCCATAAGAAAATACAAGAATCTGTGGACAGTGGGTAGGACCTCTGGGAAGAATAAGAAGACAAGTTTTCACTTTCTATTTTTGTAATGTGTGAAAAGATGTATTTGTCATTTGTTTCAGTTTTTTGGACAATCAGATTTTATTTCTGCAGATTTAAAAGACATTTTTAGAAGTTAAAAATAAAATATGTATTTTTAATAAGAAGTAAGCTGAAAAAAGGAAAAGGGAGTTGAAGTGACTGAGAAATCTGTATTTTTAAAAAGTATCAAAGATAATCCTGGTGCAACTTCTGCAAAAATTCAATATTTATGTTTAATTTACAGTTCACATAACTTTTTTTTTCTTTTGTACCAGGGATTGAACTCAGGGGCACTTGACCACTGAGCCTCATCCCCAGCCCTATTTTGTATTTTATTTAGAGACAGAGTCTCACTGAGTTGCTTAGGGCCTCAGCCTCCACAGCCACTGGGATTACAGACATGCACCACCATGCTGGGCCTTAACTTTTTTTTTTTTAACCATTTAGACACATTTTTTCTCTCTCTCTCTCTCTTTCTCTCTCTCTCTCTCTCTCTCTCTCTCTCTCTCTCTCTCTCTCACACACACACACACACACACACACACACTCACTATATGTGTATATGTGTGTGTGTGTGTGTGTGTGTGTGTGTGTGTGTGTGTGTGTGTATTCTGGAACATTTGAAAGTAAACTGCAGACATTTTACCAGCACTTCATCCTTAAATTCCTAAGCAAGTATTTCCTCCTAAAAACAAGGATATTCTCCCACAAAAGCACAACACCAATATCACACTTGAACATTTAACACTGGTGTAATAATTTGATAAATAACATTCTTATTTCCAAAATTATCTCATAATCCTTTGATACTTTTTTACTTTAATATCATACATTGCATTTACTTGTCATGCCTCTGTGTCTCCTATAAAACAGCAGCACTCCTCTCTGCTCCATTTGGGAACCATATTTTGGGGAGGACTGCTCTGTAGCAAGAGTTCTTACTGCATAGTCCCTTCCCTCATCCTATTTGCTTTCTGTTTTCCTAGTGTTTGCAGTGTCTTTCAGTTACTACCCCCATTCTCTTTTGAATTCACTATATTAAGATTTTTATCCCACACTACATATTCATGTCAAAGTTGCCAAGGATCTCCACTTCCCTAATGACCTCTACAGTTCCAAATCCAATGGCCAATTTTTATACCTTCTCTTACTTGACCAATCAGAAGTATTTGGGACACTGGATCACACCCTCGTCCTTGATATACTCTTAACCCTTACCACCAAATCAACATCCCTTACCTTGGTTTTTTCCTTAACTCACTGGCATGACATGGTCTTCCACCTGGTTCTTCACCATATTTCTGAACTTTAAAGATGGAAGTCCCCAATTCTAGGATTTCTGCTATCCATCTCTACTGACTACTCTATGGTATCTTATTTTGGGGATAGAAGAGTACCAGGGGTGGAACCCAAGGGCGCTTAACCACTGAGCAACATCCCCAGTCCTTTTTTTATATTTTATTTAGAGACAGGGTCTCCCTAAGTTGCTTATGGCCTCCCTAAGTTGCTAAGACTGGCTTTGAACTCATGATCCTCCTGCCTCAGCCTCCAAAGTCTACACTACCTTCTTACAGTCTATTCTCAACATGTCAGTTAGTGTGATCCTTTGAAATGTGAAGTTAGATCATGTCCCTCCACTCCTCTGCTCAAAGAACCCCAGGAACTTTCCTCTACTGGACCCAAAGAAAGTTGTTTCCCTTCCTTGTCCCTCCAGTTCTAGGGCTTCCCTGTTTTTCAGAAAAATCTGATCCTGTGTATGAGAACTGGTGGAAGTTGCCATGTGACCATAGAAAGAGGCAGATAGATCTAGAATTGCACAATGTGCAAGTTACTGGGATTTAATGGACAGAAGAATGTCTTGAGCAATAACAAGGAAGAAGGATAATAAGGCAGGAAGAAGGGGTTTATGTACTGTACTACATAAAGATGATAAATGGCCAACTCAAAGGCCAGTTATCTGGCCTTTCTCAAAAACTATTTACATGCCCAGCATAGTGGCAAATGCCTATAATCCCAGTGATTTGGGAAGCTGGAGGATGTCAAGTCCAAGAGCAGTCTCAGCAACTTAGCAAAGCCGTAAGCAAGTTAGTGAGACTGTGTCTCAAAATTTTTTAAAAAAATGGCTGGGAATGTAGGTCCATGGTAAATGGCCATGGGTTAAATTCCCAATCCCCAGTGGCAAATGTATATGTCCAAAATCTATTTTTTAAAACGACCTAAGCATCAATGTCATGCTCAACTGACTATCTCATGACTTTGTCTTTTAGGACTTGGGACGTGTGCCAGGATTACTTGGCAGACAAAGTGGTGGTGATGAGCAAGATGGCTGTAGTCATGTCAAGGTGGATCCTTCTAACCCTTCATCACTGTGCCCTTGTCTCTTGTTGTTATTCCCCTTCGGTCACTCTACTCCAGGCACAGTCACCATTTCAGCTATACAAGCCTCCAGATGTTTTTCAAGTATGTTTCCGTACTTTTGCTCTTGCCCTACAGAGGCACATTAATTATTCCCTCACTTCCTTAACAGGCTTGTCCAAATGTCACCTTCTCTAATATGCTTTCCTTCTCCACTCTATTAAATAGCAACACCCTTTCCACCTTGCTGAGAACTCCCCAATTTTCTTACTATGTCTTATTTTCTCTCTATCATCACCTGGAGTATTGTAGATTACTTATTTGTTTGGAGGCCTTACTCCTTGAACTAAGATGTAAGCTCAAAAATGGAAGAAATGATGTTTTCTTCATATCTAGTCCCAGTGTATAGCCTGGCACATGTGAAGCTCTAAAGAAATGTTTTTGAGGTTGGGGTTGTGGCTCAGTGGCAGAGTGCTTGCCTAGCACATGTAAGGCGCTGGGTTCAATCCTCAGCACCACATACAAATAAAAAAAGGTATTGTGTACATCTACAACTACAACTATTTTTTTAAAAAAATAAAGAAGTATTTTGGAATGAAGGAATGAATCATAGGTGCTCATGTAAACACATGGAACTTCTGCAAGGGTACACATTAAACTAGTCACAGTGAGCAACAATGGAGACTGGGAATATAGAAGGAGGACTTTCTTTTTTACTTCATATGCATCTCTACTATTTACGTTTTTACAGTAACTATGTGTTTACCTTTATAATTAGAAGAATATCAACAACAGAAATTTTTAAAACAAAAAGTTTTAAATAGCCAAAGCTGCTTAGGGAAGCAGGTTGGGCAGCAGGTGGCAGGATTGTTTCAACTTGTGCTCTCTATGCCAGGCTGGTGGCCATCAGAGGCCACGGTCGTGCTGGCCTGGCAATGGTAGAAAGCCAGGAAGACTGGTGTGAATATAGAAAAGAAAAAGTCTGAAATTAACAAACAGTACCATGTGACCAGTGGCTATCTATGTGCACGGGATTGCCATGGATCTTTAAAGTTTTCTCTGTGCTTTTCTGCATGATTTTGATTTTCTCCATTATGAACTTGAGGAGTAAATAAAGTAAAAACATTTAATATTTTTATAGCTCTACTGAGCCATATTGATACATAAACTGCACACATTTAACATAAATCCTTTTTAAAATATATTTTAGTTGTAGATAGACACAATACCTTTATTTTGTTTATTTAGGTTTTTTTTTTTTTTTAATGTGGTGCTGGGGATCAAACTCAGAGCCTCAAAAGTACTGGGCAAGTGCTATACTACTGAGCCATAACCCCATCCCTTAACATGAATCTTGATAAGTTTAGACATATGTGTATACTCATAATCTCACCTCCAAATTTTAAAGGCTATCTCGTCCTGCCTCCTCAAATAGTGGGTTGCCCAGCCCCCAGATATTAGAAGGATTCTACCACACTGCTCTGGTTGAGAGGGTCCTAGGAAATGCCTCTAGCTTACTTTGGAGCAATGGTGCTAGGTAGTAACCATTTACCAATGTCAGTGGGTTGTGGAATCACCTCTGCTTCAGGTTATTAGGAATTTCCAAGGTGTGAGCTGAGGAGTTTGGGATTATTGTATTTGCTGTTGTTGTTGTTGTAGTAATTGTTATTGTTTTTTTGTTTTGTTACCAGGGTTTGAAACCAAGTACCACTGAGCCACATTGCCAGCCCTATTTTGTCTTTTATTTAGAGACAGGGTCTCACTAAGTTGCCTAGGGCCTCACTAAACTGCTGAGGCTGGCTTTGAACTCTCAATTCTCCTGCCTTAGTCTCCCAAGCTACTGGGATTACAGGCGTGCACCGCCACACCTGGCAAGGCTGTTGTTTTGAAGCCTTGCTAATTTCATGATCATGGACTGTGTGCATCCAGAGAGAGAGAGAGAGAGAGAGAGAGAGAGAGATTTGAAGAAGAAAATATTGAAAAAATATTTTCATTAGATACTTTTCCCTTACTCATATCTTGAAGCTTGTTTTCTTAGCTTTACCTCAGCTGCTCTCACCTGACGCATGTGGAAGCAGAATGGTTTTGCCAACATTAAGCAATGGTTAAATGAAAGATGCAGCTCTACATGGTTGAAGCAAAAGTGAAAGGGCTAGTTTGTGCTCTTGCTGCCAACTGAATATGACCATCCCTTGTGCCACTTAGCCTCCATGATCTACTCTAGATCCCACTTTGGGCTAAGATTTTTTTCTAAGATCCCCATTTTCCTGCATATGCCTGCTACACAGAGACACACATAAGGTGTGTACACACACATTTGCGCATATGCGCATGCACACACACACACACACACACACATCTGGCTCTGGGCAGAAAGTCTACAAGAAGCCTTTGTCTTTCTGTACTTTACCCTGCCACCAGGCACCTTCTCCTGGTGCCAGATTGTCCCAGCGCTGCCTGCCCAATGGCCAACATCCTGCTAAACTTGTGCTCTCTCTACTCTAGACTCTGGGCTGTATACCCATTCTGCAAATACTTCAGTTAGGGGTCCTTTGGATACAAGCAACAGAGATCCATTCAGGCTGGTTCAACTACAAGGCAGGTGAAAGATGGGCATAGGTCATTGTAATGAGACCAAAGTCTCATGGCTTTCCCAAAACAAACATCACAGTGACAGCTAGCAAAGGAAGTAAGGCAGCTACAATCTGTGGCTCTCCTGGCAGCCCATGATCTCACCCTTGCCATCTCTGCTCCTCTCAGAATATCTCCTCCATTCTCCTTTTTCTACTCACTGGTTTGCTACAAGTGAAGCTTCTGAGGAAATCATTCCAGCATCTTTAGTATGGTAGGCTTGGAAACTGGTCATGAAAACATAGACTAAAGCCTTGATAGTCCTACAAGATATTTCTAAGTCCTATCTATTCTCAGAGACTCCCAAATTGTCAGGGCCTCAGCTCCATCAGATCTACAGATACCTTATCCTTGTCCTTGCTCACTGCTCCCCATAGCTTAAAAATCCCTTTGTTGAAACAATATGCTGTATGCCTGCTCAATAAAATATTATTCACCCACAAAAAGAAATGAAGGACTGATACATGCTACAACATGGATGAATCTTGAAAACACTATACAAAGGATCGGCAGCCAGATACAAAATACTTCATGGTATATAGTTCCATTCATACAAGTCTAGACTAGAAAAATGTATGGAGATAGAAAAAAGATTGGTAGTTGCTTAAAGCTGAGGGGTTGGGAGGTAAGGGTAACGACTAAAGCGTATGAGGTTTCACAAATATGTTCTAAAATCAATTGTGGGGTCAGAGCACATATCCGTGAATATACTAAAATTCATGTCTCTCAAAACTTCAAACTGCAAAGAGACTTTTTCTCCAACTATGAGAATTTGCTCAAATAAAGGAAAAAGAGACAGTCTGGCTTCCAATATGCTTTGTGTCATCATGAGATGAGTCATGAAATCAAAGAGGTACAAATCCCAGCTAAAGATAGTTAAGCATGATAGTGAAATTCCATGTCAGAGGTCATGATTCTCCCACATCACTTTTAAGAATGAAAGTGTAAGGGATCTATTCGTGGCTTATGGCATTAGTCTTTGCCAAGGAGTTGTTAGATCTTAGAAGAGCAACTGCTTTTGCTCGTAGGACACATCACATTAAGGTCAGAGCAATCCGCAGGGCAAGGGATTGCAGGGAAGGGACAATTTCTTCTTTTGGAAAATGGATAGTGGCTCAACTTTTTTTAACTGACCAACAAGTGACTTTTCATATCACAGTCACATCTTATAGAACTTCAGAGTAGGATATCATCTCAAAGTATTTTTACATTTTATTTATTTATTATTTATTATGTTGGTACTGGGAATTGAACCCAGAGCCTTTTTATGACTGAGCCATATCTCCAGTCATTTTATTGTTATTTTTTAAATTTTGAGACAGGGTCTCTGTCACAAAGTTGCTGAGGGCCTTGCTGAGTTACTGAGGCTCGCCTAAAACATGTAATCTTCTTGCCTCAGCCTCCCAAGCAGCTGGGTTTACAGGTGTGTACCATACACCCATCACTTAGTATTTTTAAAGTGAGCAGAGAATAGCAGTGCTGTGCTTCCAAAATTCGCAGTATAAATGAAACACAAGGGAAGACCTGCACAGAGAGGGTGTACTGTGCAAGAAGAAAACAACAAGAGAGTTAACTTTTTGAAGTCTGACCTTCATAGAGGTTGTGACATTTTTGTTTTTATTTTATTTTTTGTTTTTACTTTTTAATTTTTTTTAAAGAGAGAGTGAGAGAGGAGAGAGAGAGAGAGAGAGAGAGAGAGAGAGAGAGAGAGAGAGTTTTTAATATTTATATTTTAGTTCTCGGTGAACACAACATCTTTGTTGGTATGTGGTGCTGAGGATCTGAGGATCGAACCCGGGCCGCATGCATGCCAGGCGAGCGCGCTACCTCTTGAGCCACATCCCCAGCCCACTTTTTAATTTTTTAAAAATATTTTTAATTGCCACAATGCAGTAAGTACATATTCGTGGGATAATTGAATGCATGTATACAATGTGTAACAATCAAATCGGGATGATTAGTGCTTCAGTTTCCTTAAATATTTATCACTTCTTTTTGTTAGGAACCTTAAAACTATTCATTTCTATTTTTTAATCAAATCTGTAATAAATTACTATGAACTAGAGTTACACTACTATGCTGTAGAACAATAGAACTTATTCCTTCCATCTGACTATGCCTTGGTATCAATTTTTCCCTATATCCCCTCCCCCCAGCCTTTATAGTGTCTAGAAATCATTATTACAATTTCTACTTCTCTGAAATCAATTTTTTCATGTTTTAT
Source organism: Urocitellus parryii (assembly GCF_045843805.1). NCBI lineage: Eukaryota > Metazoa > Chordata > Mammalia > Rodentia > Sciuridae > Urocitellus > Urocitellus parryii. Next base: position 16,231,243 of record NC_135547.1, on the reverse strand, counting down.
TGATGCATTATAGTGATACATAATATTGGGGTTCATTTTGACAATCATATCTTCATGGAATATAATTTTCTGTAATGCAGTCCCCAGTACTTCCCCTTTTCCTTTCTTCCTCCCTCCTCCTGTTGCCCTTTCTCTACTGGTCTTCCTTCTATTTATTTACAGTTTTTTTTTATTCATGCTTTCTAAATATATGTAAAGGTGAAATTCACTGTGGTATATTCACAAATGTATATAGCATAGTTTGTTCAGATTCATTCCATGGTGAAATCAACTTCTTAAGTATGGACAAATGAGACAGAGCATATCATAATTGTCTTTCTGTGTCTGGCTTTTTCTACCTCACATAATGCCCTCCAGGCCCAGTTACATTGGCGCAAATGACAGGATTTCATTCTTTTTTTTTTTTTTGGTTGAATAATATTCTGTTGTGTATATGCACCACCTTTTTTTTTTTAATCTGTTCATGCATTGACAAGCACCTCAGTTGATCCTATGCCTTGGCTATGAGGAATATTTCAGCTCTCAGTTAAAAGTTCAGTGTTTTTATTGGAAGTTTTCAAATGCATTGACCCATTAAATACCCGTTAAAATTATACCTATTGCTAACAAACCAACATGGGCCCACAAATAGCACATGCAAACAGCAGAAAGCAAAATGTGGTTTTCACAATTAGTTGTTGCTAAAAAAAAATGACCAAAATGTGATCCATATGCTGATTTACTTATTATTTCAGAATGTTCAAATAGAAAAATTGAATTAATGTAAGTATACCAAAACATTATGTGGTTCACATTAAATATATGCAATAAATTAATATTAAATTTTAAATAAGTTCTGCCTCTTTCCACTGGGAAGCTTCTTGTAGTATATTGTAGGTGGATACAATATCTGTATTTCATTTTTTACAATTATTTATTTATTTCTTACATATATGACAATAGTAGAGTGCATTACATTCATAATTATCCATTCATAGCACAATTTTTTGTAACTCTGTATATAAAGTGGAAGGAGATAGTCATCATTATACAAAATACATGTATGAAGATGTGAATTTGGTGTCTTTATTTCATTTTTATGTGGTGCTGAGGATTGAACCCACTGCCTCATGTGTGCTAGGCAAGCACTCTACCACTAAGCCACACCCCAGCCCCATCTTGTAGTATTTTTAAAAATTAAATCATCTTGAGTAAAATTTACCAAATAGAACAAGATAAAGGAATATTCATTTGCATTTTTGTTTAAAATATGACATCACAAAACTTCTAATTATGAGAACATTAAGATGTTCTTTTTTAAAAAAAAAGTCCCTACAACACTCACTTAAATGTTATAATAAATCCCTACGAACCTCATTTTAGGTGTAATATATATTTTTTTTTCATTTTCATTTTATTTTTTTTTAAATTGGTTGTTCACAACATTACAAAGCTCTTGACATATCATATTTCATACATTAGATTGAAGTGGGTTATGAACTCCCAATTTTACCCCAAATGCAGATTGCTTAAATTTATTCCTCAATTTGTTTTTTTCTTGCCTGCAAATAAGAAAAACCTGCTTTACAAAGGTCTGTGTAGCAAAAAGAATATGAACTGCACATTTCAATGGCATTTATGAACTCTTAGGATAGATTGCTCCAAATCTCATGAATTATTTCATAGATTATAGCTGTTTCCCTTCCATTTTTAGAAATGGGGCTGGAATGGGCCATCCTCACTTTGAAGTATTCTGACTTTTTGCCTGCTTGATGCAGACACAGTCTGAGACACATAAATCTCAACTTCTGTTAAATTTCTTTCCTTCTTTCATAGGCCCACAGGGAAATGGTTAGATGAAACATACACATTTAATAGACAAGACATAATATATTTTATCACAAATATGCATAAGCAGAAGGAAAACATTGTCTATTCCCTCATCTCTCCACCAGGAATGTGGTTAGGACAAAGATAGTGAATCCTCACAGCCTCACTTCTCAGAGACTGCAGGAGGCAGAACCGTCCCAGCATTTGATCTGGCCTCCAAAATGGAAAAAGAAAATTTCCATTTCAAAGCTTCTGCTAGTTCTTGGGGGTAGGGGGCTCTGTGACAGGCCTAATTTAAATGCCTTGGAATCCCTCTTCATCCTGGGGCACATCTGAAAGGGGAAGAAGAAACAAACAGTAGAATGAGTCTGATTTAACTTTCCTGTGTACATATGTAAATACATCACAGTAACTCGCACCATTATGTATATCCATGAGGCACTAATTAAAAAAAAATCTATAGGTAAATAGCAGTTAGATCAGTAGAGGAAAGGGAACGGAAGGAGGGAGGATGGAAGGGGAAGGGGATGTGTCTATAATTATGTCAAAATGAATCCTAATGTTATGTATAACTAAAAAGAACTAATAAGAACACTGGAACTTGCTTTGCTTGACAATGTAACTATAAATATAATACAACTATAAATATAATATGGCTGTGGAGGGCTGATATTGTAACAGTAATTTCCTTGTCTCTAATACTACCTTAAACTGAACTGAAAAATCTATCATTATCTGGTTGGATAGAACAGAAAATGTAAAAGAAACATCCCTTTTGACTGATTTATTCCAACAACTAAGTATACTTCTATAATAATTCACCTCCTTTTTAGTGTACTGCTATGTTCTGAAGGTTTGTGTCCCTCTAAATTTCATAAATTGAAGCTGAATCGCTAATTTAATATTAAGAGGTGGGACCACTGGGAAATAACCAGGTCATGAGCAGGAATATGTAGAGGTGAAATGATTAGATTATGAGAGCTGTAACTTAATCAGTGTATTAATCCTTTTAATTATTATTTTAAATGGACTATTGGGTGGTAACTATGGACACATAGGGCATGGCTGGAGGAAGTGGATCACTATTTTGTTCCACCCCTGGCTCCTCTTTCTCTGTTTCTGGGCCACCATGTCCTGAACTGCTTCAGTCTGCCACACCCTTCCACTATGATGTTCTTCCTTTCCTCAGAGCCCTAGTGAATGGGACTATTGTTCTTCTGAAAGACTCCGGAGAGCTTGTTCTTCCTTTCCACAATCCAAGAAATTAGCAATCTGCCACCTGGAAGTTTCCTCACCATAGTCCACCATACTGTCACACTAAGCTTGGATTTCTTAGTTTCCAGAAATGTAGTAAATAAATAATTGTTGTTTAAAGTAAAAATAAATAAATAAACAAATAAATATAATGTGGAAGGACCACCTGATCAGATTTTGTGTACATATGTAGTAGATGTAGACTAAACCATTCTTGATCACTAACAGGGGCCCTTGAGGGAGGTAATCCAGGAGTAACAGGTCATCTCCTAAGAGTACGGGCCCCTGAACCAGGGTGCCTAGTTCAAATCTCCCATTTACCAGTTGTGTGACCTTAAACCATCTTGAGATTATTAACTGTGCAACCTCTCTGTGCCTTGATTCCATCATTTATAAAATGTTAATAAAAGCTAGCCCTTATGTGATGGAGTCATTGTGAGGATTAAACTGCCACAGTTCAAATATAAGAGATCATCAATTTAAGTCAAATGGATATTTTATGTCACACCAAAAGAGAAAAAAAAACAAACAAGTTACCCCTTAAACTCTATATGCCATTGGTTTTAAGACATGTCTTGGTTTCAGATATGTTGAAATGTGAAATACAGGTACATTTCAAGATCAATGAGATATAATAGTTAATACTGTTACGGTGCTTATGGAAGTATCTGGCACATAGTAACTGCTCAACGCTTGCTATGATGCAGTGGAATTTCCCTAAAGAAAGGTAGTAATTTCCACCTTGAAAGTGGAGGCATAGAAGAAAAGCTCAAAGCCTTCAACAGTTGTTGTGGTTTGGATATGAGGTGCTGCCCCAAAGTTCCTGTGTTAATGCAGGAATATGAAGAAGTGAAATGATTAGATTATGAGAGCTGTAACCTAATCAATGAATTAATCCTTTTGATTATTAGTTTAAATGGACTATTGGGTGGTAACTATGGGCACATAGGACATGGCTGGAGGAAGTGGATCAGTGTCTTGTGTCCCCTGGCTCCTCCTTCTTTCTCTGTTTCTGGGCCACTATGTCCTGAACTGCTTCCCTCTGCCAAACCTTTCCACCATGATGTTCTGTCTCTCTTCAGGCCCAATAAAGTTGTCTGACCACGGATTAAGACCTTTGAAACCATGAACGAAATAAATATTTCCTCCTCAAAGTTTTCTGGTCATGTATTTTGCTCACAACAACAAAAAGCTGACTAACACAACAGGGGAGACCAAACTTAGGGACTAGAAAGTATCCTCAAAAGATCCTCATGTAGGGGTTTATTCTTCCATGTTTTTGTTGCATAACACAAGGACAAAAGTCATTTTGAGTGTACAGTTTTAGATGGTTCCCTTTCTCATTATAATTCTCTTAGTTACCTCCACTCCCAAGCCTACTGTAAAAGCTAGTATTCCCATAAAAATCTGTGTGATGGAGTTCTTGGAGCATCAAGGGTGAACTGTAAGGGGAGAGGACCTATTGCACATTCCTTTGGGGCTGAGGTCCAGGCAGAGAAGCAGCAGCAGCACTCTGGAAAGAACCATTGTGCAAGAGCTCCACTTAGTGACAAGCACAGTGGAGAGCAACTGCCAGGGCTGAAGAGTCAGAAAGTAGCCAGGAAGAATCCCAACACAGAAAAATGGCTCTGACTGAGGAGTAAATTTGATGAATGAAAGCTTTTTTCCAATGATCTTAGGGGGAAAAGTGACCATTGGGGTGGCAGAAAGGAATAATAATGCTTACGTCACAAAAATTATGACATTATGAGACAATATTTACAATCTAGGCCAGCAGTCAATCAGAACAATGTCTTTATTCTCTTGCTTTTAAAAAGCACATTTTTCACACTTTAGCACTAATGAAACCACAATATATAAAGATGGTGATGGTGATGAAGATGATAACTAACACACATCCAGCTAACTATGTGACAGGTACTAAGTGTTTTATCTGTGTTAATCCATTTAGAACCCTATGAGTATAGTACAGTTACTCTTTCTTTGTCAGATGAGGCAACTGAGGCACAGAAAGGCTGAGTAAGTTTTCCAAGGTCACACACACACTCACACACACACACACACACACCTCCCTATTAAGTGGAAGAGGTGGGCAGCATCAATAACCTTAGCTACTACACTCTCATGCAATTTCACCAGTGTTGGGTATAATTTGACATAGGCAACACCATTTGGAAACATATCCTCCATCTTAGAAGAGTCTCCTCAAGGTCATTCTGACTCAGTCTGACCTAAACCCCAGACAAAACCCCATCATCACGCAAAGAAACCTCAAACATTCCATCATCACAAGAAATGATATTACTATCTGGGACTGAAATCCTGAAAAGCACCTGGTTCCTTATGAAGGTGACACCACAAGGATTCTTCCCTGACAAACCCCTAGCAATGGCCTAACAGCAAAAAATTCCACCCTCCCTCATTCCCTATACCTACTCCAGGCTGTGAGCAGAAAATGGGTCTCAGTCTCCACTGGGCCCCCCTCTGCAGGTTTGTCCTGAATAAACCTGTGTTACTGTTGAGCTGCCTCCCTCTATTTCCTTCATTGGGTTCTTTCCTTACAACCAGATCATAGGACTTGTGTTCTTTCCCAAAAGTTATTTCTAAATCAATGGTGCCTGTTAAGATACCTGATGTGTCTTTGAATCAAGGAAGTTCAAGGAGTTAAATAGTACCTATAGTCCAATTCCAGCCCCACATTCCTGTCCTGGGGACCTCTGAGAGATAGTATAGGGTAGGAGCAAAATGCCTGTCACTGCCTCTGTTTTAGTCTCAGCTATGCCACTTTCAGCTGAGTAAGCTTAGGTGAGTTTTTAGATCCCTCTGATCCTCAGTTGCCTGAAAAATAAGGATGAGCCCAACATGTCCTACCTCACAGAGCTCCTGTGAGAATCAGAGCAAATTCTTGTGAAGTCCTTGGACACAGCCTGTGCTCACAAAACAGGGAGCATTTTCATTTCATTCAACTTCCTGGTACACTCAGATGAAGGGCCTCCCCCGCAGCCTTAAGAAAAAAAGGGGCAGTCTAATTGGAAGTCTGGTGTCTTTAATGAGTGGCACCTGTCAGTCATTTCAGGCTATACAGACTTTTCTGGGTGCTTTTGAGTTCACAATGGAGTGTACAGGAGTCACTAAAAAGGCTACTACGTGCCTGGAGAGTGCTGCTATCACACACTGGGCACAAACTCCTTCCATTTGCTCACCTAGACTCAAAAACAACTCCTTTAGGTTTTTGCTTCACACCATCCAATGGATTTGAGTAATTCAAACCTGATGTAGGTTTGTGAGAAGCCTCAAGAGACTGTGTGTCAGGAAAAGCAAACACTCTAGCAAACAAAATGCAGGCACTTCCATCTAGAAGCAACAGATAGCCACATGCCAAGAAAAAAAAAAAAACTGGAAAGAGAAGTTTCAATCGCAGAAGTGACCACGAATTAAGGAGTGTCATGGATGTCAGGACTGGGCTTTTGGTCATCAGGCACATCTCTGAGTCTTAAATGCATGCTTATTTCCTCTGGCTTTTCTCTCTGTAGAAAAGAAGACATGATTTTTATCATCCCCTGGGTAAAAACATTTGGATTTTAAAATGTGGTCAAAAAAAGGGAATTTAAAATGTGGTCAAAAAGAGAGAGAAAATACTGCGAGACAATCTAAGTGGTAGAAGATCTCTGTGGAGGAAGGAGAGTAGAATTCAAGGTTGCCCTGCTACTGCATTTTCTTTTATTGGAGACATCTTGAGATTGATGTGTGGAATATGGTAACAAGTACAAAGCTGGCACGTAGCTTCCTGGGACTGATTCATGACATATGCTACAAATGCCAGTTAAGCTGTGCTTCTCCAGTACCCATTTTCACTTTGACCTGTTCTTCCAGGAGTATGGGCGGATTTTTGCTTGGAATCTTTCAGATTCTTCCCTTCAGCATGTGCTCCTGAGGGTAAAACACAAGCCACATGAGACCATCATGTCCTTGCCCCTAGCAGCAAACTCATGACCTTTTCCATTGTGAGCACACTCGTTCAACCAGCTAACCAATTCATCGATAGCAGTGTTCTTCCTTCTAGCCTGGGGCAGGATTTCTTGCTATATGTAATAACCAAACTCTGGGCTCTCATCCCAGTATTTAGTAAAATTTTGCTTTGGCTCCAAGTTGCTGAAAATGAAATCAGTCATCTCTAAAAAAAATGGGGTGTCTGCCAAGGCGATATCTGGGCGTGATGCCCACCCAATTCATACTTTACAGAAAATACTGTGGTGCTCATTTTGGCTTCAGATGTTCACAGCCCTGGTACTCTGAAGAAAAGAGTACGTATAAAAAACACTTGAGGGAAATGTGTGGGTGGGTAACAAATAATTATAAGTCAGCTGGTAGACATTTGGTGAACTTAATCTCTAGGTTGGTTGAACATTTAGAGGCTAAGTCACCACCTCCAATCTTTTCTGGAAGTCGTTTGGGAGGAGATAAATAATAGATGAATGAGTGGCAGGGGCAGAGTTTAAATAAACACACAAGAGCAATTAGAAACATGGAGAGTTGTGGAATACCTGCCACAGGCAGTGACAGATACAGGGATAGTATGATGGTTAAGACAATGACTTGGGAAGTATGCTTCATAGATTTAGATCTTGCCATGTCATTCCATAACTGGAGGACTAAATATTCCTTCTTGGGCCTCCATTTCTTAATCTGTACAATGGAGATACTAATTGTAGAGCTACTCTACAGAGCTATTGTAAGATTAAATGTGTTATTACACAGAAAGTGACTGAAACAGAGCTAAGCGTATACTAAGTGTTTAATGTTATTGTCCCTGAGCTCCAAATGTTTCTAGAATATTCAACAGACTGGTGCTATGCCAGCTTAGTGAATAGCCATTAATGACAGAATCAATCAAAGGTAGGTGAGATGAGAGCTAGTGTGAGTAACATTTCCCAGTTTGGGTCACTGATTACTGCCTGCAAAATCTATTGTTGAGGTGTTTTATGTTCTTATTCTTCTACACACCCACATTTTGAGGGCAGGGGAGAGTGGGGAGTGTTTCCACATGGAAATTAAAGATTGAGATTGCTTATTTCAGGAAAGCAAAAATAAACAATATGGAGGTGCACCTGGGACTGTCCCCACCTACTTCCTAGGCAGCTTCATAGGAAGCTGGCACTGGCCCTTTGAGCAGTGCGGGGTCATCTGGGTCTGGTTCTGTCACACACCTACTCTTTTCTGTTCTACCATGTAACAAAGAACCAACTCACCGTTCTTTGGTTACTGATCACTTTGATGAGTATAACTCTTCATTTCCTAGTAACCGTTTCCTTCCTCATTACTAAGCCCTACCAACTGAAGGCCTCCGAGCTCTTCCACTGTGACTCAGAACAAGAGGCCCGCATGGCAAGCCTGTCGCCATGAATCAGAGCTTTTCCAGTGTTTGTTGATAGGAAGGGAAGAATGCAGGTATGGCAACCATGATCACAAGATCTATGGCTTTGGAAACCTCTGAAACCAATTTCTAGTCACTCGTCATCTAAAGATTGTTCCTGAGGGGTAAAGCACCTTGATGTGAAGGCGGAAACAATGACACAGAGGCTGTAAAGGGCTTCATCTGTACCCCACCTCATCCTCTACCCCATTGGGTCCCTTGGTTCACATTTTGCTTCACCCTTCTGATGGGGTAGAAATTATTTGACACTGAATTCATATTAAGGCATGGGCAGTGTGGGTACCATCACTTTACGTGGCACTTAGAGTTGAGAATCCCCGATAGGATAACAAATCTCTAATCATGGCTGGCCAAGACTAGTGACCTCTAGTTCTCAAACCATAAGAGGAGATGAGTTATTTTGGATGAGACCTTTCTTAACTATTCCAGCTAAGCCGATCCTGGTCATTCTCTAACCAATTATTTCATTTAACTTTCTTCATGATCCGTATTACTATCAGAAATCATCTCTTTAATTTATGTATTTGATTATTATTTATCTACTCTCTCAAGAATATAATGTGTACACAAACAGGGACTTAGTTTGTTCACTGGAACCATGTCTGGTACATAATAGCTGCTCAGTAAATCTCTGTGGAGATAATGAACTGAAATCAACTTTAAGCAAATACTCCAGAAAATAAATCATTCACTGCTCTATAGTGTTTTACAACTCAGACCTCATAAATTCTGTATGGGCAAATGAGACTCTTCTTATTTTCCCTGTATGCTAAATAGCATGGGGCTAGGGCAATGATAGGGAGCATGGGTTACTTAGTTACCATCACTCAAAGAACTTTTAGTGAGAAATAAGCTGGAGCACAGGATGACAAGAATTGGAGATTCTCTCCTGGATGTGTACACACTGGCTTGGCACCGGAAGAGAACAATTCACTTCTAACACAATTGAAATGTTGAAGAGGAGTTTAAAAGATAAAGATAACAGGTCTCCGCACGACATCCCCATCGCTTTGAAAGTTCAAAGGTTTCCACTTTGTTAGATGTACATCTTCTAATGATCCCCCGCTCTCCATGCTTTTGCCTACAATAACCCTCAAAACAGCAATAAGACACGTAGGTGGCAATTATTATTAGACCCATGTGCAGGTGGAGAAAGTGAGGCAGAGCCAAGGCGGAGTGAGGTGAATCAACAAGCCGGCTTACTGCGTACTCCATTCAAATTGCTAGTCATTAAGCGCCTACTTTGTGCAAGCATAATTCTTGAGCTCTTTCAACTGATAGCCCATGTTATTTCTCCCATTTAGACAGTTCTGAGCTTGATTGGCTTAGGACTTGGAAAGGGTTCTCTGACAGCCTAGAAGCTGCAAATGAGCAAAGATGGGAAGACCAGAGCCCTTGAGGTGACACCCAGTGCTTAAGAATGGTGGGTTTCCTGTGTAGAATGAAAGGAATCTGATTGGTCTGTTATCACAATGCTCACTACGGCCAAGCACTGTGTCCTCCTGCATTATCTCATTGGGTCTTCATCACCTTTGAGGTTAGAAATATCTTTATCTCCCTCTGACAGGGTGAGGAATCTAAAGCTCACTGACTTGCTCAGGATCACAAAGCTAATGAGCAATAGAGCCACTTGGAAACGAATCACTTGGAGCCATTCTCAAACACTCAACAAATGTTGAATGAATGCATGGACAATGTTCATAACAAAGTCATTTGATCTTCAAGAAAAAATGGGACCATATGTTTAGAATCTTCTGCTGTGAAGTAACATTTTAAGGAGAGCTCAATCCAACGACAGCTGTAATTTGTAAGATCCCACATGTAATGGCTGGCTTTCAACTATATGGAAAATAAACTTCTCTAAAAATGTGTTTCCCCTGATGGCTCAGAATAGTGGGCTTGTTTGTCCCTACCATCTTTTCCTTCATGTGCAGTAACTAAGCCGTATTAACTTACAGTGCTGGTACACACAGACTCTGAAGTCAGAGGTCCTAATCTTGGCTCTGTGAAACTTGCTCATACTATAAGCTTAGGCAATTTACTTCATCTCTGGGTACCTCCATTTTTTTTTTCAACACTGCTGCATGGATTAAATGAGTTTTATTTGCACAGTACCTAAATCAGTATCTGGCATACAATAAACACTACACAAGTTTTATGCTCCTTCAAATGAGAAATGATTCTGTCATGGAAAACTGTTCTACTGTTTGGCCACCAAATAGACAAAATAAAAGCAGCAAGTTGGAGGTTAAGCTTGCAAGTTAAAACTTCTGCCCACTGAGTATCTGTCTTTCCTAAGAAGCTTTTTGTTATTGAGTTTCAGGGTAGACTGTGGCCCACCAGAAGCCACACTCTGTGACCACCAAAACTCAGAATTGCCCACCTCTGTCTTCTAGAAACTCTGAGTATGTGACTCAGCACTCGCTTTCTAATTCCCCTATAGTACCCTATACCCAAGAATCGCCTAAACCACAATAGTGAGTGACATTGGCCATGTCTACTGGGTGGCCCCTCTCACTCCTTCATTCACTCTCTCTCCAATTCTCCTAGGCACCCAGTGCCCTTATAATGACCCTAGATGTGCGCAATATCTTGCAAAGAGACACAGATTGTAGTTCAGGTCTCCAGATCTTCCGTAATGAGGTTCTGATTAAGCAAAACCTATTCAAACAGCCTAATCTCATATTCCCCAAACAAATAAGCCCTCACTTAAATTATCTTCCTAATCTTTGTTAGTGAACTGTTGGGACACATTTGAGACAATTTTGTCACTAATACATGTTTTTTCCCATCCCCCTCCTGCTGTCCTCCCTCCTCTTGCCAGGCTACCCTCAAGTTGTATCCTCCACTTTGTCGTCAGCCTTAGCAAATCCCATTTTACTTAGGATTATCTGAATAAGAAGTCAGAAACATCTCTACTTATGTTCTCAGTGAGGAAATGTTTGATGCTTTTTTATTTTCTTAGGTAATGCTACTATTTTTCCCCTAAAGTTAAGAAACTTGGGAGAATCTTGTTTTAGAACATTCCAAACAATAAAAAAAGACATATTTTTTTCTTGACTCAGAAAAGCACATTTTATCAGTAAAGTGAAATATTAATTCATGCATATGGAGAGTTTCATGAAAACTTCATCTGTTCTTATGAAATATTGGATTTAGTACAAATAAAATATATGGCGCATAATTTTAGGATGGAATTTCCTCCCTGACAGCTGAGTTCTCTTACTTAACAAACACTTCTCACTTCACTAAGTTGCCCTACACTTGGATTTGATTCTGCTCTTCTGCTCCTCTCTCCATTGCCACCCACCTCACCTCCAGCATCAGTTGCTCATCTCCATTCTCTGTAGAAATGAGTAAAGACTACATGTGAATGAATTGTGCCCCCAACCCCCAAATTCACTCACAGAAGTCCTAACCCCAAGTACTTCATACTACGACCTTATTTGCAAATAGAGTTGCTGCAGATAAAAGTAGGTTAGGTGAGATTACACTGGAATAGAGTAGGTCCTCAATCCAATTAATATTATTCTTTTTGGCTAGGTAATGTGACCAGATAGCCAAGTTTTGAATGATCAGTATATGTCAAGGGACCAGGTGTCCTGTGGAAAATCCTCAGTAGGACAGCTAGATTGGGCCTAGGGGCCCAGTTGTGTAATCGGATGTGAAAAAGCTAGTTAGTTTAGCCAATAGCAATGAAAATTTATCCTTAAAGCATGGCACTCTGGCCCCAGGAAATCTTGCACTGCAGTTGAGCTAGTTCACTGGGAATAATGAAAATAAGGGAGTCAGATGCATTTTATTTGATGCCCCTTCCCTACTAGCATAGCCCACCAGTCTGAGACCTTTAGTGAGCAGAGGTACTGGTCCCAGTTAGAAACAATGATCCTTGGCAATTGGAATAGACTCAGGTGGAGAGCCCAAAAGAAGGAAAAAGAGCTCAGTCTAGGACCATCAGAGAGAAGAAAATGCCCTGGACTGAGAATCTTGATTTCTGAATCTTACTCTCAAGGCCCTTGGGCAAATGACCTAATCTCTTAGGGCTTCTTTTTCCTTATCTGTAAAATGAATGAGCTGTAACTTCTACGGAAGTTGCCTCAAGGTACCTCAGCATGGACAATCTGCAGCACAATCATCCCAGATGCACTGGGATGCACTGGGTCAGAATCTCTGACCTTGGGGTCTTAGAATCTGCATTTTGAAATGCTCCATAGCTGTAAGTTCTTTCATCTGCTTATAAATAGAGTCACTTTCTTGCCTGGGCCTTTTGCTACTCTTAGCCTCTATTTTCACCCTTTGTACAGATGGTAATGTCCTGAGTGTTTTCTAACTAGAGAACCCATATTTCCACTTCCAGCAAATGATGATCCACAGCAAGGAGAAAATTAAAAAATAGAGCTTTGGTTGGGGAATAATTTTGAAACTACTAGCTTAACATAAATAGCTTTTCATATTGTCTGGTTTTTAATTTTCCAGAACTTGTTTGTCCCTCATGAACACAAATGATCAGTAGGTAGCCTCACTAAAATTTTCCTTGAACTAGTTTCTTTGACCAAAGAAACAAAACAAAACAAAACCAGAAGGGTAGGTTCACTAAGAATTTGAGTTCTACCAAACATCACACTGTTACTTTGCATATCAGTACTTTGGCCTTTCCTGCTAAAGGCATTTCCTTGGCTTTACAAACAGGAGTTTGAGAAGAGTCCTGGTTCTGAGTGAGATTTCTTGGTAATGTCACAAAATTTCCAACCACAAAGTCAGTCTCCATTTGAGTCAGAGCAATTAGAGGAAGACTAATGGTTGTGGACAAAACTACTGAAATATTCTATTAAGGAAGCCAGGTAGATAATTCAAGTGGGCAATGTCTTTTTGCAATGGTGGAAAACAAATCTCTGCCCTTTAGCAAGGAGCTGCCCAAAAACTGTTCTTACAGGAGAGGAGAAAATACAAGTATTCAAGATTGCCCTCTGGGGCTGGGGATGTGGCTCAAGCGGCAGCGTGCTCGCCTGGCATGCGTGCGGCCCGGGTTCGATCCTCAGCACCACATACCAACAGAGATGTTGTGTCCGCCGAGAACTAAAAAATAAATATTAAAAATTCTCTCTCTCTCTCCTCTCTATCTCTTAAAAATAAAAAAGATTGCCCTCTGTCAAGCAGTAGGGAGTGGCATTGAAGAATACTTCTCTGAGCCCTTCTGTAACATATTGTTCACTACCTTTCTATAATTCAAAGCATAAATTTTGATTTTCAGATGTTATGGCACTTGCCCACATTCTAGTGACTAGGTCACTGCCCTAAGGGAAAGCTGCTTATTTCAATCAATCCAGGATACTATTGGTCAAATTCAATAATAAATTTATTTAAAAATATGCTATTGAGCTCAGTATAAAATCCACTATAGATTTATTTAGAAAAGTCATTTTGAGCAAAGCTGAATGTTGGCCCAAGCAGAGGTGCCCTGTTTAGAAGTCAGAATAGATATTAGCAGACTGAAAGCCACCAAATGTTTAAGTGGCTCTTTTCACTTGAGAATGCATTGGTGCTGTTCATTTTATTTCCTGAGGTTTGGCAGTCAGTTATGAAGATTTCCTTGTTTCCTTGTATAGAGAATGCACTTCTTTTATGGAACCTAGGATACTAAAAAGAGTCTGTACTAATAAAAAAGATTTATGGGGCAAATCATTTGGGTTGTTAATGATTGTGCAAATCAACAAACACAAATTATAGATTTAAAAAATTCTCAGACATTTACTGGTCTATAAGTAAAACAGTTTGGAGGTTTCCAGTAGTATGATAAAATGTAGTGAACCTTACCAGAACTTTAGAGTTGGCAACATCTTCATCAGCTGAGCCACTTAGTGTCAAAAAGATTCTGCTTCTCACCTTAGAATTTGATGTCCTTGATACTGGGGATATAGCTCAGTTGATAGAGTGCTTACCTCGCATGCACAAGGACCTGGGTTCAATCCTCAGCACCACAAAAAAAAAAAAAAAGAGAGAGAGAGAGAGAGAAAGAGAAAAAAGAAAGAAAGAAAGAAAGAAAGAAAGAAAGAAAAAAGAATTTGATGTCTTCTGAGGTGGTAGATCTTCTCATTTGATCACCATGGAGATGGGGTGTAAACTCACCAGAGCACACTATCCACTGAACCATCCAATGAGATTATAGAGCCATGGGGGTGCATTGCATACACATAACCCGCTCCCCATCAAAACCAACTGAAATGCTTCCCTAGCCAGGAGTACAGCATTTAGGAGCCAATACAAAATCTGAGTTTGAGGGTGGTAGACTTGGGTCATCTACTTCATCCATATGACTCCGTTGCACATGGACTGTTTAGACAGTCCTGAACTTGATGCTGCTTGTGGTTTTGGGGATCCAACATAAGAATCTTTGAATAAATTACTATCTCTACCAGAAAGAGTTCACCTTCTTTGAGGGAATAACCCTATATTAAACCTCCTAACTCTGTAGCTATTGCAAAGAAATAGGAGAAAACCCACAATCTCAGAATGATGCAATGTTAATAAAAAGAAACATTCTAAATGTTGCTTTTTTAAATGGTGGTAATTAGAATTAGGAAAATCACATAAAATGCTTATTAGGAAAGTCTAAATGACAAAAACAGAATGCAAACATTATATAGGTGCTGTAATTACAACCATAAAAATATATGAAGAAAAGGCTATAAGGAAATAGGACAACAATGGTTATGCTAGAATTTGAGTAATTGTATTTCTCTTTGTTGATAGCATTAACTTACTTCTATACTTCTTAATAAACCTAAGTAAAAGAGAGGTTTCTCTGCAGTTATTGTAAAATTAAGTTCCCAGGTTGAAAGCATGATTTGATTTTTCCCCTTGCCTAACCCAATCTTCCAGAAACTAAGAATCTCAACTAGGTGAGCAATTCTTCATCCTAAGAAGATCGTCTAGGAGAGGGGCTCACCTTGGCTCTTGACTCTCAGGGACTAGGCCTGAAACTCTGAGTCACCCCAGAACAAAAGCCAATAGCCTCATTTCCTTTTTTTTCTTTAAGTAAAGGCCCCAGTGAAACCCATTTTTTGTGTGTGCCTGCCAGAGAGTTTTCAGAAAGCTGATCCTCAAGGGGAAGGAACAATGTGTGCTTTCAAAAGTTCAGTGTGGATGGGCCTAAAGTAGGAAAGAGGGGGAAAGTGCAATGCTGGGTACAAGAAGACACCTCTACTTTCTGGGCAAGAAGATGACCTTCGTGGCTAAGATTTGCCATGTAGTTTTCTCTGGTCCCCACAGGTAATCAAGTGAATCACTAGACTCATTAAAATATTTTTAGGGGGATTGCTTACCATACTGACTGACAAAAATATCTCAAAAGTACATTTGAAACAATTTTTGCAATTGTTCATTGAAATTTGGAAGTGAACATACTATAGAAGGTTAATATCTTATGCTTGTTCTGCAGCTCATGAACTAGTTTTGGAGACAAGAAACAGTTAATTATCAGTGTCTGGTGCTACATAATTAAATACCACATGAATGGAAGAGAATTCCTAGGCTACCAAAACAACTCTGCCAAGTACTTTGTCACACTCTGGGCTTTGGAGCCCCTTTTTATTCATTGATTATATTTCGGTATTTGATGGCTATGAAAAGTGCTTCTGAGAGTCAGTATTAAGATCAACTTATTTGTTTACAAAATCCATTTTGAATAGGGACAAATTTGGAAACAATTCTACGCTGAGATAAAGTAGGTAATTTGTTCAGAGATAAAGAAGGTATAAAGTTATATACTTAACGTAATTTCAATGATGCATAAATGTATGTATATATATACATAATATATATGTACAAAATATATTACACATATTTGTATTTTTTAGAGAGAGAGAGCATGCAAGCTGGTAAGTCTAGAAGGAAATACTCCAAAATGTTATCAGTGATTATCTTTGGGTTGTGGGTGCTTTTTGTTTCCTTCTTTATATTTTTCTGCATTTCAAAGTTTCCCACAATGAGAGCTTATCATTTTTCTCATCAGAAAACCAGAGCTCCATCGGGCATTGGTTGGTGAAGCATTCTCAGATGTACAGCTCTCTGTAAAAATAATAAAATAGGTTTAAGAACAATTTGAAAGAAATCTCAGGGTCAGTGAAAATGAATTCTTAACAGAATTTTGGCCTTATAAACTTTTTTCCCACTGAGATTCAGGAAGCAACCACACCCTCCCTGCACACTTGCTTTTATATTTCAATATGCTGACAGATCACCCAAAGCTGGAGCAATACAAGATCATCCAAGTGCTGGGTGTGATAGCTACAGAGACCTCTGTCATGGGCAGCTGGGTGCTACCAACATGATACAGCATCTCAAATCCATCCCCTGGACTGGCCTTATTATTAAGTAGCCAAATAGGGTTAGTCCCATCTTATTTTCTTCCCATTGCTAACCCATGTTCTGAAGTACTGACATATATTGGCAGATGTCAAACAGAAGAGAATCACAAAAACACTAAGACAAGTGTGGAGAAAGAGGGGTATCATTGTGGGGTACTATTCTCTAGGTATACACAAAACGCACAGATTCCTTGTATATAAGGCATTCTTATTGCCTCCATTATGCCTGGGCTTTTTTGTTCACTCACCTATAATCAAAACTGAGTGGGAGGCATGAGGAGGAGATAGGACATGACTGATAAAAGGGACAGAGTCTCTTATGAAGGTGATAATGGAATTAGTGAATATACTAAAATTATTCAACTCTATACTTTGGGTGAATCCTATAATATGGGAATGATAACTTGATAAAGGTGTTACAAAATATACCAAATGGATCCATTTTACATCCTAACCCAAACAGAGTCTCAGTGGGAGAGGAATGAGGCCAGTGAATGACAAAACAACAGAGCGATGTGCAGTTCAGACCATAATAGCAACTAGGATACTTCACACACCCCAAGCAAAAAAGAAAAAGAAACAAAGAAGAAAAGAAAAAGTCTGGGCAACTCTGAGGTTCCTAGGTTTGGCCTGTAGATACCATTTCTTCCCCTCCTTTCCCCACTCAGGATGCCCTTGATGTCTTCGTAAACAGTTGAGATCACATGGTGCCACTATGTTGGAGTGCCAGGTGTTAGGTTCCAGGTGCTGGCAAAGAGCTAGAGCTCCCCTGTGGTGGGGATCTGCCTGAGGCTACAGAGGTCCTAGGTCAAGTCTCCATAACCCCAGGGTGACTTCACAAGCACAAAAAAAAAGGGCTTCAGCCTTGATATTCACCCAAATGTATGCCTCACCGTGTCTCACAGCATTTTGTGAAGTTGTAAGGTTTTTTTTCAGCTTTTTAAACACCATGGTAAGTTTTCAGTGAGGCAAAATGGATATAACCACAACTATTTTTCCTTAGTTCTTTCAATTTTTATTTATTCATTTGTTTGTTCATTCTGCAAAACAGACACGTGGGATTTATGATCTAGTATTAAGGGGAGAAATTAATAAAATGATCACAGTAATAGGTGGAATTCTAAGATGCGCCCAAGATTACTACCCCCTGGTACATACCTTCTATAATTCCCTCTCTTGTCTGTGGATGGGACCTGTGAATGGTGGAATATTACTACCATGATTGTTACATTATATGACAAAAAGAAGGGAATTTGCAGATATAATTAAAATCCAAAATCAGTTGGCTCTAAGTTATTCAAAAGGGAGGTTATCCTGGGTGAGTCGAATTTTAATCACCAAAGGCAACTATGACAACTGGGACAAATGCTGCAGAAAGGGAATGCACAAGGCTCCACAATGGGGTATTTCAAATACCAATAGCTACCACTTACACTTACCACTAATATATATTGTTTCTGAGGTGCTATTCTTGCTGTATTACTTAGAGCAATGGCCCTATATTCAGAGTCCTTTCCATTTTGTACATAATGAGATGAAGACACAGGGAGTTCAGTAATTTATCCAATGTTGTGTTCTTGGAAAATGGTGGGCTTGGGATTTGAAGCCAGATAGCATAGTTTTTGTTCTGAGGGTCAAGCCACACCAACTAGTCCAGAAAATCCTCCCTTTTGTGGGGATGCTTGATGAGAAACTAGAAAGTTGAGCTTCATCCTTGCATCTTCTCCCATTCCTGGTTCTTCTGAACCTTTCTTGCTTCTCTTTTTTACTTTTACCTAATTTTGAGATTCCCCCCATAGTTCAGTTACTTGTTCTCTGCTCTTTTTTTATTTTTTATTTTTTAGTTGTAGTTGGACACAATACCTTTATTTATTTATTTATTTTTATGTGGTGCTGAGGATCAAACCCAGGGCCTTGCAAGTGCTAGGCAAGAGCTCTACCACTGAGCTACAGCCCCACTCCTCTGCTCTTTCTTTTAAGTTCTCTTTCTGGAAAGTGTGCATTCACTCGAATGAATAGCCTTTCAGGGCATTATGGAATCATCCAGTTAATTTTCAGTAATGAATCAAAACTGATTTCAGAAGCAAATGACATGTACATTAATTCGTGTAGAGCTAGTATCTTCGCACATTTTCTGTTGCTATAACCAAACACCACAGAATGAGTATTTTATAAGAATAAAGATTTATTTAGCTCACAGTTCTAAACGCTGGGAAGCTCAAGATCTGGCAGCACATCTGGTGCGAGCCTTCCTGATGGTGGGAATTCTCTTCAGAGTGCCCAGGTGGTGAGAAAGAGCATCCTAGCCTAGGTCTCTCCTCCACTTCTCATTAAGTCACACTTTCATTGGATTAGGGCCCCATCTTTATGGCCTCATTTAACCTTAATTACCTCCCTGATATCCCAACTCCAAAGAATATAGCTAATACCTTTTAATGCCTCACACCACAGACTAAATTTCAACATGAATTTGGTGGGGCCATTTAAACTATAGCAGCTAGTAAAAAAATTTTTGGAACTTGGAGTGAAATGATGATTACATCAGTTTGCAATTCTAGCAACCAAATAGGATCACCTGAGAAGCTTTTCAGATGATTCTGATTGTAAACACAGATACCATTGGATATTATTACATCCAATGATGCCCATTAGTACAATCTCATTTTAGGAGCTCTAGGAGTTAGCATGGAGACAGGCTGAATCAGAAAGTGATCAGGAAAAGTATTACTTGACTTATGAGATCATGCATAAATACAGCAAGCCAGAGCAGCAGGAATACATTCCAAATCCACTGGTGCAAATGAAAAACCACAGAAAATCAGAAAAATGAAAAACTTAGTGTACTCCATTCAGTGCTAATGATTATTACACAGGTGAGAAAATGAGGTGATAAGAGCGTGGGTGTACTGGTTATTGTGCAATAGCACTTTACATATATTATTTAATCCTCACAATACTGAGAAGTACACATTATTGTCCTGATTGAAAATATGCAGAAACTGAGGCACAAAGAAAATATGAAAACTAAGTGACATGCCCAAGAAAATAAAGACAGTAACACTAAAATACAAATTTATCTTAGGCATGAAAAACATTGCTATTCTTCCTCTTCCAAAATATCATAGGGGATTTATATTGAATTTTTTTGGTTTTTCACCATTTATCACAATAATGCTTTTTCTTTGTTCTGCCAGTTCAATTAATTAGACTCATAGATTTTCTAATATTAAACCATTCTGTCATGACTTGAATGGTATCCTCTTGGTGAAGTCTCTTCTCTTGGTTTAGTCTTTTCTATAGTCCCAGATTCTATTTACTAATATTACACATGGCATATTTTTAATAAATATGTAAGAGACTGGTAGACAACTTAATTTCTATGCTCTGTGTTAGATTTTGATATCAATGCTATCCTGGCTTTGGTTTAAAAAAAAAACAGGGAGGGAAGTTTTCTTATTTTTCTCTGTTCTAGAACATATGGAAAAGTATCAAAATTACACATCCCTTAAAAATCTGAAAGAATTCATTCATGAAATTGTATTAGCCTGATGGTGTTTAGGAAAGTGGGCTACTTTAAAACATTCCTAATTTATTCCATACAGGGCTTAAACCAGTCCAAGGAATCAAGTGAGGGGCAGAAGACATTCATTTTACTGTCAAACTGTTTCTTTGCTCTTTTCATTCACTTACTTGTTCAATATTAATGATAACTGTAAAAAGAGAAGGGAATTTTCCTCCTCTCTCTGAAAATTTGCTGAAATAAGTTGACAATAGACAATTTAACAGGAGAAAAAGCAGACAAATATTTTAAGTGCACTTGTGCCCAGGAGCCATAAACATACGAAACTCAAAGAAGGGCCAAATAGTTGAAGCCTAAACATCTTCTTCATAGGCGAGAGAGAGGTGGGGGGGGGCTGCAGGAAATTTTGGAGGGATAATCAATGATTTGTAAAGGGAATCAATGAGCCCAAAGCACAGAACATAGTTTGGAAATGAATATGGGAGCAAAGGACAGACAACAGCTTGTGACAAAATCTGTCTGGATTCGATGACATTCCTGAGTCTTCCTCCCTGCAATATGAATTTAATCTTCTCTGGTTAATGAAATTTCAGAGAGAGGATTGAAGGCAATTGTGTTCCCTTATGTTGGATCCTGCCTTCAGAGAGATAAGGTAAGTTCAGAGAAAAGCCTTTCCCTATGCTTGGGTGGGAGTGTGGGGGAGGGAAGATCAGGGGAACCTGGTTGGACAGCTTCTAAAGCCTTCTATTTTCCTTTAATTTAAAGTGCTCAGCACGCCAAAGACACATACTTTAAGGTGTTGTTTTCTGAGCCCCAAGTAAATCTTCCATACTTTCTTCTTATCCCTAACTGGATTATTTATACGATAGCACTGACTTTTCCTCAGGTCACAACTGTGTGCATGAGATACTTTGGTGTACTCTCAGTACGACTGGATACCTGGTATAGATTCATTCCATATGCAGGCAACTTTTGAGTTAAAAATGTTCTGGACTTCCTGAAGTTGATGTTAATTTTCTTTTCTTTTTCCTCTATTGAATCAAATCCCCTGCCAGGGCTGCAGAGCTTGGTAAGTGGGGCGAGAGTGGAAACCTATCAGAAACCTTTATTAGGAATTAGATTTTCCCTGTCTGGCCCCCTCCCACCCAGAAAAAGCCTACTGTTCTTCCGGGCCACGGTTTGAGCCTGCCATTCTAGAATTTTCCATAATGCAACTATTACTTTCCTGCAGAGATCATAAAACGTAGATTTTGGCTTTCCGGTCTTGCTTAAAGATCTTGATTTCAGTGAAATACCAATCCTGAAGCTACTTTGAAAAGTGTCACATACTGTCCCCAGCCTCGGTTTAGGAATAACTTGTGCAAAAGCCACAATTGCTCTTCTTCACAAAACTTCTACTGTGGTTTTCACACATCACTGCTAACTTGAACACAGTCTCTCCTCCTTCTTAAAGGAGTAAGAGAAAGTATTAACACTAAGTCAGCTTTGTTCACATTTCCGGTTTCAGGGGAGCTAACTCTGAAAATTCAGTAATTTTCATTGTTCACCAACTCTGTGAAGGATGCTCCCAAATGCCATACTACTGTTGGAAAGTTCCTAGGTGTCCTAAGTGGAAAATGGTCATTCTGCTCTGAGATAGGAGCAGATTTTGAGACCGTTTTTTGTTAAGAAACTGAAAATAGGAAAATTGATAATTGACAAAATGCATATTCTTGGGTTCAGCTGCATGAATGAAATCCTAGACTGGCATTTTTTTACTTAGTGTGTACTGGTCCTGTGAAGCCTAGGAGGTTGGGAACAGAAGTATACAATGTTGGAAAAGAAGAAAAACACCCTTGTGACTCCCCTCCTATACAGCTCAAAGGTGCTGGAAGACTTCCCTGACCAGAATATACAGAGCTCTACCTGAATGCAGAAATGCATGACTTCCCCAAATCTTTTGTTATCAAAACTGTACCCCTCCCCTTGCATTGCAAATTAGCCAGAAATGGTCCCTAATTAAGACAGTGGTGCCTTTTAAAGGCAATTTTCTTACCTATAATTAGTTGGCTCTTAATCCTCAAATTTCCTCTTTCTGTTTTGGGATGTGTGGAAAAGGTCAGGAGAGGAGAGGGCTGTGGAATCCTGAAGCTTCCCAGGTCTCCAGGGCTCTGCTTCCTGACCCCCAGTCCTCAGAGGTCTCCTGGCCTCCGTCTATCCCTTTGTGGAATTCCCCAGCTTCCCCCCACCCCTAGTCCTCGTCAGCAATAAGAGTAACCACACACCTAACTGTCCCAGGCAGGGGAGGGGTACCTTTAATGCTTCCTGGAAATTTACTTCCCAGGCAGCTTTCCCAGTAGGATTTGCATTAGGAAGTCTCTCTGCACAAAAGCCTGTCATCTGAGACAGCTTTGTGGGAAGTTGTCACTTGTATGGGGAAAATAGAGGGTTATCCTTAGGACAGGATGTGAGAACTGGGGATTGGGCTAGGACTGCAGTAAGGCATAGGTATAAAGATAGGATTCTTGTGCTTGCCTCATATAACTTTTTAAAAAGTTTTTTGGTACCAGGAATTGAACCCAGAGATGCTTAACCACTGAACCACATCCCCAGCCCTTTTTATTATTTATTTTGAAACAGGATCTCCCTAAGTTGCTTAGTGTCTCGCTAAGTTGCTGAGGCTGGCTTTGAACTCATGATCCTCCTGCCTCAGCCTCCTGAGCTGCTGGGATTACAGATGTGTGGCCCCACCCAGCCTCACTTTTCTTTTCACCCATGTTTCAAAGTCAAAGAGTCATACTTGTTCCAACAAGGTTTCCCCTCCTGCCTTGATTTTTGGACATTTTCTGCACACCTCTTACTCTGTTCCTCACTATTCCATCCATGTTTCCCACCACCTTATCTCTCCCTCTCTCTCTCTCTCTCTCTCTCTCTCTCTCTCTCTCTCTCTCTCTCAATATTTTTTGATGTGTCCTGTTACTTGTCCCAGAACCAAATTTTCTGTAACAAGCCCACACATTTACAGAGCCTGCCCTCCCCTTGCCCCTGGATCTTTTTGCTGGGTGGTACTATTTTTGGACAAGGAGCCCTTTCCAGTCCCAACGTCGACCACACAACTAGAAGCTTCCTTGTAGGTGATGTGAGGACCAGGCCATGGAAGGACACAGATTGGGAAGAAAGCTAATGGGAACTCCTTGGCAGCCCTGCTTGCCTTCTGCATAGCACAACAGCCTGGCTTGAATAAAAACGTTCCAAGCAGCAAAATATACTTCTCAGGAGGAGCCTGCATTGTAATTATACATTCATTCAATGAAAATTTACCAAACAATTACTACATTCCAGGCACTATTCTAAGTACTGAAGATTTAGTAGTGAAAAAAGCAGATGAAAGTTAATGTATCTTATATTCTAGAAACTGGTGCCAAACTAAGTATTAAGACCATGACATCCTATGAGACCTTGGAGGGGTTGCTTAACAACTGTCCAAATCTCAATTTCCTTATGTAACTGGCAGGGGACCTGGGAATTCAGAGTTTGCATTGTGTTTCTTGGCTCTCTGTTTTTGCAGGAGGAAAATGTCAGGATATGAAATTAAACTTAGTTTAAAATATAATAAAGATTATTAAGAAAGAAAGCACTCTCAAAGGGGTGGGAGAGAGAGAGTAGTTTGTCTCTAAGAGAGAGCAACATTGTGCCTTCTTTGATCCCTAGTTTTATTGGGATCTTAGAGAACTTTCTAGAGAGTTCCAACCAGATAAGCCTACTTTTAATTTTTGACTGACAGTAGGATTACAAGAGACTTTTTTTTTTTTTGATACCAGGGATTGAACCCAGAGGTGCTTAGCCACTGAACCACATCCCCAGCCCTCTTTATTTTTTATTGTGAGACAGGGTCTCGCTAAATTGCTTTGGGCCTCGCTAATTTGCTGAGGCTGGCTTTGAACTTGCTATCCTCCTGCCTCAGCCTCCCAAGATGTTAGGATTACAGGCATGTGCCACTGCTCCCAGCTATTACATCAGATGTTTAAGTGCCTACTGTGCGCTTACCCACAAGTACTCAAGCAAAACCAATGGGGGAGTTATTATTAAAAGGATACACTAAAGATCTTAACATAACTCTTAGTCACCTTGGCCCATGCTGACTGGTTGTAATTGGAACTGTTTGCTTTTTAAACAGATTTTTTTTTCGTGTCTTCATACATATACTTTGAATAATAATGATCATCACATTCCACCATCATTTATTTATGGGCTTCACTTTTTATCCCGTTTTCCTGAGTCTTGGAATCTTTGTTCCGTGTAAAGTTCACGAAAGTCACCCTTTGGGGGTAACTTATGTTCTTATTGGCAGAGTGGAGTCTTAAATTCCTCTGCCCTAAGAAAATAGCCCTAAGGATAACAGGTTTGTCAAGAAATGTAACATCTTATTGACTGAAGTCAGAGCAGTGCCAGAATGGCCTTAGGTAAATTGCTTTTGGGGTAAATTTCTTCTTCAGGGAAAATATGTGGAAGTCTAGCATGTATGCCCAGTTCATAGAATTATCCCCTTGGCTTCATGTTCCTATCACTCAGTGTACTCACTGTCATTTATCTATCAAAGGATTATCAAGTTAAATATATCAATGGATATGGAGGTGAGTTCTTTGAAGAGTATCAAAGGCTATATAAATATATGGTATTATTATTATCCACTCTTATCCCTGCCACAGCTTTTAAGGAATAATTCCTAGCCTTGGGACTATAAGAAATGAAGTTACCCTGGAACTATTTCACTTAGAAGGGTTCTACAAGTGAATGAGAATATGATTGATTAAAAATATACATGGATGGATAAGTACATGATGGGTGTATATAGATATAAATGTCTATTTTTACACAAGCAATGCATATTCATCGTGGAAAACTTCAAAATTATAGGTGAGTTAAAGCAAAAGTGTTATTAGAGTCTTGGCCAGAGGTCTGATTCTAGGGGTCCAACAAATCAGGTCTGGCTACTTGCCCCAAAAACCAAATGGAAAAAGTAATGGTGAAAATCAAAAAAAGAGCTTCAATCAGTGTAGCTACACTAGGAAGACAAGGGGAACTTGGTTCCTTAGCCCTGCTTTCAAGGGGTTGACAATGATTTTGAGGTTTTACAGAAAAGAGAATAAGGGTAAGGTTGGAAGTTTCCAGAGCTGGAGGCTTTGCATAGCTGCAAAACAGGTGATATTGATCAGATATGGTCTGATTTATCACTATCTCAGGATGGTCAAGCAGGGCCTTGTTGAGGACAAGAAAACTGATATTATCTGAAGGTTAGCCTTGACTCATCACAAGATGTTTATCCATCAGACTTTGTTCATGGAATCCAACGTGACTCAGAAAAAAAGGAGAGGAATGCAAAATGGAGGCAGTGATGCCAAATATTCAATCCTAATTTTAGCTATCCATCTGACATTTGCAGGCCCAAGTGAAGAGTCTAAGTCCTTGTTACAAAAGGACAAAAATATCCCAGAACTTTTCCCTAAAGCAAGTTTTACGATACCTTACCAATTTGTTTCCCTACTCATGTAGAGACCAGTGCAGAGTATAGTCAAAAGAGCCACACAGTCCCTTTGCTTCCTCATATCATCATTGAAATGCATTTCAGAAGATGAAAAAATTTCCTCCATGGAAATCTTGTATTAATATTCAGGGGATGACATACCACAAACTGAGGGGTTTAAAATGATAGAAATGCATTATGTTACAGTTCTGGGAACCATAAATCTGAACTCAAGGTGTCAGTGGGGCCATCCTATCTCTGAAGGCTCTAGAGAAGGATCCTTCCTTGCCTCTTAGTGGTTTCTGGTGGTTGCCAGCCATCATGATGTCCTTTGGCTTGGTGCAACAACTCTCACATCTCTGCCTCCATCGCTTCATGTGGCTATCTTTCATGAGTGTGTATGTCCAAAGTTTCCTCTTCTTATAATGATACTAGTCATTGAATTAAGGTCCATCTTATTCTAGTATTGAAGCCAGAATTAAAAGAGGCAGTCGGTATAGATAGGTAAATCAAGTCAGGTCATATCAAGGAGGCCAATTTGGGTCTGAGAAGTTGGAGAGAGATTGAAATGTGAATTCCTGCAGAGCCCTTTCTCCACCTTAATCAAGATAACCTGCCCCTGCTCCAACCTGTTGCTAAGGTAAACTGTCCCAGGGATTGTCTCTACAGAGAGTGGTTAATTACACCCCCTTCCTCCTCTGCCTCTCCAGCCCATCTGCTTTCCACCTTTTGGCCAGCCCAGCAAGCATCCCTGGGCCCAGTCAGGAACACAGGAAGGAGAAAGATAAGGGGAAGAGGGCAGGAGAACAAAGGAAGCCTAGGACACATAAAAAGACAGAACACCCTTGTTTCTTGCTATACAAGCTATGGCTTCCTCTTCCCTCCCGGGAGAGGTCTATGTTACCCCTTTTTAAATAAACCCTGCTTTATATGCTTGTCTCAGTGTGCTTCTCTAATGTTCAAGCTTCAACATGTGAGGGAGCAGAACTCTTCACCAGTAACCGGCGGTATCAGTATGACTTCATCTTAATTTAACTAATCACATTTAGAAAGACTCTCTTTCCAGATGAAATCACATTTACAAGTTCCATGTGAATTTGATTTGGGGAGGACACTACTCAATCCTGTAAGAGTGTCAGTCTGCTGCTTATGTAAATATACTTGGGATCTGGTTCGTTCCCACATATCAGTGACCTGGTAACAATAGGAGGCACCAGGACTCCCTGCAATTCCCAATCAGAAGATTTTTTTTTCCTTTCCAATCCTGGGAAATAAATCCAGGAGCATTCTTTCTACTTCTGAGCTACCTCCCCAGTCTTTTTGTTTTGTTTTGTTTTGGTCTTTTTTTTTTTTTTTTTTTTTTTTGAGACAGGATCTCATTAAGTTGCCCAGTCTGGCTTTGAAATTTCCATACTCCTGCCTCAGCCTCCCATGTTGCTGGGATTACAGACATGCACCACAGCACCTTCCAGAAGATATCTTGAGGTAAAAATCAAGGGCCCTTGGGATTGATATGGATGTGCTCTAGTGGAAGCTGTTCCAAACTGACACCCAGATGTCACACTTCATTGCGGGATATGGTAGAGGAAAAAAGTTGTCTTCTCCATTTATTTGCAGGGGAAATCTGTGCCACCATAGCTCTGGAAGGTTATGGTAATTTTTATTCTACTATCAACCTGTGGGGAAAAATTAACATGAATGCAGAGAATGGAGGGAAACATACAGATAATTTCTAACTACCATTCATGGACAGTTTGGGGACACTCTCAACTTACTTTTTTTTTTTACAAAAGTGAACTGTGGGGACATCTTTTTTTGCCATATTTGTACTAACAGGAGTCCTTTGAGCCCAATAAATATACTTCTATGCCAAAATGTATTTCACTGGTAATCTTACACCTTTGGATATAGACCTTCTTCTTCCTACCAACCATAGTCCCTGTGGTACATTTTGTGCTGAGAAATTACCTTCCACTCAAGTCTTATTATTTAATTGAATCTCTCTACCTTTTTTTGCACCACCACCCCCAACCCAAACAGAAAAAAAGAATGCTTCCTGCCTCAGATGTTTCCTTCATCATATGCAGACATGGCTCAATGTTCTCTGCTAGGCTGCTGAGTCAGAAGCCTGGACCGGCCAGCTTCGGTTTTGATGAAGTAGCTCAGGAAGGAAGTGTTGGGAGAGATGGGTGCACATGCAGTCAGTGGGTGAGCTCATGCTGCTCTGAAGACCCAAGCCCTGTGAGAGGAGCCTACTTCCTGGAAAAGAGCACTGGGCTGGAAGTCAGGAAGCTAGAGCTAGTCTCAGCTCTGCCACCAATCTGCTGCAAGACCTTGGTAAGTCATTCCCTTCCTCTAAGCACCAATTTCCCCCTATAGGAAACAATAGGGCTGGATCCAGGAGACCCTGTGGGAGTACTAAAGGTCTCCTGAGACAGGTTCCAGGAATTCAGTCTCCTGTGAGGATACCTCAGAGGAAAATTAGGAGCAGAGGGGTCACTTCAGAAACAGCTTATTTCAAAGGTTGTCTCCAGGGAGATTAAAAGGGACCAGAGAGGGTTGCCAAAGCCTAGGGTCAGAACTGAAGAGGGAAACCTGCAGAAGAGCAGCAATTAAGAGAGAAAAAGAGAGACCAAGCAAGAGAGAGAAATTACAGGGAGTACTCTAAAGAAGTTAAGTCAAGAGAAAAGATTAGGGTAGTAATGAATTCGGGAAGCCCCAAGGAAATGCTATGTGAAAGGGTTTCTGGGCATAGGAGCTAGAGGCCAGGCTACTAGAGTTCTGGAACTCTGGAGAAAATGCATAATAAGGTAGGCTGAGACTAAAGCAAAGGAGATTGCAAAATGGGCTAGAACCACCTAGACTATTCTTCAATTCTCAATCATGTCGGGATGATTTTTTTTTTATTTTTGGTACTGGGGGGTTAAACCCAGGGTAGCTCTACCACTGACCTACATCCACAGCCCTTATGAATAATTTTTAGTTTTGAGACAGGGCCTCACTAAGTTTTCAAGGCTTGAACTTGTGGAGGATCACAACTTAACTGTCACAGACTCCCAGTGGCTAGGATTGCAGGTATGTGCCACTGTGACCAGCTTTTATGGATGATTTTATTCCCATATTTTTATTGGTGCATTATAACTATACACAACAATACACAAGGATAGGATTTGTTGTTACCTATTCAGACATGCCCAGGATATAACAATATAATTTGGTCAATGTTAATCCCCATTCCCATTCCCTTTCCTCTTCCTTTCCCCTGTTCCCTTTTCTCTACTCTACAGATCTCCCTTTGATTTTAATGAGACCCTCTCCCACTATTCTTTTCCTTTTTCCCTCTCTAGCTTCCACATATGAGAGAAAACACATGACCCTTGACTTTCTGAATCTCATTTATTTCACTTAACATAATAGTCTCTAGTGACATGATTTCATTCTTCTTTATGGATGAATAAAACTCGATTGTGTTTATATACCTCATTTTTCTTTTATCCTTTCATCCATTGATGGATACTTAGGCTGGTTCCATAAATTAGCTACTGGGAATTTTGCTACTATAACATGGGTATGCATGTATCATATAGCTAATAACTTCAATTTTCTTTTTTGTACTGGGGATGGAACATATGGGTGCTTTACCATTGAGCAACATCCCAATCCCTTTTTTATATTTTGTTTAAAGACAGAATCTCACTGAGTTGCTTAGGCTGGCTTTGAACCTGCTATCCTACTGCCTTGGCCTCCTGTGCTACTGGGATTACATGCATGCTCCACCATGCCCGGCAATAACTTCATTTTTTTAAGCTAAATTCTGAGGAGTGCTATATGTCACGATGATTTTTAAAGGAAAATGTGCGCCAGTTATATATTTACCTAAAGGACACTTGATCCCTGAGACCCTTAACCCTGGAATGAAAAGAATTTTTTTTTTACTTAGGCTTGATATTTTATGCTCCACATTTAGCACTCCCTGGGGTGCTATGCAGAGCCCAGAGCAAGGTTTTGGTTTCAAGCATAAAAGCCCAAGAGGAAAAAGAGACCCTGATCCCCAACCTCTGTTTCCTTCCATATGTTATTCCTTGCAACAGGTATGCATTTTCCCCTTCTCCCCCGCAAAATTCCTTCAGAGATCTAAAGTTACTTCTTCTTCTACTTTTTCCCCCTTTGTACTTTTTTATTGATTTTTAAAAAGTAAATGACAACAAAATGTCTTACAATTCTTATTATACATATACAGCACAATTTTTCACATCTCTGGTTATATATAAAGTATGTTCACACCAATTCATGTCTTCATACATGTACTTTAGATAATGATGTCCACCACATTCTACCATCATTGCTAACCCCTGTCCCCTCCCTTTCCCTCCTATCCCTCTGCCGTATCTAGAGTTTGTCTATTCCCCCCATGCTCTCCCTCCCTACCCCCCATGAGTCACCCCCTTATGTCAGAGAAAACATTTGGCATTTGGTATTTTGGGATTGCTAACTTCACTTAGCATTATCTTCTCTAACTGCATCCATTTACCTGCAAATGCCATGATTTTATTGTCTTTTATTGCTGAGTAATATTCCATTGTGTATACATGCCACACATTTTTTATTCATTCATCTACTGAAGGGCATCTAAGTTGGTTCCACATTTTAGCTATTTGAATTGTGTTGCTATAAACATTACAAATTTGCTCCCATTCTGTAGGCTCTCTATTCACCTCAGTGACATTCCTCACAGAAATAGAAAAAGCAGTCATGAAATTCATCTGGAAAAATAAGAGACCCAGAATAGCTAAAGCAATCCTTAACAGGAAGAGTGAAGTAGGTGGCATCACTATACCAGACCTTAAACTACACTACAGAGCAATAGTATCAAAAACAGCTCCACCAAAACAGACTAGTAGATCAATGGTAAAGGATAGAGGACACAGAGACTAACCCACATAATTACAGTTACCTTATAGTAGACAAAGGTGCCAAAAACATAAATTGGAGAAAAGATAGCCTCCTCCACAAATGGTGCTGGGAAAACTGGAAATCCATATGCAACAAAATGAAATTAAACCCCTTTCTCTCACCATGCACAAAAGTTAACTCAAAATGGATCAAGGACCTAGGAATTAAACCAGAGACACTGTGTCTAATAGAAGAAAAAGTAGGTCCTAATCTTCGTCATGTGGGATTAGGCCCCAACTTCCTTAATAAGACTCCTATAGCACAAGAATTAAAACCAAGAATCAACAAATGGGATGGACTCAAACTAAAAAGTCTCTTCTACTTCTTTTTAAAAAGTTTGTACCAGGGATTGAACCCAGGGGCACTTAATCACTGAGCCACATCCTCAGCCTTTTTTTAGTTTTTATTTTGAGACAGGGTCTCACTAAGTTGCTGAGGCTGGCTTTGAACTTGCAATCTTCCTTACTCAGCCTCCCAAACTGTGGGATTACAGGAGTGTACCACCACACTCCATCTGATGTTTCTTATTCCAGGAAGTCTTCCCCGACTCTCTCACCTCTTCCTCACCCTTGTTTCTCCTCCATGCTCTCTATTCCCCCTGTAGTTCTCTACTGTGTTGCTTACCTGGTACACTGTGGTCAATTCTTTGTTGTTCTCTCTCCTTAATTAGCAGTCCTTTCTTTTTCACTTTGGATATCCAGACCTGAGAGCTTAGTGCTTGCTAAGTGCTGGGCAAATATTTCTTGAAAGGAAATTGACTATTTGGTGTCAGCTACAAGGTTTCTCAGGCAGTCTTGTAATAGAAACCATCAATGGGAGAACCTTTTGGAATTCTATAGACAGATGACGTGGGGGCAGTGTCTTTCTGCTAAATACACAACCAATGTTCAAATCATACAAAGGTACAACAGCCTCCAAGGGCCCAGTTATGATTAGAAATTTCTTCTAGAACTCCCCTTCAACAGTATTCACCTGCTGTATTTAGTGGGGTGGTGTGTGGCAGGGTGTAAGGGGACAGAATCTTGCCTCTAAGATACAACTCAGGAGTTTTTTCTTTAGAGAAATAAAAGAGAATCACATTTTCCCTTAGATACTAAGTCACTGACCACTTCAAGCATATCCCTTTTCCTTACCTTCCTTCCAGGCATTTCCAGAAGAACAGAGAGAACATCAATGAACATATACTGTGACAGGAATGGATCAGAGAACCTTATATAAATTGCTCATCTAATACTCAAGACAACTCTATGAAGCAGAAACTATTAACATCCCTGTCTTATAGACAAACCAACTCTGTGATCTTTGTATTATTCTTAAAATGAGAAAATTTTACCTTTTTAGTAAATTATTTTTTACAATGATGTTAAATAATTTGTCTAAGATCCCACAGAAAGTAGAGTAGTCCAAAATGTCTACTAACAAATTCTGGCTATTTACACTATCCCAATCTGCCTCTTGGGAGGATTGTTATTCTCAAAGAATGTTACCAAGTCACATTAACAATGCCATTATTTTCAAATAATTTTTAAAAGAATTATTATGTTCCATACTTACGGAAGATCTCACTACCAAGAGGATATATGGATAGCAAATGAGTATATGCAAAGATGTTGACATCATTAGCCAACCAGTAAATGCAAATGAAAATCACAGTGAGACAATACTACAGACCTATTAGAATGACTAAGGTAAATAAAATCAATGATAACAAGCACTAGCAGCATAAGGAGTAACTGGAACTCTCAGTCAAAATTAATCTTTGAGAATATGGTACATCTACACAATGGAGATTCGGCCATAAAAAGAAAAACAAAATTATGTCATTTGCATGAAAATGGATGGAGTTTGAGAGCATTAATGTTAAGCAAAATAAGCCAGACTCAGAAAGTCAAGGATCATATGTTTTCTTTTATATGTGGATGGTAGAGAGAAAAAAGGAAAAGCAGAATAGGGAAAGTTCATAAAAATTAAAGGGAGACCAGCAGAGTAGAGGAAAGGGGTTAGGGGGAGGGAGGAAGGGAGAGAAAGTTGAGGTACTGGGGAATGAAAATTGACCAAATTATGTTATGTGTATGTATGAATATGTAACAATGAATTCCACTATTATTCATAATTATAATGTACCAATTTTTTTAAATGAATCTTTAGTGATAAAGGCAGAACAGTGGTTACCTTGGGGAGAAGCAGAGGTGATTGGAAAGAGACAAGATGATGAACTTCTGAGATACTAGTAAAGGCTGACAATAAGAGTGATTACAATTAATGTGTCTACTTTATGTAAATTCATGTAGTTTATGACTGTGTACTTTTCTGTAAGTAAAAGTTTACTTCAATAAAATGTTTGTCAAAAATAATTTATTATAGGCCAGGCACGGTGGTGCATGCCTGTAATCCCAGCAGGTGGGGAGGCTGAGACAGGAGGATAGTGAGTTCAAAGCCAGCCTCAGCAACAGCGAGGTGTTAAGCAACTCAGTGAGACCTGTCTCTAAATAAAATACAAAATAGGGCTGGGGATGTGAATCAGTGGCCAAGTGCCCCTGAGTTTCAATTCCTGGTACCCCCCCCAAAAAAAACTTATTATAAAGGTAAAATATGCTCATTGTAAAAATAATGCAAAGAATACAGAAGGCATGGGTAAAAGTAAAACTTGCCCCATGCCCTGTTTCTACTTCCCAGTAGTTGCCACTGCTACCTGCATTTCTTGTCTAGCTAAGCACATCAATAAATATAGCTTCATTTCTTACACAAATTCAGAGTGGATTCAGAGTACTCACAAGTCAGAAACAAGGAGTGGGAATTTACCAAGAAAGTTCACCTTGGAAGCCTGGAATGAAGGTAGGCAGTTGGTAGAAATGGAAATTGAGGATTGCAATCACATAATTGAAACTATTTAACAGAAACCAGGCCAAAGTCTAAACATCCCCCTTCCCAATTGCACTCATCTATGCTGGAGATGATTATTGCCATTTCCTCCTACCTTGTTCCTTCTGAGCCTTTGGATTATAGTCAACTAGAAGCCTTCTGCAGAATGAAAAAAGAGTGGAAGATTCCAGGCTAGAAAAGCCACAGACAGCAGATGAACACAGAATGTTGGAATTTGTCAGTGTAATGCTATAAATAAGAATGCAACATTACTACTAGTGTCTCTTCTTCCAGAAACTCTTCTCTAAATATCCTTTCTATTCCACCCTCCTGGCTGTGTAGGTATGCCTTCTTACTGTTCTCACAACTTCACCACTACTGTGGCACTTTTCACATTGTTTATGTTTGTCTGTTCATGTATTGGTCATCTTCTCTGAACTGGGAGCTCCTGCCAAGACAGAGACTTTTTTTTTGTATTTCTAGGGTCCAGCTCAGCACTTGGTCCACAGTAGTCATTCGGTGAATGTTGATTTGAACAAATAAACTCATTCAAAGAAATGTTTCCTGAAACTGCTTCTTACTAATCTAGTCAACCAATGAAGCATCATAGATGGAACTACCAAATATCACAACATCTTTGGCTTTCTGGTGCAGATCCACATGAAGACTCTCACATGATACAGCTGAAATTCTTAAGGCCAGATAGGACTTTGCATTGGAAGCTTTAAAACGTGATGTCTGGCTTTGAAGATGGTGTATAACTCTAATCATTTACTGTGCATTGGTCTGAGTAATGGAAAATAATCACTCTTAAATCATCTTCCTTTAAGTGTGATATTTAGGGTGACATATTGGTTGGTCAACGCTAAAATATATATGACTTTTAGATTTTCAGACCACATGAAAATGTCTGAAAAGAAACATTTAAAAAAATGACTAAGTATGGGTTATATATTGAAGCACTTTAAAATTGTTTTCTGCCATATGATTAGAAACAACCTGAATGTTCATCAATAGGGGATTAAATAAATTATAGTCTATCATTCATACCATGGAAGGTAGTAGTCCCCTGTTATACACAGGGGATAGTTTTCAGCACCCCTAGTAGATATCTCATACTGTTGGATAGTACTTGTCTGAATCTACATCCTGTTGCTGTAATAGAATACCTGAGATCATGTAATTTATAAAAAATAAAAGGTTTCTTTTGTCTCACGAATTTGGAGAGTGGCAAGTCCACAGCTTCTGTCTTCACCACTGCTGTGGCATTTTTCACATTTTTTTTGTTTGTTTCAAGGACAGAGTATTTCAAAGGGTATATTGAACTTTCCATTTGTATTCTAATTACTCATTTTAACAATGCTTAATATTGTCACACACAGTGACATAAAACACTATACACAGAGGAATGGCTGCAGACTCATGCTGCTTCAACTCATGGCAGAGAGGAGAAGTGCAGCAGGCACATTTGGAAGAGACAGAACATAATGAGTAACCTTGCTTTATGACAACCCACTCTTTTGACTACTACTGTCCTGTGGCAGCAACAACTCACCCACATGAGGAAAGGCCTTAATCCATTCATGAAGGCTCCTCATTCATAATCAAAACACCTCTCACTAGGCCCCACCTCCCAACACTGTGCTTTGAGGAATTAAAGTTCCCACACATGAATTTGGGAGGATACACTCAAATGAGCACAGAAACCTAAAATACTATGCATACATACTAATGATAAAGTTTAAGTGATTAAATTAGGTCCAGTAAGAGGCAAACAACCATAACTAACAATAAAATAGAACAATTATAACAATGTACTATAATTAAATTATTTAAAACTTATAAATATTTATTTTGGTAATTTTCCATCTAATATTTTTAGACTATGATTGGCTGTAGGTAACTGAGACTATGGAAAGTAGAACCCTGGATAAGGGGAGACTACTGTAATATGTTGTTGTAAAAAAGAAAAAAAAGGATTTTGTTGACATGGAATATTCTCCAAGATATATTGTTAAATAAAAAGCCAAAGATGCAGAAGGATGTATTGTATTCTATATGTAAATGGATGAAAAAGAATATGTATTTGCTTAAATGTGCTCGAAAACAGTCTTGGAAGACACATAAGAAATTGACAACATTTGTTGACAATGGAAGACTGGGAGGAAAAGGGGAGAAGAAGACTATTTTGTATCCTTTTATATCCTAAAATAGATTATTTTATATCTTTATTGCATACTATTTTATATCCTTTACAAATTTAACCTCATAAAGGAAAAACAAATCATGTTAAGTATCATACATAATCAAATATGGCTGGAAATACAAACTGAAAGGGTAAAGTTTCTAAGCCACAAAGCCTAAAATTACAATGTAAAGGACCAGGCATTGTAAACCTGCTTCTAAACTGCAAAGCCTGGGTTAAACTCCTGAGGCAGTTAAGACAATGCCCTACTGGTCATTTGGTTGTTTAATAACTTAGGGCTCTATGTAGCCCGGCATGTAGGCATCCAGGCCCCAAAACCAATCAGTTTGAATGTGTACCCTGCTTAGAAGTGACCAATCACCCCTGCTCAGCCTGTTCCCGCCAATGAATGTACTAATCAAGTCTAAGAATTATTGTTTGATTTTCCCGCGGTGTATGGTGATTTGTTAAAAGAGACTGTGATGTATGCAAAGCCCCCACCCTCCCCAAAAAGTGTACTTAAGCACTGCTCAACCCCTGCCCGGGGCTCTGGGCTGCTCTCCTTTCTTGAGTGGGCACGGAGCCTCAGCATGCTGAATCAATAAATCCCCTTCTGCCAGTTGCATGAGTGGTCTCTTGGTGGTCTCTTTCTCCAACGCTTCGCCGGACCCTTACAAAACCATATCTCAATAGTAACCCTAAATGTTAATAGCTTAAATGCACCAATCAAAAGACATAGGCTAGTAGAATGGATTAAAAAAAAGACCCAACAATATGCTGCCTACAGGAGACTCATCTGATAGGAAAAGACATACACAGACTGAAGGTGAAAGGTTGGGAAAAATCATATCACTCATACAGACCCCGGAAGCAAGCAGGAGTGTCCATACTTGTATCAAATAAAATAGACTTCAAGCCAAAGTTAATCAAAAGGGATAAACAAGGACACTACATACTGCTCAAGGGAACCATACACCAACAAGACTTGACGATCATTAATATATATGCCCCAAACAATGGTGTAGCTACGTTCATCAAACAAACTCTTCTCAAGTTCAAGAGTCTAATAGACCACAACACAATAATCATGGGAGATTTTAACACACTTCTCTCACCAATGGACAGATATTCCAAACAAAAGTTGAATAAAGAAACCATAGAGCTCAATAATACAATTAATAATTTAGACTTAATTGATATATACAGAATATACCACCCAACATCAAGCGGATACACTTTCTTCTCAGCAGCACATGGGTCCTTCTCAAAAATAGACCATATATTATGTCACAGGGCAAATCTTAGAAATTACAAAGGAGTTGAGATACTACCATGCATTTTATCTGATCATAATGGAATGAAATTGGAAATCAATAATAAAATGAGAAAGGAAAAATCCTACATCACATGGAGATTAAACAATATGCTACTGAATGAACAAAGGGTTACAGAAGACATCAAAGAGGAAATTAAAAAATTCTTAGAGGTAAACGAAAACTCAGACACAACATATCGAAATCTCTGGGACACAATGAAAGCAGTACTAAGAGGAAAATTCATTTCATGGAGTTCATTCCTTAAAAGAAAGAAAAGCCAACAAATAAATGGCCTCACACTACACCTTGAAGCCTTAGAAAAAGAAGAACAAATCATCAGCAAATACAGTAGAAGGCAAGAAATGATTAAAATCAGAGCTGAAATCAATGAAATAGAAACAAAAGAAACAATCAAAAAAATTGAAAAAACTAAAAGTTGGTTCTTTGAAAAAATAAATAAGATTGATAGACCACTATCCACGCTAACAAAGAGAAGAAGAGAGAGAACCCAAATTACTAGCTTGCGGGATGAAAAAGGCAACATCACAACAGACAATTCAGAAATACAGAAGATAATTAGAAATTATTTTGAAACCCTATACTCTAATAAAATAGAAGATAGTGAAGGCATCGATAAATTCCTTAAGACATATGAACTACCCAGATTGAGTCAGGAAGATATAAACAACCTAAACAGACCAAAATCAAGTGAGGAAATAGAAGAAGCCATCAAAAGACTACCAACCAAGAAAAGCCCAGGACCGGATAGATATACAGCAGAGTTTTACAAGAACTTTAAAGAAGAACTAATACCAATACTTTTCAAGCTATTTCAGGAAATAGAAAAAGAGGGAGAACTTCCAAATTCATTCTACGAGGCCAACATCACCCTGAATCCCAAACCAGATAAAGACACCTCAAAGAAAGAAAACTACAGACCAATATCCCTAATGAATTTAGATGCAAAAATCCTCAATAAAATTCTGGCAAATCATATACAAAAACATATCAAAAAAATTGTGCACCATGATCAAGTAGGATTCATCCCTGGGATGCAAGGCTGGTTCAATATACGGAAATCAATAAATGTTATTCACCACATCAATAGACTTAAAGATAAGAACCATATGATCATCTCGATAGATGCAGAAAAAGCATTTGACAAAGTACAGCATCCCTTTATGTTCAAAACATTAGAAAAACTAGGGATAACAGGATCATACCTCAACATTGTAAAAGCAATCTATGCTAAGCCTCAGGCTAGCATCATTCTGAATGGAGGAAAATTGAAGGCATTCCCTCTAAAATCTGGAACAAGACAGGGATGCCCTCTATCACCATGTCTATTCAATATAGTTCTCGAAATACTGGCCAGAGCAATTAGACGAAAGAAATTAAAGGCATTAAGATAGGAAAAGAAGAACTTAAATTATCACTATTTGCGGATGATATGATTTTATACCTAGAAGACCCAAAAGGGTCTACAAAGAAACTATTAGAGCTAATAAATGAATTCAGCAAAGTGGCAGGATATAAAATCAACACGCATAAATCAAAGGCATTCCTGTATATCAGCGACAAATCTTCTGAACTGGAAATGAGGAAAAACTCCATTCACAATATCCTCAAAAAAAATAAAATACTTGGGAATCAACCTAACAAAAGAGGTGAAAGATTTATACAATGAAAACTACAGAACCCTAAAGAGAGAAATAGAAGAAGATCTTAGAAGATGGAAAAATATACCCTGTTCATGGATAGGCAGAACTAACATCATCAAAATGGAGATATTACCAAAAGTTCTCTATAGGTTCAATGCAATGCCAACCAAAATCCCAATGGCTTTTCTTGTAGAAATAGAGAAAGCAATCATGAAATTCATGTGGAAAAATAAAAGACCCAGAATAGCAAAAGCAATTCTAAGCAGGAAGTGTGAATCAGGAGGTGTAGCGATACCAGATTTCAAACTGTACTATAGAGCAATAATAACAAAAACAGCATGG
Organism: Urocitellus parryii; assembly: GCF_045843805.1. Lineage (NCBI taxonomy): Eukaryota > Metazoa > Chordata > Mammalia > Rodentia > Sciuridae > Urocitellus > Urocitellus parryii. Next base: position 16,192,038 of record NC_135547.1, on the reverse strand, counting down.
TACTGGTACCAAAACAGGCGGGTGGACCAATGGTATAGAATAGAGGACACAGAGACCAATCCACAAAACTACAACTATCTTATATTCGATAAAGGGGCTAAAAGCATGCAATGGAGGAAGGATAGCATCTTCAACAAATGGTGCTGGGAAAAACTGGAAATCCATATGCATCAAAATGAAACTGAATCCCCTTCTCTGGCCATGCACAAAAGTTAACTCAAAATGGATCAAGGAGCTTGATATCAAATCAGAGACATGGCATCTGATAGAAGAAAAAGTTGGCTACGACCTACATACTGTGGGGTCAGGCTCCAAATTCCTTAATAGGACACCCATAGCACAAGAGTTAATAACTAGAATCAACAAATGGGACTTACTTAAACTAAAAAGTTTTTTCTCAGCAAGAGAAACAATGAGAGGTAAATAGGGAGCCTACATCCTGGGAACAAATCTTTACTCCTCACACTTCAGATAGAGCCCTAATATCCAGAGTATACAAAGAACTCAAAAAATTAGACAATAAGATAACAAATAACCCAATCAATAAATGGGCCAAGGACCTGAACAGACACTTCTCAGAGGAGGACATACAATCAATCAACAAGTACATGAAAAAATGCTCACCATCTCTAGCAGTCAGAGAAATGCAAATCAAAACCACCCTAAGATACCATCTCACTCCAGTAAGATTGGCAGCCATTATGAAGTCAAACAACAACAAGTGCTGGCGAGGATGTGGGGAAAAGGGCACTCTTGTACATTGCTGGTGGGACTGCAAATTGGTGCGGCCAATTTGGAAAGCAGTATGGAGATTCCTGGGAAAGCTGGGAATGGAACCACCATTTGACCCAGCTATTGCCCTTCTTGTACTATTCCCTGAAGACCTTAAAAGAGCATACTACAGGGATACTGCTACATCGATGTTCATAGCAGCACAATTCACAATAGATAGACTGTGGAACCAACCCCGATGCCCCTCAATAGATGAATGGATAAAAAAAGTGGCATTTATACACAATGGAGTACTACGCAGCACTAAAAAATGACAAAATCATGGAATTTGCAGGGAAATGGATGGCATTAGAGAAGATTATGCTAAGTGAAGCTAGTCAATCCCTAAAAAACAAATGCCAAATGTCTTCTTTGATATAAGGAGAGCAACTAAGAACAGAGCAGGGAGGAAGAGCATGAGAAAAAGATTAACATTAAACAGGGACAAGAGGTGGGAGGGAAAGGGAGAAGGGAAATTGCATGGAAATGGAAGGAGACCCTCATTGTTATACAAAATTACATATAAGAGGTTGTGAGGGGAATGGGATAAAAAAAATAAGGAGAGAAATGAAATTTAGTAGATGGAGTAGAGAGAGAAGATGGGAGGGGAGGGGAGGGGGGATAGTAGAGGATAGGAAAGGTAGCAGAATACAACAGTTACTATTATGGCATTATGTAAAAATGTGGATGTGTAACTGATGTGATTTTGCAATCTTTGTAATGGTTTGAATAACCAATAAAAAAATAATAAATTAAAAAAATAAAATAAATTTTAAAATAATAAAAAAAACAAATTTAACCTCATAAATATATTAAATGGTCAAAAATAAATGTGAAAAATAAAAAAGAAGCCACAGCCATTGGAAACAAGAAAAGGTAACAGTGATGTGACATGAATATTGAGGGACACAAGGAAGTAAGAAAGTGAATGAATTGGAGCTGGGCATGGTGGTGCACACCTGTAATCCTAGCAACTCAGGAGGCTGAGGCAGGAAGATCATGAATTCAAAGCCAGCCTCCATAATTTAGCGAGGCCCTATACAACTCACCGAGACTCTGTCTCTAAACAAAGCATAAGAAAGGGCTGGGGGATGTGGCCAAGTGGCTAAGTGCACCAGAGTTCAATTCCTGGTACCAAAAAAAGAAAGCCAATGAATTGGGACTAACAGAGGAATCAAAACAGAAAACATTGCAATTCAAGAAATCAGAGGTAAGAGTATATTTTCCCAAAAAGCATCCATCTCAGAGTCAATAAATGGGAAAACCAGGTGTAAGCTGGGAGGAATGATTATGTTCCTCATTAAAGAGCTGCAGTAGAAGCAGCTGGAACAGGTGGACCTCTCTCCCCTCCACTCCCTTTCCCCTGTAGGCCTTTGCTAGCAGGCCAAAGTTTTCTAGGGAATGCTGCCAGGGAGGGTGCTGAAACACTGAGACCTCCACCACAACGGGAACAGTAAAGCAAAAGAAAAACCAGCAGCAGTCGGGAGTGAAACCCTTTAAAGGGCTCCACCCCCAGAGAAAAGCCCTCCTTACCTTATCAGTTGTGGGGGTCCCTGGTCTTCCTGCCTCTCTACCCACATAACCTAAAGGGAAGCCAGCCTACTTGTTTACAGGCCCTGCCCACTTAAACAGAACCCACAAGTCTGCCCTCCCATTCCGGAGAGAGGTTTGTAAGGGGAAGCATATCAACACAATTGCAGAGGAAACCTATGCCATCTACCCATATTAACCAACATAGTTTTTCATTCATAAATATGACCAGATAACTAGGGATCACCAGACTTTTCAGGAAAACTGTTAACATTGAAAGCAAAATACTGAAATAAACAAAAGGAATTGACTCCTAGAGAAAAAAAGAGATGATTCAAAGAATGGAAGAAAATGTAAAACAAATATATTCTGTTCTGTATCACCAGAGAGGCTGTCAAGTGTCTTTCTTCCAGCTTAGAATGTTTTACAACTTCCCCTTCTATCCATGAAAAGAAAATTTAGTAATTTGACAAATATTTACTAATCTCTAACAATGTGTCAGGAGCCAAGGACTCTGAAATGTTTTTTTTAAAGACTTTGTCTCTTTCCTCTGGGAGCTGATGGTAAAGATGTCAGACAATAAGTTGTAATAAGTTCTAAGACACTGAAAAGGAATGGGTGAACTTCACTCTCAGGGGAGTCTACTCTTCCCCTCTAAGGAAGGTGAAGCAGGGGACTCACTAGTGCATGCATGCAGAGGTTCAAACTTTCCCTCTGAGGGTTTGAGTCTATGTCTGCTGATGTGGTATGGTGAATACCTGATATATTAAGCACAGAAGAGGACACTCTGTCAGTTGGAATGGGACCTTTCACTTTGACATTAATGGATAAGAGAGGAGGGAATCAGCCTGTGCACAGGGAGCAGCATCAACAAACAATGCACATTTATGGAAATAAAACTTGCTCAATATGCTTGATGTTCAAGTTAAGGACAGAAATGTGGGCAGGGGTCAGCTCATCTGTCATACTAAGAATTGAGACCTTATCCTCTAGGCAAGAATCTTCCAGATATATTCAGGAAAAATAGTCTTTGTGAAACCCTTTGTAGAACAACAACAAAAAATACTGACATATTTAACTCTTTCGCATATACTGGAAATCATTCTCCTTGCAGAAACTATGACTGTATTCTATGTTATCTATATAAAATCACAACCACAAATATATTTGCACCCAAAACAAGTTGGTAAATTATAATACATTTAAAATTTTTCCCTTGCTACTTGTTTGCTATAGATTAGTTACTAGCTGCCAGAAAAGCAGTAGTAAAAGAACAACAAAGATTCAAGAAAATTAGAAAGCACTCATTTTGAAAAAGCTATAAATAAATGGAAGAAAGACAAGTAGAATAGAGGAAGGGGAACAGGGAATGATAGGATGGTAGGTAGAGGGAAATACTGGGGACTGAAGTAGAGCATATTATATTCCATGCATCTATGATTATGTTTAAATGAACCCCACTATTATGTACAACTATAATGCACTAATAATTTTTTTAAAAAGGAAAAAAAACTGAAAAATGAGAATACGTATCATTAACTTAATTATTTCTGTGCAATAAGAAAAAGATGGTCAATATTTGATTTTGACAACAGGCACTTTCATGAACTCCATAGATGTCCCCTTTTCATGAAAGCAATGTTTGAGAATCTTTTCTAATGGGTTAGGCAGCTGAAGATTTTTAACTGGGGAAAACTCGATGGCCATCCCACTCTTTGTTGGGGAGAGAGAGGTATGGGGGTGTTGACACAAAGGCCATCTGATACAGAAGCAGATATCAGAAAATGGAGCTTCAGCTTGGGAACTAAGCAGGTAGCCAATTATGGCACCAAACTAGGAGGCTAGGTAGAAGAAGGATGGGAGAAAGAAGAAGCTTCAAGGATTGAAATACAAGCGGTGCATTCTGGAGCTATTATTCATGCTGAACACACCAGGGCACTATATCAATATGCTTCCTTGGGTCTGGGATAGAATCTCAGGAAGTCAAATCAGATTAGTTAATATGATCACTTAAAAGACTTAGAATTAACATTCTGCTGGTGGCATGGAAGATAGATGGGGTGAGGCAGGAAATAAATAAATCAGGATGATACAGTTTCATAAATTACAAAAGAAAGGATATATAGGCCTGGACTAGGATGTTTGCAAGGAGACATGGAGAGAAGTAGTGGTAATCAAGAAGATTTGGGGAGGAAGAAACCATTGAAATTGGGGAATTGTCTGGGTAAGAAAGATGAGGGAATCATAAATGACTCCCAGGTCTCTGGCCTGGGCAATTAGAAGCGTGGTGGAACCTGATTCATCAAGATACGGAGAACTTGAAGGGAGAAGTAGTCTGCGTTGGAAATGAGATAAGTCTGGGGCATCTCAAGTGTAAGGTGGATCTGGAACATCTAAGTAGAGATATTTAGTGGTAGCTAAACTTTCAAGACAGCAGTCTTTAGGATCTCCAAGTGGCCTATTATTTGGGCAATGGAAATATTATTAATCAGGACTTACAAATTCCCAATATTGAAGTAAGAAACAATATTTGAATGTACATAAGGGGAGGACCTTAAATTGGAAGGACTGTCTAAATAGGACATGTCATGGAAAGCCTGTAAAATACTGGTAAAAACAAGACTAATTATTTTACAGTATATACATATATCATCATGGTGTATACTTTAAATATATACAATTTGCATTTCTCAATTACACTTCAATAAATCTGGGGAAGCAAACAAGAAAAAAGTGTATTATGGTATAGATTTCAAGGGTGGTGTGTATTCAGAAGAGTAACAACAGAATAATAGGTCAATAGGATAATAAAGTGGTCACTAAAAATGAATTCTAAAAACTACGCAACTCAAACTATTATTGAGCTAATAATAGTAGGAGCAGTTTCAGTGGTATTTATGGGCAGAAGTCATAGTGAAGAAGGTTGGAGATCACAAAGGAGACCAGAAAGGTTAGACAACAACTCTTTCTTGAAACTGATCACACAAACAAATCCTGACATTGCATCTCTGTGGTCTCTTCAGCATCCTCTTCCTCTGGGCTTGGCTGAACCGATCTTCACAGGGACCTTGCAACTCTGATATTCTGTAATCGTATGAAACTGACTCTGGAGGAGGCCTTGAGCCCATTTTGGCTCTCATATTAATTTTCCTTCAGCAGTACTAAGGTCACTACTCTAAGAACTGAATCCTCTGACTTGACTGATCAAAGTTCATCATGTGCATTGAAGCTACCTACTTGGCAAATGTAGTGAAAAGCTAGCTGCACAGATCAGGGCCCAGGACAGGATGCTGGGGCGTGGGAGGGAAGAAAGCAGGTGCTAATTCCACAGAGAGCATGCCTATCAGAGCAGTTTTTACGTTTTCTATTTGTCTCTCAAAACAATTGTATAGGAATCACCAAAGCAATTTTATCACTTTCTAGACAAGGTTGGGATGTGGGCTAGGGAGTACCGCAACTGCATTTAGTTTGAAGACTTCTAAGATAGCACACAGTAGCCAGTCAGGAACAGATAATCCTACACACCTCAATGATTCAATTTATGGTCACAACTTTAGGTGCCTTTTGGGGGGCAGCACTGGGGATTGAACTCAGGGATGCTCGGCCACTGAGCCACATCCCCAGCCCTATTTTATATTTTATTTAGAGACAGGATCTCACTGAGTTGCTTAGTGCCTTGACATTGCTGAGGCTGGCCCTGAACTTGCAATCCTCCTACCTTAGCCTCCCAAGCCACTGGGATTACAGGCATGAGCCACTTGATGTTTGTTGTTCATATGTTTTTTTAAAACCACTGTAAAGAGTAGGCAATGATTTATAAAGCTCAAATTTTAGGCTAAATAATTGTTTAAAAAATAGGGATGAGAGCTACCTATTGCTGAACATGTTTCAAATCTCTTTTGTGTACATCTTTTTTCTGTCTTCACAACAGCCTATGGGATAAACAAAGCAGGTGCCCTCTTTGGGTCTGAAGAATCTGAGATCTACAGAAGTTTGTGATTTACAAAGTCCATAGCAATTTGTTGGTAGAGCAAGGAATAGAATCCAGGTGTCTCAAGTGCAGCCTATTTTCATTATTCTGAACCATTGTATCATCATTAGCAATTGAGACCTGCAACAGCTAAGCCAAGTTAATATTTCTGCTTTAATTTCTGTCCCAGAGTTTTGGCCTGATTTCCTCAAAGACCCTACTTAGCTCTGCCTTTGGACAAAGATAATATTGTTCTTGCATCACCTTTTTGCCTAAATTTTATTCAGTAATTTTTAGAACTCATTTTTTTTTCTTTACGCCATGTAGTCTTGACTTGCAAAGCTTCTGGGATTTTTATTGAGCTGAAAATGTAAAGAAATAGTCTTGAGAAGAAATCAGCCAGTAGCACACCAGTCACAAAATCAATCCAGACTTTTGTTGACAATTTTTTCTGTCTTCTTATACCAGTTTCCCACTTTATATTAGTAAGATTGAAATTGAAATGAGTCGATTGCTTGTGGATGAATTTGTCACTTTCCTTGAAACTGGTGAACCCAAAAAGTTAGATAGCGATAGGAAAATGCTGCCATTGTCTGTTAAGAAGTCTATGACATCTCAAGGCAAGAATGAATATATGGAAGAAGAAACTTGTTTCTTCTTTACTAACAAAAAGGAAAGCCTGGAAGTGAATGATATGGGTATAATTAAAAAAAAAAACAAAAAACCTTTACGTAACTTTTTAACTAGGAGAGAAGACTACGAAGCACTTTTTCCAGGAAGTGTGGGTTGCAACGATTGTGCGCTCTTAACTAATCCTGAGTAAGGTGGCCACTTTGACAGTCTTCTCATGCTGCCTCTGCCACCTTTTTGGTCAGAAGATATCATTTCAATTTTAACCCAGCATGATCGAAACGTACAGCCAACCTACTCCCCGATCTGTGGCCACTGGACTGCCTGTCAGCATGAAAATTTTTATGTGTTTACTTACTGTTTTTCTTATCACCCAGATGATTGGATCGGCACTTTTTGCTGTGTATCTTCATAGAAGGTTGGACAAGGTAAGATGAACCATGAGCCTTTATTAACTAATTCAAACTCTTATTGATCTGTGGGTTGCTTGGTTTTAGTTCTAACCAAATGATGGTCGATGGTAGAAAACCAAGCTGATTACTGGCCTTGTGGCATGTTTGTTGTCTATTCAGTCAAGTGTCATGTTCTTACCTCTGATTAAGATCAAATGAGTCCAACCTTGTAAAGAGCTTAGAACAGTTGCCTTGCACATAGTAAGTTCTATGTGGGCATAGCTATAATTATTTGCTAAAGTTTTATTTGAAAAGTAATTTTTTCTGATAGAGACAACTTTTTTCTTTTAAACTTCCATCTAGGGGAGGAGAGAATCAATTTGATCTGAAAAGTCAAAGTGCTGCAGATTAGCACAGACATGGAAAAGTGCTTAAATTGGCAGGGTTTTTTTAAAAGCAAAAATGGTGTTCTCTGAACAATGCTTCAAACACCAGTTGTAGTTGCAAGCTGCTCAGTTTCCCTCTGAGGTGTTTTACCTTCTTAAACAGTTGGGCTTATAGAAACAGAAAAAAAGAGTAAAATTAGCACGAAGTTTTGCATTCTCAGAAAAAAATAACAGGAGTTTTCCTGTTTCCATATATTTGTCCACTTATTGGCTCTATTGATAAAACACCAATCATAGTGTGACTAGGAGAAAATGAATCAATTATCTGGTTGTTCCTAAAAGTCTGGAGGTGGCAACTGTAGCTAGACAGCACCTGGGTGACTGCAGTTTCTCAGGGATCCTTGACTGTCCTCTCTTGGAATGCACATCTAGAATTAAGGTCACAGACTTCTCTATCAGTAAAAGGTGAGGTAGTGAGGGCTGAGGCAATCTACTACAAAACTCAAATTGTAGATTTCACTGCTGAAAAAAAAAAAAAAGATGGGTTCTAGGACTGCTTGCTCGTTTGTTTGTATTTGGTCTGGTAGATTCTGTCAATCAAATGCCTGGACATAGGCTTAGCTCTTAAAGGAGAAATACTGACCTGGGTAGACTTAAATGTTCCATAACATTCAGGTGTGTTCTTAGTGACCCCCAAAGCTGCTGGTTAACTTGGGTTTTATTTGTTTGTTTGTTTTCATGCTGAAGATTTGAACCCAGGGACACTTTACCACTGAGCTGCCTCCCCAGTCCTTTTTATTTTTATTTTGAGACAGGTTCTCTCTAAGTTGCCCAGGCTGGCTTCAAACTTGTGATCCTCCTCCCTCAGCCTCCAGAGTGGCTGGGATTATAGGCCCAGCTTTCGATCTTGTTCTGAATCTTAGAAATCTGCTCCTAAAACAAGATAATGCTATAGGATTAGTTGATGACACAAGTGAATTCTATACATTTAATTACTAGAACATTGGAAAACAAAATATCTTGTTAACTTTGGGGATTAAAAACAATTTCTTTAAAAATGCAAATATTTTCTACAAATATTGAAGTTATGAAGGAAGAAAATTGTAATTAGAATCAAAGTAAAATGGACTCACATCATAAATTAACTTCTTTTGAAAGCACCTCTTCATGAACAATAAAATAAAGTGGGTAAATTAGCCCAGCAGGAAACTATTTTATAGACTGATGGGAAATATTACAATTATACAATATTGTAACTATGGTACTTTGAAAAATATACACTTTGTAATGACAGTTCATTAGAATAGCTGTGATTCTACCTACAGTTTCAGATAATATGCTTTCTTAATTGCTGGATTTTGCAGATTTTTAAATGGCAAATACCAAAGGCAATGATCTGACATAATAATTTATAATCTTCCCCACTTATGCTTTCTCAATGTCCTCTTGTTGGTATAATGGAACTGAATGTGGAGGCAGGCATTGTTAGCTGTATTCTTCTAATGAATGACATTTCTCATCTCCTTGTTATTTCAAAACAGATAGAAGATGAAAGGAATCTTCATGAGGATTTTGTATTCATGAAAACGATACAGAGATGCAACAAAGGAGATGGATCTTTATCCTTGCTGAACTGTGAGGAAATCCGAAGTCAATTTGAAGGCTTTGTCAAGGTAATGCACTCAGTTACTGGTAAAAGTCATTTAAAAGTTTTACTATACTTGTTAGGTTGAGAAACTGAAATCTGACAATGTGAAAGTTTGAAGATTTGTTATATCTACACATGCACATATACACATACATATGTAAAAATATATACATACTTGCATGGATAAGAATGTGTGTATGAAAAAAAAGCAAAAATTAAGCCAAAATCCTACATTAAAAAGAAAAGTTGGATGGGCTGGGGTTGTGGCTCAGCAGTAGAGTGCTCACCTAGCATGTGTGAGGCACTGGGTTTGATCCTCAGCATCACATAAAAATAAATAAATAAAATAAAGGTATTGTGTCCAACTATAACTAAAAAAATATTTTTAAAAAGTTAAAAAAAAGGAAAGTTGGTTTCCAGGCACAGTGGCATATGCCTGTAATCCCAGCAGCATGGGAGGCTGAGGCAGGAGGATTGCAAGTTCAAAGTCAGCCTCAGCAATTTTAGTAAGGTGCTAAGCAACTCAGTGAGACCCTCCCTATCTCTAAATAAAATATAAAATAGGGCTGGGGATGTGGCTCAGTGGTCAAGTGCCCCTGAATTCAATCCCTAGTACCGAAAAAAAAAAAAAAGGTGGAAATGGGTACATTCCTGCTTGATTAAAAACAAAAAGGCTCTCTCTGGGAAAAAATATACTTGTGGGCACATTCATGCATCCTCAGTAACTCACACATGTTGATGCCACTGAGAAAAAATGATGAAGAAGTACACCAAGTTCTATTTTTTGCATTTCTGTATCTCCCCACCCAAACCTTGATGTTTTCCCACTGGGCACCATAGTCTGTTCCCCATTTTCCAGGAAAGCAATAACTATTGGCAGCTGCCATGTTGGCAGGTCACAAGTGAATGTTGCTTATACCAGGAGTAGTAGGGATTCCTGACAGATGCAGTCTCTAGTACTTATCCCATGAAGGACTTCCAGGTACTAACAAACATATCTACCTACCTAACAAACATATTTCCATGCCAATCAAACCAGACTTCATAACATACCACTTGCTCACAAAGTCAGTCCAGTAGAGCCAATCATGGCCAGAGGCAGAGAAGGTTTGAAGCCTTTTAACACAAAAGGCTATTAGCCACCCACTAGTGATATGGCCAATAATGGGTACCTAAAATAAGAACTTCTAGAATTTTTATATTACTTTGGTCATCACAGACATAATATCAAATGGCTCTTTTTCCTGAAACAGACCATCAGGAATTCTCTCTGCCCATTTCCCTCTCTGAACACTGAGTCAAGTGCCCTTGGCCTTCAGCTCACTTAGGGGTTATGTCCAGGAGGCAGCACACCACATTGAGGACAGCCCTGTGTCAGGTTGAGTGGATACCTGAATAAATCAACAGGAATTAGTTCTCACATGCAGATAATATGTAATTGAATAAGGGAGTAAGGGACTTCAGAATTTATTCTTGTCCTCCTGTACTGTCACCAATGTATAATTTAACCCAGTAGTGAAAACTCAAAGAGCTTATTCCTGAGTCACCTATGGGGATCAAAATGTGGCTCAAATCTGTAGCTGACTTTCAGATTCTTTACACTAGGTTTTATGGAAATTTTAAAAATAATTTTAGATGGACACAATACCTTATTTTATTTATTTATTTTTTATGTGGTACTGAGGATGGAACCCGGTGCCTCACATGTGCTACGCAACTGCTGTACCAGTGAGCTACAGCCCCAGCCCCTATACTAGGTTTTAAATGAAACTTCCAACCCTTTATCTGTAAGACTAACCAGATTGGGAAATTTGGGGTTTGTCCAGTTCTTGGAGGTTTCTAGCAAAGAGTATTGGGAAGTATTGCAAATTTAAATGTAAATAAAACCACATTTAAAAAATTATTAATTATCCAAATAGCATAATCCAAGTCTATGTGCCTTGAGCTAATGACTTCACCTCTCTGGGCCTCTGTTTTCTGATGTATAACATGAGAAGGCTCAGATTATCTGCAAGGGCACTACCAGCTCTGACAGTCTGTAATAATATGATTAGCCCTCAGTCCCTTCCAATGGCAGTGAGAACAGCTTGTTGGTTTTTCCTTCTCTCTCTTATGGAGAGTTTTACAGTTGAACTGCCAATTCCTCGTGTCCTTATTTCAGATCAGAATTGTAAAACTTCCAAAACCAACTACCGGATAGGTGTAAGGAAAACAGTTGGTTTGATCTCTCTGTTTATACATATATGAAAAAAGTAACAGCTCCAAGTTTTGTATTTTAAAAAGATAGACCTTTTCAGGCAAGTCAACCAGTGACCTCCTCCTTGTTGAGACCCAGGAGGTCCCTTGTCTGAAATGTAGCAGGTATGGAACCCTGATCAAAGCCATCTGACAAAGTCCTTCAACTGCCCAATCCTCCTCCAATGCCTGACCCCTTTTCAAATACCAATTCCCCCAAATTTCTCACTCCAAAAATATTTTGGACTCTTTTTAATCCAACAGTCCAACTACAGAATAACCTCAGATAGGATTTGTGTTTTCTCATCTAATGGTAGCAGGCTTTCTTTCCAGGCTATAATCTGGCTTGTCCAGAGCAACAAGCTTAAATTTTAGGGCTTTGAGTCATAGGGCTTAACAGAGTCTTAGAAATTATCAGATCCGCTGGGCCATAATCCCAGAAATTTAGAGGGCTGATGTGGGAGGATCACAAGTTCCAGGCCAGTCTCAGCAACTTAGCAAAGACCTGTACAAGGCCCTGGGTTCAATCTGTAGCACTGCAAAAAGGAGAAAGGAAGGAAAAAATAAGTCTTTTTCCACTACCCCTACCAAGTGATCACCCCATCTTTATTTTAGCATGCCTACTGACAAGGAACTCATTATCATCTGAGGCAGGTAACCGTGCTGTCACTTTGGGAGGAAAATGGGATTCAGGGCTCAGGGCTAAATGAAGGCATCATTTTGAAAAGAGAAATTTCACATAAAAACTACCTGTCTCGCTCCCTGCTAGAATGTTCTATTCAATGATTATCTGCACATAATCCCTGAGATGCCTTTGAAAGAGTCAAATCATTTTGTTTTCAAGTTAAAGGGCAACCTGTCCATATGTGCCACATAGAGTTCTAATTAAGAGAGAAATAACTATTCCTAGATTTTCTGAAAATCAACTTTAAAAAGTCTTTCTGTTCAAATGATGAGAGAAGGAGAGAGAGAGAGAGAGAGAGAGAGAGAGAGAGAGAGAGAGAGAGAGAGAGAGAGAGAGAACGAGAGAGAGGCTCTGGGGAGTGTGGCTGGGAAAAGTTCACGAAAAGGCAAGGCGGGGTGCATAAAAGACAAACTTTGCTGACTTCACATTTTCATCTTGGCCAGGTCCTGACACCAATGCAAACATCTAGCCTAAAAGTATCTCAACCTTGATCATCACACTCTAGTTTTTTAAAAGACACTAAATAGTCATTTGTTTACTTGTTATCTCGCAAACATTTTCCTGTTGCCGCATTTTCACGAGGCCCCACTTCAGCTCAAATGGAAAGTTGAAGGCCTGCGGCCCCTGTGAGAGTTTTGAGACTCAGGTTCTCCTTGGGGCTCTGTGACTTACGCCCTCACATCTGGCAACTGAGCTGAGCCCACAGCTAAACAGTTAATAGGAGCAACACAAATTCCTTCTTGGGGAGGGATGCAAAGGGAGGGCTCTGTATGCAATTGATTTCAGAGATGGGAGGAAGCCCAGGACTTTGACTATCAGAAGATGGGAAAATACCATTATCTTCCCACTTGTGTTCCTAATATAGAATAATGGAACAAATCAAGCCAGACCTGCGAATGTGTTTCTACTCTTGGTTTAAGCCTTGGACTCTTTGGGTGACCTCCAATCAGCCAGTTAAGCCCCCCAGGCCTTTTGTTCCAGTCTCTTTAAAATGGCAGAAATGGCCTTGATCATCTTTCAACCAATGTCAATGGCAGTTGTTTTTGGCTTCTTAAGAACCTCTAATATCCCTTCAGTTTGTAGTGAAAATAAATCTGTTAAGTGTTGTATCTGCCTTTGAACAAAGCAGCATTGGGAGATGACCTGTTTTCCTAATAAATACAGATTCAAATAAATTCAAAATAAATACACTCCATATAGGATGACCACTGAGAGAATCTCTTAAGCCCATTGACAAGAATAACAAAATTTAAAATGTCTGAAGGTCTTTTCATATCCTGGAATTTTTGTCTTAAGGTTAAATTTATTATTTATTATCTTTTCCTATGAGATTTCAGGCCAATTTTATCCTAATAGATATACACTATGCTTTATGTTAAAAAATATGCCATTACAAGTTCCCAGGGTAGAATCAGCTCTCCATTCAGCATTATTTGTCAATACCTGTCAAAGCCAGGGAGGTCGGGGTCATAGGGAGGCTCAGTACCACAGCCTCTGGTATAGAGAGAGCACTGGAATGGAGATAATAAGGCCTGGATTTTGTTTCCAGATTCTCCCCTGGGATTTCTGGCCTTGTCAACCCATCTGTCAGAGCCATGGGCTCCCAATTGGTATGATAGAATTAATGACAGCATCTTTGTCTATATGATAATCCTCACCAGAAACAGACTACAAAGTAATGACGGATACCAAATCAATTATATTTCTAAAATCCTGCAGCAGAGTTCCTGTCAAAATAACCTTTTGCAATGATTCTTCTTTTAGGATATAATGTTAAACAAAGAGGAAAAGAAGAAAGAAAGTGTTGAAATGCAAAAAGGTAAGCTGCTTTTTACCAATTTTGATGAACACGTGAAAAGTAAAAGGAAGTTTGAGGCTGATCATATTGAACAACCCAGTGATGAATCAGGAAAGTTTTAGCCCTGGAAATAAAACAGAAATACCATTTACAAATGGGTACTTTCTCTGGTCCCTCTGATTTGGAAAGGCTTGGTGTGTATGTTCCTTTAATGATGACTACTAAATATGAAAAATCCCATTATATTCAATTTCTTAATTCAAAAACCATACAGCCTGGTACCACCTTCAGAGGATGAGATGACAAAAAAGCCATCAATTGGTAAAGGCGGCATCGATCACCCAATGATAACAATTTTTTCATCGGGGACAGTAGCCAGTAGAGCTTCTAGAATCCAAAAATGATAGTGTGACAGCATTCTAATTTTTGTCCTATGCTTGAACTCAGAGTATCCTGAACATCTAGGGTTAGGAAGGGACCATGATGGTTCTCAAATCTAGCACAATCCCCAGAATATAAATCTCTTTTAGTAAAAAATAAAAGGGGACACTATCAGGTCCCTGTTCAAACATGCCTAGGTATGAGGTAGCTTCTACCTCATAAGATGGCCTGGTCTACCTCTGAACAGCTCTAATAATTGTGGTAAGTTTAATATACTACTCAACAGAAGTCTTTCATCCTCTTGAGTTGAATTTAGTTCCAGTAGTTTCCACTCACTGAACCCAGTTCTGCTCTTTGGGGCTAAACTAACCAACTGTCTAGATATGGAAGACAACAAATATGGCCCCTGTACTTTGATTGGGTTTTTTATTTTCTGGTTTAAAATACTCTGTGTCTTCTAGTATTCCTCTGACAACAGTTTCTAGGCTTTTTCCTCTTCTAGTTACCTCCTTTTCTGGAAACACCCACTTTTACCTGTTCCTTTTAGACTATAGCACCCCCAAAGCAGCACAATAATACCTGACATGACTTGAGCAACTGAAGCAGGAGAGAGTATTGCCAGAGAGACTAGTATATAACAAAGTTGGTGACTAAAATGCTATAGCTTGTGCAAATCTAAAACACATGAAGAAATGCATATAAATAGAGACATAGATACTATTTTCTGACACAAAAAGAGTACTCAGAGCCTTAACCATTGGTTGGTATGCTAAAGAGTCATCTGATTCCCATGGAAGTTTCATCCTCAGAATGACTACAAGATAGGTTGAGTGGTACCATGTTGTATGTTAATTACAGTGAAATTTGAGAAAACAGTTCATGTGGATGCTGCCTTGTAGTCTTCAGGAAAATCATAAACTTAACCAAACTGGCCTTTCAGGTCATGCAGTTTGATGTCAACATTTGCAGGGTACCTTCAAAGTGCCCAGCACCACACATATAACTGGAAAAAAAGAAACTTCCAGACAGCCTTTGTACTTTCAAGACCAGCACATCTAATTAAGGAGCAAGGCTTTCTACATGAGAAACAGAGAAAAATCCAATAGTTTAGCCAGTTTCTTGACCAAATCAGACTCAATAAGCATCTTACTAGCAAAGTCTGCAGACACAACTTTGGGACCCACTGAAACCCCCATTGTGTGAGTTGTTCCTAAAAGCAAGATTCAAATTAGGCTTAATGAAGAAAGTATTTTAGCCTCTTTAAGTCTGTGTCAATTGGAATTCAGTATTGAACAACTATTAGGAGAATGAAATCAGTGAAAAATTTCTAGTTTAATTATTGATATTAGAAACCAACTTTTCCTTCAGTGGGAAGAATTTCAGACCACATAATCATTCTTTTTTATAATCTGTTTTAGCATAGTCTCTGTGACACACTTGTAGAAACTGCACCATATAGTCCTATGAGCAGTTTCATATTTTCTTGGCCTGACAGTTTGCTTTTGGTTTCATTTCAGGTGATCAGAATCCACAAATTGCTGTACATGTTGTAAGTGAGGCCAGTAAAACAGCATCTGGTAAGTCCCATAGCATCTGAGCACCAGCCACTCAAGGGGGAAAACTGGGATATAGAAGCAATGCAGCCTAATGATGAGGCTCCCCTCTTCCTCTGGGGCCCAATTTACAAACCTACTCATACACCTCAAATGCTGTCCTTTGTCTTCAAAGTGAGCTCAAATGCACAGATGGGACTTAGAGGGACAAAGGGAGATGGGAAGCAGTCCCCATGTTCTCATTATGTTCTTGCTCAATGGCTGATTCTAAATGATGAATTACTGGGTGGAGGGACCATTATTCTGACAGCATAGAAGAGATGGCATGTAGTGACCTCCTGCCTGGGAGCATCCCTCCTCCTAACCCCTCTTCACTATGTGTAAATGGGCCTCAGGGGGTCTTTTCTGTCTTCTGTCAATCCCTGTATGATTAACCCCAGCCTCACTGGGGCCAACCTCAGGGAAATTAAAGGTAAAATCA
The DNA here is from genome assembly GCF_045843805.1 of Urocitellus parryii. NCBI lineage: Eukaryota > Metazoa > Chordata > Mammalia > Rodentia > Sciuridae > Urocitellus > Urocitellus parryii. Next base: position 16,175,578 of record NC_135547.1, on the reverse strand, counting down.
TTCTGTAAAGATCAATAGGTGCCAAGACGTTAGATTTTCCAATGAAGTAACAACAGACGACATACTGTGATCTTTTCAACTCTGAATGATTTTATTTCCATATATGTTCTGCTATCATTCTAGCCCTTAGATTTTTTCCCAAATCTGTACCTTGCAAAAGCTGATGTTAGAGAATGTGTCGCATCTGATAAATGATGGAAACACGTACGCTAGCATAAAATCCCCCATCTACATAAAGGCAAGAGCATCAGAGCAGTCTTTGAAAATTTCAGCAGATTGCTCTGGAATGGAGTTCTAAAGAGAGAGAGAGAGCACTCACACGTGTGAGCACGCATGTGACAAAAACAGAGACTGAAAGAAAGAGAGGAAGACACTGTCTTATTGCTGAGGCAGCTTGGGCTTCTCAGTGGACCATGTATATACATGGTTATCATGGATCATGGTATGGAAATAAAAGCACCTGATAGAGAGCTTTTGAACAATGGGATTCAAGAACCATGACCACCACTTAGTGGTGAGTGGCGTTAGGCAAGTTCCTTTAACTATGCAGCAGTTTCCTGCCTTACCTACTTGACAGGGTGACTTTGAGTATCAAGTCAGCTAATGTGAAAGAAAGTTATGCTGTCAAATTATGCTATACCACTGAAAGGTGCCACTACTTAGCTTACCTCATTGTGATTTAGATGTCAAAAGAGTGACATAAAGTCCCTAATTAATATCAGTTATTCCTATAATAGTTAATAATTCTATCAGATGTCCCTTTCTCAGAAAATACACTTAATGGAGAACATCACAACTACATTGTAACTACATTGTTATGCCCATGGAAGCCATTCACATGACACCTTCTCTTTTGGATTACATGACAGCAACAGAGAAACCTCTTAAAATCATCTCCTGCTAGTCTTTGTCCACCTATACCTAAATTTTTGCTCTTGGATATATTTCCTGGAATTCAGACTCTCCCCAAAGTCTCATGACTGATATCAGTCCTACAATATCTTAAAGTCTATATCAAGTAGTTCTGCAGGGGGTCAAATGGGAAGACAATAACATCCCTCTCCATCCCAGTCTCCAATTTCTCATTCCTACCCAGTCACACTGCTGTAGACTTGACTTACATCTTTCAGCAAGGACTAAAATAAAGAATTAACAAAGTGAACAAAATGGAATAAAAGATAGAGAACCCGTCCCTTTTTCTGAATGGTCCCAAAGTGAAAACATCATATGGGAAGCATAATTTCCAAAGTTTTTTTGTTGGGGGGGGAACCTAAAAATGTCAGGCATTTTAGTATACCTCTCTCTTACCTGAGGATGAGTCTTTTTTTTAATATTGTTTAGTTTTCAACGGATCTTTATTTTATATGTTTATATGTGGTGCTGAGGATTGAACCCAGTGCCTCATACATGCTAGGCAAGTGCTCTACCACTGAGCCTCAGCCCCTAAGGATGAGTCTTAAAGATAGAGTCTAGTGCCCTGATAGACCTAAGACCACTGAATAGGACTTTTAAAAAAATGCTCAAGGAAGCAAATGCATCAATACTTTCACTTTTCCTCAACCCCCACCCCCTGTTAGCCAATCTAGCTCTCTGTGGGAGCTGAGATTTGAAGTTGGGCACATATACTACTTTGAACCCACTCAACATCTCAGCAGAGAAAATGGCACATGGTTGGTGGGTACTCTGGCTTAGCCACAAGAATACAGGCACTTTCAAGTTGGTGGCACCCACTACAATGGGAGATCAAAATGCACATAGTGAAATGAACACACAGTTTATTTTCATACTTCCTTGCCTAATTTTAGTCCTTGCTGTGGGAGGCAGGTCGGTTTTGCTACATGATCAGCTAGGAAGAAACAGGGGCTTTTCTCTGAGCTAAGGCAGAGCTAGGTAGGGTAACAGCTCTTTGACTTTATGAAATTCAAGGCAAGCAAGGTATCCATGTTAATATTAGCAATGATTTTGTCTGAATAATTTGGTATGCATAATTCATGATGTGGAATTTTGAAATCACTTGCACTTTCTTAAATCCAAGGGAAAATTGGCTTTTAAGAACTAAAAAGACAAGGAAACTCACTGTGAACTGTTACTTTATTTAATCTCCACAAGTTTCTGAAATGTGTTTGTTTTAATATCAGCTCCACATTGCCAATGAGGAACTGAGGCTCAGGGAGATTAAGTGACTTGTCCAAGGTTGAAGAAAGCTAGCACTGAAATCCAGCTCTGACTCTAAAGCCCATGCTAATTTGTTATCCACAATTCCTCCATAACTCTGAGGGCTGGAAGGAGCCTTGAGAATCCATTCCTACACAAAGCTATTTCCAATTAGAATGTGAACCATGTTCTTGCTTGCCCTTAACCAGAATTTTCTCTTTTTTCAGTTCTACAGTGGGCCAAAAAAGGATATTACACCATGAGCAACAACTTGGTAACCCTTGAAAATGGGAAACAGCTGACTGTTAAAAGAGAAGGACTCTATTATGTCTACACCCAAGTTACCTTCTGTTCCAACCGGGAAGCTTTGAGTCAAGCTCCATTTATAGTCAGCCTCTGTCTGAAGTCCTCAAGTGAATCTGAGAGAATCTTACTGAGGGCGGCAACCAGCCACAGTTCCTCCAAACCTTGCGGCCAACAGTCCACTCATTTGGGAGGAGTATTTGAATTGCAATCAGGTGCTTCACTGTTTGTCAACGTGACTGATCCAAGCCAAGTGAGCCATGGGACTGGCTTCACGTCTTTTGGCTTACTCAAACTCTGAACAGTGCAACCTCCTAGGCTGTGGTCAAGCTGACAGTGGCAGTCTTCATAACACAGCAAAGCAGTTGAGACCACCCCCTGTTGAACTGCCTATTTATAACCCTAGGATCCTCCTCATGGAGAAATATTTATTATGCACCCCAAGGCATGTAGGTCTGTAACAAGTGAATTACAGGATGGGCAACACCCTAACAGACCCTGCTCCATAAGAGCTTATATTCTGAAGCAGCAACCCCACTGATGCAGACACCCACAGACTCCCATGAAAAGACGAGGTCATTATGCACAGATAGAAATCTGAGTAAACAGCAGATTATTAGCCAAGTTCAGTTTTGTTTATTTATGTGCGTGTCTTTCAGTGGATAATGTATTTGATTTACTAGTGAAGATGCAGAAGGGAAATGAGGAGCCTCAGCTCACACTCATATGTGGTTGACTCTGGGTCCCTGAGGCCCTGATGAAGGAGGCCAGGTTCTAGAAAGTCTACCATTGTGGAGAACTGAGAAACCCTACCCCACTACCACCCTAACACTCATTCATTCTTTCTCAATCTCCATCCCTCCCTGTCTCTCTCACTTCAACACACACACACACACACATACACATACACACACAGTTAGGCTGTTAGTAATCAGCTGCCTTATTTCTACCCTGTCCGTATCTGCAGCACTGAGATGAGAGGCAGCAGCAGAGAAATCAGCTCCAAGCCTGCCTTCTTCTCATCATGAAATGACTGTATTTAAAGAAAATCTATTTTGTGTCCCTATGGTATCCTTTGTCTCCAGAGTGAATTTGTCATTATCTTGTTATTTATTTTTTGAATAATAAAGATCCCTTAACATTATTGTTATTGTTTAGTACCTAAAACTCACAGCCAGGTTGGGGGAAGAGGAAGGAAGTATTTGGAGGGGATTTTGCCAACCTTTGTACTAATCTCATAAACTTAGTTCTCAAGCTTGGAACATAACAAAATGTCTTGGTGACAACATACTCTCCAAAGTTTGTCATTACCTTCAATTCTTCAATGGATGACAAAGAGGCCTATTCGGTGAAAAGCAATCTGGGTCTTTATCTCCAGTTTGCATGAAAAAGGTTAAAGGAGATTGACATTTAAAAAACTTAATCACAGATAAGCAAAACTGGAGGGAGGGCCTTAAATGAGAAGCAGTAGCCTATCATTTTAACAGCTGTCTAGGTTGTTCCATCTTAGACAAGAGGAAATGGAAACAGGATACCCTGTGGGTTTATTGGCCCCATAGTCTTCCACTGAGTCCAATAAAGTCATTTCTAGTTGCCTCTAATCAGGGAATTGTTCATGTAAGAAAAACAGAGTGGCATCTTCATCTTTACTGATAGAGTGCTTTTTAAGACAAACATCATCTATCCATCTAAAAAACTATTACTGTAGAAATAAGAAAGAGGAAGAAGCAGAAGTATGGCATCCACTCTTGGCCACCACCCCTGCTCTTCAGCCCTGTGGCTAGCACAGCCCTGTCTGGACAGGGTGACTCTGAAGAGCTTGCAGTATGAGTACCCAAAACAAGGCTGATATGCCAGACCAATGTAGGTGGCTTGTATACTTTCTCCAATGGGAGAACTTTGATATGAACAAGGGTGATGTTGATTCGGGAGCTCACTGTATATGGGTCCACAGTGCTTTCTTATCCTCCAGAAGCAAAGATCTTTCTACCCTGTTAACCTTTGCATGGGAGGACTGAAGGAAGTGGGGCAGCTGAGGAGACACTATGATAACCTTACAGGTATGGGTCTTCCTTAGGAAGGCCAGGATTCCAAGACTACCTGAGGGAAGGACCTGGCCCAGTTAAAAGAGAAGGACACAATACACAGGTCCCAGCTCTCTCTTCCTTATAGTAGGTGAGTGCCCACTGTAGTATTGCCAAAATGCATTCTACTGTCATGTATTATTAATTAGAATAAAAATGGCTATAAAATTATCACATTCCACATGACCTATTTCCTCCAGCCACTCCCACCCCACTTACCACCCAATAGTTCAAATTGTTAATCCATTGAATTGAATAATTCACCAATGAGGTTTCAGCTCTCATAATCTAACCATTTAACCTCTGAACATGATTACATGGGATATCATATATGTTTCTAACACTTGAGCTTTTGGGGAAACACTTCATGTCCAAACCATACCAATAGGTTCATCAGAAGGGAATTCATGTCCACGTAGGCACACTTTTTTTTTTTATACTTTACACTCATGACCTCTTTTCATTTAAACATCACCCCTGCATTTCACCCTGTTTTCTTCTTCCTTGGGAATCATTAACTTCAAGATTATTTCTACCTGTAGTAACCAAGTTCCTAACAATATCTATTATCAAAAGTAATGTTATTGATACAAAACACTACATTTTCTAGGCTCATTTTCTCCCATGGTTTCTACTGCCCTCTAAATGTCATCTCCTGTAGTATCAACCCAGACCTTTTCCCTAAGCTTCAGTCTCATATAGATAACTGCCTTCAGCCTCTCAGACTATTTCATCAGGAGGACATCTTGATCCCATCCATCACCCTCTTTTCTTTATGTCCTCTGTACTTACCATGAGCCATCTCCCCGGGTTCATGGTTTTAATTACCACTTTCATGCTTCTAATGTAGTACTTTTAGTTTTTACCTAACCTCTTGAATTTGCCTCCATCTCCAAATGGTAGGCCCAAGCCCTTAAACCTAATGCATCCAAATGGAACTCTTGATCTTGCCCTCCACTTGATAGGATCCACTTTCACAGTTGCTCACTCCAGTGAGTGGCATCTTCCTCTACTCTGTCTAATCCAGAAACCTGGCTTAACTATCTCTCAATGTCCTCATTCCCCATGTGCAACTCTGCCTGCTTATACTCATCAACCCTATTTCTTAGTTCTTTTTTTCTCCTGGGGATGGAGATATTCTAGGCACAGCCAACTACCACCAAATTACACCCCTATCTCCTTACTTTTTACTTCTATTTCTTCTGTCACTAGTCCAGCCTAAATTATCATTATTTCTCTTCTGGAATAGTAAAGTAGCCTCCAAGATTTCTTGACCCTTCTCATCCATTCTCCATGCACAGCCATAGTGCTGTTAAACACAGTTATGATTTTACCACTCTCCTGATTCTTATTGACCTAAGAATGAAGACAAAAATAATTAACTTATCATATCTTCTACCATCACCTCTAAGTCTCCAGATGTAAGACCCATTTCATTCCCCAAATGCATGCTGCAGTTTTTTTTTGTTTCTTTTTTTTCCTTTTTTTATTGATTGTTCCAAATATTACAGAGCTCTTGATAAATCATCTTTCATACATTTGACTCTATTGGGTTTTGAACTCCCATTTCTACCCCAAATACAGATAGCAGAATCACATCTGTTACATACTCACATTTTTACATAATGGCATTAATGTCTTAATCTGCTACCTTTCCTAACCCCTACTATCCCCCCTCCCCTCCCCTCCCACCTTCCCTCTCTGCCTCCTCAGCTGTTGTTCAATTCTCTCCCTTTTGCATGCTGCAGTTAACAAGTATGGCACTTAATGTGGTTGCGATTTTCCGTACTGTGCTGTGAGATTCTTGAGGACCAAGACCTTGTCCTCTTCACCATGGTAACATCATTGTCTACCACAATGTTCAGCATAGAATTGGCCCCTTTTTGTTTCATGAAGGAATAAATGAGTGAATAAATGCAGCTGCTTTATAACTCAAGAGTCCAGGAAATAGTTCTGTGTGTTAGTTGAAGAAAAATTTACAAAATACTCATTATATCAAAAATATCTAAATAATAAAAATGTGTCCCTGGAGTAGAAGACAATTTAGAACTAAACTGTGGATAAAAATAGATAATTTATATTTGTTATAATTTCATTGTAGTCTGAAAAATAGTACATGATGCTTGCTCCAAACTTCACTTGAACACTTTAGTAGTTGTTCTAATAAATGACAAGAATTTGAGTACATTTCTGACCTACCTATAGTAAGTCATCTAATTTAGTTCCAGTTTTATAAACATGTTACTTACGTATTCCATCTAAAGATGAAGAAGGAATGCTTGAAATTCCTAAAAATTTTTATTTCTAGATAAACAAAAAATTAACAAAGTAAAAATATTACAATGTTTGTTGTTTGATGGGAAACAAATGACTATAAAATGCAAATAGGATGTGTAGCAAGCTGTCAGTACAGGGCACCCCACTTACAGGAAACAACACATAAACACTTGGGCTTCAGGAGAGAACCCATTTTGAACCATATTTGACTATTTCTACAGAGTCTGATACCACTGTGTTGGTACCTGTGCTATCTTAGGTCTCTCAATAAACCTAAGGCCCTTTGAGACACAGAAACATGGAACTAATTATAATTTTAGTTATGCTCTTTTTTTGTGAACCACATGCCCATTTAAAAAAAAAACAGAAATATTCATTGTAGTGTGGAGATTAATTCTGGAGCCTAGCAGATATAGTCTTAACCGAGGTTCTGCTATTTACCAACGTTATAACCATATGCAAGTCTTTTTGCCTCCTCTCATCCCTTGTCTCCTCATCTGAAAATTTTGCACATTTTAGCTTTGAGATGATACAGACATACAACCTGAAATTGTAGCTGCATCCATGGGTCCAGAGCTCAAAAGAAAGGTCAGAATGAAAAAAAAATGTATGGATGTGGAAGTCATTGCATTTTTATAAATGAAATAATAGGACTACTTCAGGAAGAGGCTAGAGAGTGGAAAAGAATGTTAAGGATCAGCAATATTCAGGGGACAGGCAAAGGATATGGGTACAGCAAAGAAGATAGAGGGGTAACCAGAAAGATTGAATGAAGGGCAAGGAAGTTAAGGATGACAAAAACAAAGGAAAAAGAGCTCTATTGAGAAGGCAGGGTTGAATACTCTAGAGAGGTCAAGATGGGTATTAGCAGGCAATCATCTGAATTTCTCAATTAAGAGCTCATTGTTATATTCCATGCCTTTATAACTATGTCAAAATGAATCCTATCATCACATATAACTTAAAAGAGTCAATAATAAATAAGGCTCATCGTTGACCTTACAAGGGTAGATAGCTAAGATAGAAGCCTTAACAGTTGTCAAGTGCAGAGGAGGAAATGTGGTAGAAAGAGGTAGATAGATGGAGTCCAAGAGGCAGATAGCTCAGGAGATTAAATCCCAGCTCCACCACGTACTAGCATATTGTTCAACATCTCTGTGCCTCTGTTCATTTGTAAGATGGAAATAACGGTAGATAACATCATATGGTTGTTGGGAGGCTTACATGAGCTTAATATAAAACACAGTACAGTGCCTAACACAGGAGAGGTACAATACTGTATCTATTGGTTCAGAATAGGAAAGGTTAACCACTGAAGGTGTATCAGACAGAAAGGCTATTAGGTGTCTACCAAAACCTAGGGCTATAGAAGTAGGAATCAAGGGACTTCCAGTGATCTAACGGCTTCAAGTTCATCCCACTGCAGTTGGAATCCAAATGTCATGAAGCTACTGCTGCTACTACTGCCCATGAATGCTGGCTGTCACATAGCCTCTCACCCACAAAGGTTTAGTAGACATATTGGAATGTGGAATACAGAAGCCACAAACATGTATTTAGAACTGCCTACAGGCCACCATGCTCCAAGAAGAGAGCTCCTGCCTAATTTAAGTACTCCAAATCTCATTGGCAGAACTTAAAATGCATCAGAATCCTCATTTTATCCAGAAATATAGCTGCAAGGAATTCTCATAAATGTACTTTTTGGCCTTTGTTAGCAGGAGGGTAAATAAAAAAGGGATAGGAATGGATGGTGGATAGCAAGGGATCCTACACAGCTCATCTACCTTTAGGTAGAACAAATGTTTTCTTCCTGACAGATGACACTAGCCTTTGACCGTGGACAAAATAGAGGATCTCACTGATCAAAAAAGTCATATAAAATATAAAGATAGACAAGGACAAGACTAAAGATCAAGAGATAAGCTTGAACGGGAAAATAAATGTATCCTTTTTTAGTATTAAAAGGGAAATGATGAGAAGAGGTACAAATAGTTTATAATTTGGGGCCAAAATAATAGAGGTAGGGAAGTTAAGAAAAGTTCAAATTCATGGGCAGATGATATTTGCTCCCTACTTTACAGAGATAATACATGCCATGAAATAGAATCTTCCCTGAGTAGAAAAGGTAGAGATAGGCTAGGGGTCCCAATGAGACTGGACTAGCAAATAATTCTAACCCCAAACTAAAAACCATCTATATTCCTTCTCACCATTTCCAAAGGAAATGAAATTAGAATGTCAAAGAGCTATCTGCACTCCTGTATTTATTGCAGCACTATACATAGTAGCCAAGTTGTGAAACCAGCGTAGGTTTCCATCAACAGATGAAAGGATAATATGATATACGTACACACAATGGAATACTATTCATACTTAAAAAGAAAGAAATGCTGTCATTTATGACAACATGGATGAACCTGGAGGACATTATGCTATGTAAAATAAGCCAGGCACAGAAAGACAGATATGGTATGAACTCACTTTATATGCAATCTAAAAGAATCAAACTATGAGAATCAATAAATGGGGTGGCATCAATATGAACATCATATTAAGTGAAATAAGCCAGGGTCATATATTTTCTGTCATATGCCCTTCAGTAGATGGATAAAGAAACTGTGATATATACGTGTGTGTGTGTATGTGTGTGTGTGTATGTATAGTTTTATATATATATATATATATATATATATATATATATATAAACTAGAGATAAATAAAGGACAAAAGGGTGATTTTCACAAGAATAGAAGGGAGATCAGCAGAGTAGAGGATGGGAATTAAGAGGGAGGGAAGAAGGAAGGGAAAGAGGAGGTACTGAGCAATGAAATTTACCAAATTATGTATTTATACAAATGTAACCAATGAACCCACTATTTTGTAAAACTATAATGCACCAATTAAAAAGGAGAAGTAAATAAAGATGGTTCTGTCTCTTGCTTTAAAAAAAAAGAAGAGGTACATATGGCTAACAATTATATGAAAAAAATGTTCAGCTTATCAGGGAAATGCAAATCAACATTATACTGAGATTCCATCTCATTCCACTAAGAATAGCAGCCATCAAGGATAAAAATAACAGTGCCTAATAGAACAAAAAGTAGGCCCAAATTTTCATCATGTCAGATTAGGTCCTGACTTCCTTCACTAGGCTCCTAAAACACAAGAAAAAAAAATCAAGAATCAATCGCTTCTCGGCCTTTTGGCTAAGATCAAGTGTAAGAATCAATAAATAGGATGGATTCTAACTAAAAAGCTTCTTCTCAGCAAAGGAAATGATCAATAGCGTGAAGAGAGAGCCCACAGAGTGGGAGAACTTCTTTACTACATGCACACCAGATAGAGCACTAATCTCTAGGATATATAAAGAACTCAAAAAACTTAACACCAAAAAAAAAACCCAATCAATAAATGGACAAAGAAACTCAACAGACACTTCTCAGAAGATATACAATCGATCAACAAGTATATGAAAAAAAATGTTCAACATCTGTAGCAATTAGAGAAATTAAAATCAAAAATACTCTAAGATTTCATCTCAGTCCAGTCAGAATGGCAATTATCAAGAATACAAGCAGCAATAAGTGTTGGTGGGAATGTGGGGGAAAAAGGTACACTCATATAGGGCTGTGGTTGTAGTTCAGTGGTAGAACACTTGCCTTGTACATGTGAGGCACTGGGTTCGATCCTCAGCACCACATAAAAATAAAGTAAATAAAATAAAGGCATTGTGTTCACCTACAACTGTTGAGAGCCACAGCCAAAGGGGCCCCAGCAAACTTCCAGCTGCCGGCTGATGATTGGCTCACAGTGGCCCCAGCAACATCTAGCTGATTGGCTCCTCTGCGGTCATGTTCATTGGGCTGTTTCCCTGCCCTTCAGACTGCCAGCTGATGATTGGCTCACAGCGGCCCCAGCAACATCTAGCTGATTGGCTCCTCTGCGGTCATGTTCATTGGGCTGTTTCCCTGCCCTTCAGACTACGGAACTGCTCATTGGGGGACTTCTTTGGCTCCGCCCACACGACCTAGCCAATCGGCCTCAAGAGCAGGAGGATTGTGGGAGGTGGTTGTTGGTGTGGGGGGATAGGCTTGTGGAAGCCGGTGGTGGCAGTTGGGCTCTGAGGGTTTCTTTTCCTGAGGAGCTGTTTTGCTTGGCGTTTGTAGTTCTAAAAATAAAGTTAGTTTCTTTTGACAAGTGGCTCCTGAATTGTGCCCAGCCAGACTGCGGCATACAACTAAACAAGAAATTTTTTTTAAAAAGGCACACTCACACATTGCTGGTGGGACTACAAATTGATGCAACTAATCTGGAAAGCAGTATGGAGATTCCTTAGAAAACTGGTATGGAACCACCATTCAAGACAGCTATCCCACTCCATGGTCTATACCCAAAGGACTTAAAATCAGCATACTATAGTAATGCAGCCACATCAATGTTTATAGCAGCTCAATTCACAATAGCTAAATTATAGAACCAACCTAGATGCCCTTCAGTAGATGAATGGGTAAAGAAACTGTGGTATATATATACTCAATGGAATATTACTTAGCATTAAAATAGAATAAAATTATGGCATTTTCAAGTAAATGGATGGAGTTAGAGAATATCATGCTAAGCATAATAAGCCAATCCCCTAAAAAAACAAGACCAAATGTTCTTTCTGATAAGTGGATGCTGATCCATAATGGGGGGGAGGGGGTATGGGAAGAATGAAGGAACTGAGATAAGGCAAAGGAGAGAGGGGAGGGGAGGGAGCATGGGGGTAGGTAAGATGGTGGAATGAGATGGACATTATTATCCTAAATATATTTATGATTGCACAAATGGTGTGACTCCGCATCGCTTACAACCAGAGAAATGAAAAGTTGTGTTCCATTTGTATACAATGAAACGAAATACATTCTGCTGTCATGTAAACTAATTAGAAAAAAATAGAAAATAAATAAAAGTTAAAAAAAAGAATACAAATAACAAAGCTAGGTGTGGTGGCACATGCCTATAATTCCAGTGGCTTGGTAGACAATAGGTAGGCAGGAGGATCACAAGTTCAAAGCCAGCCTCAGCAACTTAGCGAGACACTAAGCAACTTAGTGAGACCCTGTCTCTAAATAAGAGGCTGGGGATGTGGCTCAGTGGTAAAATGCCCCTGGATTCAATTCCTGATTCTCTCTCTCTCTCTCTCTCTCTCTCTCTCTCTCTCTCTCTCTATATATATATATATATATATATATATATATATATATGCTGGCAAGCATGTGTGGGAGGAAGGTGATACTATAAATCAGTCCAGCTACCATGGAAATAGTACAGAGGTTCCTCAAAAAACTAAACATGGAACAACCATATGATATAGCCATACCACTTCTCAGTGTTTATCCAAAGGAACTAAAGGAGTTTTATAAAATAGAACAAAATTATGTCATTTGCAAGAAAATAGATGGAACTGGAGAGAATTATGTTAAGTGATATAAGTCAGACTCAGAAAAACAAGGGTCATATATTTTCTCTCATATATGGAAGCTATAGGGTAAAAAAGAAATCTCTTGTGAAAAGTAGAAGGAAATCATGGACAGAGGAAGAGGATCAGGGGAGGGAAGAGGGAAGGCAAGGAGAGGTATTAAGAAGTGAAATTGATCAGATTATTTGCATGTATGAATATGCTGCAATGGAATCCATTACTCTGTACAATTAATGTACACCAATAAAAATTTCAAGTGAAACTCTCAGAAGTAGAGAATAGAATGGTGGTTTCCAGAGGCTGGGGTGGGGGTGGGGAGATGAGGAAATGCTCATCAAAGTGTACAAAGTTTTAGTTAGAAGGAATGAGTATGTGAGACCATTGTAAAACACGCTGACTACAGCTAATGCTAATTTATGATGTATTTCAAAATAGTTAAGAGAGAATTTGTAAATGTTCTCACCACAAAGGTATGATGACTATTTGAGGCAAGAGACATGTTTGTTAGCTGATATGATCTACCACAATGTATATATATTGAAACACCATACTATACCCATAAGTACATACAATTATTTTTCAATTAAAAATAAAATGAAACTTTAAACAATTAAAAGTGAAAAAAAAGAAATCTTTCTTCACTCCACCTAGAAAAAATAGAAACAAGTCACTTATGTTATAAAGCACTGTTTATTCTTCTTTATGGAAAATGTCAATTTTAAAAGTTTTTAAACTAAAAACAAGTTAGAAAATTTGCGCTTGTGTAAGAAGGGACATGACAGAGAAGAAACTGAGAGGCCTCTAAAGGCAGCAGTTTAGTTACAGAGGAACAAGAACCCATTTATAGAGTATTGTAAACAACACAGCTATGAAGACACTTCTCTCGGGTTAACATGGCTTCATTTCCTTTATATTATTGTTTAGTGTATGAACACGGACAGCTCTCTGCACAAGCTTCATTACCCAGAGTACCAAGGGCCTCTCATCAGAAGGGCCAAGTCCCCAAAACATGCATATGTACATATCACTTTAAAATAAAGATCTTTCAATATCTTAAGCAATCAACTAAAATATTTTATAGTCACAAAAACGTTTCCTATGGATATACTTTGCACATTTATTGCAAGCCGTTAACTAACGCAGACAGGGCAGATGTGAAGATCTGTGTTGTTATTGTTTTAATTTTGAGGTGAAAGATGTCATATCTAAACTTCTGTGCTTAAAAACAGAACAACAACCATTCTTAGAAATATTCACTATTCACCTTCCGAAGATGTCTGTGTGTGATTGGCTGATGTTGGATTGTGGATGCTGTAATTTCTGCCATGCAGCAGGCACACAGAAGCCCTGTACCATAAAGCTATGGAACCCTGAGACTCTCAGTGCCAGAAAGCAAAAGGGCTCCTCAGCAAGCTGAGGGATTCAAGTTCCAAGTTTGATTTTCAAACATTTGCAAATCGCACATTTATTAGGAATCCATCAAATGTATCTGTGCAGGACAACTTTTATCAGCCTATTGACCGTTTGCCTTTCTTTCCAGTAACCATCCCCATCTGTCCAAATGTCCCCTGTCTAGGTGGGAAGGAGGAGTGGGCTGCATTACTCTGTCCTATAGTCTTGGATAGACATTGAATTGAGCTGAATTTGGATGTGCACTGTTCTTTTGTGACTTTCTTCTAAACCTGGTTTCTCACAATTCTAATTTCTGGGATACTTACAAAATCAATGGTCTGATTCAATAAGTAACTTGAGTAAATCAGTTTCAAATAATCAGCATCACTAGGAACCAACAGAGCTACTAGAGGAGCCCTTTCATTCTGGATATACAAACTGGACCAACTTCACATTTCTGCAAATAATTCTTACAGTCCTACTCAAAAGAGGCTAATGATTATTACAACTTCTCATGGTGTAAAGGGGAAAGCAATAAAGTGAGTGACATGTCTATTAGGGCACAATATCTTCTCAATGTAGATTCTTTCAAAGAATGAGAGGTTGCAGTTTGAATATGCAATGTCAAATAACCACTCACATTCTAAGTTCATTTTTTTAAAAAGTAAGCAAAGCACATACATACTGGTTTACACAGCACTCAATATGGTTGGCTAAAAGCACAAGAGAAATATAGAACTTACACACTAGGCAGAAGGCTTAGAGAAGGGAACCCCATCATGCACTAGGAAGAGCTGGTCAACTCTGCAGCTGAAGGAGGATTGCCTAATGTAATTTGCTGCTGGATTTGGTGTTGGCATGAATGACCAGAGCTTCTGCTCCACCTAGTTAAAATGTACACCAGCACAAAAAAATATCAGGGTACTATAGTTTTCTTGGTCTTGTAGACAACATAGGGCAATAGTTTTAAATGGTGTGATTGAAGGGTGGCATGTGACAGTCTAGGAATAGTCGGGTAGATCCCTACTCTACTCATAGCTCAAGAAGATTGCCTTCAGTAAATCAGGTACTGAGGAGCAGCTGAGCACAGGAAGTGAAGAGGGAAACCTGGGTTCATAATTATTACTCCATGGCTAGCTACTTTATGAAAACAGTCAACCCAACAAGCATGACCAGAGGGCAATGGCTATTGCAGAGGCACTGCGAAATGAAGGCCATCTGAAGAACACTGAAGCCATTTGCCTACATTAGCTTTTCTCTTCTTATTGAAAGAAGAAGATGCTGGGGCCACTTCTACCACCACCTTTTGCTTTTTCCCATTGAAAAGAAAAACCAATCAACCAATAATCAATCAACAGCAAACACCCAAACACACAGACTCACACACACATATACCTGAGCACACTCACACATATACACACAGAGAGAGACTCAAACACAAAACAGAAGCCATAGAAGTGAGCAAAATGAGTCAAATCATTCAGCCAGACATTTGAAGATGCACCAAAAGCACAATGCCCAGCCGCACAGTGATGGTTATGGAAGAATCGGGGTCTTGCTACTGGATTCAGCTCGAATGCACTCATCTGTTTGCTTCAAGAGCCTCCGGACCAGTTTTTCTAGATCCCTTCTTGACTTCAATTCTTCTTCCAGGCACTGCTTCATTCTTTTATTCTCCTACAATGGAAAAAGACCTGTCAATTACTGAACAGAGCAAGCCTTTCCCAGGCTCTTCCTGCTAATCTTCTTGGCACCCTTTACCTGTGATTACACTTTTTCTTTCTCAAACTCTGTTCCTGCAGCTTTTAAGACAAAGCAATTTCCTCACCTGCCTCTGCCCAACCCTTTCCATTCCTCTTTACTGAAATATAAGCATTCTTTTAATTTAACACTCCTGTCACTTAGTGTCTTCTCTTTCAACCCAAGTGTCTACTAAGGGACACCTCCCAAATAACTCTGGTAGTGGTCACTCATGTCTAGCTACCAGCTCCCTGCTGCCCTGCACATGGTGGGCTGGCATCGGGCCCAGGGAAAGCAGAGCAGGTCTGCGGGGCCCAGTGTTGCAGCAGTGCACCTGGCTGTGAGAATTCAGAGGAGGGAGAGAAGGCAAGGATAGGCCCAGGAAAACAAAGAAATGGAGCAGCCTGTGCAGAATGGAGACGAAGACCGCCCTTTGGGAGGAGGTAAAGGCTACCAGCCTGCAGGAAATAACAGATGGGGACAGGCCTGTCAACTTGCCCCTAATTTTCGATGGGCCATACCCAATAGGCAGATCAATGATGGGATGGGAGGAGATGGAGATGATATGGAAATGTTCATGGAGGAGATGAAATAAACCAGGAGAAAACTTAGGAACTGCAGTTGAGAAATTGTCTTGGTATTCTCAAGGGGGAGCTCTCTAATCACCATGACCATCATAATGAATTTTGCTTATGCCTTGACTTCTGCAATTTTCCATGAGATTAATACTGTGATTCCCCCTGTTTTCCTTTTCCTTGCATTTTCCCTATATGCCTTTACTGATCTTTTTGCTGTGAACCTTGTTATTTCCATGTGTCAAGTGGGTCTTACGTTGCCAGCTTCTGATGAAGATTGTCTTTGCACCCAGCCTAAGTTTCTGCCAGCAGTAAAGTTTTACCCATTTGCATGGAAAAATTTAAATTTAATAAAGCAGTTAAAAAGTAAAATAATAATAATAACAACAACAACAACTCTGGTAGTGACCCCATCTCCTGAGCACAATGTCCACAACCCCAAATGCCAGCTTGGTATTTCTACCTAAGAGGTTCCAATCACATCAAACTCCCTAGGGATCCACAAACCATGATTGATGGTTCACTTTACATTATATGCTGTTGTGATTTGGATAAGAGTTGTCCCCTGAAAGTACCTGGATTAATGCAGTCATGTTCAGAGATGAAATAGATTAGGAGATCTGAAACCTAACTCGTGGATTAATCCATCCATTTTATAGATTAATAATTTGAATGGAATAAGTAGGTAGTAACTGTAGGCAGGTAGCATAAAGCTAGAGGAGACAGGTCACTGGGGATATGTCTTTGGGGTTTATATTTTGGATCCTCAGTCTCTTTCTCTCTGCCTCTCGGCTGCTATGAGCTGAACAGCTTTCCTCCAGTAGGCTCTTCCACTATGTTATTCAGCTTCACTCAGGCCCAAAGCAGTGGAGTTAGTAGACCATAGACTGAGACCTCTAAAACCATGAGCCCCAAATAAACCTCCCCTAAGTTGTTCTTGTCAGGTATTTTGGTCACAGCAATGAAAAGCTGACTAACACACACACACACAATTGATTGATATGCCTTTCCTGAAGCTCTGTTTACAGATGTCAAAACAAAATAATCATAACTAAGATTGGAACCCTATTTCAAACTGATAAGTAGGAATATAAGTAAGCCTCAGAAATCTAAACTCCAGGCCACATGGCAAAATCAATAAAACCCACCTTGATGACACAAGGAAAATAAAAATTCCCCCTTATCACCTTGCTCCTGGGCCTTTCCTGACAGCATCTCCCAGTGGGCAGCAAGGAAGATGGAGAGGTTCTGTTATCAGAGAAAATGACTTTTAATTTTATTACCTGCTTCAGTTCTTTGACTTCATCCTTCAAGGCATAAACAGTATCAACGAGGCTTCTAGAACATAAAGAGAAAATTCACAGATGAACGACTGGCACCAACATACAATTAAGTAATACTTAACTCCATAAACATATGGATCCTGGGAAGCAGTATATCTCTAGCCAGTGGGGAATGGGACTGCACTGACTAGTCCTTGCTTTCTTTTCATGGAAGAACAACTGCTGCATTCCAGAGTCGTGTATTGCACCTTCTCTGTAATTCCCTCCTCCTTGGCTACTCCCAGCTTGTATAACCAGAAAACAAGAGACTTTGACTATCATAAAGTTTTTCCCACCTTGAAATATAATTAACAAATAAAAAATAGTATATATTTAAGGTATACAAATAAAAATTGTATATATTTAAGGTATACAAATAAAAATTGTATATATTTAATGTGTCTGGTGAGAACACTTATAATCTACTCTCTTAGAACACTCCAAATATATAGTACTGTATTGTTAATTTAGATCCCATGCTGTACATGAAGTCTACCAAAAAGTATTGATCCTGCCTAACCAAAACTTCATACCCTTTGACCAACAAGTTCCCATTTCCTCTACACCATGACAGCTTCCAGCAACCATTTCTCTGCTTCTATGAGTTTAACTTTTTAGATTCCCATCATAAGGTTTGGATTTCTGTGGCTTTAAGGCAGGAATGAATATCACTTAATGTATAATGAGAAGTGTCAGAAGGCCCTGTCCATACTACAGTAGCTCTGCTAAACCATTGCCTTTTTCACTTACCTGACCATAACTGACCTCACATGACACAAAATCAGGGCATTATTTCTGGACTATTTCATATGTTACAAAAAATGAGGAAGTACCCTGGATAAGCTGTGAAGCAGTCTTTCCTCTCAGGCTCTATTCCTGAACAAGGAGTTTAGAGATCTACATTCCAGTTCAGATCCTGCCACTTACTAGTCTTTTAACTTTGGATAATCAGCTTCCTTCTCATCTTCTCTTGGTCTTAGTTTCTTTGCATATAAAATGGGAATAAAAACCACATTCCCTGAAACTCTAGGAAAATTGTGAAGACTAATATAGAATAATAAAATTTATTATTATTATATTTATGTACTGAATACAAGCTTTTATACTTAACTATAATTGTTCATACAACAACTTTAAAAGCATTGCTATCATTCATATTGTTCATATGAGGCAACAAGTCCAGAGAGGTGAAGGAAGTAGCACCAGGTCATACAACTAATGAGTAGCAGAATCAAGAGTTGAACCAGGCCTGGGCATGCATGCGTGTTCTCGCTCTCTCTTTCTCGCTCGCTCTCTCTCTCTCTCTCTCTCTCTCTCTCTCTCTCATTTAATTGTAGATGGACATAATATCTTTATTTTATTTATTTATTTTGATGTGGTGCTGGGGATGGAACCCAGTGCCTCACACATGCAAGGTGAGCACTCCACCACTGAGCCACAACCCCAGCCCAAGTGCTTTACCATTTCTGCCATATCACTTTATACACCAGATATAAGAATACGTAATGATGTGAAGCACTTTGAAATGTGCTATCTTGTGCAAATTCAGGTCTGACTTCAGAAATGACTCAAGATTAAACAAATTAATTTTAACTACTTTGTATTTATTTTATGAGCCATAAGGTATCTATCCTCCAAGTCATACTTACTTCTGTGAAAGGTAGATCAGAGACTTAATTTCCCTGAATCTCAGCTTCCTCATCTGTAAAAGTGGTGAGAATCATGTTCGTCTCACTGTATTACTGTAGGACTTTGAGGTCAACCATGTGAAAGACTAGCCCTGACTCAAAAAATGTGAGAGGCACCCCTGTAGGCAGGGAAATCACAGCTATGGCATTCCTAAATACCTTCCAGAGCACTGAACTCTTGGGTGCTCTGAAGCACATTACTTTCTGGGGGAGCTGGCTGCAAATGGAATTGTTCTGGAGGATTTTGGTCCTTCCACCATTCCTTTCCCCTTTTTCCTTCCCTTTGTAAGGGAGATATCCCTCCCAAGGCCCCCAACTGCATGCTCAGCAGAGGACTAGACTTTCTTTCCAGCCCCTGGACAAAACAGGAAAGATGTCACCTGCTCTACTCACTTTTCTTCAATTATGGTCTGGCCATTGCTTCTGGTTTCTTCAATGATGAGTTTCTCTTCCTCGGGGAGTAAGACTTGTGGAACAGAATCTTTGCGAGCACCTATAAATGAGGGTTGCAAGAGGGATAAGTGACTAGGAAAGATTACTTGTAAGAATTAGTTCTTTTCCACTATCATTACGGTTGGGTCTTTGTTCATAACATCCTGCTACCTTGTACTCAGAGATGAATATTTACTGATTATTTTTCCCTGGCACAAGAAATTCTAAATGCTAAAATATATTACTTAATTTGGAGGGGGCATTTTGCATTCAGAAAAATAAAATGAAATGATCACTGTAATAGCTGTTCTCAATCAAGACTCACAGAATTTCCTGTTTTGCCCACTACAGCAAAGAGCTAACTAGCAATTGCTCCATGCCTGCAGTTCTCTAGGACATTCACACTACATCCTATGCTATGCTATTCTATAATTTTAGTAAAGTTCAGGTTAAAAGTAGCACTGCATTAGACACAATGCTCTTAAAGGGTTCCAGAAGCAGCATTCCTGCTCATTTCTTTTCTTTGTGGTCCTAAAGGGGAACGGTGGGTCACTTAAACTGTTTTGGGGGAGGTACAGGGAGTTGAACTTAGGGGAACTTAACCACTAAGCCGCATCCCCAGCCCCTTTTTGTATTTTATTAGAAACAGGGTCTCACTGAGTTGCTTAGCGCCTCACTGTTTCTGAGGCTGGCTTTGAATTTGCAGTCCTCCTGCCTTAGCCTCCAGAGCCACTGGGATTACAGGCATGTGCCACCATGCCCAGCCACTTAAGACTATTTTGATCCTGGGTAGAATGAGATCATCATGCCAGCAGAAAAGCTTCAAGTGTCCACACTTCTCTCTGCTCAGACTGTCTCCAGGCAATGGCACAGTAAAGGTGACAAAACAGACATGGAGGCCTGACCAAACAGCTCTCCTGAATCTTCAACTTCCTCCTCATTCTGGATCCTTCCTCTATGAGCTCAATTGCTTAATCCTTGGTCTCTCTGAGATGCTGGCCAAGTTCCTTCAGAGTTGTGTAAACTCACTGCCTTCACTTGATCATGCCCTGCTTTCATGAGGTGAGATGTGTCTCTACATTCTCCAGGGAATAGCACTTTGTAGATACATAATAAGTGTACAGAAGACTGGCTGACTGATAAATAAATGCAGCAAAAACAAAGAGCAGTCAGTTCCCGGGAAACAGGACATCTGACTGGGCTTGGCATCTGTCAAACATGCAAAAGAGAGGCTAAGGAGAAGGGGCATAAACGTGGCTATATTCAGGCTAGGACACCTGCTTACACCTTCGCCTGTGAGTAGATGGGTGAACACTATGGAAGTGAAAAGAAGTGGTGGGGGACAGAGATGAGGTCCGATTCTATAGGAATATGCTCCTTCTGGTGTCTGCTTGTCTCCCTTGTACTCCTAACTTTCACAATAAAAACTGCTCTCACTTTTTTCTTCTGCATCCTCCAAACTTGTTTTCAAAACTGGGCATGCCTGAAGTCACAGCCAGGTTTTGTCTGTGAAGCAGAAAGTGTCCCTTCATGGTCAAATGGTTGACTTCCATGTGGAATTCTTTCCTCTTGACAGACTCAGATACTTTGAAAGAATATGTGAAAGCAGTCTGCCTAAAAAATCCCCTCCCACACCAAGTGATTGATAAGTGGCTGTTCAAATGGAGCATTGTGGGGCATTTGTTTCTTATGCAAATGTGAAAACCTCACAGTATCTTGAATGTCTATGATAATGGCAGACAAAAGACATTATCCATGTGACCTGGCTTTTATAAAGCACAAAGATGCATCAGAAAACATAATCCAGCTTTCATTTTGTAGCCTGCAAGTTGTGTAGGGAAATAACCTCACCTCAGAGCTCCCTGATCAATCTCATACATTTTGAACAGCCCTGCTACACTGCTACATATCCAGATTTTCAGAGAAACTTTGAAACTTGATTCTGGTGAAGCATTGTTTGTTTAAAATGCAGCTGATCAAAGATAGTATTTTGACTTCCTTTCCAAATCTGCCTCTAACATGAGATTAGCATCAGTTCACAGACACAGGAACTCTCTGGGCTCTTTAATTCCTAACTAGTGCTGGTGCAGGTATCTGTGTACTTCAAAGGAGAATGAATGGCTTTTTCAAATTGTTTTCATTTCGATCACCTCCAACTTTTTCCCTCTTGCATCTCTTTCTCTCTGGGTGAAAAGCAACAGTGGTAAACAAACCGCTCAGTAGCTAAAACCGCCTTATCTGAAAGATGCAGTCCTGCACCGCTCCTCTGCACTCAGTCACCTGCTTTCCACACCCTGCAACCCCATATGCATTGGCCCTCCCTCCCCCCCTCTATCTCCCCCTCCCTCCCTCCCTCCCTCTCCCCCTCCCTCCCCCCCTCTCTCTCTCTCTTTCTCTCTCACTCTCTTTCTCTCTCTCTCTCTCTCTCTCTCTCTCTCTCTCTCTCTCTCTCTCTCTCTCTCTCTCTCTCTCTCTCCTAAGAGGCAGTGAGCAGTAAAGGAAGAAACACCAGTCATTAGAGAAAGTAGTTTGAAAGAATCTAGTTGAGGCATTACCTTGTTGAAAATTGGCGCTGGTGCAGTAGGCTTCGATCACCTTAAGAATCTGCGCATCTTCTTCCAGAGCAGCTGTACCTGTCAAATTGAATTAAAAAGGATTTCATAGATCAATGCCTCTGAACCCTCGAAATGATACAGCATACTTCACCACCAAGGACCTCTCTGATGAGTAATGTTTCTAAAAGGCAGCAGAAACAACTATTAGATCCTCATGCTAGAGAAGAGTGATAGCAACCCCACAGAGCTCTGCACTGAGAGAGGCCTGCTCCTGCAGCCCAGAACTCTAAATTGGAGAGTCCTGTTTGCCATTTCTTGGAGGCCAAAATCACAGTGTGGACTTGATACTGGCTTCAGCTCTCATCCAATATACCACAACCTTCCTCTCCTTCAAATTTCAAGGCTCGACTTCTCTAGAAAACTTTCCACATTAACCCCCATCCATCTTTCCAACCACCTGGCATATTCATTGACTCTCCCTCTTCTCACCCATCTCCCCAACTCATTCTTGAAATGACTGGAAGGCACCCTGTTAATAAGTTGATGAAAATACTCAAGGTGTTGTGGGGGATGAGGCATGCAGAAGTTAGAATCCAGCAAGAATTCATCCAAACTATAATTTTTACTAATGCACATAGTACTACCACCTGTTTCAGACTTGCTTTTTTTACATGAGTCTCAAAGTACCTTGTCCACAGTATTATAGCCAAATAGGTATGTATGATTGGCTAACTGGCTTTGCAGCTTGCCTCTAAATAAAGCCCTGTTTCTAGATGTCAGCAGGCCAATTCCTTGACGGAAAACATCACTGAGCTTTAGACTTCCTGAAAGGCTTCAGTATTCAGATCTATTTAGTCTACACTGTACAGGAAAACATTTCAGCCATCAGAAACTAAGAGGAAGAAATATGTATCCTTAGCAAATGAGTCCCATTAGCAGTTCTAAACCAGGTGGGGCAAAATGTTCGGTGTCATAAAAATAAGTAGATGATGTCTGCCTAAGATGACAAGAAGTACTTATTTAAAAGTCTTAGAGATGACCAAACCTATCCATGCATTTATGTAACTGATGATGCCAAGAACAAACTGCTCTGATCATGTGCTTTGAAAAAATTCTCGTTAGTTCATCCATAAATAACTTTCAGAAAATACAAAACACATACTTTTTCTAATTACATATTCCTCCTCTGATGGTTTTCTCTCAGTCTTTCTTTTATGAAGAAACTTCTTCATTGTTTTGGGGCTTTTACTGGACTCCTGTAAGGATAAAGTTCTCTTAATGAATTAAAATTCTCTCCCAAATTCAAATTAAAATAGAGCAAATTAAACACAATAGAATACCTTTCTCTTATTTTGATAGTTAGGAGTGCATCAGAATTTAATACTTTACATAATAAAAATGACTCAAATAAACTCTACAAGGTTAGATAAAATACAGACGATGATATTATCCTCTCAAGTGCCATAACAATGAGAATAAGAATGGAGACAGTCTACTAAAGATGAGGCCAAATGCCTTTAGGGTACCATCTGCAGAGAAAGTAATGGGTACCAACCCTAGAAAAAAATAATAATATTTTTAAATTGGTTTATGTTCTCCACTGATACCATTTGAAGGGAATTAAATAATAACTGTGGCTAATAATATAGCATTTATCACTTTTCAAGAGCTTCAAAACTACTTTTAAGAGTATTTTTAGCAACAGCACCACAAAAAATATAATGTTCATTTGTCAGATGGGAAAGATTAAGACAGAGAGATTAAGTAATTTTTCCAAACTCAGAGAGAAGAGCCAAGTGAAGGATTTTCCAATAAATGATTGGGTTAAGAGTAATATACCGACAGACAAGCTGACCTATATATGTATAAAGCCATACTTTGAATTAGTAGACAGTGGAGAAGAGAATGACTAAATTTGCTTTTGCTTTAAGAATGATGAGAAAATTGAAAAAGAGTGCTCATTGTCAATATCCAAGCAAATGGATTAAATCTTACATTAGGGAAAAACTGATTACCTTATCCTAATCTTCCATGCAATGCACATATGTGATGCATAGATGATCATTAGTATTTTAAAATATATTAAACAATGCCAAATGTTTTCTCTGATATGAGGATGATCCATAAAGGGGATGGGAGGTGGAGCATGGGAGGAATGGAGGAACTCTATATAGGGCAGAGGGAAGAGAGGAGAAGGAGGGGGGTATGGGGACAGGAAAGATGGTGGAATGAGATGGACATCATTACCCTAAGTACATGTATGAAGACCTGAATTAAGTACATGTATGAAGACCTGAATGGTGTGACTCTACTTTGTATACAACTAGAGACATGAAAAATTATGCTCTATATGTGTACTATGAATTGAAATGTATTATGCTGTCATATATAACAAATTAGAAAAAAGAAAGAAAATATATTAAACAAAGAATTTCATTCCTTTTGCTTAGCCACAGTGATCCACTTAGGCTTAAAAACAGACAGACATGAAAAACTCACATGTGACAAAAATAAGAGGAAAAAACAGTATTTAAAAAAAAACAGGAAATGGACCTTTTTAAAGCATTACATAGAAGATGACACTTTTTTTATGTATCTCTCACAAGCCTGCTTTTTGAAGAAAGTACTTACATGTCAGAATCGCATCTTCATATTTGAGCCACCAATTATAACAAGGGACAAAACAAGCATAAAGCAAAGCTTCATTCATCAAAGGTTACAGCACAACATATGTCACTGTAAGCCAAAGATATTGTTCTACCCTTACCTTTAAGATATAAGACATCCTCTAAAATGAATATGTAAAGAAAGAGAAGATGAGCGTGAGAGGTCGATGGTTATAATGACCAAATCCATTTATCAATAATTCTAAAACAACATTTGAAATGTTAGTGTTATCATAAATTACACAGAAAGAATATCATCACATTTCCCACATTAGTTTCAGGTGCAATTTCATCATGCAGAAGTCCAAAGAATACAGTACTGTGAAGAATAACGAAAACTGAAAATAACTGAAATACACACTGCATAGTAAGAATATATTAATAAATCTCTTTCTCCAGCAGAAACAAAGTGATCATGCCTTAGTTTTAATAGATTAGTTATGTGAAGGATTAAGTCAACTGTATACTTCAAAGCTCACCCCTGCTCTGAATTTAATAACTGACAACTATAAATTACCCAGCATTGAAAAGGGGACCTACATAACTAGGAAGTGGCACTCCTGCTTTAGGTAATCAATGAAGAAAAGTAGATGATTGCATGAATTTCAGGTTAATTTCCAAGGCAAATCTATGGGACAGTTTTCTGGCCAAATTCTGAATAGAGGTGAACAATTCAGATTCAACTCAAGCATTTTCTCTCCTATTGTGTTGGGTCAAAAGTATCCAAAAAAAATCTCCTCCAATGTTCATACATCATTCTATTTTTACTGCACTAAGAGTTGGAGGCAACAATTAATCAAAGCAGAAGCATGGTGGTTAAAATCAAAACATACTCAAAATTGAGCTAAGTCTGCATCATCCACTGAAACACAAATTTGATATGCTGCCTTTGCAGTATAATTCTAAAGCTTATATCATAATTGTCACAAACTTATTCTTCCCTCAATGAGACCTATTTAAAAACAGATATTAATAAACAAGCACTTATTCTGAAAGCTAAAACTATAAGAAATTGGTTAGAGGGAGAAAAAATCCCACTATATGGAAAAACTAACACTCCACACAGTTATAGAAGCTAGTGACTGACCTAACTGCAACTATGAGAGAAAAAAAAACACCACCACCTTGAAATCCCACCTACTCAGATATCCAATGTCCCTTAAGGTTGTTGACAAGAAACCTCTCTTTAAAAAGACATTTCTTCCATTGAATTCTTTTCCCATTCCCACTGCAATAAATATTATTTTCATAGTTTGAACTCATGGCCTGCTCCTATAACACTTTCCTGATTTGGCTTAATAGGTCAAAATGCTCCAAAATACAGAATTGGGTCTGTTTTGTTGAAAATTCAACTCCAAATAAAGTGGCTCTCATTCGAGATGTGTGTGCATGGTTAACTAAGAATTCTCACAATCACATAAAGGTAAACCAGAGGCACTTCAGGAGGAGGTTGGAAAAATTCAGGTAGTGCACATTAACCATGTAGGTATCTGATAAACTTCTGTAGATGGACAAAAGGGAAATAGAAAATTAAGAAACAAAAAAAATCACTGAGCCTGGTAATTCAAGATTAACTGACATATATCACCTATCGTACATTCTAGCACATTCTCACAGAACTGTTTGGAATAAGCTACAAGATTAGCTTGTCAGAAGCATTTTATACCATATGTAGCAAAATTACCTCTTTATAACCTAGGGCTGCTGATGGTCTAAGTGGAGGTGCAGGTCGTAGACAACTTAAACTCCACGGTTTTATAATTTGAGGAGGCTCCAAGGGTCCTCGGGGCTGTCCAGTAGAGCTAAAAGACTGGGAAAACGTCTTATGAGATGTTGGCAATCTGCCATCTGAACCCGACCTTGGGTCACACAGTAAGACAACCACAATCACTTCATTGGGTCAGCAAAGCCAGCCAGAGAAAGGAAATGATGGGGAAACAAAAGTCTCCAGTTTGAGAACTGGCACTTTCCACTAGAGATTATGGGGTCTCTAAAGAATAGCACAAAATTGACTCAACATCCCATGATCCTGTCCTTTCTCTCTCTCTTCTGCAATTTCGTTAAAGTCAGAAGGTTCTCCCCTCTAGAAAAGAGGAAAGTTGTGTACCAGGCAACATTTGAGTTCAGTGATGTGTTTAGAACTCAAAAAGGTGTTTAAATAGGTTATTTTATCAGAACAACATACAGCACAGACTCAGCAATTGAAATCTAGCTAGTAGTTGGCAAAGTCAAGATTTGAACACAGATCTGAGGCCAAAGCCCATGTTCTACCACCACAATGCACAGTGCTCAAAATAGGAATTTTGGCATCACGGGAGTGTTAACAGACAACACAGCATATCTTCCATTTCACTCAACAAGTACAGTAAAATCTCATCAATTCAATTTTCATGAATTCTAAATGCAAGAACTCAGAGGAAGACAATACTGAAAGTTTATCTTTGAAGAAGGTTATTGAGCAAATGTGATAGCATGAATGAGGTTACATGGAAATGTTTAAGTACTTAGGGAAATAAGCTATTTGTTTTGACTCAGCATATTATTAATATGAAAATAACAGTTGCTAAACAAAGTAAGTTTTGTTGATCATGAAAACATCTTAGCAGGACTTTCGGTTGAAAACACTTGGCTAGTAGTTATTTGGAGAATCTGAATACTGTCAAACAAAACTGCACACCTCTAAATGAAACTTTTTATTAATTTGGATGAGCCTCACAATGAGAAATCAGAATTAGTGAGGTTTAACTGTACTTCGAAATCTATGAATAAAAGACTAACCAAAGACGAAGGTTGTGCTCACTACTTCGTATTAAGTGTTCAGCAGGCAAGATCTGAAGTAAGCATTCCTGGGCAGAAAAAATGGACTACTTACGGAATGAGCACTACATGACGATGATGATGTTTTGGATAATGAACCACCAGAGGCAGGTCCTTTAGTTAGTCTGGACAGCTGCTCCAGCCATTCCTGGAAGTCCTGGCTATTGTTGCAATGGACCACAACTCTCTCTACTATGTTACCTGCATCATCCGATTGTGAACATTTGAAAAGAAAAGGCAAGGAAAACCTTGAGTTTGTCTCATTCATAAATATACCTCATGCAACTAAGACTTGGATGTCTATTTTCTGGGGTCTTCATATTCATGGATAACCTTTTCAAACTTCTATATTAGGAATAGATAAGCTATGATAAGAAAGTAAATAAATATTCATGTCTGTGTTATAAAACTGTACTTGATTTCTTCCACTTACAGAATCTTAGAAGTAGTGTAAAACCTCACTATGAACAAAATAGCAATCCAAAAATTTAAGCAGAATGTGCATCTAGTTCATAGTCTAAAGTGAGGCTCTTGTACTGGATCCCCCAATATTAAAGTCAGAATAAGATTTGGGCAAATACCAAATTATATGCTTTCTATTGGGAAAGAAGAGTACTGGTAAGGCCAAGGGTCATTATCCCAGTCTTAGCTGCTGAACCACATCAGTGCAAAAAGTGCAGTCATTACATGTAAATCACACAGGCCTGGCAAAAGGAATAACAGCCCAAAATGTCAGAGAGCATTATCAAGACCTGGCATTTTGCTCAAATTGTGAAGAAAGTTTCATGGCTTTTTAGCACTTTTTTGAAACACAACCAAATCTTGCTAATTCATAGGGGGATATTAAGATTGCTGGTAAAAGTCTACATCTTTGGATCCTCTGCCACTAGGGAATAGATGACCGAGAGAGAGAAAATTACATTTACGTCAGTCCATTTTGTTATTCTTTAGCTCTCACCAGTAGCTCTTATGCAAGGGAAGATTGAAACTAATGGCAAAGCCAAGGCTTTTAAATGACCAGGTGACTTCTCTGTTCTATCACTGTACCCTAGTTATTCCAAGAAATGGAATATGCTGTGCCATGTCCACATAAAACTTTCTCATGGACTGTATAACAGAAAATAATTGCATTTATTTATTTAAACTCCACTTCATCCCCAAAAAGATTTGAAGTAGCTACATGAAAAAATGAAAATTGCCTACCTGTGATTTCAAATGTGCAGTCATTCCCTTCAATTTCATCTAATCTAGTCACCACCATTCCTGGTATTGGTATTTTTCCCTACCAGAAAAAAAAAGTAGATTCCCATTAATTCTATGATTTTATGTATCTCTCTTAGATTCTTTGATCCTCTCTGAAATCACTGCTGAATTATAGGTAGATATATTTCTCTAGCCTGTTGATAGATAATGTTTCCTCGTTTAAAATTTTAATCAGACAAGGAAGCAAAGGGGAAACAAGGGTTGTGTTTGCCTAATACACCCTAAACAATGAGATCAGGATTTATAAAACGATTTACTTTTTGAACACGTTTTCACATGAAGTAGTAAACAAAGAAAAGGCTCAATTTTATGAAAATTTGCCATGGTCAGGCCAGGATATAACAGGCATTAATAACTTATAACACTCTGTATCTTGGGAGCACACTGAGGGAAGTTTAATTTCCTAAGGAGTTTAATGACTTGCATCTTAGATACCCAAATTGTGTGATGTGACTGTAATAAGACAATCACAGGAGCAGGTGCCAGCTTTGTATTTTCTCACCAGTGATGATATGGACCTATAAAATATTGCTGCTAATTTATCCAACTGTAGACTTAGATTTCTATTTATACATTCAAAACCCAGTTCAGAAGCAGACCAATAGATATTCAGGACAAACTCATTACTAACACAAAGGTCTTTGATCTAATGAACATCTGTTCTGATAAGCTGTTTAATTACAATGAAGGATCAGAACATTCTGCCTGCCTTTGCTGGCTTGAGCTTTTAATGCTATAGTGGAGACATTATGTCTGAATGGAAGCCTATTTCATGTGGGTCCTGCCATTTGTCTTATATGAAATCTACTAACCTGATAGATAAAGCCACTCATCCGAGGACTTGCAGACAACATTAGCAAGACATTTGAAAATAACATAAGGTATCGCTCCTCTTTTTCCTGTGGTGGAATGAAAATATTAAATGGAGAATAGAAATTGGTCATTTTTATTAAGAATTTTAGATTTTAAAAAAACATACTCAACCTCAAAGCACAAAACTAGTTTAATTATACTTTCACATGGACATAAACACACAATTTCTCTCTCCTTCTTAAACATAAAGTTAAATACAAATAACCACACATGTTTCCCAAATACATAAGCCTGAGAGGTCAACAGTTTATGTAGCCAGTGCAATGAGCTAGGCCTGGGCACAAATAAGTCTCTAAGTTCACAAAATAAAAATACAATTTTACTTTGAAAAGTGGCAAAAGAATTGGTTTCTTACTTTTTTTTTTCTTTCTTTCCTTTTTTTTTGTGATACTAGGGATTGAACCCAAGGATTTACACATACTAGGCAGAGACCCTACCACTGAGCTACACCCCCAGCCCATGAAGTGGCTTTTTGAGTTATGCTCTAATGCATGTGAATTTTTTATTCACAAAATTATTTTTAATCATCAAAAATAGGATAATTAATTATATCCATATAAAATACAGAAGTAAACACACTTTTAAAAAATTTTGTGTGGTTTTGTATATGAATAGTGCTGGGGGTCAAACCCAGGGCCTCATGAATACTAAACACACACTCTAACACTGAGCTGCACTCCTCAGCCCAATTTTGTGGGTTTTTTTTAATTTACACATAATAATTGTACATATTTATATGGTACAATGTTATATTTCATGTATACATTGTGTAATGATTAAATCAGTATAATTAGTATATTCACCATCTTAAACTTTTCTCATTTCTTTACAGTGAGCACATTCAAAATCCTCACTCCCAGCTCTTTTGAGATACATATAATGCATTAATGTTAACTATATTTTTATAGCATTAGAAGAATCTTCATATATGAGGGTTCTTGGAATCCCTTAAATAGACATGCAATTGGTAAATGCAAAATTCCCATTTGGCTTTCATGCCCAGCCATCTTAGCCACAATTGTCTGCATGCCTGTCTGTATTCACCTCCTCCTATTTGAGAAGAGTTAACACTCAGAGGCTAACTATTCTAACAAGTGCTCTACATTCTCACCAACCTTTCTCTCATCTAGTTTTCTTCTGCATATATCTCCTCTCCTCCTTCCTCCTGCAGCCTCCCATGCTTTACTAAGCTTTTCCCCTTTTGCCTTTAACATATGTGGATCTGCTGTCCTAAAAGGCTTTGCTCTTCCCATGTGACTCCTTATACATAATATCTCATTTCTTGACATTTTACTGCCAAATTACTTGCTGCCTTCATTTTCTTCCCATTGATCCCTCCCTAACTGCACCCCTACTGCTTTCTCAAAGCCATCAATAACTGCCTTCTAGCAAAATCCAATGGCTTCTTCTTGGTTCTCACATTCCTTGACCTTTGAACCTTCTGGAGCACTTAACTTGCTGACAACTTTCAAGTGCTCCTCCAGGAATTTCCATGATACCACAAACCCCCAATTCTTTTCTACCCTCCTATTTGTCTTTCTTTTTTCTGGCATTTGTTCCTCCTCCTTTCACCCAAGGGATTTATCCCAAAGATGTGAAATGACTAATAGTTAGACTCACTGCATTAACCTTCCCCAGGGTATCTGCATTTTCAATGAGATTGCTTATTAACCCAAAGTAATGAATCTCTGCCAGAGACACATCTGGGAATATAGGAAGATGTTTTAGGAGAGGGAAGACAATTCTAACACCCGATAAATCATAGCAGGTGACATAATCAACCTTTCTCCCTTACCCTACCCCCTTCTTAAAAGAAATAATCTATCTTCAGCCCCTGTGCTTCTCTTTGAATATTTACCTCCTAGGAAGGCACATCTGTCAGGGACATCTAAATCTCTGCCTGTAACTCTGACCTATCACCCACATTTCCATACTATTTCAACAGCTGCCTACAAGACATCTTCACATGGATAGCTATA